>NC_056517.1:29130432-29174490 GCF_014905685.2 Nematolebias whitei
TCTCTCTCTCTCTCTCTCTCTCTCTCTCTCTCTCTCTCTCTCTCTCTGTGCGCGTGCGTGCGTCCCTCCTCCTGCTGCTCTCTGCTGCTACTGTACTCTGGGTGCGCGCACACTCAGCTGTGGTACAGTGTTTACAGAGATGGCGTCGGTCCTCCTGCCACAGGCTCCAACAACAGCACGACTTGAACGCATCCATTATCCTGAGCTGAAAAACAAGCTCTCAGTCCGCCCACCTCGCTGCTCTCTGTGCGCCTTTTCCAGCCTCGAGCAGGCACGATGGTGGACTTTAAAGGTGCTCACTGCAAGCTAAGACATCAAACACTAAAGATATTTTATCCTGGGTGCAGCTTGAGTTTATTGCCAGAGGTGTTCCAGATATGCGGGTATGCCCTCAATGTAAACACAAGCACTTCTTCCTGCAGGCTTTAAGCAACAAACCTGATGTGTTGGCTCTGGATGTCACTTCTGAAATAAAATGTAAAGCTTTATGTGCATTCTCTTCAAGATATAAAATTCAAAGTTATGACTCACTTCTTGGGTGACCTCACAGTTCATGGCTTTGTCTAAAAGAATCAGGGCTTTTGCTGAAAAATATACTTAAAAATAATACTTTCAGGGCGCACGTTGCTCCAAATCCTGCGTAAATCCTGCAGATGTGCAGGAAAACCACATGTGCAATCACAGTCGATAGTTGCGCTTCTTTACTTTATCAGTGATTTTAGGAACGAAAGCTTTGATCGTCTGCAAAATCCTTGCACTCTTAGCGTTTCAACTGTTCTTGGGTCATTAATTCGCCGAACTCCACCTGTGCTCCAGAGACCTTCAGCTCTGCACGTGCTCGGTGAAACAAACATGATTTGTGCTGCTTCAGTCTCAATGGAGCGTAGAAAAAGAGCAAAGGGAGATAAAGTGGTTTTCTGGTCCACTGCCAGCCATCCTCTTCACATCAGCTGCCCCCCTCCTTATGTCTTGGACCACAGAGGCCCCAAAGACCCCACATGGGAGACAAGAGCCTGAGAGCATATGGACAGGAGGAAAACAGCAGGCTGTCATCTGCTGATCCGGCTCATAATTATGTGATCTCCTTGTCGACATGACGCTTGTAATGTGGGGTCAGACACCTACAATAAGGTATGTGATCAGCTGACACCACCACACAGATCTTACAGCCACTTTGCACAAGCAGAACCTCCTGTCAGTCTGTCTCAGGTTACAGAGTCTGCCAAGACTTGATAGCTGCACCTGAAATCTGAGGACAAACAACCGGCCTGCTCCAGGTTTGGATTCTTCTTGTTGTGAGGCGAAATTACAACCAAATTTAAACCATGCTGATTTTAAACACATGCAGAATAATTCCATAAAATAAAACTATAAATGGTTTTAAAATATTTATATTGAAATTGGTATTTATACAAGTTTATTTAAAGCTTACTGATAATTTGTGAGTTTCAGCCCCATTTATTTGAGTCGTTTTTACTTCAAAGAACAATAAATCAATGAGTAACCTATTTGGTTGTATGTCTGTTCTCTTTTAGGAGTTTTTCTTTTTAGCAAGGAAGATTAAAAACCAGAGATAACGTTCAAAGTATCAATAAGATATTAACAAATCAGCTCAGGATGTGGATTAACTAAGAGCCCTCAGCTGGTTATACTGCCCTCTAGTGGTTAATATTAATTACTGCATATTTAAACCCAAAACAAGAAAGACAAAAAAAAATAAGTTTCACTCAGAAAATGAAATATGTTATTTTTATTGGCTTCATACACACCAACGCATCAGATAATATAAACTAGACAGACTAAAATAAGAAAACATAAAAGAAAAGTAAAAAAAAACTAAATATATGATTACAACTCATTTAGCTCATAGAAACCGTTCATTAGCATCACTCTTTGCAGAAGTGGTGTTAAGTCTGAACTTACATTAATGCCAACAAATTGAATAAAAAAAAAAGTTCACTTTGAGGACAACTCTTATTAGGCAGACAACAAAATTTCAGCTCTGCATGACTGTTTTATTCTGTGGGATTACCATGAAAAATCAATTTAACCCATGAGATGGCCAAAGTAACGCCCAGGAAAGTCTCAGCTGTGTGACACCAAACCTTATCACAGGAGTAAGGCAACAATAAATTCACCTAACAATGATTTACGATGCGAGTTGGAGGTTTTTGAAGATGTTTGACGTCTCTCTGTGGGAATCTCTGAGCTGTGCTGCCCTCCTTGGGAATAAAAAATTAATTGGATATCAAGTTTGATAAGACACAGATGATGTATCTCATACATCTGGTGTGCTGCTTTCAGGTTCTTTGAATGTTTTATGAGTGTGGGCATACTTCAAAAAGACATTATCCCTTTTCAGGCTGAAGAAATTAAAAGCATCAGTTGTTTACCTTTGGTGACATCTTGTGGAAAGTATAGTATCTACTGAGAGACTCTAATTATGATGATCTTCCATCTGGGCATGCATACAGCACTTCTCTTTTTTCACATTTTGATATGTTACAGTCTTATTCTAAATTGTATTAAATTAAACATTTTCCTCAAAATTCTACACACAATATTCCATCATGACAGATCTCTCTTGTAAATGAGTCCTCAAGGCTCAACGAGACTAACCTGTATAAATAAAGGTCGAATGAATGAATGACAATGTGAAAAAAATATTTTTTTGTTGTTTTTTTGCAAATTTATTGAAAATATTAAATTAAGAAGTCACATTTATGCACAGCTTTTACTATGAAGCTCAAACTGAGCTCAGATGCTGTTTCCACTGATCATCCTTGAGATGTTTCTACAAGTTAAATGGAGTCCACCTGTGGTAAAATCAGCTGATTGGACTTGATTTGGAAACACACACACCTGTCTGTAGAAGGTCCCACAGTTCATGTCAGAGCACAAACACATGAAGTCAAAGGACTTGTCTGTAGACCTCTGAGACAGGATTGTGTTGAGGCACAAAGGATACACAGAAAGAAACATTTCTGCTGTTTTGAAGATCCCAGTGGGCCCAGTGGCCTCCATCATTTGTAAACGGAAGAAGTTTGGAACCACCAGGACTCTTCCTAGAGCTGACCAGTGTCTAAACTGAGCGATCGGAGGAGAAGGCCCTTAGTCAGTCTGCTGGAGCTCCAGCGTTCCTCTGTGGAGAGAGGAGAACCTTCCAGAAGACAACCATCTCTGCAGCAATCCACCAATCAGGCTGTATGGTAGAGTGACCAGGTGAAAGCCACTCCTTAATAAAAGGCACATGGCAGCTCATCTGGAGTTTGACAAAAGGACCTGAAGCACAGGTCCTTTCTCAGACTATGAGAAACTAAGTTCTCTGGTCTGATGAGATAAATATTGAACTCTTTGGTGTGAGCAGGTGTCATGTTTGGAGGAAACCAGCTCATCACCAGACCAACACCATCCCTAACGTGAAGCATGGTGGTGGCAGCATCATGCTATGGGGATGGTTTCCAGCAGCAGGAACTGGAAGACCAGACAGGATAGAGAGAAGAATGAATGCAGCAATGTACAGAGACATCCTGGATGAAAACCTGCTCCAGAGCGCTCTTGACCTCAGACTGGGGCAAAGGTTCATTTTTCATCTGGACAACAACCCAAAGCACATGACCAAGATCTCAAAGGAGCAGGTTCAGGACCACTCTGTGAAGGTCCTGGAGGGGCCAAGCCAGAGTCCAGACTTGAATCTGATTGAACATCTCTGGAGATTTCTGAACATGGCTGCACAGACGTCTCCCATCCAACCTGGTGGAGCTTGAGAAGTACTGCAAAGAAGAATGGGACAAACTTTCTAAAGATGGTGTGCTCAGCTTGAAGCATCATATTCATGAAGACTTGAGGCTGTAACTGCTGCTGAAGGTGGATCAAGTATTAAGCAAAGGCTGTGGATACTTGAGTAAATGTGACTTCTTAGTTATCTAGTTTTAATAAATTTGCAAAAATCTCAATGTTTTTCCACATTGCCAAAATGGGGTATTGTGTGCTTTGAGACAATGTAATGTAATACCGTTTGAAATAAGGCCGCAATATAACAAAATGTGGAAAAAGTGAAGCGCTGTGAATATTTTCCAGGTGCACTGTAACAGGGGTTGTCTTTAAAACATTAATGATAGACTTAAAACATCTAAACTGAACATGTATTTTATATATATTTGCTTCGTCCACAAGCACAAGTCAAAATTTTAGTGCAGTCAGTAATCCAACATGAAACTTATCTTCTGACAGTTAAATAGGTACAGAGAGGAGGTGCTGAACTACATAGATCCATATCAGTCAAATATCACAAACTTTTTCTGAAAATTAAAACGGGTTTTAATGAAGCAAAAACAATGAGATGAAATGACTGGAATCTTTCTTGTGGAGGAAATTATGACAATTTTGTTGAACAAATTCTACAACTAAAGTAGTCGGGCAAAGGGTAGAGCAGAATAGAAACATCTTTTATTTTTAGGATTGTATATAAAAAAAAAAGGAAGATAAAGTAAAAGAATTAACCAAGACAGATTATTATTGTGGTTTCTATATACGAGGTCTTGTGATGTTTGAGTTTCTGTCCTTGTGGATTATCTTCAATTCCATTAACGCAGTAAAATGTTTTAGTTAAATATCAAAGCATAATTTTATTAAGAATTTACCTACTTGTGAGGTTCAGGGACAGTAAACTCAAAGCTATCAAAGAGGATTAATGTTGGGAGACAATTTTAATCCATCCAGCTAAAATATTAAATACAGGTCTTGTGTCTATATTTTACATAGGTTTGTCTTGACTTGGTCATAACTATACATATCTCATTTATGAATTGGCATCTTATAATTAGGTAATGCTAAATCATAATCATAAGATGTTAAATCAGTTATGAGGCATGAAGTAATAATTATAATGTGCATTATGAGAAAATAATTGTGAGCGCATTGTTTGGACGTCTTTTTTGGTCTCGGAAATGAGTTTTCATAAATATTTTGACTGGTGACGTAAATATTTGTTTACTTTTATTATTATTTATTTGTACATTTACGATTTATTTTATTTTTATTTTTTTCACGACGCAATGATTACAGCGAATTCCGTGCGAAGCGAAAGTGCTGAGCCGGAGCGGAAGCTGCGTTTACTTGTTGCTCAGGATTTCATCATTCTCCGGAGCTCGCGTTACGGCTGTCCATGCTTCTCCGCAGCGCAGCATCTGCACTGCTGAGGACCAGCACTGAGATTTCCACCTCCTGTCGGCCGTCTACGGTCCGCTTCGTTCGGCAGTCGATTCGCCAGCCGCCCAGAAACCGACCGTTTTCCACCTCGGTCTGCTTTTGTAAGAACAAGAAGAAAAGCCTGTGGCTTCAGCTTGCGGAAGAACGAACCACTATGGACGGCAACATTGAGAAGATTCTCGCCCCTTTGAGGCTTGCAGTCAAAGAACAGGTAATGCTGACTTCACTTTATTCATTTCGACTAGTGAAAACCCCGAGTTAACTGCATTGATTGACAAAATGCACAGTTTCTGTCATATTCAGTACGATTAGGCTAGCCGGCTAGCTTGATCGGCTGCTCCCGACCTGTCATTGAATGAGAGCAGCCGGTTCGTGCTAAGCTAACCGCTAGCTGACAGTTAGCTTGTTGCCACGTTTCAGAGCTGACCCTGCTGCAGCAGACGGTGCTTAGCTGGGTGGGGTTTTGGAAAAGAAGCCAAGTTTGTGTTTCTACCAAAATCACTATTTTGTTTTATAAACGGACTTGAGCCAAGTCGTGTTTGTTGGTGAAGCAGTGGTTTTCCATGTTTTTTTTAGGGGGACCTGGTGCGCCAGATGAAACAGGAAGGAGCTCCTGAGGTGGATGTGACCAAAGCTGTAGCTGAACTGAAAGCAAGGAAGAAAGCTCTGGAGAACAAGGCAAGTGATTTTTTTTTTTTTTAAATTCAGTGTCATTATTTTATATTTAGTTTGAATGCTTTACACTGACTCATGTCTGCACATTTTCTGCCCAGTTCTCATTTGTTGCAGTAGAAATGCATCTACTTGTGCTGCAAATACTGAATGCATTAATAGTTGGTGTCAAATTTGCAGGAGCTGTCATTGCAACCCAAAGATGACATCGTTGACAGAACCAAGATGGAGGATACCCTCAAGAGGCGGTTTTTCTATGATCAGGCTTTTGCCATCTATGGAGGTAATACCATAAATAAAGAACTCTGTTGGCGTTTACATCAAAACATAGCTCTTCAAGCATACTGTGACCATTCAGTGATGCTCCCCAGGTGTGAGTGGACTGTATGACTTCGGCCCTGTGGGCTGTGCCCTGAAGAACAACATCCTGCAGGCCTGGAGGCAGCACTTCATCCAAGAGGAGCAGATCTTGGAGATCGACTGCACCATGCTCACCCCTGAACCTGTACTCAAGTAGGTGATTATTTCCCTCTTTGAATTAGTCCACATAAGGCTGTGATTAGTTAATGTAGAAATTATACAGTACTAAAAACATCTGGACGATTGCCAAATACATTAATATAAAAGATTACACAATGCAGACTTAAAATTTGTGCTTAAATTTTTGTAGTTTTCACATTCCATCAATTTTTTAAATAATTTAATTGCATCAACATTCTGCAAATTATTTTTGTGAGCTATGAAAAAAATTGTGTGACTGTTGGAGGGCTTTTTTTGTGTGTGAACTTGGACATGTTTCAAATGTTCTTGTCATCAGAAAAAGCAAATATTTTGGTACCATTTAATAAGACGCCACTTATAGATGGCTAATAAATAGTTTATAGATATGTTATTAATTCCTCTATAAACACGTTATAAATCATTAACTGTTTATTATGCATTAATTAAGTGTGACAGAGAGACAAAACTGACCAGTTTCTTGCCTTATCTGTTCACTTATATATTTCATCTAGAGTTGTTATATTAAACATCTCAGACTAAGTTACTACCTTGTAAGCACAATAAGCATTTGTAAACCTATTTTTTTAGGATATAATATTAGTTGTAAATACTTATAATGCAGTGCAATATTATATGCTAAAGAATTAGGTTTACAAATGCTTATTGTGCTTACAAGGTAGTAACTTTGATGAAATATATAAGTGAACAGATTTGGCACGAAACCGGTCAGTTTTGTCTCTCTGTCACCCTTAATTAATGCATAATAAACAGTTATTAATGATTTATAAAGTGTTTATAGAGGAATTAATATATCTAAGAACAATTTATTAGCGTCTATAAGGGGAGTCTTATAAAGCGGTGCCAATATTTCATACTGTATTCCATTGTTTTTTTGTTTGTTTATTCCAACTATTTATAAAAAAGCACCTGGTGGTTCCTAGAGTCAGCTCCATTATGCTGAACTGTGGGTTTTTTAACAGGTGCACATTGATTTCTGCAGTTTTATGCATGGAAGCTGCCTCTACTGCAGCGCTCCATAGCCCGGCTGCAGATACACTCTTAACAAGTGAAATGACAGCGACATAAACCTCTTGTTTCCTTGTCGAGGCCGATTATTCATCAGTTGTGTTCTCGGCTCAACTAGAACTTCAGGACACGTGGAAAAATTTGCAGACTTCATGGTGAAAGATGTCAAGAACGGTGAATGCTTCAGGGCTGACCACCTCCTCAAAGGTAAAAAAAAAAAAAAAACATATTCATACCTGTGTTGTAACATCAAAACGTTGTGCAATGACTAAGATGTTGAGTTGTTTTGATTTTACGATGCTGTAACTTAAATAGTCTTGGTTTTACCTGCATTGTTGTGTTCCTCCTGCAGCTCATCTGCAGAAGCTGATGTCTGATAAGAAGTGCGCAGCCGAGAAGAGGACAGAGATGGAGAACGTCATCACTCAGGTCAGTCTGTAGAAAATTGTTTCATTAACCAGACTGTTTGACAAAACTCACTTTATCTGTACTTATTATATTGAATTTGTTTCAGATGGACAACTACACCCAACAGGAGTTGACTGACCTCTTTGTTAAATACAACGTCAAGTCACCGACCACTGGGAACGAGCTCACCCCTCCCATTTCCTTCAACCTGATGTTTCAGACGTCCATTGGACCAGGAGGGAATATGCCAGGGTATGATCAAACTCAAACCGTGAAGAAAGTTGGTGACGAGTTAGATTTTTGCCGCTGATTGTATTTTTTTAAATTAATTTGCAGCTACCTGAGGCCTGAAACTGCTCAGGGAATCTTTCTTAATTTTAAGCGCCTCCTGGAGTTCAATCAGGGAAAACTTCCCTTCGCTGCTGCTCAAATAGGAAACTCCTTCAGAAATGAAATCTCTCCTCGATCTGGACTCATCCGTGTCAGGTGAGGAAATTCTCTGGCTTTATTACCGTTTTTACACTTCCAAACAATCCTGTTTAGAGATAAGAAACTTCAAAAACCAACTCCAGAACTCCTCCACTTTTCTGTGCAGGGAGTTCACGATGGCTGAGATCGAACACTTTGTGGATCCGAATGAGAAAGACCATCCTAAATTCTCTAATGTAGCCGACCTGAACATCACGTTGTACTCCTCCAAAGCTCAGACCAGTGGCCAGTCGGCTGAAATTATGAATCTGGGAGATGCTGTGAATCAAGTAAGAACCTAGAAACGGATCGTATTGGATTACCGGGCGTTTCATTTAAACCGAAACTGACGTTTTTATTGCCATATTCAGGGAGTGATCAATAACTCTGTCCTGGGATACTTCATTGGGAGGATCTACCTCTACCTTACTAAAGTGGGTATTGCCAAAGATAAACTGCGTTTCCGACAGCACATGGACAACGAAATGGCTCATTACGCCTGTGACTGCTGGGACGCTGAAGCCAAAACCTCCTACGTATGTTGAACTACACTGCTTCATGCGTATGAGGTTGTTGTCGTACTGTTGCTCAAAATAACAACGCTGTCGGTTACAGGGCTGGATTGAGATCGTGGGCTGTGCTGACCGGTCTTGTTATGATCTGAAATGTCACGCACGAGCCACAAAGGTCCCTCTGGTTGCTGAAAAGCCTCTCAAAGAACCCATATCCTTAAACTGCAAAAGCTTTTAACACTGAAGAAAATTCTGAAAAATATTTAGGTTTTACTCGGAGGTAT
This sequence comes from Nematolebias whitei, assembly GCF_014905685.2. Taxonomy (NCBI): domain Eukaryota; kingdom Metazoa; phylum Chordata; class Actinopteri; order Cyprinodontiformes; family Rivulidae; genus Nematolebias; species Nematolebias whitei. The sequence continues at coordinate 29,139,515 of NC_056517.1, forward strand.
TTGTCCTTAACTTCTCCACACTTGACTGTAAATGTTGTCCAGTTTGAGCCTAACAAAGGAGCTATTGGAAAGGCTTATAAGAAAGATGCTAAGCTAGCTATGGAGTATCTCGCAGTGTGTGACGAATGCTTCATTACAGAGCAGGAGGCGCTGCTCAACGAAACGGGGTGAGTGCCGTATTTTCCGCCTTACAAGTCGCACCACCGTATAAGTCGCATCTATTATGCGTTTATGTGTCACCGCTGACCACCCGGAAATGTGGGCTGGTTTTGTACCAAAAATCGAGTGGCTGCCAAAATGACGGGAGCGTGCACGGGAGGACTTTACCAAGAATTTAACAAGATTAACACATAAAAACAATTATTTGTTTGTTTGAAATTATAGCAAAGGTGTGTCTCAGTTGAACTTTTCCTTAATAAATGCACTTTAATGGTCAAACCAGCTGCATTTCGCCTGGGCGGCGCAGCGAAATGCAGCTGAAGGTGACGAAGGTGGCTTGGTATGGCAAGCCAAGCGTCTCATTAATAACCACTTTTACCTATTAATGAGGCACTTGGCTTGCCATATTACTCGAGGACCCTCTAGTGGCTGAAAATGGTAGTGTTTTAATATTTTTCATGTCAGAATGAATGAAATTGTCAGATCTCAGCCAAAAAATGGGTTATAAATACAGGAACAAAACGTATAAGTCGCAGGACCTGCAAATTTATGCAAAAAGATGCGACTTATACGGCAAAAAATATGATACATTTTGGTTGTCGTTTTTGTTGGCCACTCAGAACTAGGGGTTGAACGACTACATATTTTTTAAAGTTGACTTTAACATAATAGTCGAGTCGACCTCGACTAGTTGCTGATGTCATAGGAACTCGAGACGCAAAAAAATAAATAAAATAAGTAATTTTATTATTTACAAAAAAAGAACAACAAAACATCGGGAGCGTATATTTATGCTCCTACCATTTATCATACTGCAAATAAGTAACAGGAAAACCAAAACTACTATTAAGCTGCAAAAGTTAGTTTTATTTTATTTAATCCACTAGATAAAATAAACCACCGCGGCGGTTGTGCATTCTCTACCGGTGGTGGTGCACACCGCGGGTGATGCGCGGTGGATTCTCCGTTGGTGTGCACCCTTGTTTGTATTTTATTTAGTGGATTAAATAAAACTAAAATTAAAAACTGTCCACCGGCGGTGTGCACAGCAACTAATACACGGTGGGGCGCGCGGTGCTGGTGGAGCACATGTTTTAATTTTATTTAGTGAATTAAATAAAATGAAACTAAAACAACAATCTTTAGTGAAACACTTCCACACTGTTGATGAATTTCTACCTGTTTGGGAAGACTTCCTGCTCTTCACCTTCCATCTGCTTGGAAGAATCAGTTTTGTAGCCAGCGGCCCAGACGATCATGTGACATGTGACACACCCACTGACTGTGACTAGTCGATGTGAAATCTAAAACCTTGCGAGACGGACCAGCATAGACTAGTCGATTAGTCTATTCAAACCCTACTCGGAACACTCACAAGGATGTCTTAATAACCGATTTGACTGTATATTATCAGAACCGCTCAAATTTATTTCTGCTCCACAGAGAGTTCACCATCGAGACAGAAGGCAAGACGTTCAAACTGACAAAAGACATGGTCGGCGTGAAGCGATTCCAGAAGACTCTGCATGGTGAGACGCACTCCTGAGGAACAGAAGATGAATTTACGGAGGCTTTCTGTAACGTCGGTGTTTGTTGTGTGCAGTGGAGGAAGTGGTTCCCAGTGTAATCGAGCCCTCCTTTGGCATCGGTAGGATCATGTACATCATCTTTGAACACACATTCCATATCCGAGAAGGAGATGAACAAAGAACAGTAAGCTGTCATTTCACCAGATGGTTGTTTTTTTTTTATACCTTGGTTCTGTTACTTTTTTGTGTCATGTCTGAACTTTGATTGAAATTTTAGTTGCAATAATTAAATAAATGCCTGGTTTCTCTCTTTCTTTCTTTTTAAACAGTATTTTAGCTTCCCAGCTACCGTAGCTCCCTACAAGTGTTCTGTTCTACCTCTGAGCCAAAATCAAGAGTTCATGCCCTTCGTTAAGGAATTATGTAAGTGTCCACGTGATGTTTGTGTTAGTTAAATGTTGCAGTTCAGTTACCCTGGTTTCTCTTCTCAGCCGAGGCGATGACCAAAAACAGCGTGTCTCACAAGGTGGACGACTCCTCGGGATCCATTGGAAGGCGTTACGCCAGGACGGATGAGATCGGCGTGGCGTTTGGCATCACGATCGACTTTGACACAGTGAATAAGACGCCTCACACGGCTACTCTGAGGGACCGCGACTCGATGAGGCAAATCAGGGCCGAGGTACAGCAGCACTTCCTTTTCCTCACCACTTGACCTGAGATTTCTTGGATTCTAGCATGCTTAAAGATATAATAAGAAATCTTTGAATTTTAACTCCCAATGTTAAATATTCAGAATATTTCCCCTCCCGTGACCAGTTTTGCTGTTTGTTTTAGGGATTTGGGGTGCCACTTGGTTATTTGGGACTGCATAGTATATGCAGACACCTATTATTATCCACCCAACCTGGGTTTCTTAATATTTATATCTTATACGCTTCCGTCAATTATAATGCGGCCTGAACCGCAACGTGTACCCACACAAATTTTATATCAATACGACCGACTCGGCACCGTGATGTGTGCTATTACTTTTATTGGCGTTTCGAGTTACCATGGCAACACATTTTGCTAACAAAGATGCCATATGTCCTCATAGGAAATGAATGAGGAAAACACTCCTCACACTCAGCTGCTGTTGTCACATGACTTGGAGTGTTGAGGTCCCTGAAGAAAACAGAAACTCGCTGTTGGATTTGTTTGAAACTCACAGAAAGTAATCATCAGATAAATGTCTAGAACTGATTAACGTTTGGAGCCATTTTGCTTCAAGATGGCTGCCACAGCTACCTCAGCAAACACAAAATTGTCTATAACTTGGTCATTCTTTGAGATATTGAGCTGAAATTTGGTGAAGTTGTAGCTGAGAACACTCCCTATCACATACGAGTCCAAATCAAAACTCCAAGATGGCCACCTTGGCTAAAAAGGAAAAATCACAATGACGGCCATTTTTAGAGCTATTCAGCTTAAATTTGGTGTAGTGGGAGCTAGGCCTGTCGCGATAAACGATAAATCAATTCATCGCACGATGAATAAAAATTATCAAACTCATTTTCATTTATCAGCTTTATCGTTTCTTTGTGTCTCTTTCTACTGAAGACACTGGATGACAAAAGGCTCAACCGGTGCTCTTCACTGACCCGCTCCCTTTCTCTTTAAAATCTGTTTCAACGATCCAAAATCATGTTTTTGGATCGTTGAAAGCAGTTAAGCTACGAGCTAAGCTAACAGGCCGACTTCGGGAATAAACCTCCGTCTTGTCAAGCTCCAAAATTCACGGTTGAAACCTGTGCCTTCGTGTAAAAAGTTGTTTTTCTCTGCAATAATAGCTGAGAAACTTTTTTACTGATTTTTTTTTTTTAAATAAAAGCTTTGTGTGAAAAATGCTAAAGAGCTCAAATCACTGAGCGTCCTCCATGTCAGCCCATGTCACGTCAAGGGCCGGTACTCCCACTTTTCTTAAAGATGCTGCTCAGCTATCCATCCTTTGGTTCAAACAGTCTTATACTTCCATCAGGTGGTCAAAAAAAGGTACTACACTCCAAACAAATCAACATTTCTTCTAAAAATTGACAATTAATTATTGTTAATTTTCAAACAATATTGTCGCTTATCGCAATAATTTCTGAGACAATTAATCGCCCAGCAAAATTTGTTATTGTGACAGGCCTAGTGATAGCTGAGAGCTAACCCCAACACATAGTACTGTCAAATCACAATTTTAATCGACAGCAGCCTGGCAGTCCCCGTCAAAGTTTCTCCAGGAACTTTATAGCGTTTTTTTTTTTTTTTTGTATTCCAAAGGGGGGTAAAATATTGCGTACATCCCATCAAGAACAGTTACTCCGTTTATTCATTCGTTTTTTATTTGTTTTTGTAGAGCACTTTAGTTTCTGAGTCAATTCTTTTAATTCCTGAAATGTTTATTAAATGTTGCACTACTTTACAGTTCTACAGACTATCATCCTCATCATTTAAACCCTCTTCTCCTTCCCTCAGGTTAGTGAGCTGCCTGTGATCGTTCGGGATTTGGCCAACGGTACATTAACGTGGGCTGAAGTGGAGAGCAAGTACCCCATCTTTGAAGGACAGGAGACCAGCAAAAAGGATCAAAACGAAGAGTAAATCTTGTTACGTTTAAAAATGCAGATTTGAAGCCAAGGCAGCACCAGGAAGAATCCTGCGACTGTGATGAGCCACAGTGCGTTCTCCACTTTAATCACTAAAACGCTGCGTATTTAACTAATGTTGGAGCAGTGGAGAAGCTCGCATAGGACTTCTTTCATGTGACAATTTCAACATGTTTCTAAAAGGGACAAAATATAACCGGGGTATCGGTGGAAGGAGACTTCCACTGTTCCAGTTTTCAGGCCGATTTGATTATTTAACAGTTCCAATAAAAGCAGCCAGCACTTACTGGACACCGACAAGCCACTGCTGTGTTTTAATCTTGTGAAGCTTTAGATTTAAGGACATCTACTACACCTGTGATCATTAGTATAATAATTAATATAAAGTCACTACAGAGTAGCTGCTTGTCATGTATCATGGGAACGTGGCACTTGGGATTTTTCAGCAAAGCATTAACGCAGTTTGCAAAAAGTTGATGCTGATGCTGCTGTCACCCAAGTATGTAAACGGGATGTTATTTTTCTTTGGAGTAACAGGTCAGTGAGAAATCTACCTGCTTTTGGGTTTACAGTATGTTCAAATATTCGCTGTGTATAACCTCGCTTCACACTAAAACAGTTTCATGAAATGGAAAGAGCTCAACAGAATCAAGTTTAAAGATGGTATTTTTGAACACTTCATATTCCAAGATTCATAAGTAATGCCATCATTGAGTATTTGCGAAATACAGTTGTTTGAAAACATGTATGAACACAGAGTCTGCAGCAAGTTGATCTTTATGTCGTCCTGTGGGGTTAACTTGTTTCCAAAAAAGTTGGGAGGACACTAAACAAATTGTGAATAAAAACTGAATGCAATGATGTGGAGATGTCAAGTGTCAATATTGTATTCGTAATATAACATAGATGACAGATCAAAAGTTTAATCTGAGTAAATGTAACATTTTAAAGGTAAAATATGTTGATTCAAAATTTCACAGTGTCAACAAATCCCCTAAAAAGTTGGGACAAGTAGCAATAAGTGGCTGGAAAAAGGAAATTTAGCATATAATGAACAGCTGGAAGACCAATTAACACTAATTAGGTCAATTGACAACATGATTGGGTATAAAAAGAGCTTCTCAGAGTGTCAATGTCTCTCAGAAGCCAAGATGGTAAGAGGATCACCAATTCCACCATTGTTGCACAGAAAGATAGTGCAGCAATACCAGAATGGTGTTACCCAGCGTAAAATAGCAAAGACTTTTAAGTTTTCATCATCAACCGTGCATAACATCATCAAAAGATTCAGAGAATCTGGAACAATCGCTGTGTGTAAGGGTCAAGGCCGTAAAACTCTACTGGATGCTCGTGATCTCCGAGCCCTTAAACGTCACTGCACCTCAAACAGGAATGCCACTGTCAAGGAAATAACAGAATGGGCTCAGGAATACTTCCAGAAAGCATTGTCAGTGAACACAATCCACCGTGACATCCGCCGTTGCCAGCTGAAACTCTATAGTGCAAAGAGGAAGCCATTTCTAAGCAAGCTCCACAAGCTCAGACGTTTGCACTGGGTCAGGGGTCATTTAAAATGGAGTGTGGCAAAATGGAAGACTGTTCTGTGGTCAGATGAGTCACGATTTGAAGTTCTTTATGGAACACTGGGACGCTATGTCATCCGGACCAGAGAGGACAAGGATAGCCCAAGTTGTTATCAACGCTCCGTTCAGAAGCCTGCATTACTGATGGTATGGGGTTGCATGAGCGCTTGTGGCATGGGCAGCTTGCATGTCTGGAAAGGCACCATTAATGCAGAGAACTATGTTCAGGTTCTAGAACAACATATGCTCCCATCTAGACGTCATCTCTTTCAGGGAAGACCCTGCATTTTTCAACACGATAATGCCAGACCACATTCTGCAGCAATCACAACATCATGGCTACGTAGGAGAAGGATCCGGGTACTGAAATGACCAGCCTGCAGTCCAGATCTTTCACCTATAGAGAACATTTGGTGCATCATAAAGAGGAAAACATAAAGAGGAAGACAAAGAAGGCCCAAGATGATTGAACAGTTAGAGGCCTGTATTAGACATGAATGGGAGAGCATTCCTATTTCTAAACTTGAGAAACTGGTCTCCTCTGTCCCCAGACGTCTGTTGAGTGTTGTAAGAAGAAGGGGGGATGCCACACAGTGGTAAAAATGGACTTGTCCCAACTTTTTTGGGATTTGTTGACGCCATGAAATTTGGAAACAACATATATTTCCCTTAAAATGATACATTCTGTCAGTTTAAACTTTTGATCAGTGATTTGTGTTCTATTCTGAATAAAATATTAGATGTTGGCACCTCCACGTCATTGCATTCAGTTTTTATTCACAATTTGTTTAGTGTCCCAACTTTTTTGGAATCCGGTTTGTACAAATATATATATATATATATATATATATATATATATATATATATATATATATATTATACATATGTGTGTGTGTGTGTGTGTGTGTGTATAAAATACAGATACTGCAAAGATTCCTTTAGGTCTGCAACCAAATTGAAATCACTGCACTTCACTGTGTCGTACAGTTTCCAGTAATAAACAATATTAACCATACAAGACTGATACACTATTTAGCACAATGCACATTTCTGAATTGGCATCTTAAAGGACCTGCAGCATGACTCTATTTACATTACACTGCAGATACTCTATGGTGTTCTTGTGCATGGACCAGTATGTCAGGAAATATGGGACTGGTTCAAAATGACAGCAGGCTTAGACCTTCCCACAACAGATCTGGCAACGAGGAAAATAATGCATTTACAGGTTAGTCTCATTGAGTCACGAGGACTCGTTTACAAGAGAGACCAGTTTATGAGACCTGTTGAGACCTGTTAAAATGAGCAACATGAGAATATTTCAGTTGAATCTTGTGAAAATTATAACACGTCTTCAGTGTTTTATGTGTGGTGGAGTAAAAGGTCTTGATTTTTTCTTGGGGACAAATAAAATGTGTCACCTTCCATAAGGAGTCTGATAATAACCACATAACACGCCTTAGTTATAGTCTGTTGTACTGATTTAGCACGCCTCTTGTCCCACCCCGACTGTCACTGATCAAAGTATAAATACATCCTGTCACCTTCAACTGCTGGCAGATCCCTCTCAGGGAGTCAGACCCTGCAGTCCACCCACACCCTGTGGACTCACTGCACTTCAAAAGGTTTACTCTGACTTCTTTTTTTTTTTTTTTTTTTTTTTTATCCGACATTTTCATTTGAGCAAAAAAAAAAAAAATCTGAAAATGTCTTTTGAACAACTTTGGGCTCTCTGCTGCGTTCAAGGTCAGTATCACAACAGGTGCTGAGGACGGGCTGAACTGCGTGACCGGGTGGCATTTCAGCAGCCGGCATCTCAACTGGACAATGTGAGGACAAAAACAGGTTTTTACTTCGTGTTTGTTTTATTTGGCATTTAACAAAAAAGAAATACTATTGTCTTATTCTGCAGGACGAAGCAGCTTGAGCTTATTATTTCACATTAACAGGCTGCTATGCTGCATAGTCACTGGAGAAGAGTTGTTTAGTTAAAAATAGCAGGCAGCTGCCTTTTGTTGATGCCTTTACTTCTTATTATAATCTGCCCTCCACTGTTCTCCTTCATAAATATGTCAGAAAAGTCAAATTCCTGCATGATTAGGACGTTAAGAGGTGCATTTTATTTCAGCATTATGGGAAAACAATTTGCATGTGAAAGCGAACAAATAAACTAATGTGGCAGGATAAAAAAAAAAATATATATATATATATATATATATATATTACATTGCATTTATTAAAGGACATAACACGTATAATGTGCTATTGAAACTTAATTTCAAATGTCTAAGGGATGTAAAATCTGCTGGATATGATTAATATGTGGTGGACTGAAGGTTTAAAGTATCCCACAAGATGAAAAGTTTTAAATAGCATTAAGCAAACTTATTTTTCCCCTTTTGTTGTGGCACAGGGTAATTTATTTAGATTTTAATAAATCCCAGTCTTTATACCAACTTACACTTGTTGGCTAAATATAGCCTCAAGCTAAAATTAGCCTTAAATTAGCATCCATCCAACGATTATTTGCAGAATAAATCCAGAAACCGTAAATAAATGAAAATTTTATTAAAGCCAACATTTTTTTTTTTAAATCTGTGCACTTGGGGTCAGCTTAGTTTGTGCAGCTGATCTGCTGTCAGTACGTTTTTAAATGATTATTAACTTGACGCAGGTGTGAGCTTCAGGTGATTAAGAATTGGTTTGATTCACTTATGAGATCATAAAAACATGTTTTCTATGCATAAATACAAGAAATGTATTGCAACGTGTACTTGTATGGGTAAGATGAAGTATACATAATTGGTTAACATGTTCAGCTTGTTGATTTTTATCTTTTAAGTGCTAAAAAAAATTATATTTTTTCCTTTAATTTGAATCACGAGTTCACGCATGGCACTCAGCCTATCTAAATTAAATTAACCTGGCCTTTAAAATCAAAGCAAGTGATAGGAGGGACATTTTATTGTTGAATTGTACTTTTTAGTTTTAAACTCACATCATCTGGTTCTGGACTGTAGATTTACCAGAATGCCCTCTCTCCTCCATGGCATCTGAATACGAGCCAGTGGGCGAACGTCGTGTTTCAGAAGTGAACTCGTCTTTAGCTGCGCAGATAAAAGAGAAATCCCGCCTGAGCTTGTGGTCTGTCTTCATCAGCCTCTAGAGCTCGTCCCCAGTCTTCATCAGCATGGGGATCAAAGCTGCTCTTCCCAAGTATGAGATCTACTCCTACAGCTCTGTGCTGGGTCTGGCTATGTTCTGGGCCGCCAGCTGGATCTTTGAAGTGTCCAGTTGTGAGTATGAGGAAGAACGCACGTATTCTGTTAATTGCGTTTGTTATTCAATGCAACAAAATTAACAAATTTAAAAGGTAACAGATCATTGTAATACTTGGTTTATTTACATAATGATTTTAATTGCCGGATGTTCGGCCCCCTGAGCAGTTTAGTTGAATATCCTGCTTTAGAGGGTGGAATACACTTTATTCCATTTCCAAAACTTAAACTGAGTTTGGAAAATTGTAAAAGATGGATAAAGCCCTGCGGCCGACCTCATGAACAGCTGAATACAACAGTGATAAACAGGAAGTACTATGTTCATGTGTACGAAGGTAACTGCAGGTATGCTTAATGGTTAAATTAAAGGTTAATGCTTAAAGCTACTTGTGCTTTGTTTTGTGTATTTTGTATGTAGGTTTAATCTTTGTTTATAATCAATTAACATTTTGTACAAAGTGTTTATTAGGTTGTGTAATGTAAAGCAGAACGCTACGTCTGTAGCGTCTGTATTACATGTCGCTAGCTTAGCGCTACTTCTTGTTATGCCATTAACTCTAAAATATTTATTGAATCAAGTGTTTACTTATGTAGGTAAATGTAGATGTTTAACTCGTTAAAATACACCAGAATGCAGGAATTGCAGGTCAAGCCAAGAGTCATTGTCAGCACTGCGGGGGCTAAGCACCCCTAAAGGTCAGATTCTAGAATCGCCCCTGTCATGAAACGTGGTTTTAAACGTCACAAATCTACGAGTTTATGTTCAATTTTCTGTACTCGCTCATACTTCAACAAGACGGCATGGTGAGTTTAGAAATTTAATATTAAGCAAAGAACGTCATGAGGTGAGACACTTCCTGCTACAAGAACTTGACAGGAGTAAATGTCTGCTGTAAGGATGAGTCCAATAAGCTCACAGTTGTTAAAACCATCGTCAGACTGACACCAGTCACTGGAATGGTATCAGCAGGACTGGACCCAATAAGACGCTGCAGCTTTTCATAAACGTGCATCGTGAGAATCTCGTTTTGTATTCACCGTAAAGAGAATACAATTGTTTTGATGCAAGTTTTAATCTTGGCTTCAGATTTGCTTGAGAAATTTGCAACCATTTATTCGTATAACTTTTTTAAATTGTCTTGCTGTTCTGCTTTCAGCCAACGTAAACAGAAAAACGTTTAAAACCAGTGTGAAGCCTGGATACTTCGGAAGGAAAATGGTAAACAAAAGATGATTTTAGAAATGTGTAATAATTGTAAAAACTGATTTTATTTGTATTGTTTTCCTTCCTGGCTGACAGGATACTGCTGATTTTGAGTGGATGATGTGGTTCTCCACCTACAGAGCACACATCATCTTTGCTCTGTCTGGACATGTGCTGTTCACCAAGATCTGCTCCATGCTCGCTCCACAGGTGCATCTACCGACTGAATGTTTTCAGTGAGCTGTTGCGTGAGATTTGGCGCAATATATCTGCCACTACGGTTAATGATGCGAGCCATTTTCACAGCACAGGTCCTTGGTTTACATGGTGTATGGTGTTCTGGCTGTGTGGACCAGCATGGGGTGGACCTACATCACCCTCATGCTGTCCCACTGCATCCTGCTCTACAGCATCTCCTTGGTGAAAATTCCCTGGCTCTGCTACGTCACAGGTCTTTGTACCCTCGCCACGTTCAGATGTGAACCCTTCGTGTCCTGGCAGGTAAGACACTTTCTACTTTTCTGCTCCACCGTGGAGGATTTTCCTCTGATGTTTTCAGCGTCTGTTCTCCACACAGGCAGGGTTTGTGGAGGGAGACTTTGAGCTGCGCCACGTTCTTTTCTACGGAGGCTGTGGGTTTACGATCATGCGCTGCATGAGCTTTGCTTTGGAGAACTGTGAACGAAAAGATGGCCACTACAACGTCCTCGAGCTTCTCAAGTACAACTTCTACCTCCCTTTCTTCTATTTTGGGCCCATCATGACATTTGACAAGTTTTACGCTCAGGTATGGGGACCAAGTTACTTTAATTAATTAATCCCAGCTGTTCTGGTGAAGACGCTCAGTCATCCAGGTCATGATCAATAAACAAAACAACTGGAACTCTATTCTGAAGACGCTTCGCTTCCCAGTACATAAGACAATAACGAGGCCTCTCATGCAGTTCTATTAAGATTAGAGCGCCACACACTCCGGACATTTTTAAATTAATAACGCCTCCCGGATGGTAAAACAGCTTCAGAATCGAAGTCCAGTTGTTTTAGTTTCTTAACGTTTTTTTTTTTTTTTGGAATCCCAACTATTCATGAAAATAATTGTATGTTGTTTCTAAAAGGTGCAAATTCTTTGTTTCTGTTTTTGTATGGGAATTGTATTTTAGCAAGTTGCCCCTATTAAAGTGAAATGAATAAGTAGTTGCAAATTAAGTTGCATAAAAAGTAAATGTAATGTTGTTTGCAGTGTTCATCTCATATTTATCAATCAATACTGTGAGCACGATAGAAAACATTAAGAATAAGTGAACTGGAAGGTACAATTTGAGATGTAATTTAACATTCTGTGTTACCGTATTTTTCGGACTATAAGGCGCAATTAAAATCCTTAAATTTTCTCAAAAATCAACAGTGAGCCTTATGATCAGGTGCACCGTTTGTATTAATTCTAGTTGTGCTTAGTGACCTTGAACTGACTTTGTGGTTATTGTGAATGAGTTGAATAAAATTTGACTGTTTTACTTAATGCGCCTCATAATCCAGTGCACCTTATGTATGAAAACAGACCTGTTCATTGATATTGTGCCTTGTAGTCCGAAAAATACGGTATTGTAAAATTAGACTATATGAATAACGTGCATCTGCATATCCATAAATATATAAAATGCTCTTGAGAGTGAAGTTTGTTTCTTGTTGTGAGTTTGCTGTCCTCTGCAGGCCAATAAGTCCAACCTGACCCGAAAAGAAAGGGAGCTGTGGAATATCAGCCTGCAGGGCCTGGTCCATTTGGGACTCATCATCGTAGTGGACGTCTTTTTCCACTTCATGTACATCCTCACCCTCCCGACTGACATGAAGCTGCTGAAGCGCCTCTCTGACTGGGCTCTGGGTATGTTTGAACAGCGTCAGTGGTTTGTGACACGTCAAAGGTGTGGAAGTTGACTTGATGTACTTGCATCGTTTCCAGTTGGTCTGGCTTACTTTAACCTCGTCTATGATTGGGTCAAAGCAGCCGTCATGTTTGGAGTCATCAACACGGTGGCCAGGTTGGATCACCTGGACCCCCCCAAACCACCAAAATGCATCACCATGCTTTATGTGTTTTCTGAAACGTGAGTGAAGTTTGAAAATCTGGATCTCTTTTGGTTAAAGTCTCGGATTAATCCTTTTTTTTTTTTTTCCTTTAAAGGCATTTTGACAGAGGAATTAACGAGTGGCTGCTCAAGTGAGTGTCGCAGTGAATTTTTCACATGAAAGTCTCATTAAGGTGGAGATTCTGATTGGTCTGTGCTTTTAGGTATGTTTATAACTACCTGGGTGGAAAGCATGAGAATGTGTTGGAGGAGCTGGCGGCGACACTTTGCACCTACGGTGTCACCATCCTCTGGTTGGGACCCTGCAAGGCGGTCCTGCTCTGGGCTTCCTTCAACTGTTTTGGGCTCAACTTTGAGCTGTGGACGGCCAAATTCTTTTCCCTGGAGCCTTTTGCCTCTTCTGAGGTTTGTTAATGGAGATTACTTTAGTGTTTTTGTAAATTATACTTGCGTAAAAAATTTTTATTTACAGGTGGAAATGTCAGAGGCGATGTCCCGCCGCATAAGAGCCATCTTCAACACTTTCAACTTCTGGTGCATTGTGTTGTACAACTCAGTGGCTTTGAACAGTTTGGACTTTGCCAAGCTGGTCGCCAAACGACTCCTCCTCAAAGGTGACTTTCAGTTTTGCACAATGAAGAGTTTTTCTTTCTAGCTTTACACAAACTGTCGTTCCTCCACAGGCTTCCCTGTAACCACCATGGTCGTTCTGTTCGTGACCTACTGCCTGGTCCAAGTGATCAAAGAGCGAGAGAGGAGACAGGCCCTCGCTGATGAGCCCGATCCTTTTCCTCCAAATGCTGCAACCAGCCCGCCCACTTCTGCAGCTGCACCCGCCGCTGTGCAGCCAGACGCAGAAACCAACAAACAAAAAGCAGAGTAGATTTTGGACTTTTTAAAAACGGGTTTAGAAAATTTAAGGTGTGGGGGCAAACAGTTATAGCCTAATTAGCTTTTATAAAAATCGTTTTCACGAACTTGAATTGTAAATAAATTAACAATATTTATGCCTAAACGATAGTTTGCACCTTTAAACATGTATTGAATATATAGTACGTCTGCTTACCGCCCTGGTGCCAACTTAAAGGATTTTAACTCCGTTGTGATTTCTTTGACACTTGATCTTAATCCACTGCAATAAATGTGTTCAAATTGTTAATTGATAGAAAAAGACCAATTTTGCTTAAAGGGAGGAATAAACTTTGATTCACACTCAACAACTTGCTGTGGAGACGTCTCATCAGAAGTTGTTGGCTATGAAGCGTTTCTTATTTTTGGTTCATTTAAGAAATATCAGCATTCATTGTGTTTTACCTCAGCTTTCAGCCATGCTGTTTCACAGCTTTGAGGCCTTGGATTTTTTGCAGCTAAAAGCAATGTGCAGAGGTGATTCTGTTGCTGCAAACATTTTATGCTCAATTTTCCACCTTTTCTGTAGATTAAATCCTGGATTAAACAAAAATTCTCAAAAACTTAGATTGCAGCAGTTATTAGTAGTGGATGCAAGGACCAGCTTCTTGTGGGGGGGAAAAAACAACTGAGATGGATGCATCAGTGTAAAAAATGTTGATTTTAGCACCTATCATTCAGATTAAATTACTGTAAATTACTGTCCTGATGCATGCTCAATAATCCAGTTAGATACATCTAACAAGGTTAAGTCAGATCATCTGGACGAATTCGTCTTCCTTGAAATTCCTCTTTTATCCAAAAGACTTCTTCAGTCAGAAGCGCTGCAACAAACTCAGTCTTAAGTCTTTTGGATAAAAGATGAATCATTTCAACCAAGAAGAATCCATCCAGATGACTTTGACTTAACCTTGTTGTAAATGACTGTTTCCTTACTGGCTAGGAGGAAATATATTTCACTTAGTAGAAAATCTGAAAATTATTAACTCTCTATTAAAATATCTACAACATTGTCTCTGGTTCAGGAATGGCTTGACTTGAGGAATGTGACATGTCAATGATTAATGCGCATGGTGTGCATACGTTTCCAATGTGGAACTTTATCACAATATTCTAATTTTCGTAGACACTGAATCTAGTTTTTTCATCATCTGTAAGCCATAATCATCAAAATTACAAGAAATAAAGACTTGAAATAATTCACTCTATGTGTAATGAATCTACTGGTATATAATATGCGAGTTTCACTCTCTGAAGTGACGGAAAAACAAAATAATGAACTTTTTCACACAGTATATTCCAAATTTTTGAGATGCATCTACAAGTGACTATGATAAGTGCCAGCTCAAAGTAAAACACTTAAAATTGCAATTGATAATTTTTTTCCACCGGACGACAGGGTCCAGGAGAACCCTCATGTTCTGAAGGGAAACACGCAGCTGGATCTGTCTATGGACAACTCACCGCCTTTGCTGACCTCTATGCATAAATGTATTGTGATGTCATTGTATGTTGCTGTTTTATGTTGTGAGGTCTTTTTTTTGCATCTTTTACACTGCGCCCTGGCCAGGACATGGTGTGAGACATGATTATTTTTTGGCTTCCTCCACCCTCGTGTTCTCTTGTCCTCATCTGCTCTGTATGCTATATAACAGGTCTCTCTTGTAAATGAGTCTTCGAGGCTCAATGGGAACTACCCTATATAAATAAAGGTCTAATAATATTTAATAAAAATCTAAAAAAGTCAAAAGGTTATGATCAACATCTTTCCAGTTGTAGACAGACTTGTAAAACTGGTCTGGATTAAACTATTTATCCAAAATGAGGTTGCGCACTATCTACAACGAAAATGTGTTAAAGATAGCTCACATCCTCAGTATGGATAAATAGTTTAATCCTGACCAGATTTACGAGTGTTCAGAAAGCTGCCTACAACAGGTAAGATGTTGATTAATCCCAATTTGTCCACTAAATCTCATTTTAAACAATCTATAATTTTTACAGAAAATCTGTTATCCCAAAATGAAATCAAAAATAAATATAGAAAATAAGGAGCATGTATATTGTTTACAGTAGATTTTAATTTGTAGCACCAAACAAACCAAGAAAAACGACTGCGCTGAGCAGGAAGCTGAGACGAGTCAGTGACAAAGACCAGGGCCGGTCCAAGCATCTATGGGGCCCTAAGCGAAATTTGGTTTGGGGCCCTCTATTTCTGCTAATAATGTGGATTACTGCAATCAACAGTCAGATGATCAGATCAATCACCCACCTAACATTAACTCATAGCAACTCTGACAGCCCTGTTTACATTAACCTATATGTATAGATCAGTGGTACTAAACGTAACAAAATAAAAAAAACACCAGTATGCAATGTATTTTACAGCAAAAGTGTCATCTGGTTTATTATCTTTGGTTCCAAAGAACTGTAACATTAATGTTCAAAACAATTTGTAGTGCAAGATCAACAACAAACAACAGATACAATAACTTAGATGCATAAAAATAAATTAAATTGTGCAAATACAGACAAAATTAAATAAAATACAATATGAAGGGAATAATGTAAATGAACAATTACTTGAAACCACGTAAAATGGTTTAATTTTTTTGTAAAGTTGAATGATTTGTTCTTAAAATTATGTAAATGTATGCAATAATTTGAAAAAGCTGAACTTAAAATATTAAATAGAATCATATAGAAATCATTACAAAAAAAAAATAAATTCAATTCCACTTAGGGGGCCCCCTAGTGGCCCCGGGGCCTTAAGCAGTTGCTTAGTTTGATTATGCCTTGGGCCGGCCCTGACAAAGACTAACAGACTTCGCTCTGACTCATGCTGGAGATGTTTCCAGTGAACCAGTGTGTCAGCTGTTGGAGTGTGGGGACATGCTCACTGGGAAAACAGGACAGAGATGCTCCTATTGCATTTCAGCATGCCAGAATAAAGCCCACAGCTCTACAACGAGCTCCTGGTCCGAAAATAACCTTCCAGTTGGAGCTCAGTTGAAGGTTCAGGACAGCTGAGGAAGTGGGCTGTCCCTGGATTCAGCTGGCGAACACACGCTGCACTTTTAAATCCACTTTCCAGACTAGAAACTGCTATAAAGACGACCCACTTTTGTTAGGTGTGCAGGCTGGTGAAGACTCGTCAGACTTCTTCTTTTAAAAAAACAAAATGGCCCTGCCTGTAAACCCCATGGATGAGCCCAGGATGTACCAGCAGACTCTGCTCCAGGACGGCCTCTACGACTTGTTGGAGAACGACAAGCTGGTTGACTGTGTGTTAAAGATCAAAGACAAGGAGTTCCCCTGCCATCGTCTGGTGCTGTGTGCCTGCAGCTCGTACTTCCGCACCATCTTTCTGTCGGACCTGGAAGAGAGCAAAAAGAGAGAAATTGTGCTGGAGGACGTGGAGCCCGGCGTCATGGGCCTGATCCTGAAGTATCTGTACACCTCCATCATCAATGTGACAGAGCAGAACGTCCAGGACATCTTTGCTGTTGCTAACATGTTCCAGATTCCTTCCATTTTCACAGTTTGTGTGTCTTTTCTGCAAAAACGCCTGAGCCTAAGCAACTGTCTGGCCGTCTTCAGGCTCGGCTTGATGCTGGACTGTCCCAGGTTGGCCGTCTCCGCCCGAAACTACGCCTGCGAGCGCTTCCAGCTGATCTCCAGAGACGAGGACTTCCTCCAGCTGCACCCCAGTGAGTTGGCAGCCATTTTAACAAACGACAAACTGAACGTGGAGTCAGAGGAGGCCGTATTTGAGGCCTTGATGAACTGGGTGACCCGGGACACTGAGAACAGATTGAAAGAGCTCCCAGACTTGCTTGACTGTGTTCGTTTGCTTCTCGTCACTGACGATTATCTGAAAGAGAACGTGGAGAAACACAAACTGATCTCGTCCAGTCCAGAGCTGCAGGAGAAACTCCAGCTGGTTAGGGATGCTCGTGCTGGCAAAATGCCAGAGATTAAAAAAGAAAAAGACAAGAAGGAGACCAGTGGAGCAGACAAAGATGGAGACAACGAGGAGGAGGAGGAGGGTCTTTTACCGGCTATTCTCAATGACAACCTGCGATTTGGGATGTTTGTCAGGAACTTGATGCTGATGGTGAACGATGCAGGCGCTGTGGCCTACGACCCATCGGGGAACGACTGCTTTGTGGCAACACTCTCCACACAGGTCCCCAAGAACCACTCCAGCCTGGTGACTAGGGAGAACCAGATCTTTGTGGTGGGAGGATTATTTGTTGATGAAGAGAACAAGGAGAATCCACTGTGCTCCTACTTCCTGCAGGTAAGAAAAGAGCTTCACAAAGAGGAGACGGTGACAAATATAAGACCTTAAGGTCAGGTCAGTGTTTTTAAAATTACCGTAATTTCCGGACTATAAAGTGCACCTGAAAATATTTTGCTTCCATTTGAAAACGACGCTCGGTGAGCGAAACTTTGTAATCTGTTAGCACATCAACATCAGATTATTATCTATATCAGGATTTGAACCTGCTTACAGTAAGGTGGTACGCTCCAGCTCTCTGAAGGTAAGGAGCATTTAGCTTCGGATTGATCATTTTGCTGACACGCCTACTGGATTGATTGACAGGTCATGTTGTGGATCCGACTTGTAGAAAAAAAAAGACAGCTGTAAAAAAAAAAAAAAAAAAAGACTCGTACGACTTTATTCTCGTAATTCTATGCCTTATAATTTTTTTTCTTAGCGTGGCAATGTGACCGTCAGGCAACCACAATAGAATGATACAATGCGTACCGGTAACACACAAATACCAGTGGTGTATTCTACATTTTCGTAGTGAGTGTACTGTGCTTAGAAACCAAAGCACACCGGTAGTACGACGTAATCGTTAAATTATTTTAATTTTGAAACATATTGAACATTTCAAAATTTCTCTAATGCTTTTATTTGAGTAAATGTACAGCAAACTTTGTACAAGTTGGCTTTGTATTAAAAACATGTTAAAGAATAAAAAAAAAACGTATCAAAGCAAAACATGTTCAAGTATTAAGTACAGAAGTATTAATTATACAAAAAAAACCATGTTGAACCAACTCACTGTGTCTATAAAATATTCCAAATGTGTTGACAGTGATACTCGTGACATTGGGCACTTTTAAGTGGTTATACTGAAATTTCCAAGCTAGAGGGTATACCCACGTATCGCATAATAGATTACACCACTGACAAATACATACAGTCAATGTTTTTTTTTCTGAACAGTGCCGGTAATATGGCTGGTAAAAAAAAAAAAACAGTAGCCTACAATTGATCTTCATCCTGCACAAGCTGTTCTCCTGCTCTGCGAAGCAAAAGTTGCTCTGTGAGCATGTGAGACTCACATGCTCCGAGTATGCAGAGGAATCTACCCTCATGGGGAGGGAGGATTTTTCTCCCCATTCTCTCCTCCCCTTCCCGTTTCATTGATTCAACTGTGACCTGTTTGGTAATTTCAATGGTCAGTTTTTTTTTTTTTTTTACCTTTATTTATACAGATAGTCTCACTGAGTCACAAGGACCCACCCCCCAAAAGAGGCGTGTATTGGGCAGCTATGTGAGCATCCAGGTGTGATGAAGATAAATGTTTTTGGTGGCAGGAAGCTTGTTACCCAGTCAAAAAAAAATAATCCATAAATTAGCTGCAGCATTGAATAAACTATGAAAAAAGTAGCGGTTTATAGACCGGAAATTACGGTAGCTTAAAGAACATTATACTGTAGCAGATCATATCCAACATGTTGCCTTTTCATCTCGTGACCTCAGTATGACCCAGTTAGTGCTGACTGGCTCGGGATGCCTCCGCTCCCGTCTCCCCGGTACCTGTTTGGACTGGCCGAAGCTGAGAACTCCATCTTTGTGCTGGGAGGGAAGGAGATGAAGGATCAGGAGCGAACACTGGATTCGGTTTTGATCTACGACAGACAGTGAGTTCGGAGTGTGAAAAATAAAAAAAAGATTTAGGAAACAGAATTTAGAAAATGAATTTAATTTCTCACGATGGATTTCAAATTGATTTGTTCTTGTGGTTTATTGTTCACAGATCCTTTAAGTGGGGGGAGTCTGAGTCAGTACCTTACGCAGTCTATGGGCATGCAACAGTTTCACACAATGACGTGGTGTATGTGATTGGCGGGAAGGGAGACAGCAAGTGAGTAAACGCCTCAAACTTTAGGATCTGTTCGTGAAGAATGTGCAAATTCACGTTTTTTTTTTTTTTTAGTTCAATCTAGAAACATATTGTTCAAAAAGTACATGATGTGAGATTAAAGATTTAGGAAAACTGAACGTTTCTGTCGTGTGGTTCTTTAAAAGGAGCTGTCTGAAGAAGATGTGTGCTTACGATGCTAAGAGGTTTGAATGGAAGGAGCTGGCTCCCATGAAGACTGCACGCTCCCTGTTTGGAGCCACCGTTCTTGATGACAAAATCTATGTTGCAGCAGGAGTGACGGACGACGGCCTGACAGACTCTGTGGAGGTGTACAACATTGCAACAAACAAGTGAGCTCACCTGACTGATGAATTTACTCATTCCATGTTTTATTCCCATTGCACTTTCCTTCTGTGATGGTCCAGTCACAGTGGGACCTCATTGTAGACATATTCACCGTTTTCTGTTCTCTTAAAGTGAAGTCAACTTACTTTTTGACAGAAACAGAACTTGTTGCTGCTTGGTTTTACTTTAAAGCTCAGCAGTGGCGATAAATCAGCTGCTTAACTAACTAAAACAGGAAAACCAAAGTAGTATATGAAGCTAAACTATGTTTTCATGCAGATGGTCAGACTTTGAGCCGTTTCCTCAGGAGCGCAGCTCTCTGAATCTTGTAGCTTTGGCTGGTTCCCTCTACGCTGTGGGAGGATTCGCCATGATGCCTTTGGAGGACAGCGACGAGAGCCTTCCCAAGGAGATGAACGACATTTGGAGGTACTTTACAACAACAGGCAGGATTATTGAGAGAATTAACAGATTTTCCTGCAAAGAAAGCAAAGACGAAAACCAAAATTCCTGTCTTTGTCGATCAGGTTTTCATTGATTTCAGTCAAAAAGCGAATTAAAAATTTAACAAAGGCTGAAAAGTCAATTAAAAATATAATTGAACCTCTTCAGGTACATCGAGACGGAGAAGAAGTGGAAAGGGGTCCTCAGAGAGATCCAGTATGCATCTGGAGCCACGGTTTTGGGGGTCCGACTGAACACCCTGCACCTCACTAAGATGTGAAGCTGCCTCCTATCCCCGTTTGTCCACTGGGATTTGGATTACTGGTGGCACAGCACCGCTCTATGTGCTCGACCAGATCATTTTCCAAATGTTTAAATCCTCTGCTTTGTATTTTAACATAAGCATTGCAACTTTATACTAAGGACATTTTATTGTCTGTTATCACTTTTTATATGAATGTGTTTATGCAATTAATAAACCGGGACAGTAAAACAAAAGAGACGTCAACATTTTTGCACTGAACTAAATAAAAGCTTTAATTTAAAAGAATGCCTTGACCTCGCTTGGATAAGAGTGCATTTCCCAATAGATGGCAGCGATGTCAAAGTCATAACAGGATGGAACAAGTTTAAAAAAAAAAGAGCATTTATAAATAAAAAACACATGCACATTTTCAATATATGTATAATGTTTAATATTGAAATGATCTCTTTATGTCCTAGTGTGTTACAGACTGTTACCACTGATCAATAATACAATAAAAGACAAAAATACAACCTAATGTTATTAGCACCTCTAGACACTACTGTCCTTGTTTTAGTCATTTATTACAGCTGAATGTAAGACTATAGTTGGGCTTTGTATAGCAGAAATAACCACTACATACTGTGGTGTTTAGATTATAGACAAGAGAATCAGCAAAGAACAATTTACATCAGGATTTTTGACAGTGTGCGAAACGTAATGAAGGGCATTTGTGGAATTGACAATGGCACCATGACAGTTATTATTATCAGCTGTGTTTGTCAAAAAGGAGATAAGATTTAAAAAAATCATATTTTTAGTAGTAAGAAGCATTTTAAGGTTTCACATGATAAATTAACAATATTTATGTATCTGGTTTGAATAAATGTATGGAGCTCCAATATAACAAACTATAATTTATTCAGGAAAAAAAAATCAAATGTGTATTAATTTCATTTTCTAAGGTAAAAAGTGTAATCATTTATTTATTTTTTTTGCAAGAGTAGGAAGTTTGATTTAAGCATAAAACAAAAGAGTAAACTGAACCCCTGACTACTGTATTTTTTGCAGTATAAGTCACACCTTTTTCCAAACTTGCAATTCCTACGACTTATACACTGAAGCGACTAATATACCCCCCCCCATATTTATAAATACATTTTTGGCTGAGATCTGACGATTTCTTTCATTCTGACATGGAAAATATTGAACACTACCATTTTCAGCCACTAGAGGGCCCTTGACCAATATGGCAAGCCAAGTGTCTCATTAATAAGTAAAAGTGGCTATTAATGAGACACTTGGCTTGCCATACTAAGCCACCATTGTCTCGCTCCAGAACTCCTGAAGCCAACGTCAAATCGAGGCAAAATGCAGCTGTTTCGACCATTAAAGTGCATTTAGTAAGAAAAGTTAAAATGAGACACACCTTTACTATAATGTTGAGCAAACAAATAATTGTTTTTAGGTGGTTATCTTGTTAAGTTTCAACGGAATGCAGAGTCCTCCCTCTCCGCACTCCCGCTTCTGCAAATAGATTTTTAAAATGCAGCTGATTTGACCAGTATAGTGCATTTATTAAGGAGAAGTTCAACTGAGACACAGCTATAATGTCGAGCAAACAAATAATTGTTATTAAGTGTTAATCTTGTTAAATTCTTGTTAAAGTCCTCCTATGCACGCTCCCGCGGCCGCCATTTGGCAGCCAGTCGATTTTTGGCACAACACCGGCCCACGTTTCTGGGTTGTCAGCGGATGTAAATGCGACACGTCAGCGGTGACGCATAATAGATGCGACTTATTTATGTTTTTTCCCCACTTCATTAGACATATTTGGACTGATGTGACTTATATGGCGGTGCTACGTGTACGGGGGAAAATACGGGACTTTATTGGTTTTAAACAATTTTTTTATTCTTTGAAACATGTTTAGCTTGTTCTAACTTAAGAATATATTTTCATCTTCCTCTCAAGCGTCAACATTATCAACACTTGATTAAAGTTTAATGGCTGTTAACGGAGTGAAACAGATGGAGAAAGATGAGGAAAAACGGCTCCATTGTTGTTGTGGGTTTTAGCGCAGAGGATGCAGAAAAGTCTGCTAATTTTTTTTTCTTTCAGTTTTTGGATTTAAAAATCGCTACTTTGCAAAATGTTCAAAGAAAATCTCAGCTGTCTCACTAAAAGCATTGTTTGTGCAAAGATAGGGGGCGCAAACAGCAAGAAATGTCAGTTTAGATCATATTTGAGATAGCGTGAAGCAGACCTTTATGAATTTCATTCATAAAGTTTTACATGTCTCTTTTGATTGGTTAAATTCCTAAGATGGAAAAGTTCAGTTTTATACTTTGTTCTTTTAAGCTGATGTGAGAATGAACATCATTCCAAGTTATTTTCTGAAATCTTGTTTGCATGGACGTAATGTACGTTCAGTACTTCTCAAAATATAAAATTATATACAGAAGATCAACTATGATAATTCAGTTAATTTATAATTATCAAATGATTAAAATACAATTTGCAGCACGGTGGCGCAACTGGTAGAGCTGCTGCCTCTCAGCGAGCAGGTCCCTGGTTCAAACCCCGGTCCAGGGGCCTTTCTGGGTGGAGTTTGCATGTTCTCTCCGTGCATGCGTGGGTTTTCTCCGGGTACTCTGGTTTCCTCCCACAGTCCAAAAACATGCATGTTAGGCTGATTGGTAACTCTAAATTGTCCCTAGGTGTGAGTGAGAGAGGGAATGTTTGTTTGTCTCGTTTGTCTCTATGTGGCCCTGTGATGGACTTGCGACCCGTCCAGGGTGTACCCCGCCCCTCGCACAGTGATTGCTGGACATGGGCACCAGCGACCCCCGTGACCCAAAATGGAATAAGCGGGTAAAGAAAATGGATGGATGGATGGATAAAATACAATTTATTTATTTATTCAATATCTGAGGTTGGAATTTCTTTTTTAAAAATTATTATTAAAAAAACATGCTAATTTCTGCATTTTGATTAATTTAGTAATGTTTGTCAGTTTTGGCACTCCATAACTTTAATCAAACCAGCCAAAAACAAAAATATGCATACAAAACAATGGAGCTGTTTGTTTTGTGATGGCACATTTCCAATAATTAAGAGTGAAGGCCACAAGATGACATATTTTGGACACACATTTATGTTTTAGCAGCTAAACCCCAAACAACACAATAAAATACTTGATCCTACAAACCCTCACTTCTGAAAATGCCATTCTCAAAAACCTCACATCCTCTCTCCTGCCTTTAACTCTAAATGTCAGTCTCAGCTAATTTTTGAGACTGACTTTTAGGATTAAAGGATGCACTTGGAACAAAAATGGACCTTTTGCAGCAACTTTTTTTGGCATCCCCGAGGTCTAAACAGGAAGGGAAACACGACTCGCGCAATGTACACAACATTTAAGTAACTGTACATTTAATCCTCATGACACAGAAATAAAACATGACAGTAAATTATAACAAAACAAAGTCACATATATTTAAACAGTGAGTACAGTCTGTGGGTGTCTTGGTGCCCACCAAACTACCAAAAAAAAAAAAAAAGCATTCAAGGAAAGATATGACCACCTACTAAAAGCCTTTGGCTGTTAGCTTCCATAAGGAATAATTTGGCTATTAATTATAAAACAAAAACATTACAAGACTCTTTCTACAAGATTTCTCGTCTCACTGTAGAAATTCAACATTACCGTCTTTCAACGTTAAAGCTGAATTGAAGAAGATAAAAACAAATTGATTTCTTCTTAGGATTTGGCGGATCATAAAGATCTGAACATGTTTTATTTATTCTTAGCACGAACCAGAATTAATTTGACGATGCTTAAAAAGTTTTGTTTTTGAGCTTAAGAACAAATTCTGTTTTCTACAGCAAGTGTCCAGCAATCTTCTAACTTTGTATTTATATATATATATTCCAAGTGGATTTGCTAAAAAAGCTTTTTATGTTTGACGGAAAACATTTTTGTTAGAAAGTGTATTCAGATCTGACATACACTCAAACACGCTGGGTTTTTTTTTTGTTTTATTTTTTGGAAAAACGTCACTTTTTCAAACCCTATTTGGAAATTAAAGTGCTCTTTTAATGGAATTAAACTCCCATCATACAAAGTGGCAAGTAACATTGTAAAAACTAACGTCACATATTGAGTGTGGGACAAAATGAAGCAGTTCTAACTGTGCAAGAGGCCTCAAAACGCGAAACAACGTCCAGGATCTGATCCAGGATCTGCTCCGACACCCAACAACTAAACCAGCATCAAGTGTTGCTCATCGGTGCCAGTTTATTCCTGTCAGCTGCACAACCTAAACAGGCTCCATTTTTTCAATAAAACTTGAAAAGGACAATTTCCCACTAGTCCTTATTTATTATCACCATACGTGTGCCTGTGATTGGCTGAGTGTGATAAAATAAAATTCAATGTGCATAAATCAGTAGTGCTCACCATGATTTCTCCCTTTACAATCAGCTGCTATCACTATCCATGCAACAAAGTCTCACGAACCCTGCGCTTGTAAGGCAAATACACAAACCACAGTAATGTCTTAGAACAGTGCTGCGTAATAAAGAAGGTAAAACTTTTAAGGTAAAATGTTATTTTACAGTAACAGTTTGAGCCAATTAATGAATTGTAATGTTTTGTTTGAAGCACAGTTCTCTTTCTTTTCACTTCTTAACAGTCAAATGCCACAAAATGGCAATAACATTTTAGGAAATGCAACTTTTTTTTTAAAGAGTATATAATCCTTTAGTTTTGTTCTCTTTCGCACATTTTACTTTAGGCGCAATCTAATTTCAACTCTTATTTGAGTTTCTGGCACCACTTTACAATAAGGCTCCCCTTATAGATGGTTAATAAATAGTAGATACACTATTAGTTCCTCTATAAACACTTTATAAATCATTAATAACTGCTTATTATGCATTAATTAAGGGTGACGGAGAGACAAAACTGACCCGTTTCTTGCCAAATCTGTTCACTTATACATTTAATCTAGAGTTGTTATAGTGAACATTTCAGACTAAGTTACTACCTTGTAAGCACAATAAGAATTTGTAAACCTATTTTTTTTTTAGCATATATTAGTTGTAAATACTTGTGCAATATTATATGCTAAAAAAATAGGTTTACAAATGCTTATTGTGCTTACAAGGTAGAAACTTAGTCTGAAATGTTTAATATAAGAACTAACTCTAGATGAAATATACAGGTGAACACATTTGGCTCACAGATTTGTCTCTCTGTCACCCTTAATTAATGCATAATAAGCAGTTATTAATGATTTAAAAAGTTCTTATAGAGGAATTAATAACATATTTATAAACTATTTATTAGTTATCTATATGGGGAGCCTTATTGTAAAGTGGTACCAAGTTTCCTTTGATTTTCAGAATGTGGGAAATTATTTCTACAAATAAATATAGCTTTGATAAATGTTTAACTCCCTTTAAATCAATGCTCACTTAAGGTTGAGTCAGGTCCTCTGGATGGGTCGAGCCGTCCAGAGGAGCTGACTCAACCTTTCTAGATTTATCTGGATTATTCAGCATGCATCAGGACACTGGAGCTCACTGTTCACTGATGCTAAACCAGATTGAGTCACACTCGGAATATAATTCAACAACTACATAATTTAATTTGAAAGCCAGTCTCAGACAGGGCTGTGCACAAACGCTGCAAATCAAAACTAAAATACAATAAAATGTGTTTTACACATGACTTTAAAGATTATAAAAAAAAAAAAAAACTAATGTACGTACCATTATCCTGTTATTAAATAGTGTTTGATAAGGCCCTTACAGTTTACACATAGTGTTTAAAATACACAGATCTGGGGTCAGATATTGGTCTGCATTAAAGGTGCTCAAATAACCTCTGAAATAAAAACTACATAACACTTGTTACATTTACAAAAGCCTTCAGGAATTTCAAATTTCCATAGTACCATCTGGGAAGCATGTGGGAACTTCTTGTGTTAAAAAAAACAAACAAACAAACAAACAAACAAACAAACAAACAAACAAACAAACAAACAAGAAATACATTAAGACATCTGAACAGCTTATACAGATTATGTAACAGTGGACTGCAGTTTATAAAGATAAAGTGAAGGGGAGCGCATTAATAGTGCAGAGGAACGAAATACATTTGGAACTCTTATTTGCATTTATGCTGCACACGCACGCACGCACACACACACACACACACACACACACACACACACTTAAATCATCAATAAGCGGTTACTGTACTTTAGATAAAAAGAGCAATGGTGACTGCTTTCTTGTTTGTCTTTGCTGTTCAGGCTTTTTTTTTAACTTATTTTTAAGTTTAAACACTGGGTATTTGTCAGAAATGCCCTATTAGCTGAATATAACATGTCATGTAACATTAAGAAATAAATGAAAAAAGAAAACATTAGTATTTATAAATGCATCTAGCCAAAAATTGAGCCTAATGTAATGAAAGTTTCATTCAGATGTAATGAATCATTTATAAAGTATTTATGAAGATAGGGAGTGGTGCAGGAGGTTTGGTCTTTAAAACAGATAATGTTCAGTTAAAAAATAAGCTGTTTGTAACAAAAAGAATAACATTAAGATTCAGTATTTAGTGCAACTATACTGTAGATTTGAGTAGATGACATTACTAAAAGTCTATTATTAGCCAGAATCAATCAATATATAAAGAAAACCATGTCATCTTATGTCATAAGGTCTCAGAAATTGGTTTCTCAGATCACATCATTGGTTGGTTCTCTAATTATCTCTCAGATTGGAGGCAAGGTGTTCAACATAACGGTACTTCTTCCAGCTATCTGTCAACAATGGTGTACCACAAGGCTCAGTCTTAGGACCCACCCTCTTTACAGTCTACATAAGTAATGTAGGTCAGATGTATCCTTACATTTCTATGCTGACGACACAGTTGTTTATTGTCGAGCTAAAACAGTTCCAAAATCTTTTTTTCATTTGCGTTGTCTGTACCTCATCTGTGTTCTTTCTTTAAAACAGGTCTCTCTTGTAAATGAGTCCTCGCGACTCAATGAGACTAACCTGTATAAACAAAAGTTGAATTACAAAATAGTTACATTTTCTTGACCTATGGAAGATCAAGTGAGAGTTTGCTGATCTGATGATAACTAGTTTCAGTTTCTGCTCCGTAACTCACTCAGAACTAGCAACACAAACTGCGTTTTTCATCCACACGTCACAACTTCTCCTAAAAACTGACGCCACGTGCTACAAATGACGCACAATTACAATTATATTAAAACAAAACAGTTTAAGAGTACATTTTAAATATCAGTGGGGTTAAATATAAGGTGCAGGGTTGAATATAAATGCTGTTTTACATCATTTAACTTGGACAGGTTTAGTTATAGGCCACAAACATGTAGGTGTTTGAAATCAAACCAGCGTTTGGTTATTGCTGCGACAAACCGTAACTGCTCGCTACATTTTGGCAGAAAACGTACAAATAAAATTTATTCACATCCTTATTTCTGTACAACTCAGAAAATTCTTGCTCCTATTTTGAAGAGGACGCTACAATCTTTTCTTTGTGCAAAAGTCCAAGTCGATGTTTGAATTTTTGGGAAACCTCACCCAAACCCAGGACAGAACTGGTTCTACTGGGCTTGAAGGTTCTCTATTGTATTCATATGAGTAAAAGAACTAAATGTGTACATGTCTCTGTGTTTTTTAGTTCTTCCCTCTGTGTTTGTGTCACTGAGGTGCATCTCCCACTGAGTCCTGTTTCAAACAAACTAAATGAAAAGTAACAAAGTGCTTCAAATGCTACAGAGATTTGTTAGTTATTAGAGTTCATCCTACCAGCAGAGAACAAGGGAGGAGGTGGGGGTAAATGTGAGGCAGGAGGCAGCCCCCCCATGGAGTGCAGTAGGGGGAGAGACAGTTGGTTGGTGTGGAGGAGCTGGGGGCTGGAGGCAGAGGTCGGCTTGACCAGCTGGACCTGAGCAGAGGGGTCCACGGCCCTGGAGACAAGGGGCCGGTCGAGGCCGAGTGGCACGCTGCAGGTGGGAACCGGGGGGTTGGTGATGTGGAAACACTTCTCCCTGTGGGCCTTGAGCATGTTGGAGAAGCGGAAGCGCTGGCCACACACCTCGCAGGGGTACGGCTTTTCTCCCGTGTGGGTGCGGCGGTGGCGCTTCATGTTGGGCCGACTGGTGAAGCTCTTCCCGCAGATCTCACAAATGTACGGTTTCTCTCCTGCAGAACAGAAGACACTCAATACATTTAAAAACACTTGAAACTTACAACTATTATAATAACATTACATTTAAAGTAAACTTCCTGTTTCTTAGATGCAAGGTTACTAGATTTTCTTTTAACGGTTTACTGTACATAGAAATTTCTTCAGCTGCACTTGAATACTTGTACAAACCAAACAGTGACAGAAAGGTAGATTTGTTTAATGGTATTTTTGAGCTTTTCATTTGAAATTTAATGCTTTTTCCAAAATTCAGATACCTATAGAACAGACCCTGAAGAGTAGGGAGGGTCCTGATCAGACCAGTCAGATCAAACTGGTCTTTGTGGCTCAGGAGCCAAGACACTTCTCCCAGCTCACTGGTCTTGTTTCCTAATTCATTTGCTTCTCAGAGACTTTGAGCATGTGAGTTACTTCATGTGAAACAGAGCTCTGCCACTAATTCCACTCAACTTTTAGCAATAGGAAAATCAAAAGTGGTCATTTAAAGGTCAAAATCATTAAACTGGCCCCAGCTTTGACTCACCAGTATGTGTCTTCATGTGTTCATCAAAGTATTGCTTCATGTTGAAGTCTTTTCCGCACCACTGGCACATGAACTGCTTATGTCCGATGTGGATGCTCATGTGGGAACGCAGCTGGTATTTGTACTGGAAGCGCTCGCTGCAGTTCTGCAACAGAACAAAAGATTTCCAGAGCTGGTAAAAAACGCACTTGAAGAGCCATTTTCAAATCATTTTGAGAAAGAAGCTTAAACTTAAATAGACCCGGGATGCACTTGATTCAGATTTTAGACACGTTTTATCTGCAAAACACTATGACAGAGTTCAGTAACAAAGCAATTTGTTTCACAAGGTCAAGAATGATTATTCTTGGTCCAGCTGTGTCACATATGGTTTATTTTACAAATATATGAAAGTTATTAATTTTCATAAATGTCAACCTTTGGAAAAGACATGTCCGATGAATTTTAAAATAGAACAGCTTGCTTTGAAACAGAAGTGAAGAACTGAAAATTAGCCGTCAGCTAAAATGTTTAAACCCATTGCAAAACTTACAGTATTTGCTATAAATAACTGATAAGATGAATATGTATGAAGAAGACAAGTTAGCACCTTTTATGCTAAGCTACCGTATTTTTCGTATAAGTCAAGGTTTTTTCCATAATTTACACGCCCTGCGACTTATATAGGCCAAAGCGAGGTATTTATGGATTTTTTTCCATATTTATAAACCAATTTTTGACTGAAATATGATGTTTTCATCCATTCTGACTGGAAAAAATAAAATAAAAATTTAAATAGTACCATTTTCAGCAACGACATGGCAGTAGAGTATAGTAGTAGCAGTAAGGCATGCCGTTGTATCATGTAATAGCTAAACGTGGCTATAATGACAAATTCAAAAAAGTTCAAGACAAAAACAAATGGACTTTATTTATTATACTTTAATTTATACTTTGTTTTTGTCTTGAACTTTTTTTAATTTACCATGTCCTGGATGACTGAGAATCTTCACCAGCTATTAATGACACAATCAGCTTGCCATAGTCTCCCCACCTATGTTCTGTTCGCGGCTTGGAGCAACCATCCAGCCAGCTGCACTGCCCCGGTGAAATGCAGCTAATTTTGACCATTAAAGTGCATTTATTAAGTAAAAGTTCAACTGAAACACATCTTTGCTATAATTTCGAGCAAACAAATAATTGCTTTAGGTGCTTTTTTTGTTAAATTTTGAATAAACGAACCACGTTCCTCCTTGTTATTTTCCTCCCTCTGCACGCTCCCGGAGCACCGAGGCAGCAAATGCAGCTGATTTGACCATTAAAGTCCTTTTATTAAGCAAACGTTAGACTGAGACACACCTTTCCTATAATTTCGAGCAAACGAATAATTGTTTTTAGGTGTTAATTTTGTTAAATTTTGAAGAAATGCGGGGCTCGTCCCTCTGCGCATGCCCACCCCTTCTGTGAATCGAGTTTTGAAATACAGATGATTTGACCATCAAAGTGCATTTATTAAGCAAAAGTTAGACTGAGACACACCTTTACTATAATTTCAAGCAAACAAATAATTGTTTTTAGGTGTTAGTCTTTATAAATTCTTGTTAAAATCGTCCCGTGCATGCTACCGCGGACGCCGTTTGGCAGCCAATCGATTTTTGGCACAACACCGGCCCACGTTTCCAGGTTGTCAGCGGTGACATGTAACAAATGCGACTTATACAGCAAAGCAACATATTTATGGATTTTTCCACTTTATTAGACATATTTGGACTGATGTGACTTATAGGACGGTGCAATGGGTATGGTGGAAAATACGGTTCATATGGACGCCTGCTTCATCTGCATTTCAACACCTTGAGTGGAGCATTTTGTTGTTTTTGAATCTGAGCAGGAAAGTGACAATGGCATCTGCAGCGTTTAGACGGAGCTCGAACCTCACACTTGAAGGGTTTCTCCCCCGAGTGCTGCAGAGAGTGAACCTTCAGGGACATGCTGCGCTTGAACGACTTGCCACACGTCTCACAGGTGAACGGCATATCCTTTGTATGAGCTACACACAAACACACACACAGACATACAGGAGAAGATGAGTTCTTGAAATGATGCCTACATGAGACCAAGGTCAACAGGACTGCCACTCACCAACCATGTGCTTCCTGACATGAGCCATGGTGTAAAACTTCTTCTCGCAAATCTCACATGAGAACTTCTTCTCTGCATAGCCGTGGATGATCTTGTTGTGCTCGTGTAACGACCACAGCTTCTTGAAGGCCTTGCCGCACGTCACACACTTTAAAAGGGTGAGAAATGAGGAGTTAACTTTCAAGAAAGATCAGAAACCGGAACAGACTTTTCAAAAACGTTCAAGGTATGTGTGTTTCTGCAGACACTTGAACAAGTGCTGTGGAGGAAAGGCAATTAGGGTGAGTAGATTAAAGTAGCAAAATAATCTTCAAACCCACAGCAGGAGTCCTGCAGCTCAGTGCAGAGGGATGTATCAGACACAATTAATAATTACTAGCTGCCAGTGACTGAGGAACTGAATTTAACAGGTTTTATTGTTGCAAATAGCAAGAATCTCTGCTCTGCAAAGGTTTGATTTAGACAGACCTACCTGGATGCTCCTCTCACAGTCCGTCTGCTGGTGCAGCTGCAGCTCGCTCTCCAGCAGGAACTTTTTCCCACAGTTGTTGCAGATCTGCATGCGGTTATGAGTGACGTTCATGTGTTTTTCCAGGTACCAGCGGTTGTTAAAGATGCGGGGGCACTTCTTGCATGCGAAGTGCTGCTTCTCCTCCAGCCTCACCTTTTGGCCTGGGCCCTCTACGTCCTGTGTCCCTCTACCGCTCTGCCTTCGGTTGGTCAGCGGGGCCTCTGCCAATGTCTGTCGCATAGTGGCTGCCATGGTCAAGGCTCTGGTGCCTCGGCGAAGACGATCCAGAAGGATGGGTTGCTCTAATCCTGGAATGTTAAGGGTGTTCTCCTCTTCTTCTTCTTCATCCTCCTCCTCCTCACTGCTTTGCCCCAGCATGTCACCCCTCTTTAGGTCTTCAGCATCCTTTTCCCCAGCTTCATTATTCTCCACTTCATTGTCCTCATCATCCTCTGAGCCTTGCTTGTTGTTATGGCAACAACCAAACATGGACTCTGTAGCTGTGGCAGATTTTCCCTCTGATCCCTTCGAGACATTAAGAGTCTGGTTGTTGAGGTTGACTTCAACAATGATCTGATCTCTGTTGAAGGAGGAGTGACTGTCTGCCGTCTTTGACTCCTCTCCGTTGGCCTCCACTTTACACAAACCAGCCACGCCTGAGTTAGCCACGCCCACTGAACCCCCTTCCTTTTGGTAGTACGGTTTAGTATGACAGGCCAACTTTCCCAACTCCTCCACCCTGACAGAGAATGGACTGCTGCCCTCTGTAGTGTACACCCTGCCAAGCTCTGACTCCTGTTTGATCTCCTGGTACAGCTGGTTGGGAGTCATGGCAAAAGCAGCTGGCTCCTCCTGATTGGCCATGTCTCTGCAGGTGGTTCGCAGGGAGTGGCTGCTTATTAGATTGTGGCAGGAAGCTGCGATGTCACTCATCTGTAGCAGGGTGGCAGCGTTGAGCACGTCCCGAACCGTACTGCCACTAACCAGCAGCTTAGAGGTGTAGATGAAGTTGAGGATCTGCTGTAAGCCCTGAGAGGTCAGGGCGTCCAGCGACAGGTCCACACGCCGCAGCTGCTTGCTCTGGACAAAGAGAGAGTGGAAGAAAGGGCTGTAGGCCGCCAGCACGCCCTTGTGAGCCGGGAAGGTGCTATGATGGTGCACCAGAACGATGTCGACGTCACACAGGTCGGGCTGGAAGAGGCGCTGCTCATTCAACCTGTCCATCAAACAGGTGAAGTGCAGAGCCACATCCTCCACCAGAGAGAACTCAGCAGAGGGGAAGTCTGTGGTCTTCTCCACTATGAGCTGAAAGACAGAAAAAGAAATATGAAACACAACCATTACGCTGCAGTGAAAAGTAGATATTAACATTAGGACTCATAAAGGCCATGCTCCAAGGAATTACACATTGTCCTCTTAAGAAAAAAAGCTTTGAAGCAGAGAAAAGTGATTTAAAAATAACTGATGCTCGTTTTGAATATCCAGCTCTATATGTCCACTTTTAAAGATTATAGTGGTGCCTCCTTTTCACAGATTTATAAATCAACTCTGGCAACGGCGACAAACACACCTATTTTACCAAAATGTTTTTGATTGATGCATTTAGCAGAAATGATTAAATGTTAAGACTTATTTCACCACATCAATGAATTAAATCCCTGTACCCTAAAATATAAAGTGTTTCAATAATGAATTCTCCCATTTCTTCTTCTATTCTTACAATTTTTACATTTCAGTGGAAACTGATTATCTCACCACAATGTACCCTCCTGCTGCCCTTGAGTCAAAAGGGTCATTTTGACCCAAGGGGAGCATGAGGGTTAATAGGACGACAAAACAAACTAGAGAAATTGCATTTCCTGCAAAAATCCAGTGTGAATGCTTCTTGCTGAAGATCTCACTGAAAAACAGCTGCAATTAGCTTAAAACATGCTGAAAGGTAGCTGAAACAAGCTTAAGTTAGCAGAAAAAAATCAGAAAAACATGTATTTGCTGAATTTGGTTTAAATAGGCAGCAATGAGCACAAAAATGACTAAATTAGCTTAACAAATGTGAAATTAGCAAAGAAACACCAGAATATTAGCTAACCTAAAATAAGAATATATTAGCAGAAGGAAGTGGAGAGCTCACAAGTTTGCCTAATTAGGCTGAAAGAAGCAGAAGTGGAAATAATCTGACAAAAGCAGCTTTTTGAATAAACAGCTGAATAGTAGATAAAAAATAGTAGAAAGAAGCTTCAATGACCCAAAAGAAGTAGAGAGAGGACAATAGTGCCCACTAAGACTGAAAGAAGATGAAATTAGCACCAAAAAGTAGAAATTTGCTGAAAAAAGCAGAAGTCTGCCAAAAACAGCTGAATAGTAGCTAAAAAAAATAAGTGAACAAAATATTGCTTATTAAAAATAATCAGGTTGCTGAAATTTTTAACAAATTTCTGTTGGATCTTAATAACTCAAAGAGCCTCAATGTTGATTTCTATTTCACAAAAACACTTTCTTCGCTCAGAGGATGTGCAACTCTGAACTCACTGCCAGTCATATGGTTGTTTAAATTTAAGACAGTTTTCATAGCAGAATAAGAGTTATAGTTATGTCTTTGAGTCTTTTTGTCATATTTTATTATTATAATTAGTTCTTTGGGCGTTTTTTTTTTAATTATTATTATTAAGGTGGATGAATTTGCACAAATCTGCAGAAATGAATGAAATCAAAAGGCAAAAAAAATCAAACAAACAATCAAAAAGTTACACTTTCCAACCAGTTCGTTGGTTTGTTGGTCTGCTTTTAGAGGGTGAAAAATCAAAAGCTGTAACAATCAGCACTCTGTGCAAGGTCCTCGACGTCCCAAGGTGGGCTTATTTTAGCACAGGAAGGGCAGGGTTTCGATCCAGACGGGATGTGAGTGAGGACAGAACAGCAAATATAGCGCTTTCACACACACACACACACACACACACACACACACACACACACACACACACACAC
>NC_056517.1:29174500-29212064 GCF_014905685.2 Nematolebias whitei
CACACACACACACACACACACACACACACACACACACACACACACACTTCAAACAGAAACATGGTGTCTTGTCTCTCGGTGTGGGTTGACTGGTCTGTGCATTGGTATTCAGCGGTGTATCCCCTCTATTAGGTGGATCTTGCAGCACACCCACTCACAACATGCTCCCTGATGAATTATGCACGCGACAAAACACGTCCAGCGAGATAATCACAGAAGCTAGTCTGACAAAATACTAAATACACCCCCCCCCCCCAAACAATTAATAGATAATTAAACTTTGAGCAGATTGTTCCAAATGATTCCAGAAAAGATACAATCAAAGCAACAATTGCTTATTTTTATATTTTTTGTGGGCTTTAGAGTTAAATATGTGGGAAGACATAAAATGCTTTAAGCAAATGACAGTTATGGCATTTTATTTACCAAATGTTGGACTCTCGTGAATTACAGTACTCCCTTTTTGTCAAAATAAGAATCCTTTGTCATATTTCAGGCTGGAAAATTGATTTGCATTTGGGCCTAACCTTGAGATTCTGCCCCATTTGAAGAATTCAACTAGATTATTCGCACATCTGAGCTGCTAAATTGGACTCTGAGTGAGAGGAACACAGATCGGGTTATCTCTCACAGTGCAAGGCTACAGACATGGCCCAAGGGCAAAGCACAGCAGCGTTAATCAGATGGAGTGTGAGTTGCAGGCTGGAAGTTCTCCTACAGCGATAATAATCTGTTTCTGCAGGGATTTAAACAGAACGACTCGACCAAAGGTTTGAGGATGAGGAGGATCGATTTTAAAACATCCACAACTCTTTATTGTCCTTATTCCATCTGTTCAGTCTTGTTTAAAACACAAAACTCAATGTAGCAAGTCTCTTCAGTCTACTGATAAATTATACTTTGTGTTTTATTGTTGATAGATTTGTTGCCTTGACGAGGCAACGCTCTCACCAGTTGCATCAGCGCTATAAAAACAAATCAACTTACAGGAAAAACACACTTGAGCCATACGACGTGCATCGAAACATCCATTATTTTAGGTTTTATTTATTTTAAAGATAATCAATCTCAAACTAAGTCTAAAACTAATTTGTGGAAACTTACACCAAGTATTTGTCAAGTTGGAGGTAAAGTCATCATATTTGTTATTTAACTCAAGACTGTATCTTAGTATTTGACGGACTTCCTCTCTTTTGCAGCTTTTTTAGTTTTATGGTTATATAGAATCAGACAGAAACATATAGACTTGAGTTGCAAGCTTCAATTTCAAATTGAGTTAAAAAGTGACTTAACTAGCAGGTCTGTTTAAAAATAGCTTTCAATTTTTGACACCTGGGTCTCAAGGGGAGTGCATTCACTGCATGATCTCTATATTGATGGTAGATTTGCCTCTTTTGAATAGCTGGTGCAGAAATTTAATATTCACAAGTCACAATTTTTTACATATCTGCAGTTGAGACATTTTGTGAGCTCTAACTCTGAATGTTTTCCTTTGTACCCCACTAAGCTTTTTTGTGGCTAAGATTTTAAAGTGCAGGTCTGACACTAAAGGGACCCCCAGCAAAATGTATACACTGCTCAGTTCATAGCATGAGTCCAGCTTGGACTCCCTTAAACTGAAATGGGAAGCGGAATTGGAAGAACCCATATCAGACTCAATCTGGAGAAGGATCATAAAGAACATTCACTCATTTTCAATTTGCCTGAGACATGATGTAATCCAATTCAAGATAGTGCACAGGCTGCACTGGTCCAAAGACAAGCTGTCTAAGATCAAGGCCAATCTGGATCCAGCATGCATCTATTGCAGACAAGCTCCAGCTACACTCCTGCATACAGGTATGTTCTGGACCTGTCTCCAGCTGCAGACATTTTGGCAATCTATATTTGACACCTTCTCTGGAGTATGTGGCAAAACTTTGCACCCATCACCACTCATCTCACTGTTCGGGGTGGTCCGGGTGGATACGTCCTTCAGCAGGAGTGAGAAGGATGCGATTGCCTTTGGCTCTCTGTTGGCCAGGAAGCTAATTTTGTGCAACTGGAAGAACCCATACCCCACAACATACGTGCACTGGATAAGTGAAGTGATGTGCCATGTTCATTTAGAAAAAAATAAGACATACTCTGAAGGTTTTTGTTGTTGTCATTTTGTTATAATGTTCTGTGTTAAATGAAAAAAAAAAAAAAATCAATTAAAAAAAACGTTTAAAAACAAAGCTTTCAATTTGAGTCATAAAGTTTGTGAGTCAAGACAATCCTAAGTCCACACCTCTGTTGACTGTCCCGTTAACTTACATGCTAACACTGTAATGCGCTTGTTTTTGGTAGTTTCCGCTCCTTGTAGCTGTTGTTTTTTAACAGAATGTTTCCTTCGAATGTGAAAAAAAATGGATTACACAAACACAAATAAAACCGTTCTTCGATTTAACACAATAAAAAGCATTTGAACACAGATGTTTCAAACGTTCATCAGAGGTCTCTTAATCGACACAGTTTTTAGGTTAATTTATGATCACATGACTTTCATCCAGACAGAAGCATGTGTTTAATGAAAGAAAATATGATCATGTAGCTGTTGTGGATGTCACACTACGTAAAAATTAAGCAACTTTTTTTACAATTCATATTATAAACTAAACTGAGCGATGTTTGAAAGACTAATCTGACTCCCTGGTTCTCCCTCCTCTCCTGTGAAATGTCAGGGGTGGAGCTTGTTTGCCATCATTAGAGGAGCACCTTAAACCAGCCTCTCAGTCAGATGCCTGTCTTTACATTATTCATCCGTAGCCTGACCTGTGACAAACACACGCCCAGATGGGATTACTGACACACTCAACATTTAAACTGGCTTCTATCAAAGCTCCGCGCTCTCTTAAAACAAAAACCATTGCACCGATGGCCAGCCATGTGAGGGACTCCTGCACTGTAGAGGCCCCAGAGGGTCAGTTTTACAGGGCAGCTCTCAAGGTTGATGCATTAAAGTCCCATAAAATCCCTCCTGTCTTTGCTACAGCAAATATAAATCCCCCTTTAACTGTTTAAAAAAAAAAAAAAATGTTGAGTTTACTATTTAGTCAGTGAAGAGCACATGAAGAAATTATGACCATAACACCTTCTGGATTATTATTATTTTTTTAACAATTGAAGGTGACAAATATTTAATTCATGATCCAGTCTTATCCTAAAAATAATAATAATAGTAATACTTTGATTTCCCATAGCAGCAAAATTTAAATTCAGAGGTCACCAACAAAAGAAGCTTAGGTTACTTTATGTCAAAGCAAATAGCCTTAATTTTATTTAGCCACACTTGCAGTAACAATGCCCCCATCCGTTTGTGTTTTGAATTTTTGCTCTTCGTTTTAAAATATTTAAAAACAACTTTAACATTTTCTGGAAGTTTTGACGATGACTTTATTCACGAATACCAATTCAAAATGTTAAATATGGAAATAATGTTAAAAATGCTCAATAAATTAATGCTAAATAAAAATTAATAGACATAACTATTAAAGTGGTTTTAAATTATACGATCCCATTAAGCGTTTTGGTGTAAAAAAAAAGATGTTCTATAACATCTAAATTGATGATAAATATCTAATCAAACTCAATTTTTTTCTAAAAAATTAAAGCTTTGTACATGTCCGCATGTAGTTATTGGCAAGATAAAGTAAGCAAGGCCTACATGGGAGTGAAACTCTGGCTTTAAACTCTTTTCATACCTTACTGCCATTTAGGAGATATTACAGTATGAGAACATTTACAAACTTGCTCATGGGTTGCAGGGGAGTACTCTGATTGGTTAAGGCATGAGTATTATTAACCCATTAGAGCAGAGCTGCAGCATATTCCTGTATCAAATTATGCACACTTTATGAATCTTTTATTACATCCTGCATGGGCCACCTTGCACCCTGGAAACAGCCCAGTTGACAATTACTGACACCAGTCCATTAGACGGCGTCCATCTTTTTTGCCTAAATCTACCAATTTCTAAAAATTGATGTTATTCTCCCAATAAACGTCATCCTCTTGATGATGTTTATTGTAGCACATTAACTCAAAAGCTCTGATGTGTCTAAATACAGCCTCACATGGCTGTACTGT
Source organism: Nematolebias whitei (assembly GCF_014905685.2). Classification (NCBI taxonomy): domain Eukaryota; kingdom Metazoa; phylum Chordata; class Actinopteri; order Cyprinodontiformes; family Rivulidae; genus Nematolebias; species Nematolebias whitei. The sequence goes on from NC_056517.1 coordinate 29,178,611, forward strand.
CGTATTTTCTCTTCCAAATATTTCTCCAATTAATGTGACGAAGGCTCCTTAATTAAATGTCAAACTCTGAAAGGTGTCACTTTGTACAAACTCACACCATGCCTTTTTGTTTAACTGCTCTATAATAGGATGCTGCATGAGAAGACCGCATGCGAGCGTGCGCCACGTTCCAAATCTGCCCAAATTTTAAAAGACGATCAAGCATTTCAATAGGTGTTGGTAACGTTTTAATTAAGAGCCGAAGTTTCAGACTCCCAAACTACATCAGCACTAATCCAGTTGGGATGCAGCTGTGATGGATGATGCTCAGGATCACAGAGCGCAGCCTCACAAGAGAGAGAAAAACTTTAACTGATGTTGTGACGCTGCTATTGCTTTAGTTAGTCAGACACCAACGTGCAAGTCAAGTCCAAAGTGAACACACCAGTCAAAGTGATTAAAACTTCTTCCAGCTCAGCTTGCAAGAACCGATGGTTTGCTCTTGGCAAAACCTCAACTCGTGGACTGAATCCAGACGGAGTCCCGAGGACGAAGCGCCTCTAATTTCTCTGCTGAGAAGGCCACTTCTCTCCCACACCTTCAGGAGGACGGCCCATTGAGATTTACAACTTGAGAACGTCTCCAACACTGCATAGTGTGAACACAAACTCTGAGTGTCCGTGTTCTCTTGAAGCTAATCTTAACCTGTGAGACTTGATTTTCATAACTATTTGTCTAAAAATTGCAACTGTTTTTCACCCACCATGAGATAAAACCAGACAAACAGCATCCATCTGGGCTGTCTTATTCGTTTAGCGACTGGTGAAGAGACTGAGTGCCGTTAGCAAAGTCAGAGTGCAGCTCAGTCACGGCTGCATCGACAGCGCAAGAAAGAGCAGGCTGTAAAGCCCCACAGGAGCAAGAAAATGTTAACAATTACTAGAAAGGGTTAAAAAGCTTCCTCTGTCTGCAAACAGCTTAGACTGAACTCAGAGTCCTCGTTTCCTCAAAGTTTTAAAAGTTTGATCCTTTTTACACTGAGAAAACTCCTCGGATGAGAAGCGAAACATCTTCGGTTACAAATAAAGTCCAGTTGTTTTTGTATTGAACGTTTTTGAATTGATCATGTCCTGGATGACTGAGAATCTTCACAAGCATGACCCTACCTTTTAAATAAATGAAATATTTATAGTTTGAGTTGTGAGCATGCAACATTTTTGTGAACAATAAAGACAAAATGAATGGGCTTCAGCGCACATTTGACTTTCTGTAAGCTAAAAATCAACTACAGAAATTGTATTTCCTGTGAAAATGCAATGTGAATGCTTAATGCACAAGAACTTTCTGAAAAACTGATGAAATAAGCTAAAAAAAAAAAAAAAGTCTGAAATCGAGCTGAAATGGAAACACAAGCTAAATTAGCAGAAAAAAAGAAAGACACATTTACTGAATTAGGTGTAAATAAAAATGAATAAGCACAAAAATAAGGAATTTGCTAAAAAAAAAAAAAAAAGAAGAAGAAGCTGAAATTAGCAAAAAATTGCTGAAGAGTTGCTGAAACAGCAGGAAAAAAAAGCCTAAACAACCAGAAGGAAGTGGAAAGAGCTGAACTGAGTTAAAAACTGTGGAATTAGCTGAAAAAGCTAAAATTTGCATTAAAAACAGCTAAAAAGAAGCTGAAAGAACAGAAATAGCTGAAACTAGCTAAACTAAGCTGAAAGGAGTATAAAAAACTGAAATTAGCAGAAAGAAGTTAATTAAGCTGAAATTACCATGAAAACATGAATTTATCTGAAAACAGCCAAAATAACTAAAACTGCTAAAAAGGTAGCTGAAAACATAGAACAAGCTTCAATTAGCAGAAGAAAGCAGAAAGAACATATTTGCCAAATTAGACTAAAATAAACAGAAATAAACACAATAGTAAGTAAATTAGATATAAAAAAAGAAGCTGAAATTAGCAACAAAAAAAAAAGCTGGAAAGTAGCTGAAAAGGCAAAAAAAAAAAGCCTAAACAACAAGAAGGAAGTGGAAAGAGCTGAATTGAGCTAAAAAAAAAAAAAAGTGGAATTAGCTGAAAAAGCTAAAATTTGCATAAAACAGCTAAATAGTAGCTGAAAGAACAGAAATAGCTGAAACTAGAATAACTAAGCTGAAAGGAATATAGCAAACTGAAATTAGCAGAAAGAAGTTATTTAAGTTGAAAGTAGCAGAAATTAACATGAAAACATGAATTTATCTGAAAACAGCCAAAAATAGCTAAAATGCTAAAAAGGTAGCTGTAACGATAGAACAAGCTTAAATTAGCAGAAGAAAGCAGAAAGAACACATTTGCCAAATTAGACTAAAATAAACAGAAATAAGCACAATAGTAAGTAAATTAGATTTAAAAAAGCTGAAATTAGCAACAACAAAAAAATACAACAAAAAAAATAAACAGTAGCTGAAAAGGCAGAAAAAAGCCTAAACAACCAGAAGGAAGTGGAAAGTGCTGAACTAAGCTCAAAAACAGCTGGAATTAGCTGAAAAAATAAATTTGCACAAGGAAGTTGAACCAGAACAAAATGTGAAAGGAACAGTAAAAGGTTGTAAACAGATCTAAAGATATGAAGGATGTAAAATGAGTTCAATTAATTTTATATGAGAAAAAAAAAATGACAGAAAAAGCCAAATATTTCAAAAAGCTAAAGTTGAACCAATACCAAAAGTCATAGCAGGATTGTCCTGAAAGAGGTGAACATTTTGATTTATGATTTGTTGAAATAACGTAAAAATTTTGAAACAAGAAAAGATGCCAAAAAACATATGGAAGAAAAATGGATCACAATAGAGTGAATGCTTGTTAAACATTCACACAATAACAAGAATCAAAACAGGGCCAGAATTCACACGCATCACACATTATTTGAGATTTGAGGCATCTAAATAATAAGATGTCACCTGCTGACTTGTGAATTGACCGTTTCAGCTAATGATGATCAAAATGTTTAATTTTAAATGCATCGTTTTTGTTTTAATGAAATAAAATGAATGCAGTTGGACTAATTGCAGAGCAGAAAACGTGTCAAACTGAATGAACCAATTAAAAACACAGAAAAGCACGTCCTGTCAGAGCAAACGTGAAGTTTGCATGACTCTCCTCTTCGTTTCTTTTAGAGAAAAATAATAATTTACAATCCACCTAAAGTACTGTGCAAAAGTTCCAAGTCTTTATAATTTGCTACCATGGAGACAAGAGTTTCTAGTCATTTTTAAAAGTCCCCTCCTGCTGCCCTTAGGTCAAAATGACCCACAAGGATTGAGTCTTAAACCGGAGGCCTTTGGGTCATTTTGACCATAGAGCAGCAGGAGGGTTAATATTTCTGTGTATCATCTCTGAGTGCACACTCAGAGAGGCCTCCTGCTGACGAGGCTCAGCGTGACTGACACCCAGAAGAAGGAGAGTGGGCACGGTGTCGGACCTCATCTCACTCTGTGGCAACGAGACGGCAGGAGAGAGCGCTGCACACGCAGACACACACCCGTGAGTCATCATCCGAGCTGAGCACGACAGGCCCGAACACAGCAAGCTCTCCGCTCAGGAGACGGTCCGTTTGCAGCAGCAAGTTTGGGCCCATCGTTACGTCAGGGATTCTTTTACGTGACAGGAAGTGGATGAGCTCATGTGTAAACACAAACAAACAGAAGGAGACAAGGACACGTCCTGCCAGGCGGAGACCAATCAGACTGCCATTAAAAAGTCATCAGGGTAATGACTGACGCCGTGTCCTCTGGGTGCTCACCAGACCAGCTCGTGCTACCGACTGGTGCTGATGGGATCCCTGAGAACAGAGCTGAAAGTAGTCTGGAACTCGCCCGCACGCAGTTTACATCAGATTTCTCTGTGATTTACAGACTAAAACAAAGCAGCAACTAAATAAAGCTGCAAACGTCAATAAAATATTTAAAAATAGGCACAAACCAAATGCAAGGAGGGACAAATTTTTTTTTAAAAAAGGACCATAATGATGATAAAGAAGTACAAAACAGAGTGAAGGAGGCAAAACAACACAACACAAAACCACAAAGGAACAAAACTTCCTGGAAACAAACAACTACCGTATTTTTTGGACTATAAGGCGCATTAAGCGAAACTAAACAGTCAGATAAGTCCAACTTTGTTCAACTCATTCACAGTAACTCTCAACATTTTCAGTTGTACCACATAAATACAAAGCAATACATATTTTTGAGCACCGTGTACCACATTAAACCGGTTCAAGGTCAGTAAGCACAACCAGAATTAATACATAAGGTGCACCAGATTATAAGGCTTATTTATGAGAAAATTAAAGAATTTTAAGTGCGCCTTATAGTCTGAAAATTATGGTAGATTAAATGACAAGACAAAACAAAAATATAACTATAAAAGCTAATATGGCAAAGAGGTCCTGATGTAAACTCAATCATCCAGGTAAATAAATCACAAAAAAGTTAAACCAGGTCATCTGGACAGAAAAGGTGCCATTTATATAGTTTGTGGCAGGCCTCAGACTGATGAAGTCCTTTGGATGAAAGACGAAACGTTTCAACTAAGAATCAGTCCAGATGACCAGATTTAACTTTTCTTTTTTTGTGATAATATGGCAAAACTTGTTTTTTTTATTTTTATAAAACCAGACAAAATGAATAAACAATACAAATCACAACAAAACACAAAATCAGAAATGGGCTGCAATTTTTTTTTTTTTTTCTAAAAATGAACCCAAAGAACAACAAAGCAATCACACAAAAAACATATTTACTAAAACAAACACATAAATATACACAAACACATGTCTCCTGCAGAACTACAAAGTAAAAACTCAAATTTTATGTATTTTGCTTCTGATAAAATCCAGTTAAAATCAACTAACTCAAGTTTAAAAATGGCCTAAAATCCTAAAAAAAATTAAAGAAAGTTTCAGAAAAAGAGTAAATTCAGACAAACTTAAAAGTCAAATCATGAATTCCACTCTGGCTAACTATTTTATTCCCTTCAACCCATTAAAACATTTAACTTTTCAAACCACCTCATCCACTGCTGGCTGCAGTTAACAAAGACAAGACGATCAGCTCTAATCCCACACATCCAATCTGCCCTGCTTTTCCTAATCTGGCTGTTTAGTCTCGGTGGAGCTCCAGCAGCTTCTGCCGTTGGATTTAGGCACATTTCCATCTTTATGTTAATTGCGACCACAGGTGACGAGCCAATCTATGAGCGAGACGCGTTCACCCGAGCATGAAATTGAGGAGCGCAAACAAAAATAGGTACAGGAGCACAGCATGAGCATCATGTGGGCATCAAAGCTTTCAGCAGTTTGGCTTTACACAGACGGGATGCTGTTGTCTGGAGAAACGAAGCACGGTAGGTGTGTGTGAGAGGAGATGCTGAAAGAAGACAGCTGAGATGATGAGCGGCTGGATTATGGAAAGGAGCAGCCGGAGACGGCGAAGGGACGGAGCGAGGACAGAGTGTCCCTCACCCAAGCTCTGCCAGGAAGTTTGCACCGGGGCCAATGAGCTGCGAGAGGAAGTGCTGAGTCAGGAAGAGGGGGCCCCGTGCTGCTGGCACCTCTTACACACACAGTGCACTTCACACACCCGCGCCCTGCTGGAGTCCTAACGCCGCTCCCAAGCCAACATCCGACATCCACGCCCACATTGCAGCCTGGATGCACAATCACGTCGCCATTTTAATGAAACTTATAAAATAATGTCATTTCCTGTGTGCTGTGAATAACTCTCAGCTACTACCACCTTATGTTTTATCTCAATATCAATAGATGGTTGAGTTATAGCCAAGATGGCAGCCACGTTGACTCAAGCTAAGAGGTCAGATGATTCCTCGGTGCAGCAGAGCGCAGCTGCAGACAGGCACAAAAACTATTATATACTGTCATATTTTTATTATCCCCTTTGTACGATGACACAGAGAGAGAAGAGGATGAAGAACTGTGTGTGTGTGTCCTTGTTTATGCTACTTTGTGAGGCCCATTTTTCCAACTTATACTGCATTGTGAGGACCAACTGCTCCTTATGGGGCCCAAAGCCCGGGCCCCATAAGAAGAAGTCCCGTTGGTGGGTTAGGGGCTAGGTTTAGGACTAAGGTGTGAACTGAGGATGTGTTAGGTTTAGGGTTAGGTATGTACTGGTAATGGTTAGGTTAAGGATAAAGGTCATGGTTAGGCTATAGAAATGAATGAAAAATGAATGGAAGTCAATGCAAAGGCCCCATAAAGATAGCAAAACAAACCTGTGTGTGTGTGTGTGTGTGTGTGCGTGTGTGTTAGCTGATTTTAATGAGAAGGTCAGAGAGGACAAAGGGAAGAAATGAGAGGAGCTGTAAAGTATAAGAAAGGCAAAATAAAAAATATGCATTTAAACACAAACATAAGGTTTAGGATGGAGGGAAAAAAGATCCATTTATTTAGTTTTGTTTAAATATAAAACTCAAGTCAACTTCAGCCAAACATAAAATAAAATTTGGCATCAATGTAAGGCTTTACGAAACATTTGTATAAACCTTTAAGAGATTTGAGTTAGTTGTAATCCCACAGATTTAACTCTATTTCTCCATTGTAGAAAGAGCTATCTACAACAGGTAAGATATTAATTGCTCATTCCTTTTCCACAAAGCCCTACTTTAAAAGTAGAAATATCCCTTTGAGGCATCTTGACCTGTTAATGAGAAACAAATTCATATATAGAGTTGCATTTGTTTTAGAAAGTCAAACGTCAGGAATAATCTATCATTTGTTATTTAGCAGCTCTGTTAGATCCTGGTCAGGGTTTTGTTGCGTTTCTTGACTTGTTGATGCCAAAACGTCCGATTTGGTCAGTTTTTTTTAATTTTCAGAAAGTTGCGTTAAAAGTTCAAAACTTCATTTTTGTCTATTACATTAAAAACAAATAAATGTGCAAACAAATAAGCAACTGTTCCATATTACCTTTAAAAAAGACACAGGCATTCTGCATTATTATTATTATTATTGCTTTGCATTAACAACAAATTATTTAAGTAAAATAAAACATAAAATTAGCACAAAAAAAAACAACTTTCTGGATGGACTGAATCAAATCCAAACTATTGTTGTGGCTTAAATAAACTTATACCGTATTTTCCGGTGCATTAATCAAAACAAAACAGTCAGATAAGTCAAACTTTATTCTATTCATTCACAATAACCACATAAAATCAGTTCGAGGTCAGTTAACACAACCAGAACTAGAGAAATAGCATTTCCTGCGAAAATGCACGTGTGAATGCCTTTTGCTCAATAATTATCTTAAAACAGCTGAATAGTAGCTAAAGAACCATATAAAAAAACTTAAATTAGCAGAAGTAAGCAGAAAGAACAAGTTTGCCCAATTAGGCTGAAAGAAGAAAATTGAGCGCAAAAAGTTGAAAAAAGCTGAAATTGGACAAAAACAGCTAAATAGTAGCTAAACCAAGCAGAAAGAAGCTAAAGTTACTAGAACAAAGTGGGTAGAGCATGATTTTGCTGAATTAGGCTGAAAAAAGTTGGATTGACTTTTTAAAAATGTGGAATTAGCTGAAAAACCTGAAATTAGCAGAAATAAGCACAAAAGAGCATAATCTAAAATATCTGAAACAATCTGAAATTTCAAAAATCTGAAATAATCAGAAATAAGCACAGTAAAGCTGAATATATCTAAAAAAGGCTGAATGTGTACAAAACAGCTGAATAGTAGCTAAAACAAGCAGAACGAAGCTTAAATGACCAGAAGGAAGTGGGTAGAGCATGATTTTGCTGAATTAGGCTGAAAAAAGTTGGATTGATTTTTTTAAAATGTGGAATTAGCTGAAAAAGCTGAAATTAGCATAAAACAGCTAAACAGTAGCTGAAATAGCAGAAATATCTGAATCTTCCAAAAATTAACTGAAAGGAGCATAACAAGCTGAAATTAGCAGAAATAATTTAGAAGAAGTACAAAAATGTTGAAGTAAGCTGAATAAAGCTGAAAAGAGCACAAAACAGCTGAAAAAACTGCTGAAATTAGCTGAACTAGCTGAATTTGTTGATTTTCAATCAACATCTTTTAGGGATTGTTATCATCTACCAATATGACAAGTTTCATCTGAATAGCTATAAAAATGGCAGAGTTATCCTAGTTTATCTATAAAACAGCTGAATAGTAGCTAAAGAAATGCAGAAAGAAGCTTAAATTTCCAAAAGGAAGTGGAGGAAGCTTAAGTGTGCCGACTAAGGATGAAACAGGCAAAAATTAGCACAATAAAGTTGAAATTATTTGCGAAAAGATGGAATTAGCTATAAACCGCTAAAAAGTAGCTAAAACAAGCAGAAAGAAGCTTCAATTACTAGTAGGATGTCGGAGGAACATGTTTTTGCTGAATTAGGCTGACAAAAGTTTAAATGATTGCAAAAAAAAAAAAAAGTGGAATTAGCTGATAAAGATGAAATTAGCATGAAAACAGCTAAATGCTAGCTGAAATAGCAGAAATAGCTAAAACATTCAGAAATAAGCTTAAAGGAGCAGAACAAGCATAAATTAGCATCAATAAGTTTAAAGAAGCACAAAAATGTTGATTTTAGCAGAATGAAGCTGACAGGACCACAAAACAGCTGAAAAAAAAACAGCTGAAATTAGCTAAACTAGCTGAATTTTGTTTAAAATTTTGTGCAAGGAAGCTGAAAGAACCTTAACCAGGTCTAAATGTGAAAGTGGTAGTACCAGGTTCTAAATAAATCAAAAGTTATGAAGGATGTAAAATGAGCTCCATTCATTTTCAATGAGAGCAAATGTGCCAGAAAAGGCTAAATATTTCAAAAAGCTAAAGTTGCACCAATACCAAAAGTGATAGCAGACATGTCCTGAAACAGCTGAATGTTTTGATGTACGACTTGTTGAAATAGCACAAAAACTGTGGGAGTAGTTAGATGCTGAAAAATGTAGGAAAGAAAAAGTGAATCACTGTAGTGTGAATGCCTACAGTGATATGTATTCACACAAGTAATACACAAGGCTCACTGTTGATTCAGGAGAAAACTAAAGGATTTTCAGTGCGACTTATAGTCCAAAGAAATACGGTAATAAACTGAAATGTTTGCCAAATAAAAATGGCAAAATCATCAAAATATGCTAGATCTAACTCTTTGTGCAGCAACAATAAGAAAAGTGAGTTTTCCTCAAGCAGAATTGATTCAGAGCATAAAAAATAAAACGAGCTGAACTTCCCTCCTGCTGCCCTGGGGTCAAAATGACCCACGAGGCCTCTGCTGAGGCTTCGTGGGTTGATTTGACCCCAGGGCAGCAGGAGGGTTAACGCAACCTTGTGTCATTAGATGCAGCAGGAACAAAGGCGAGCCGGGTCAGTTCGACCCTGCTCTGCACGTCCACTTCATCTCAGGGGCATAAATTAGCAGCACCTCCAGCCTGCTCCGAGACCTGGAGACCTCCGTTAGCTGCAGAGGCTCAGCAGCAGCTGCAGGTTTTCTCACAGACCCAGGGCGAGTTTACAGTTCTGAAACAGACACAGCAGAACCTCAAAACGAAGAGTTTGGTCCTGAACGAAGCGTTAATGAAGAACGACCCGCAGAACCCTGCCAGGATCGACACGAGGCGTTCAGGTTCTGCTCCGAGCTGTTCAGAGGGTCATTAAAACACGCCGATCGTTTAACTTCTCAGCTAATCTATTCTCATGTTGGGTACTTTGATTTCCTTTTTTGATGAAATTTTATGTCTATTTTAGTCAATATTATACATCGCTGTAGTAAAGTGTTATTAGCTTTTTTTTATTATTTAATAAAACATAAACATTTTTATGCGCGTTATGAATCAATTTCCCTCCTCAAACGTGACTTTTTGGTAATTTTATCTATTTTTCACTGTTTGTTGTTTTTGATTTGTTTATGCGTCTCTTTAAAGCCACTTTGTTGTTGTTATTCGATTGTTATCGTTGCCAATTGTGAATGCTGAGTCAGCATTTTATGTTTACAATTTCTTCAAGGTTCTGTATTGTCATTCGCATCACATGTGGTACATGAGGTGGAACGAAAAGGTCCCAGTTACACCCAAAATGTAGCAAAAATATAAAGTATAAAAATAAACAGTACACAAGGATCTAAGATATACGCTAAACAATACGCTAAAAGATATTAGATATAAGCTAAACACTAATAATGTAAAGTAATACGGTATATAAACAGCAGCCCGAAGTCCATTCTTCTTAATATTTTAAGCCTAATTACATCAGCATACCTTCAGCTATTTTAGCAATTTATGTATCAAAACATTCGGCTCCTTCAAGGTGTTACAGCTATGAATTTATTTATTTATTTATTTATTTTGGTAAGTTTTCTGTTTTTTTACATTTATCTTTATTTATCCTCACTGAAAAGAAACAGGTAAAAGATAACGAACGGATGGATGGATGGATGGATGGATGGATGGATGGATGGATGGATGGATGGATGGAAATTTCTTAAAGTCCTTGAAAAAGTTTGTGCTCCTATTTAAGTATATTGCAATTAGTTTTTTGTTTTGTTTTTAGCTATTGTTCAGCTAATGTTAGCTACTAAAATTAGCAGTTATTTAGCTAATTTAGCTACTGGTTTGCTAATGTGGGCTTTTAGCTTTCGTTTTGACCATGTTTACTTTAATAACTCAGATTCAGCTTGTTTAACAACTTTCAGCTGTTGTTCTAATATTCACACAGAAAATGTATTTTTTTTTTCTTTTGCGTCATTTTGTGGTTTTTACAAATGTATTTTGGCTCAGTCTCTCTGAGTTTATGGATGTTTGTTTCACATCTAATTTATGCGTCAAGCAATTGTTTTTGATCAATTTGCATTTTCCCAATAAGATCTGAATCCATTTTGTTCTCATTTGCCATTTAATAAATTAAGAAAACATGTGATTGCTATATATTTACTAAATATTGCAGTGACTGAATCAGTTACATTAAACCAACATTTTCATCACTCGTCTCTTCAATAAGTTTTATTAACACTTAATGGCACTTTGATTTAGTTCGGATATTTGTGATATTCATATTGTTTCATGGCAACAACACATCTCAAAAAAGGTGAGAGAGGGAACAAAAAAAAAAGACTAAAAGTTCATGAAAAACAGCCGGAGGAGCATTTCGCAACAAATGAAGTTAACGAGCAACAAGTCAGCGAGAGGGCTGGGTATAAAAAGAGCATTTTTGAGACGCTGAATCTTTTAGAAGTAAAGATGGGCAGAGGTTCAACACCTTCAGAAGAATATTACTCAGTGGAATACTGGGAGCACGTTGATTATCTGATCATCTACAACTTATATCATCCAATGATTTAAAGATCTGGAGGGATCTGTGCATAAAGAATGAGGCTGAATGTCATTGTTACATGGTCTACAGGCCCCCAGGGGCCACGGCATTAAAACCAGGTCTGGTTCTGTTCTGGGCTTCACTACATGGGCTCAGGAACACTTCCACAAATTATTGTCTGGATTTGTTAGGAACAGATACACAATGGCAGGTCAAGAATCACATGTTAAGATAGAAATAGTATCAAATGAAAACTATTCAGTTTTAACTATTTATTTAAGGAAATTAGATCAAGTTGTCCTCTAGTATTCTAAGCTTATAGCAGCATAACAAGCCAAACCTAACTATAGGATTTATCAAAAAGGAAAGTCTTAGGCCCAGTCTTAAAACTGGACAATGTGTCAGTCTCACGGACAGAAACTGGAAGTTTGTTCCACAAGAGAGGAGCCTGACAACTGAAAGATCTTCCTCTCATTCTGCTTTTGGAAACCCTAGGAACCGCGAGTAAGCCTGCAGTCTGAGAGCAAAGTGCTCTGTTAGGAAAATATTGAACAATAAGATATCAAATATAAAATGGAGCTAGGTTGTTGAGAGCTTTGTAGGTTAGAAAGATTTTGAATTCACTTCTGGACTTGACAGGGAACCAATGGAGAGAAGCGAAAACTGGATGATCTCTCCCACTAACTCCAGTTAAGACTGGCAGCAGCATTTTGGATCAACTGGAGGCTTTTGAAAGATGTATTTGGACACCCACAAACCATTGCAATAGTCCAGTCTAGACGTGACAAATGCATGAGAAGAAAAGACGCCTGGATAAACACCACCCAGGAACGCCACGTTCTTCTTTGAGCTTAATCCCGTTTAAAATGGACTGTCATAACGTGGAAAACTGCTCCGTGGTCAGATTAATACAATTTGAAATTATGTTGGAAATCACGAACGCCACATCCTCTGTACTAAACAGGAGAAGGCCCATCTATCCTGTTATCAGCACATGGCTCAAAAGCCTGCGTCTCTGATGGTATGGGGTTGCATTAGTGCATATGGCATGGGCAGCTTACACATCAAGGCACCATCAACGCGGAACAGTATGAACAAGTTTTACAACTCCCACCCAAGCGTCTTTCCCAGAGAAGGCCTTGCGTAATTCAGCAAGACGACGATCCAAAACACGGGACAACATTCCCAGAAAACATTTGATGTATTTACTACGATCCATCAGGACGGTCTTTGTGCTCCGTTTGTATTTATTTCACACAGTGCACCAACTTTTCCAGAACAGAAAAAAAAACCCCACCTGAGACTGCTCCCACTTTTGGTGCCAACTATTTCCAGTAGTTATCTGAAGCATGTAAACCCCCAAATAGAAGACGATTAAAACAAAGTCACAAACTCTGCACCTCGCTCATGCACTTCCAGCTAAACAAGAAAAAGAGGGAAGCGTCCCAGCAGGAGCCACCCAGCCAGCACCAGCTCTAACCGACTGACCTGACCCAGATATTAACCCAAGCCTCCAGATGTGGGATTATTGCTCCACCACTGCATCCTGCTCCAGGCACTCTGACATGACAGTGCAGGACCAAAAAAACAAAAAACAAAGAAAGAAACTCTTGACATTATTGTTGCTTTCTTTCCAAAAAATAAAAATAAAAAAGTCCACAAATCTCTAGAAGTTCCTGCAAGCATCTAAAGTTGCGCGGCATTGCTGATACTTTTGACCAGCACGTGCACCCCATTAGGAGCTCCAGTCACGACCCCAGGCGTCCCGAGCTCAAAGAATTTAACTCCTTCTGCACCAGCAGCTCCTTTCAGGGAACTTGTGGAGGACAAGTTGGGAAAACTTGACACAGGAAGTGCTGCTGATGACGAGGAGGCGCAAGTTTGATGAGCCTGCTGAGGCGCTCAAGGATGCACATAAAGAAAAGAGACAGACCCCCCCCCCCCCAAATAAAAAATAAAAAAATAAAAACGCAGCTCTGCCCTGCAGCCTACCATTTTGATCCAGCGTTTCGAGGCTCAGGAGTCCCAGAATAACTCCTTCCTCTCCAGTTCGCCCCTCGCCATGAACAGGACGGCGGGGTCGTCACATTCTGCAGCCTCCCCCTGTCTCCCCCCTTCAGTGGAGCCGGAGCGTTGAGACGGACAAAAATGCAGAGGCTGCTTCTGCAGGAGGAACTGGTGATTGGAGCTCAGGGATCAGATGGGCTTTTTGTCAGACGCTTTTAAAGAGACACGGCTCTGCTCAAAAACGGCAACACACACACACAAACAACAACAACAACAAGAAAAGAAACAAACGTGGAGTGGTTTGTATTATTGTTTGTTTTTAATGTTTGTGTTTGGGAGTGCGGACAGATGGCGCAGAGTCCGCGACGCGCTTCCGCCTGTGCGCTCCCCTGAAACCGCGTGACGTCACAGGCGGCACGTGCGGAGGTCATGGAGTTCACCCTGCAACACACATACTACAAGGACTTCTCGTGCGCGACAGAAATCATCTTTTACCGCAAGTTAGCGCCTTTTTTTTTTTAGCACTTTGATCTCAAATAATAATTTTTCTTTTAAAGATCACAATATTTCCAGAAAAGCAAGAGAGAATGCAAAATTATTTATCAGAAAAGGAAAAAAAAATAAATTCTAAAAAATAAAAAAGTATTATATATACTGTGTGTATATGGTGTTTGTAAAAGTAAAATTAAAAAAAACATTTACTTTGACAGCACAATAGCTCAGTGGTTAGCATTGTTGCCTCACAGCAAGAAGGTCCTGGGTTCAATCCCTGGTTGGACCTTCTGTGATTAGTTTGCATGATCTTCTCGTGCTCCGGTTTCCTCTCACAGACCAAAAACATGCATGTTCAGCTGCCTTCAGGCCTCCCTTGTAAAATACATCTGTAATTTGCCTGGTTAAATAAATAAAGGTTCATAATAAAGTCCAAATGACCTGACTTTACTTTTTTTTTTTTTTTTTTTTAGCTATAAAACTAAGTTTACAAATTAAACTTGACACACAAGTGTTTAAAAATAAAAGTATTTAAATTAATAATATTTAAGAAAATGCATTGTGGGTTAAAGTAACCAGTTCAGCTTTGTTACATTTTTGAGCAAACTATTGCAGGAGATGCATAAAAGCCCAACCTCTTGTTTAAGGTGTACATTTTATAAAAATGTATACTTTTGTTGTCCATTAAATAAGAATATATTAGAAGATCGGAGACATACATGACCACCAGCCTGAAGATCTAAATTTTGTCAAATAAATAAAAACATTCTGCAACATGTACATTAAAATATTGTTTTGTGAACTGAAATCTGCTTTTTTTTTTAATGAGCAAACGTCGTCAGGTTCTTCTCTTTTTTGTCCCAGTTCTTAAAGAAGTATAATAAAAAGTGACTAAAAGGGAATAATATTCTCTAAAGATTAGCGCCTTTAAAATCCTTTAAATACAATTTAAACGATGTTTGAAGAAATGTAAGAAAATGTTATTTCCGTGCAGCGCACACTCCTGTTGATAAACTATTACAAAAAATAAAAGTTTACTCACCTCCTGCTCTTATTTTAACACAGATGTATACAACGAGGCTTAAAGTGTAATTTTAAACATTATAAAATCTGAACTACATGACATCACAACTGGCAGAAAACAAGTAACAAGTCAGGACATTATAAGTTTTGAGCAATTTAAAAGCTTCAAAGAGGCAGCTCTGATGGCAGCGCAGCTTAAAATGCATCTAAGCATTTTCTCTTATCCATCAGTGTTTCCCAGATTTTAAGGAAAAAAGCAGCTTTTAACGCAAGACTTGTAAAAAAAATAAAAAATTTAATTCTCGTTTAAAAAAAAAAAAAGACGCCAAACTTCTAGATGCATCTGCATTTATTAAAGATATTCATAGTTGAATATAAAATGAGAGATTTACTCTGAGTGCAGTTTTAACATTCACAAAAGTTTTGGGGAGACAAAAAAAAAACAAAAAAAAAACACCCTGATGCACAAAGATTAATCTTTTATTTCACAAATAGCTTTTCCAAACAAGGAATATTCTGAAAAACCTAAATCTTCAGCTCAAAAACAAAGTAACCCCAAACCTCCTGAAACACATAAAAAATACACTTCGGTTATGACATTTTAAAGAATACAAACATATACAACAATGTAAATTATTTGCAGCCTGTATCCAATAAAGTTTTAGTTTAGTGGCTTTATAACTGGCTGGTTATTTGCAATAATAAAGTTTGTATTATTTTACATTCTACAGTGTTTGATGCCTTTTCCTACAGCTTAAAAGACACAGTACAGTATTGAATTGGTAAAAATCTTGGCGCTGTAGCTGCCGATTTATGTTGGGGGCAGACCGCTCCTCTCAGAGCTGCAGCTCAGCTGTACCCACTGCTGCGACTGCGCCTCCTGCGCCTGGAAACACTGCGACTGGACGAGCGGTACGACCTGGTCCGCACAGAGGTCAGGGTGAAAAATGTCAGATTTTAAAACACATGGATGTGTGCAGGATTATAGATAAACTCGAGTTCAGTGGAAAACGCATTGAGCCTTAAAAGCTTTTAACGTAAAACACAGTAAAAGAGAAGTTTCGTTGAAGAGTTTAGAGTTGCTAAAATGTAAAACGAATCTGCCTCCGTATCGAAAGACAGAAGGCTGCGATCGTTTTTCAGAGTTCATCGAGGAACGTACCGGGATCGCCGCTCGGAGCTCCTGTAGCTGTCACTCCGTCTGCGCCCTCGCCTCCTGCTCACGCTCCGACTCGAGTAGCTGTCGTCAGAGTCGGACCTGCGGAGAGATTATATCTGCCGAGTGAGCCTTGGTTTCAAAACTACAACCAGACACACAATGATAAAAGATGATGCAGATGTTAGCCATCTTAACACCTTATGCACAAACGCTTCGTATGATTTAAAGGGTTTCTGCAAATTCACCTAAATTAATTCACCGTTTCAACGTATACAAGAAAAAACGTTTAAGTATCACAGTAACAAAAACAATGATGTACTTTTATTTTGTGAATGTTTATGAAGCATTCACACTATTGTGATCCATTTTTCTGCCGTACGTTTTTTGGCATCTTTGTCGTTCCACAATGTTTGTGCTATTTCAACAAATCATATATCAAAACGTTCAGCTCTTTCACAAGAAGGGTGCTATGACTTTTGGAATTGGTACAACTTTAGCTTTTTGAAATATTTAGCCTTTTCTGCCACTTTTTTTTCCCCCTTAGAAAATAAATTGAGCTCATTTTACATCCTTCAAGTCTTTAGATCTGTTTACAACCTTTTACTGCTCCTTTCACATTTTGTTCTGGTTCAGCTTCTTTCAGCTTTCTTGTGCAAATTTAAACTTTTTTTTTCAGCTACTTTCAGCCGTTTTGTGCTCCTTTCAGGTTCTTTATGCTAACTACAACATTTTTGTGCTTCGTCTAACTTCTTTCTGCTAATTTCAGCTTGTTATACACCTTCCAGCTTATTTCTGCAAGTTTCAGCTTTTTGTGCCATTTCAGCAACTATTTAGCGGTTTTATGCTATTTTTTGCTTTTTCAGCTAATTCCATATTTTTTGCACCCATTTACACTTTTTCCAACCGAATTCAGCAAAAAATGTGCTCCACTTCCATCTGGTAACTTGAGCTTCTACTTTTCAGTTGTTGTGTTTTTTGGTGCTAATTTCAGCTACAGATAATTTCAACCTTTTTGTGCTAATTTCTGCTTCTTTTCAGCCTAATTTGGCAAACGTGTGCTTTTTGCTTTCGTCTGCTAATTTAAGCTGGTTATGCTCCTTTCAGCTTATTTCTGTAAATTTTAGCTTTTTGTGCTATTTCAGCAACTATTCAGCAATTTTATGCTAATTTTAGCTTTTTTCAGCTAATTCCATATTTTTTGCACCCATTTAAACTTTTTCCAAACGAATTCATCAAAAAATGTGCTCCACTTCCATCTAGTAAGCTTCTACTTTACAGCTTTTTTTTGTTGCTAATTTCAGCTATTTTCAGATAATTTCCAATTTTTTGTGCTAATTTCAGCTTCTTTTCAGCCTAATTTGGCAAACATGTACTTTCTGCTTTCTTCTGCTAATTTAAGCTTGATCAAACTTTTTAGCATTTTTAGGCAATTTCAGCTGTTTTCAGATAAATTCCAAGTTTTTCATGGTAATTTCTGCTAATTTCAGCCTAATTAACTTATTTCTGATAATTTAAGCTTGTTATGCTCCTTTCAGCTTTTTTTTCTGCTAGTTTAAGCTTTTCCTGCTATTTCAGCTATTATTTAGCTATTTTATGTTAATTTTAGCTTTTTCAGCTGATTCCACATTTCATCTCTTTCTGCTTCCTTATGGTTGTTTAAGCTTCTTTCTGCCTTTTCGGCTACTTTTCGCTAATTTCAGCTTCTTTTTTAGCCAATTTCTTAATTTTGTGCTAATTTCTGCCTATTTAAACCAAAGTAAGCAAATATGTGTTTTTTTCTGCTTCCTTCTGCTAATTTAGGCTTGTTCTTCCATTTCAGCTTCATTTCAGCATGTTTTTTTTGTAGTTTTTGGTGCCAATTTCAGCTGTTTTTCCAGCAAGTCTTGAGCAATAAGCATTCACGCTGCATTTTCGCAGGAAATGCAATTTCTCTAGTTACTCTGTAATTTAGATAAATCTTAATTCTAGGTTTGTTACTTGTTGCTGCCTGTTACAGTTGAGTGCACGGATATAGATTCGCTACAAAAACAACTTTCTGCTCAAAAAGTTAGATATGCAACTGAAGTACAACATGCATACAAAAGGAAATATGAGGGTTTTCTTTACGTTTAAATACTTTGTAAAACCTTTTGTTATTTTACATGTTTTAATTTCCATTAAAAAAAGACTTCTGCTCTCTTCTGCAGCCACTGTTTTTAGATAATTAAGGTGAAGGTTTCAGGCTCTTATATCTGGTATATAAATGTTTAATTACCTTCGCATAAATAAAAAAATCTGAATTTGCATGAAAAGCTTCACGTACCTCGACCTTCGATGGTGATTATACGAGTGGCTTCTCGATGGGCTTCTACTGTACGTGCGACTGATGAGAAGAAAAATAAAAACAACTTTTTAGACAATATTAGATAAATAACATTTTGAGAGAAAGGTTAAGTCTTGGGAAGGTTATGAAGATAGTTTTAACAAATCATCAAAATAATGAGCCTAAACCTTAAAGACAAACATTTGGAAGCTTTAGTGTAAAGTCAGGTTTGTTCTTTTCTTCCAAAGGGACCATTTCAATTTAATTCTTTGATTCTCCCATGACGTGTTAAATTAGTGTACCTGTTGCTCCTGTAGCTGTGATACGTGCTGCTGCGAGAACGAGATCTTCTCCGATGTCTCCTTCGACTTCTGCTGCGGCTTCTTAAAGAGCGAAGTGATAAAAGACAGAAGTGACTAAAACTAAACGCCGGGAAGACCAATTTAGATTCTGATATGGATTCTTTTCCTCCTACCTGGAGGAGTAGGTAGAGCTGCGGGATCGGCTTCTGGACCTGCTGTAGGAGTGGGACGACTCTCTGGAGCGTGACCCCTGACTGGACGCTGAGCGGGACTTCCTTGGCAGAGACCCGGACTTCTTTGGGGAGAGCGTGCGAGACGTCTTCCCCACAGAAGGAGACTTTTCTTCGCTCGAGCTCTCCTGGTTCCTAGGCCTCTGGTGGAGCTTTGCGGTCTTACGAACCTCATCGAACAGAGAGCCCGGTCGGACTCGGCTCTTGCTCTTTATCTCCATTCTCACTCCACGCGCGTTGTGCATCTGGCTCTGTTGAGTTTGGGCGTTCTTCACAGCGACGGGTGGAAAGTGCAGGTTCTGTGGAGCGGACATTCCTTTCAGTGGCTTCCATTTGAAATTTATTACAGCCTTGGTTGCTTCGTCTTTCTGTCCGACAGCTCTTGTGGAAGAAGCAGCTGGATTTTCTTTGCTCTGAAGCAAAGTGCCGTGACTGCCGGCCATTTCTGACGACTCCGAGGTAGATTTTAAGGTGAATCCAGAAGTGTTGCTGTAAAGATCCTGTGCAAATGGAGTTTCAATAACATCAACACAGTGCTCCGGAGTACAAATTACCATATCTTCGAGTATCTCTGGCACCTTGACTCTGGACAAGTGAGAGCTGTTTGCACTGTTACTGTTGGATGAATGTTGGCGAGGCTCAGAGTGTTTGGTGTTTTTGTTGCTGCCTTCTTTTAATCTCTGCTGCCTCCTTTCTTCTTCTTTAGGGGGATATGAATCCTTTTTGCTCGTCTCCTTAACATAATTTTCTTTAACAGGACTAAGTCTCTCCACTTTAGATTCCTCCTCTTCCTCTTCTTCAAACTCCAAAGGAGGCTGCCAGTGAAACGTCTCCTTCAGCTTCTGATGTTTTCTCTTGGATTTCTTAGCCTTGACCTTACCGTGATGAGAATTGGCCTTATTTTCGCTTCTCCTCTTGTGTTTATGCTTCCGTTTGGCTTTCTTCTTACTCTTGTGCTTTTCTGGCTCTACAACCTTCTCG
Source organism: Nematolebias whitei (assembly GCF_014905685.2). NCBI lineage: Eukaryota > Metazoa > Chordata > Actinopteri > Cyprinodontiformes > Rivulidae > Nematolebias > Nematolebias whitei. The sequence continues at coordinate 29,198,400 of NC_056517.1, forward strand.
GGACTTCCTAATGTCTGACCTGAAGAAGAGGAGGAAGATGGAGCAGCTGCAGCAGCAATCTTATATGCTGAAGATGCTTCCAATGTCTTTTTTAAAGTCTCGTTATCTGATTCGGAACTAGCCTCTCCTTCCTCTTTTTCGTATATTGTTACTGTCCTGCTGGTTATTTTCTCAGAGTCGCTGTCTGAATTCCATCCAGTGAGAGAGGACAACTTCTTGTCTGGAACTTCATTGGACTGAACATCTTGTTTCTGCATTTTTACTGGGACAGTACCAGTGCTTTGGCTCACCTGTTCACTGTCACTATCCAGTTCAGACCAGCTATTAAAGCTCTCTGTTAGCAGTGGGTTGGAGTATATCGTCTCAGGATCCTGCGAGTTGCCTCTGTCTTTTATTGTCTCTAAAGAGCCGATGACATCATGACTCATCTCACTGCCTGATCCCTTCTCCAACTCTGTGAGACCGTCTCCACTATTACTAAGAGACACAAACTTGTCTAAATTTTTTATCCTATTCAGGGAGCTGTAATACTCATTCCATTCCTTGTCCAGTGACTCCTCCTTTTTGCTACTTGTCTTCTGGTCAACTACAGATTCTGATCTGTTGTGGGACGATGATCTGCTCTTGTCCCTGTGAGATGATCTTGACCTGGACCTACTAGAGCTTTTGCTCCTGGAGCGACTGTAGGACTTGCTTCTGGACGACCTGCTGCGCGAACGATGTGCAGGTTTGTGCGCTTTGTGGTCCTGAGAGCCCTCTGGTACAGATTTCTGTGTAACTGAAGCTTTTTCTGTGATGATTTTCACTACCGGTGCAACAGCAGCAGGCTTAGTGGGCGCTACTTTAGCTTTGATTTCTTGGATATGAATGTAGGAGGGCTTCCAGGGTTTTTGTCCTGGTTTCCAGCGAGACGGAGGAGGACTGTCACTCAGTGGGATGACAGGGATTCTTTCAGGTTCTGGGACTGTTGGCAGTTTGGGGACAATAGTGATTTTCTTTTCTGGGAGCTTCACATTCGCTGTGACATCTTGTTTGGGCTTGGCAATTTTCCTCTTCTTTGGAGATCTGGTTTGGCTCCTTTTTCTAGACTCAGATCTAGAAGTTGAGGTGGATCTGGATCTTGATCTGGACTTACACCTGGATCTGTTTCTTGATCGAGACCGAGAAAAGGATGGCGATCTGAATCTAGATAAAGATCGACTTCTCGACCTAGAGAGGCTTCTGGATCTTGAATAGGACCTGTACCTTCCTCGAGATCTGGATCGGCTGCTTGTGTAGGACCTGGAGTTGGACGGCGAGGATCTCTGCCTTTTCCGGGCGTGATGCAGACTTGGAGAGCGAGTCGGAGAACGGGATCTTCCAGACTTCCTCTCTGAAGATGCTGACCTTTCACCTTCTGACATAAAATGCTCCTGAGGTTTGTTCTTAGAGCTCTTCTTCTTGCCATGTTTCTGTTTTTTGCTCTTCTTCTTGTGTTTGGCTTTCTTCTTCTCCTTTTTCTTCTGATGGTGCAGGCTGGACCTCTCACAGCTGTGGTCTGAGGAGCGCACTCCTGACTGGGACCGTGCCGAGTTGCTTCTGTCCTCCCATCTGCTTGAATGATCGTTCAGTCTGGCAATTCAAAAGAAGTATGAAGGAAACTGAAGAGAAATGGATACTAAAAAGGCAGAAGGTCATCTAAAAACATCTTACTTGTCTCCTTTGCTCCACCTCTCTGTGCTCGGAGGTTGATAATTTTTGGTCCTCTTCATTTCTTCTTTCCAATGTGGCGGAGTTTCGCTGCTTCCACGCTCCTCAACAGATGCAGAACGTGACTTAGATCTTGTGGGTGTGTGATATCTCTAAAAAGGAAGTAAATTGGTCATATTTGCACTTTTGCCAAAAGCGAACGGTTTAGCTAGAATATACTTTCCCTACTATACTAATTAAAACAAATACCATACCACTTTATTTATAAAGCACTTAAAACAGCAACAAGGCCAACCAAAGTGCTGTACAGCAAAAACAAACAAGCAAAAGGACACAGCATAAAAACATAGATCCAAATGGAAAAAGATAATACCTAAAAGGCTAACATTGTAGAATACAGACAGGTTAAGAACAAATCACACAGTGTCAAAAGCCAGAGAATAAAAGTGGGTTTTTAAGCGAGAGTGGGTGTCTGCCTGACATGTAGCGGTAACTCATTCCACAGTCTTGGACCTGCAACAGAGAAGGCCCTGTCACCTCTGAGCTTAAGACGGGTTCCTGGAACCAATAGGAGCATCTGATCTGCTGACCTCAGAGACCGCTGTGGTACATATGGCTGCAGCAGATCAGCACAATAAGAGGGGGCAGAAATGTTCAGAGATTTGAAAACATACAGAAGGATTTTGAACTGAATTCGAAAGTGGACCGGGAGCCAGTGCAGGGAGGCCCGAACTGGTGTAACGTGCCAGTTAAAAATCGTGCTGCAGCATTTTGGACCAGTTGTAAAGGTGCAATGGAGATCCAACTGATTCCAAACAGAAGCGCATTGCAGTAATCGAGCCTGGATGTTATGAATGCATGTAATACAGTCTCAAGGTTGTTTTTGGGCAGTATGGGCTTCAGCTTAGATAGTCACCTCAGCTGGAAAAAAACAGGATTTAACAATCATGTTTAATCTAATACAAATTAGTGAGTACTTGTTTCTCCAACAGGGCTAGAGAGGAAAGGTTGATACCGTGGTTCTTGATTATGCCGTTAGGAGGAAACAACATGACTTCAGACATCTTCTCATTGAAACTTAAGAAATTTAAAGCCATTCAGTCCCTGATGTCAACCAGATAGTCAAGAAGAGGCTGAACAGAATGTGCACCAGTGTGCTTCAGAGGGAAGTAAATTTGATAATCAGCATAGAAATGAAAGGGAATGTGTTTACAGAAAATGGCACCTAGTGGCAGCAGGTATAAAGAAAAGAGAAGAGGACCAAGGATGGACCCCTGTGGTACCCCCACTGAAGAGTTGCCAATGATGAACTAAAATCCTTAATGTGAACACAAAAGGTTCTGTCAGAGAGGCAGGATCTAAACCATTTGAGGGCTGACCCTGTGATGCCCACCCACTGCTCCAACCTAGACATGAAGATCTCATGGTTGATGGTGTCAAACGCACATCTGCAGTTTAGACAGTCGCCTCAGTAAGATCCATTAAGGTTCATTAAAACAAGAAGCACAGAATCACCTGCATCCGTGGCTATGAAAATGTCAATAAAGACCTTCAAATGGAGACAACACTTGTGACGTGTTAAATATCTGGTCTTATTAGATAAGTGAACATACAATTGTGCCTCTGCCTCTGATTTTCCGTCCAGACTTCGATACGGCTGGTTTCTGGTCAGCTGAAAGAGTAGATTTTTCTTTCTCAAAACTGAAAACAAAAGAACAAGTTAAAACATTAGGTCATATTCAACCCACTATTATAGTTATTGATCTGTAAACTGTTCGATGTGTACAGTACGTGATGGTATCTTTGATTACGGACACGTCAGCTTTAATTTCCTGAGAGGGCATGTCCCGTCGCAGCAGGAAGCGGTTCTCTGGCACAGGTGGGATTTCCTCCGGTCGCACGACAGGCTTCTCCCTCTTCCCACCCGGCTCCTTCTCCTCTTCAGCTTCATTATTTTCCATCTCTTTCTCTGCAGGTCCTGGAGAGCTGTAACAACATGTTTAGCTCAATGAGAGTATTTACAATATAAATGGTTAAACGTCACTATGATAAAAGACTAAAGAATACCTTTGCTCAGAAGGAAGAATATTTATCTTCTTTTTCCCCACTTTTCTTTTCTTTTTAGACTGTTTAACTTTTGCATGTTTTTTGTTCTTTTGATGTTTGAGATTTTGTTCTGATTCACCTTCAGACTCCACTGACGAGTGGGAGGACGAGTCGTCTGAGTTAAGGGAGGCTCTTTTCCGCTTGCCTTCAAGCACTGAAAGTAAAATCACAACAGAATGAGTGTAACTGAAATAAAAAATAATTACAGAATGCATCTGTTGTTAGACAGAAGTAAAAATGGAAGGTTCAAATGTCAGGAGGGTAAGGTGGACTAAAGCCAACACAAAGATCCCCTCCCCTCGTTAATCCCCATTAAGTGGAAGCTCAGATTACCTGACCTTTATCAAAGAGAGTGGGGGAAATTCTCCCACCCAAATGACAACCTTAGGCACAATTATCCAACTGCACACAAAGGCAAAAGTGTGAAATAAAATAAAATCAGTCAAAATGTTAACACATTTTCTGTGATACTTCATTTCTTTTCTAGAAACCTCAGAAAATAAAGGTTCTTATAAGTCTTAAGGGACTCTTCTACAGCTTCAAAGTTTATTTAATTTGGTTCAAAACCTATTACAAAAATTAGAGATTAAACTTTAGCTATCTTTTCTTTTTCTTTAACTGAACTTTATCTTACAAACAAGAATAAATTAGCTTAAAGATTATAAAAAAAACAACTAAGGTGGGACAGAGCGCTACCTCTGTAGCTTTTTAGCTAGCGCATCTGTATTGCACGCTGCTAGCTTAGCGCTACATCAGTGCTAGCAGTTGTCGACGGGGGGACAGTTCGGTAGGCAGGGTGCTCGGTTCTGTTGACAGGGCGGGGTGCCCTCCTTGTATAAAGGTATGGAAAACATAGTGACCTGAACGCTTTCGCTAACGGTGAAATAATAAATAAGAAGCTAAAACGAAGAGCTGTAATTACTGTGAATGTCTGTCAAAAAGTAAAAATAAAAAAAAATCAAAGGGCAAAGTTGTCCACTACTTGTTATAAGCTGTGGAAAGTGGTCCCAAGAGTAAGAACATGAACGCCAAACCAAGAATGAACATCTACCGAAGGAATTGCAGAAGTTGACAAGTGGAGTAATAAAGGGTCCCAACCCTGGTCCTTGAGGAACACCATCCTGCATGTTTTAGTTGTTTCTCTGCTTTAACACACTTGATTCAGTTACTTATTTACATCCTCAAATTCTGCAGAAGACTGCTAATCACCCATTCATTCAAATCAGGTGAGTTGGAGCAGAGAAGCAACTAAACCATGCAGGATGGTGTTCCTCAAGGACCAGAGTTAGGAACCACTGGAGTAATGCACATTAAATATATAAATAAATTAATAAAAACAGACCCACACTGGACCTACCATCGTTGGCGGACTTTGTGATCAGCTGTCCACAGTCCACCACTCTCACGTCAGCGTATGGTCTGCTTGAGGAGTCAGTCTTCAGCCTCTCGATCTTCTTTATCACCTCAAAGCCGGAGATGACGTGGCCAAAGACGACATCGACGCTGCGCAGGAGCAAAAGAAATGTGTTCCTTTAACCACAGATTGCACGACCTGACAGCGGTAAAGCTCCGATTCACCACTAATCTTAACATGCTGTCAATAATTTCTTTGAAGTTAAAATTGGTAACCTTTCAAGAGTAAGTTTGTATCTAAAATACAAAAAATGTGCAGTATTCATTGCCAATTTATTTATTTACTCTTTAAAAATTGTCCTAAAAGAACAGATTAGCTATATTTTCTTTAGATATGCTCAATTTTCAGTGACATCTTGCAGTCAAAATACAAAAAAACTACAGTACCACAGTGCTTTTGCATAGCCTGTTTAAAAGCTATTTTCTTTTAAGCTAATTTCAGAAGTCCCAGGAAGATGCTTTACTGCTTCTTATCGTGTTCGAGACGATTTTATATTGTCACAGTGAAGGTGAAATTTCTTACCCATCAAGGTGTGGCGCCATCTTAGTTGTGCTGTTTATAGAATTCACCAGTAAACCAAATCGGGATTCAACCAGTGATGTTGGTGGAGTCATGAAAAAAGAAAAAAAAAGATGGGTGGACAATTAGAAAAAAATAACAGACAACATAAGGATGCTACAGGAAAACTCTTTAAAAAAAAAGGGATAATGACAAAACGACATAGATCCAGTTTAGATTTGATTTCAAATCAGTTTTGACAACCCTTTAAATTTTAATATAATACCACTCAAGAGTGAGACAAATGACCTGATTGTGTTTGTGAGCTAATCGACCCTTACAAAAAATAATAGTCCATCTACATCTCCACTCTTAACTGTTTATATAAACTGTCATTCATAAAAGAAAACCAATAATTTATGGTGATAACTTTGTGTTTGTCTACCAAATAACGTGAGTTCAGCCATTTCTGAGGTTGCCAGATGCATCATAAGGAAACACTGTAATGTGCAGAATATTTATAAAAAATATAAAGATCTATAGAATTATACAGACAGGAGAAAGAGGAAGAGAGAAACACAGCCTTTGAGACACATTACCTTGGAAGAGCAGGATGCTAGAGTTTCTGTAAATTTTACACAAAAACGGCAAGAGAAAAAATGTAACACATTTGTGGGTAAAAAAAGAAAGAATCCAATGTTTCTCTGCACTTTGAATCTAACTGCACACAGAGAGAGAGGGGAGAAATGACAATACCTACTCTGCAGGCTCACTACAGAGGAAGTGCACGAAGAAAAAAAACAACAGAATATTACGAATACCAGGAATAGTGATGGTTACTCACACGAAAAACTGTGAACCGTTGGTGTTCTTCCCACGATTGGCCATCGACAACAGGAAGGGTCTGTCATGTTTGAGAATGAAATTCTCATCTGTCAGATACAAACAAACAAACAAAAAAAAAAAAAACAAATCAAAGTTTAAGAGTGTTATTTGATTCAAACGCACTTTGAATTATTAGATTAACCCGATACGCTCTCACGTCCATTTGATAAAATAGGCTGTTTTAATGGCGCGACACGGTCCTCCAGGTGTTTTCTGGTGGTTTAAGGTGTTTAATGCCAACTTTCTAAAACTAAATACCACACCAGCTCAGCAGCTCTGACGTTTAAAGTATCACAGTTTCTCTAGGAAGTCATTTTCACATACACTGGTTAAGAAAAGCTCATTGATCCAAATAGGACAAAAAACTATGTGTTTGTTGGAAGTTCCTTCACAAGGAACCTTTGATCTGAACAGTGACGTGGTGTATCATCCATACCTTTTGATAATAGCTCTGCATGCCCAACCAGACAGAATCACTCCCCCACTACCACCACACAAACATATTAGAGTTGGTCTGAGAATCCACCAACAGCTTTGAGGTTTTGCCGCCTGAATTTGGTTTTGTGTTTCGGTGCGACTCTGCGTTCACAAAAGAGGCCGTCACATTTCTCTCTATTCAGTCTGAAGCAAACATGGAAGCTGTCGTCCACCAGCTGCAGCTGCTGAATGAGTCTAAACTCTCTGCACTCTAACAAAGAGGCGACCTTTTAGCTGCTGTTTGCTTTTATCCTCTTCCTCGTCAGTTCAGAGCAGTTCATTCGCCTCTGCATTCAATATATAGCAGGAAAAAGTTTCCTTGACATGTTTTTGGTCTCCCAGCGACTAGCTCTGAACGTGAATATAATTTATGTACTAGTAGGTGCTCTCTTCTACCCTTCTCTGGGTTCTACTCCAGCGGTGAATACAACTCAAATTGCCCTAACCTGGCAGCCAGGATTGACAAACTTGTGTGTCTGAAAAGTTTTTGACCCTGCGACAGTCACTGGATAATGCCAGAACATTTAGGACTGGACAATGTCTGAAGTTCACACAAGGAGAACACAACAGATAATACTGTGGAGTGTTTCACTTCTGGAAACACTCTGTTCAGTTTGAACAGGCAGGACTCAGAGCAGAAAACAAAACATAATGTATACATCCTGTCATTGCAGAAATTTGTTCAATTTGGACCAAATTAAATCACAGCGTTCTCACACCGCTCCTCTAAACAAGTCTGAAAAACCTCAGGGATTCAGCCAAATCTGTAGAAAAAAAACGTTAGTTTTAGAACAGTTCTGAGGTTTGTCGTCAAAAATAGACATTTTTCTGAAACATTTAGAATTGGTTGGAGAGAAAAAATCCATTGTGTGTCAAAATTGTAATCATTTCAGGAGTCTAAAGTTTTGCAGGACTTATCTGACTGAATCTTTCAGAACATACATCAGGTGCCTTGTTGTGGTGAAAACTATGTTGGCATAGTGTTACTGAGCTGTGTACTCTTACCTGCTCATTTTGCAAAAGACCACTCTATAAATAAGAGAATATGTTGAAAGTTTTAGCTTTCAGTAAAGAGAATGGCTACTTCCCATGCTGATTTAATAAAGTTCACAAGTAAACAGGTAAAGTAAGTCACACATTTACACAAAAATAAATAAATAAATACAATCACCAGAAATTGATTTGAATAGAAGCGCATGCAGCATTAAGCTTGTGTTGTAGTACTTAGATACACATGACATATATTGAGGTTAATTATTAAATCAATTGATTTCAAATACCTTCAAAATAGCCACCGTATATGGATTCTCCCCCTCTTCCATTTCCTGCAACCATTCACAAAATAAATTTAAACTTTTTCAAAATAAATCGTAATTGTGTTAAGCTGTGCAACAAAGTTAATTAAATACATTTCAGCTGTACACAACTTTAAAAGCAAGTTTGATGTGATTTTTACCTTCTGTGAAGTCGCCTCCTTGTATCATGAAGTTTTTCACAACCCTGTGAAAAGTGGAGCCTTTGTAGCACAGCTCTTTCCCTGTGACTTTCCCTGTTCCCTTCTCACCTGCAATCACAAGAAAATTAACAGATGAAACCGGCGGTTCTGTGTGATGCCTTTAAGTTTTCAGAAATGCAGCATAGATTTAATTTGAGCTAAACAAACACAGTGAGAAAAAATGTTTTTATGTGGGGATGCACGATACTATCGGCGTAGTTTCGGCCGATATTAGTGATAAAGTACAATATCGGACAACCGTTTTTGTTGCCATCTACCTGGATGATTGAGCTCACAAAACGTTTTCTGGATTCTCCTATTCTTCGCTTTCAGCCTAAATAATTCTACTTGTTTTAGTGAGACGCTTACGTTGCTAATCTTTTACTTCAGTGGCATTAGCACAGATTTAAGGTTTGATTACATCTCCTGTAAGATTATCACAATCTGAAATAACACAGTAAAGACCAAGGGAAAGTAACAGCAACACTGCACCAGGTAAATAGTGTGGATTTGAGTATTTGCACTTTTGAACTTCGCTGTGCAGCCAACTTTTAGCTCAGTCAGCAACACATTTTCCAGAGGGAAAGGGTGGAATATGACACCTATATCACAGCGGGGTGCTCTGATTCAGGCGATTTTAAAAATCCATGCCTTTATTTATCTTTTCTATATTATTATATTATGAAAAATGCCAATACTCTAATTAACTGCAGTACAAAATTAAGCTTGTTTACAAGTAAACCCTCAGAGAACTTTTTGCTTCTGTACATTCAACGACATGTTTTAAACAGGAAACAAAACCACTTTTTCATAAAGTCGTAAATATTTCTAACAATAGCCTGGACAAAGGGAGTGTACATCCAAGAACTAAAAATTACTTACCAGTGCACAAACAGAGAAAGTTTTTGCTTGTCCTGGGACAAATATCTGAGAAAAGCTGAAAGACGATGCGCCCAACTACAAAACAAGAAAAAAAAAGTTTACAAAACAAAATTTACAACAGTTTTTTTTTTTTTTTTGTATGCATGTCTGCATCGTTTTTCTAAATACACACTAATTTAAATGTTGGTAAAAGACTGAGAGGATCACAGCAGTTTAGTACAGATATTGCTGACAGTAAACCAGTCTATCAAACCAACGTACTACCAGGTGTTCCACTTTCATTTTGTAGAATAAAAGCTCAAACGACACAAAAAACAAAAACACATGGATTAAAACTTATTTTTGAGAAACGCTAAAGTTCAAAAGTAACATAAGCTGACTACATGACTATCATCCTACATTTAAATTGAACAAAGTATCTCCTTACCTGGCTCCCGGTTGAGTTCCACATCAAAGTAACATTGAGGACGGTCTTTTACTCCCATTGTGATGACAGTCAAGGTGACCTAAAAATAAACAAAGTACAAAAAAAAAATGCTAAGAAACTAAGCAAAAATGTTCTTTTAAAAACACTGCAACTCCACATAACAGGCACAGGCACTCCTTTCTTGTTTCTGTTTAACACCTAAATGGTTCAACACGTTGAGAAGACTAAGAACGAAATAACGACAAGGAGGAAACAAAAACGAGGAGAACAGATTGATGGGAGGGGAAGAGACACAAGACGGAGGAAATATGGTGTCTGAACACATCACAACCTCCTAGCTTTACGTTATTTTTATGTTTTTAACATTAGATGTCTACTGGGACTTGTTTAACAAGTGAAATATAAAATATATAGTAGAAAGGGGCCACATTTAAAAACTTGGTTCAAACTAAGGGCCGTTTTCAGAAACTACATTAACTCAAGTCAGAAACCCCAACATCTTCTCTTGGTCACGTGAGTCTGATTGGTCTCGTTTGACGTTCTCTGTTGCACTTTCCACATCATAATCAAAGATTACTAAAAATAATTCAAGTGATAAAAGCATTTTACGTTTAACACATCATCTTGGGGGGGCCAGAGAAAACGTCAACGAGGGCCACATTTGGCCCCCTGGCCTTGAGTTTGACGTATGTGCTCTAATTTATGCCAAAGGGGTATCCAGGGCAGTGGTTCCAAATTCTGGTCCTCAGGTCCCACTGTACTGTGTTTTAGATATTTATCTGTTTCAACACAACTTTTAAATGGAACTGAATAGGTCGATATCAAGCTTCCAAAGAACTTGATAACATAAGATAAATAAATCTTTTGAATTGGGAACCAGTCATTCAGCCCTGCATGAATCTCCAAAGTTCATCCTAACCACATTCTGCAAATCTGTGTTTCTACTAACTTAAGAGTCAGCGCACACTAAACAAAATCTTAATAAAGATTAAGTGGGAGCAGAGTTAAATATATGGATAAGATATAGAACATGAAAGACTAATCTTATCTACAGTGCACTCATTAAATACACAAACTTGATTAAATCGTAAAAGCAAGTCAAAACTAATGTTAAGCTTTAAGCAGATGAATACAGAGGCAGGTAGTGCAGTGATGATCTTAATATTCAAGTAAAAGTTGGAATAAAATAGTATGAACTCAAAAGCTGGAAGCAATTGTGGTAATTTGCAGCTGGTTGGTCCTCACCTTCACATTCCCAAAATACCAAAAAAGGTCTGCATTCGTTGTGTTGGTTTCAAAACCTGCTCCATGTTTCTAACTTAACTTGATTTACAGGGAACACCTGCTAAGACTGTAACGATTCTGTTAAAAAAAAATAGCATTTAACTTCAAATCCAGCTAGGCATCAAACGTGCCGACATCCCTCCCCACCCCCCTGGAGTGTTTGCAAGCAAAACAAACAATAGTATATTTAATTATTAATGTGCATTGATCCCAAAATATTTCGAAATGTAACATGTATAGGCAACTAAGCATCTAAACCTTTTAAACTATAGTAAATAAAGCAATGTATTTCCATGATCTACTTGATTAACAGCAGCAAACACATACCCAAGCGCTTCCAATAAGCTAAAGGCTAAACCTAGCTAAGTAAGCACAGCAGCTTACGATACATTTCTAGGAAAAATATATATTTTTAAACTGTAAGCACAACAATCTTCATTTCAAATTATTAAAGTTGTAGGCTATATAACTTACCAACTTACAGTAGCTAGCCAAAAAAAGCTAGTCACTGACGGAGGTCGATGATTAGCTCCAGCTAACTTCCTTCATCGGAAGGCGTTCTCGAGTAAATTTGGTCTTCCTGGGATACCGTAGAAGATTTTGTTGTTGTTGTTCCTTCTGGAAGCTAACTTCAAGTTAGCTCGTTTGACATATTAAAAATCTCGTCTTTCTTGAATATTTTTATAGGTTGTCAGTCAATTTTAATGATAATTTGCTCTAATAATTCGCATATTCTGTGCTGGCTTTCATCGACTAGTGTTTATAATGCTACAGTTAGCTAACTTACTTTAGCTTACTAGCAGCATGAGGATGAGCTCCATAAATATAATGAGGTAAGGTGAAACACGTTGTTGCATTAAATATTTTATTTATGTTAGTTTTTAAAAGCCTGGCTTCTCAACGTGGAAAGTATGCAGGTTTCAAGTTTTATGTAGTAAATCTTATAATTTATTCATTGTTATTCATAGAAGTAGTGTTAATTTTTATTCCTAATAAAGACTTATCACTCAAAATATATATTTATTATAATATTGTATGAGTTGCCAGCTTGAATTTCTTCCACTTAAGTTAATACTTGTAAATACCTGGATTTGGCACATAGACTATTTTCTACAATATAATAAGTATTCATGTATACAATTACAAGTATTGTACTGAAAACACATGTGAGAGAGTGCAGTATAGGTACACAACACCACAAACTAAAATACAATTGCATTCATTATTATAAACTCTAAAAATAGACTATTTCAGAATTGCTGTGTAAAAGTCAATAAAATGTTTTTAACGCACAAATTCTGTTTATTTAATTTTGCTCTTCTCCCCATGCAGGCTGTGTGTCCTTCACAGAGACCGTGGATCATGTCTCTGATCCTCTTTGCTTTTGTGGTGCGGGTCAGGGATGGACTCCCTCTGTCAGCTTCCACCGACTTTGAACACAACAGGGAGCTGCAGGAGAGGAAGCAGCAACTCAGAACCATTAGCAAGTCATTGGCCAGTTTTTCTGACCGTGGCACTATTAAGGGCCAGCAGCTCAACTTATAGTAAGCATTCAGAAAACAAAAAGCTGGAGTTTGTCCTCTTTCTTTGCAGAAAGGCATTGCCGAGTCTAAAACAAATTGTGTGTTTAATTTTGTGATGAAGAAGCCTAGTTACAACTCACCTGTTTGTTTGACTGAAACCTTTTCTTGTCTTGCCGGTTCAGTTTCACCTCTTCAGAGGGTGTATCCTACATGAGTGTGTGCCGCAGCAGCCTCCCTGCTGCGAAAGCCTTCTGCTTCTTGGAAGATCTGCGCTGGGAATTCACAGCACGCTTCGATAGCTCTGTTGTTGCCCTGGCAGCCAGACCATATCCATTTTTGGAGTTTGGTGAGGGAAGAGAAATGCGGTCACATTTTTGACAATTTGATTCTTTTTTCATAATTGTTTCTCTCTAACAGACAGCACTATTCAAAAGCTGAAGCAGCAGTACAACCAGAGTGGTGGTCCAACTCTGGAGGTGACTCTGGTAGAAGTCCAGGACGATCTGAGAATCCGCCCACCACAAGTAATAAACTTGGAAGAAGTGGAGCTAGCTAATGGCACTGCAAATGGGCACATAGAGCAAAGTTCAGCCTTGGGTATGAGAGCTTACAAACATGTATACAGAATTTATACATTGATTATATCACATTCAAATAATTCAAAAATGTTGCTAACTTTTTTTTTTTTTAACAGTTGTAAATATTTTCTACTAACTTATTTTTTTTCTTTTGCAGGTAAGAATCAGAGGCTTGAACCAGTGACGCCACCGGGCATCCTGTCGCTCGTCCTTAATATTGTGTGTGCGTCTCTGAATTTGATTCGTGGTGTGCACCTCATGGAGAACACGCTCCAGGTATGACAAATGCAGGGATTTTATTACAGTAGTCCCTCGTTTATCGCGGGGGGGTCCGTACCCTGAAGCCGCGCCATAAGTGAAAAACCGCGAAGTAGGAATAGTAGTACAAGAAGTAAGTAGTAGTTTAT
>NC_056517.1:29212164-29293708 GCF_014905685.2 Nematolebias whitei
CTTCCCACGCTCTTGCAATATTTTAAACAATGTTTCTAAACTCTAAACGCTCTAAAAGAGCACAGAATGTCATGATTTCAGCTCCCTGCCTTCTCTGCTCTTTGCCACCTGCAGGCGTTCTTGGCCACGCCCACTTCTTCGCTCTGCACAGAGAGCAGCTGATCAGCTACAGCAGGAAGCTTAAAGCTTTTCCTGCAGTGTGGGCTGCACAAAGGTGCGGCAGGTGCAAAATAATTTTAAATCATTCATTTAACATAAAAATTCCATGCCGATCGTGTGGCTCGTCCATCAATCAACCAATTGTGTGTCATGTCCAGTCTTATTTTGAAAAACCGCGATTGAGCGAGTCCGCGATAAACGAACCCTGTGCATATATTTCAAATGCTTGTGCAAGTTAATATTAAAAAAGAAAAGTACTTGAAAAACAGTAGTTTAAAACTAATTATGTTCCTTTCCAAAGGATGATTATGAGGGCATTTGGAACTTTGTGGCATTTCTCTTTGCGTTCGTCTGCTGTGCGTTTCAGGTAAGTAACACCTTTACTCAGCTGTTTAACACAAAAACAAGTGAGCTCTTTCTAACTTGTCTTGTTGCTGCCTCTGCAGTGCCACCTGTTCCTGTTCCACTCCTCTCAGAAGAAGTTAAAGTCCTTCTTTCTGTTGAGCGTCATCGTTCTATGCAACTTGTACCTGCACGGCTTGAGGAACGCGTGGCAGCTCATCTTCCACATTTCTGTTGCTTCCGTTTCCACCTTCCTCATCCTCACTCGTAGAGTCCAGCAAAGAACTGACGACTGTGGAGTCTGATGAGCGCACGATGGTTTAGCATGCCACATCTATCCAATATTCAGCTCAAGGAGGAGCAACATGGAAGTAAATTTGCACTATGTTGCATGGGTTTCTAACAAAACAAAGACATTTTGGAACTGTTTCATCATAGTAAATTCATTCATTCATTCATTCAACCTTTATTTAGACAGGTTAATCTCATTGAACCTTGAGGACTTATTTACAAGAGAGACCTGATTTCAACAAAGAATGACGACAACAATAGACAATCATAAATTTAAAGTACAAGCTCATACTTTTGTGAGTACAGTAAGTACTTTCATTTTGTGTAGTTTTACAGGCTGAGAATGAAGTAACATGCACTTATTCTGTAATTACAAATGTGTAAGTGATGTCAAGAAAGAAAGTTTTCAGCAAAATTGTTTTTCAATCAGAGTTGCTGACCAAAGTTTTTTTTTTTTTAAACAAATATTCAGTTTATGAGCACGTTAGTAGCTGAAGCGTCTGCTCTTCAATACATATCCATTCTAATTTGATTATCTTTGCATAATCTGTTTACAGAGTTCAGTGACCGTTTGTGATTGTTAGAAGTAATGTAATTATATTTTTAAGCTAAGAACAAGTTTTTTACGGATGAAGATGCAAGTGTAGGAGTTTGATACAGTAAAATATTGAATGTTTTAATAAATAATAGCTGCACTGAAGGATAGTTGTTTGCTGCTTTTTAGCTTTGTATAAATTAATCCTTATTTAGGCTACTGTAAAAGCTTCATTTAAAGTTTTTTTTTTTTTTTTTACTTCCAAACTGTAGGGTGTGTTATGCTTTGATTTGGGACAAAGCTAATTTAAGTGTTTTTGGTCTTTATTAATGTGCAGATTCACCAATTTAGCTGCTCTAAAGTAAAATCCTCTTCATTAATGACTTTAAGATCGGTAGGTGATCTGAGTCTCACTGTCATGGAGGGGTTATTATCTTTAGGATGCCTAACTTATCACCAATAAACACGTTTTTTTTTTTCTTCTACTATATCAAACGCACATATTTCAGTTTTCTGTTTTTCAACAGATGTAAAAACTGAAAAAATAGAGAAGTACTGATTTTATTGTTCATTGCGAAGTAATTTGTTTAAAAATCCGCACTCTGGTTAAATTTGTCTTTGTCAGGATTGTTGAAAAAAATCTAGATCTTTTTTTGTATATTTGGTTTATTTGAAGTTGTTAATACATACATACATATATGTATATATCTTGTATAAATATATATTTCAGTCTGCAGTTCTTACAATCGTTTAAATCTAATCCTAAATTATGTTTGAATTTGAACATGTGAAAAGACACATTTCAGTGTCTGTTTAAAAAAATATCTGTTTTATTATGAAACTCCACCCTGCAAATAAAATCTGTGGTTTATTACATTTCAAGTTGTACATATTTTATTTTGATGGTTTTGTTCATTTATTGAGATGCAGATTTTCCTGCAACTTATCAGACTATCATTTATGTTTCTGAAATATTAGAATATTGTAAATAAAAGTACCAGGTTCTTTCATTTGTTTTGATGCGGTGTGTGCAGGACATCCGTGGAAAGGTTTGATCTTAATCACTTTCATTCAGTGAAGATATAAAAAACAGTGAATAGTATATTTCTTGACATTTGATTGTTTCCACACTTTATTGATTGTTTATCCATTCATTATTGTTACCCGCTTCTTCCTCTTTGGATTGCGGGGATGACTGGTGTCCATGTCCAGCAGTCATTGTGCGAGAGGCAGGGGACATCGTGGACAGGTCTCCAGTCCATCACAGGGACACATCGAGACAAACAATCATTCACTCTCTCACTCACACCTAGGAACAATTTAGAGTTGCCAATCAGCCTAACATGCATGTTTTTGGTCTGTGGGAGGAAACCGGAGTACCTGGAGAAAACGCACACATGCACAGAGAGAACATGCAAACTCCACCTAGAAAGGCCCCCAGCTGGGATTTGATCCAGCGACCTTGCTGAGAGGCGGCAGCTCTACCAACTGCTCCACCGTGCCGCCTTATTGATTGTTGAGTGACCTGAAAAAACACGAAAATAGTATTATTGCTTCCACTTAACCACATATTTATATGCCAAATGAAACTAAGAATGAAAATGGAAAAATGAATATAGAAGAGGAATTTAACCTTGTGTTTCATCAAATTTACACCAGATGGAGCCTTTAGGACAGAAGTTCTGTGTTCTTTTGCTAAACGATATGAAATGTTTGCTTCTTTAACTGATCTTCTGGTTTTAGGTTGGTTAAATGCAAACACTTGAGTTTTGATCAAATATTAAGTTGAGTATGAGAAAGGGTTTAATAATAATAATAATGAATTTAATTTGTAACGCACTTTTACATTTTGTGTCTGTTTCAGTTTGGGTTTAGTTTGATGGCAGGGTTTTAAAAAGTTATTTAACGTTCTCACTGCAAGTAACATAATTTTACTGATTTAGCTGAGAAGAAGGCATTTTACACAGCTGAAGAGCCATGTTCTGGGAGAAATCATCTATTCCTGGAAAGTATTGGGACACAAACTCAGAGGATTGATCTACTCAATGAACTATTAAATTCTTCGTAACATAGGCGGAAATCACAAAAGCATAGACAAGCCAAGAACAACTCAAGTTTAAGCTCAAAAACAAATGGAATATGTCCAAAAGCTCTAATAGCATCACTTTAAACCTCAGATCCATCATGGGTGTTCTTACTGAAACGTTTATAAATCACTTCTTTTTTTTTTTTTTTGGAACACACACATACGAGCACCTCCTCTTCCAACAAGCTCACAAAACATCTGCATTTAGTTTTGTTTACTTACATTTATCTTATGATCACTTCTGCTTTAATTAGCCAAGAACACGTTTACTGTGAAACAACAGAGTCCATGTAGTGAAATCATCTGAAAATATGAGTCTACCCCCATACACCCTCTGATTTATCTTTTTTTTTTTTTTGTAGTGAGATGACAGAGAAAGACTTTGCATTCCTGTCAGTCAGTGCACGATTTAATGGGTTGTGAGAACTGAAGCGTAAAAAATTTAATAGGCTGACAGTTCAGACAACTGTTACAGAAAGTTGTACCTAAAACTAGATTCATTATTTTGCATCAGCAGTTTTTGCTCTCCGGGGTTTTTCTACACCTGTTAAGTTATAGCATATTGAGATGGCTTTTATAGCATTATAATAAATAAACTAAATACAGTTAAGAAAATTAAAAATCCTCATATATACACGTTCATTAAATATTCATGCTGAGACTAAGATGCAGACAAATAAAAAAGCCTGTTGGGAATCAGACAGAGCTGCTTCTTGTGCAAACCCAAGTATTGATCCGGCCAGTGATGAACTGGCACTTGTGACTTCTTCCAAATCGATCAGAAATTGGACTCTTGGTTTGACCTGTTTGTCTCCTGTGTCTCATGTCTCAAACCCTGAAGCGGCTCACTGCTTTCAGCTACGTGTCCATCTGGACATCAACAGCCTGACCGATGTGGCTGAGCTTCACATGGGTAATTTAAAACACATCACAAAGTGTTGCAAGATCAGGACGGGAGCTCCATCATGTAAATATTGCATAATGTATGTGCACTGGTTACCATGGTTACCTTTTCTTTTTAGCCAAAGCTATCAACTTTAATGATTAATTGTTAAATGTACATGGCAAAGGAGAGCCCTCATGCCCTGAATGGACACTTGCAGCTGGGTACACTATGGATTCCTGGTGACAGTGGAAGAC
Source organism: Nematolebias whitei (assembly GCF_014905685.2). Classification (NCBI taxonomy): domain Eukaryota; kingdom Metazoa; phylum Chordata; class Actinopteri; order Cyprinodontiformes; family Rivulidae; genus Nematolebias; species Nematolebias whitei. The sequence goes on from NC_056517.1 coordinate 29,216,718, forward strand.
GGTGTGTCTGTTCGTATTGTCCATTGAGGATGTAGAAGACGTGTACACAATTGGATTTATGATAACAGGATTTCTGCTTTTTGGAGTTGGCGGGTATCTGGTGTATCGACAAATTCGGAAGACGTCGGCAGCAGTTCTGGAAGTTGTGAGGTTGTCAGCCTTATGTGAAGGAATGTGCCGTGCAGTGAACACTCAGACTCAGATGCTTTGTGAGCTCAGCCGTAAGCTGGACGCGATTTCTGAGAATCGCAGGACAATTGCGGCTCCTGGAACTCGCTGGCATGAAGGAATCAAACTTGGAGAAGGCTACAAGCACGGCCCGGCAGAGTGACCACAAAATTTGGCTGTTTGGAGTCGCCATTGAGACATGTCAGCAGAACTATGAAGGCAGACAAAACAAATCAAGTAGAGTCAGCCTGTTCCAAAACAAATGTTATCTGAATCAGGCTTCCTCGCTTGGCCATAGGCCAACTAGCTCAAATTTCTCCTGGAGGTTATGTGAACTCTCCCCTGCCTGCTCCCTCAAGGACCTCTGTGGACCTGTATCAGAGCTGAGCCGACTGATAGACACTGTGCCATCTCTTATCAGGACTATGGAACTTTCTGGCGGTGTCCATGGACAACTCACCATCTTTGTCAGTCTCCTCATGCATCAATGTATTATGATGTCATTAGTATGTTGCTATTTATGTGCGAGGTCTTTTATTTTTTGCAACTTTCACTTTGTGCCCCGGCCAGGACATAGTATGAGATATGATTTTTTTTTTTTTATCTCCCCTCTTCTCGTGTTTCTCTTTTCTTAATCTACTTTTGTCTGTAACAGGTCTCTCTTGTAAATGAGTCATTGAGGCTCAATGGGAACTAACCTGCATAAATAAAGGTTGAATGAATGAATTGTTAAATTTTAACCACTTTTTTTGCATAACAAAATCAAACCTATTGTATATTTACTGTTAACATTTATTTCATATACAGCCATGGTTAAAAAAAAGGAAAAACACTAATGTTTTTGTGTGGAAATAAGCCATTTTAATTAATTCAAAAATGATTTAATTCAGTTCAATAATTCAATTTATAGTTTTTTGTTTTGAAATCCAGAACTCCTCAGTTAATCTGACTCTAGCAGCAAAACCCTATCAAAACAATTAGATTCAGAAGCGTTGGGCTCTGTGGTTAAATAAAGCGGAGGGGGAATTTTCTGGAATAGAGACGTATAAAATTACTGTGAGCGTTGGTGGATTTAATCAAAGTGAGTCACTCTGGCACGCACTCGTATCTTTCTAATCTTTGTCTCAGGTATTTTCCTCAAAGATGGCATCATGCACTTTAGCCTTTTCCATTAATTTTTAAATTAATCACTAATCTGTCATACCAGGGACTTTGAATGTTCCTCTCTCTGAGGAGGCATCCGATAAAAAAAACAATTATTTCCAGTCCCTGTGCACTGAACATACTGTGCTTTGATGCTTAGATTTTGTCTACAGGACTACCGCAGGCTTGCTTACAGAGCCAGAGAACATTAGGGGGAAAAAAAGAAGCTTTATTTCTTCTAGTTATTGTTTTTTATGCATTATAGGAGCTACTGGGGGAACAAGTTCAACCACAATGACACATAGCGAGTTATTTTTATGCTTGAGAAAGAATGGATCGGTGTAAAGGGAATTAACTTACCTGATGGATAAAAAGTCTAAACTGAATATCATGGTTAGATTATTATATATATTTGTGTGTGTGTGTGTGTGTTCCAATTTCAATCATTTAGTGATTTAGTTTATGGATTATTTAAGATGTAAAATATTCTGTTGTTACATGTTCTTGTATGTTTTTGCATTGGTCAGCTTCTGCTTAAACAACTTGAATCTCAAAAGTTTAATGGCAGCAGAAGCAAACAGTAGTTTATAAGCCTTTGCATCGCTGTGGGTTTTGCATTACAGTTAATCCAAATAAATATGTTTATTGCTTTTGGAAGTGCTACAGCTCGCTGCTGCTGCTTTTGAGCTTAGAAAAAAATAACGTAAATAACATAAGTGTTGGCTTTGCGCGAACTGAGCTGCCAGAATTAAACTCGATTCCCTGATCTGAGGTTGCTTAAAGAGCTACTTACAACAGGTAAGATAATAACAATTCTTAATCTCTCCACAGAACCTCACTTTAATAAAGCCGTACTGCTTTAAACTAACACGAGTGCATGCCTTTTGTACGTTAACTGCAGAGTTCTGCACAGCTAAAAATACATTTGTTGTCCCACTTTAACCTGTTAGATGTGGGAAAATGTAATATTAAAGTGAGAGAGCATTTAAATTAGAATTAGTCAAATGTTGTAGTCATCTGAAAGCTTTTTGATATATCTCTTCAACAAAGTGGACACATATTTTACACTCTGGCAAAAAAAAAAAAAAATCAAACCTTTAAAGCAGAGCTGTTTAAATTTTATAAATAAATAAAAAAAACTTCATTGTGAAACAGATTGCATTCACAACATGGTGCCAGGAGAGTAAATACCCCACGAGTCAAATGTTCCACCAAATGAACGATGCATTCAAGTTAACGTTAAGATTTAACATCCTGTCATTGTACGAATGTGAAGAGAAATTACACAAACGTGTTTACTTGCTGCTAAAGCATAAATCAAAGGGTGAAGCTTTGAAACAATTGTGCTCTAATGAGTGGGATTTTAAATCTACGTGCTGAATGTAAGTTAAAAACGTTGGAGAAATGGCTTTTGGGAACATTAAATACAACAGAATGTGCTGTCAGAAAGAAAAAAAATACAACAAAGTATGACTACATCAGAAAGTTACAGAAAACAAAACTAATTTTCTGTAAAACTGCAATGACTAAGTGATGAGCGAGAAACGCTTTGTGCCTTGGAGGTTTAGAAACATAAATCTTTTGTGTGTATGCATCTAAAAACCTTGATGTAAAGCAACACACACACACAGGATCAAGTTGTTCTTAAAACCTAAAAGAAACTCGTACTCTTGACCTGAAACAGCTGATTTCCATGAACCTGGAAATAGATACAGCACACTCAGTCAATCAAGACAAATTATTTCACTTGATCATTTATTATTGAAGGAGTGGGAACCTTTTGGCACAGACGTTCCTGTGAGGTCAGAGTCAGCTGATGTGGCATGTATGGTAATTTACTGTTGAATTATTATGGTAGGATGTCAAATGGAGGAGGATTCACTTCAGTTTAACCTCAGAATTTACGTATTTCTTTTATCACAACTTGTTACCCAGGCCAGGAGTCAGTGACCCATTAAACTCCTCTGACAGCCTGAGAGCCTTGAAGCATAAAGCTTTTGATGTTGGAAAAAGGGTAAACTGGAAACAAATGTATAATTCAAAAAACAAACCTATATCTAATGTTGATTTTTAAACACACTGAAGAAACACTTCAATGATCACAGCTCAAAAAGACGTTACAACTTGTCTTTTTAGAAAGTAAATTATCTCACAACAGACTGACCTAAAACATACAACAACAAAAAAAAAAATCACTGTAATGCCACTTGATTGATGATATGTGCTGCTGATTATCCATGCTGCTGATCTCATGCTGCTGATTTATTTCATGTTGCTGTATTCATTCGTACTCGTCTACTCACACAGACTCATGTTCGTGCTGCTGCTGTTCGGCGTATTACAGTTTTTGCACTGTGTTTTGCGTATTCTTGGTTTAGCGTATTTCTTAGTTCATATCTTAGATCTTATTACTGTTTTTCTTTGACATTTTATACTTTTGTTAGATGTAAATGGGACCCTGTGTACACAATTTCGTTCCACCACATGTGCCACACGTGATGCAAATGACAATAAAGAACCTTGACCTTGACAAGAGGTTTGGGTTGATGGATAAAACGGTAGGGATAGTTCAAATCTTGGATTTTCTGAAAGAGTTTTTAACAGTTAATATCTTACCTGTGTTGGATAGCTCAGGTTTAATTCTGACCAAATTGATGTTGGTCCAAGTAAAGCAAAAATCAAAAGTGGACTTTTGTTGCCTTGAAATAACTCCAATTTAAAATACATTCCTGGTTCTTGCAACTACTTTAATAATCTTTATGTCATTGTTATATTTGTTTTATAATGATAATTCTGGCAGATACATTATAATATTCATACAGGAAATGTCCCAGGCAGCAATATAAATGCTACACTTAGCCGTTTCTGTGGCTGTTTGCAATTGCAAATAACCACAAAATTTAATATCAACTGTTGTCTAATACAAAACTGACAGTGATGTAAAGGTTAATTGAATAGCAGTCACATGGGTCGCTGCAAAATTATTAATTTCAATGTGACAGTAATGCATTTTGGTTATAGTCTTGCTAGAATGAGCCATTAATGTTAATTTATTAAAAAATAAGCAAGTCAAAAGTTGTCTGCAACAGGTAAGATATTAATTATTCATGACAGGTCCACAGAATATTCTGAATGATCCTTTTTAATGTGTTATGTGTTGTGTGCATATGTTTATGTATTTTCAGTTTGTATGTCTGTTCTTGGAAATCATGTTGGGTGGCTCAAGGTATGACTTCACTTTAGTATAAAAAAAAAAAAAACCTCTGTTATTTCAGTTATTATATGGAACTGGTCAAGAGATCATGTTTAGAAACACAGAGAATATCCCAGCTGTTTTTCAACAAGAAGCAGGCAAACATCATGGACTGGTCCACAGTCCAGTACCGTCTCCTAAAGCCAGTTCAGAATATTTGCTTCCATCTTCCAGTTAGAGCAGATTTCTCAGGATGATCCTATTTTTCCAAACCAAAATGGATTCTGTGGAGCAGAATACTATTCAGTGGGTCAGCCCCATGCCATTTGCCTTTGAAATACAAGCTGGTGGTTGTTCAGAGAGATGGTTGGTGTGCTCATTTATCAGGTATTCATAAATTACATGATACTTTATTTATTGTAATTTTGATGATTATGACTTAAAATATTTTTTAAAAATATTCAGTTTCAGAAAAAAACTGTGAAGAGGTTCAATATTGTAAACTCCTGGTGTTACACACTAATCAGCTGATTAACTCCTACACATGAGCTACAAATGTCTCATTCATCAAGTCCAGCTACTCCTGAACCAGAGACAACGTCAGAAGCGTCTTACCTGGCGGAGGATGAAAAGAGCTGGACTGTTGCTCAGTGGTCCAATGTCCTCTTCCAAAAGAGAGCTGGCTGTGGAATATTCTCATTTTCTGACACTGAATTTAGGTTTTTCATTATTTCTAAGACTTAATCATCAAGGATTGAAATATTTATCTGTGTGTACTGAATCTATGTAATAAACGAGTTTCACTTTCTGAAAAAAATGGAACTTTTTCACGATATTCAAATTTTTTTGAGAAGCCCCTGTAGATGCAAGTTGCTGCCACAGATCAGATCGGATCAGACACTTTTAATCAGGGTTCATGTAGTGAGAGCTGATCTGTGGACAGTAGTGTTAATCAAAGCACCCTCTTTGCCATTTGGACAGAACATTACTCAATCACTTACCTTTCCAAACGCTCCCCCACTGTCTGTGAACTGAATATTTAACCAGGCCCATGAATATTGAAGAGCGCTCGAGGCCAAGGCACCTGTCTCACAGTTTCTGAGTCACAGAAAATCAGAGAAAGACTTCAACTATCTGACAGCTGCTACTCAAGAAAGATTTGATTTTAAATTTTCAGACATGCAAAGTTTAGCCTTCCTAACCAACAATTTTATTTTATTTCATTTACCCTTTATTTATACAGGTAGTCTCACTGAGTCACGAGAACTCATTTTCAAGAGAGACCTGTTTGGGTGTAGATGATGGGGGTTAAGGGTTTTGCTCAAGGGCCCAGAGTGGGGCAAATGAGGGTGGAGGCAGGTGTGGGTGTTTCACCATTTCCACCCGCATTTTGATGTCAGTCTGGGGAGTTGAACTTGCGACTTTCCGATCACAGGCCCATCTTTTATAACCTCTGCACCACCACTCCCCATATTTCCCATAGTCCCAATATTTATCTTATTACAAAATTTTCAATAAACATGTTTGTTCTGTAGATTCGATTTATGATCAGCATGGACCTTATTGATGATTTTACAAATAGCTGTAAAGTCTGATAATTCCTTCATTTACATCCATTACAATTCCTATGAATAGTTAATCATGTTATATGCATACATAGTTCCATTCCATGGGTAGAGCTAATGAAACAGTGAACCCAGGAGCGGTGTTTTCATGCTGCTGAACACAACGAGCAGGTTGGCCACGCTCCGAGGCAGCACAAAACAAACAATAAACCTCCAAAGGATTAACTCCGACAGATTCTCATTTGCACAGTTGGACAGTGATTGAACATGAGGCAAATTCCTGAAAGACAAAGGAAGCTGCAAGTGTTCTTAGAAATGTTTTTTTTTTTTGTTTTTTTTTATCTAAAAGAAGTTGCAGTTTCTTTTTGTGATGAAATCAAATAAAATAATGCAAAAGCCTTATTGAAAGTTACAGTGTTTGTTATATGATGGTTTGTGGCCGAATATGTGACATGATTTGATGAGGTCATCCAGAGATAATACATTGGAAATGCCTGCATTTGGGTTGTAAAATGTTTGCAAAACTTTTGTGTTTTGGTCAGTGCTGCCCAGTTAGAGCAGTTTTCAGAGCAGGAACGGCCTCAGACCAATATGCAGAGAAAACAAAACTCTATCAGTTGTTGCTTTTCTGATTGTTTTATCAATGTGGACCTGCGGCGCCTAAAAGTTGAAACTAAAAATCTTTGTTTTGGGGTTTATTGTGGATTTTCTTTTATATATATCTTGTGTGATTCCTTGTGCATGTTCCTTTGTATTGAAACTCAGGCACAGCAATTTCCTGCGGGATCAATAAAGTTATAATCTTATCTTGTTTTATCCTATTTTACAGATTAAAGGAATAGTTCGGATCTTTTCAATTGAGGTCCTGTGGAAAGGTTAAGAACAAACAATATCTTACCTGTAATGGATAAACCTTTGAACTCAGTTTGGAGAACCATATTCAATATGTTCAGGTGGTCTGAGTGAATTTTTTATGCATATTGAGGCTGTTCACATGTATTTTGCTCTATCCAATTAAAATTAGACAACTAAAATAAGATTTTGCTTGGCAGTCTGGTCAAAATTAAACTATTTCTCTAAGTTAAGATGATCTGAGCTGCCTACAACAAATTAGCTTTAATTGTTCATGACCTCAGAAGTGGGCGGAACGGTGGAACAGTTGGTAGAGCTGCCGTCTCTCAGCGAGAAGGTCGTCGATTCAAATCCCAGCCAGGGACTTTTCTGGGTGGAGCTTGCATTTTCTCTCCGTGCATGCACGCGTTTTCTCCGTGTACTCCGGTTTCCTCCCACAGTCCAAAAACATGCATGTTAGGCTGATTGGTAATTGTCCCTAGGTGTGTGTGAATGATCCTGTGATGGACTGGGGACCTGTCCAGGGTGTCCCCCACCTCTCACACAGTAATTGCTGGATATGGACCCCAGTGATCCCCGTGATCCGAAAAGAAAGAAGCAAGTAAAAGATAATGAATAAATATATGGATGGATGACCTCAAGGAGCCCCACGTCAAAAGATCTGACCTAACACTTTAATATATGACTGGTAAAAAGCTCAAACTATCTCTTAACATCATGCAAATACACGTGTCAGCTGATAGATGTGATTGTCCTTCTTTTCTGACTTGAATAAAAACAAATAAAAATGTGCTTTAGGTATTTTCTGTAAAAATCGGAAGCCTTTAAAATGGATTTTAAAGGTATTTCCAGATGATTTTGTCTTCTAAGGGCAGAGCGACCTTTCACACAATTCAAGTGAAAAGTAGTCATTACAGAAATAATTCCTTTTGTGAGGCTCGCAGAGTGCTCCCAGCCCTCTTATCTCTGACACAAGCAGCTTTTCCTGAAGGTGTTACTCTCTTATCGTCTGAAAAACCAAATGTGTTTATTAAAAGTCAACAAAGCAAGCGATAAGGTTAAAATATGAATATTTAAATACAAAAACAGGAGCAACTTGTTTAGTGAGCGTTTAGAATAAAAAAAAAAGGTTGACTAATAGCCAAGAGCAAACATTTGAACTCAATCACACAAAAACAGCCAAAAAGGTTACAACTTTCACCTTTTTGTTTATTAAATGTGATTTATTCAGCATAAGTTTTTGGCAGGTCTGCCAGAATACTACTCTTTACATTTCAAATTGCACATTTTAAAATTACGACAAAATGAACAAGATCATCCAAAAAGTATTTTCAAAACATGAAATGGTTTTCCAAATGTACACCATTATCACCTTTAATAAATATGTACATCTACAGCTTCACAATGATATAAAACAAAGCATTGCACATATTTTATAACTTATATCTTCACAAGACAGAATACATTTTCCTAATAAATATATAAAAACATTTATGAGTTCTGATTATTTAACTTAAGTGTACATTATAGCATTTCATTTGGTATCTCTTTTATCAGGGCATTATTTATAACAAAGCCTGACGTGAAACAAGAGCAGTTTCTTCAATTTATACAGATTTTTACATACATTTTTATTAACTTTAAACGTTACTGACAACATTAAGACAAACACTGAATAATGAAGTATTTACTGGAATGATTCAACTGTGTACGATTACATTTATCTGTCCTGTGAGTTTGACGAAATCTCATATTTGTTTCAAAAGTGAAGTGATGTTTGTCACGTTTCTGCCCCCACCTGCCATAGTTTTTGCCCCTCATGCCACAGCTCCTGTTTTCTCCATGCCTTAAGATCATTATTCATGTTTATCCTGTTTCATGCTCTGCTCCTGCCACCTCTCACCACAACCACCCTGCTCCTCCACAGCAGTCAGCCCTGATTCCACGCACCTGTTCAGCTCACTATTTAAGATCCTGTCTCTCACTCACTTGTTGCCTGATTATCAAACTTTCTGTGATAGTAGATGTCCAGTGTCCATGCCATAGTCTTATCTGCCTGTCTTGTTATGATCCCACACCTGTTTTCTGGAGTCCTTACCTTACCAGACCCTTGCCTGATACAGATTCTGCTTTCTGACCACAGTACGGACCCTGTTTATTATTATCAAGAGTATACCTCACAGATCACGTTTTGAATGTGTCTTTGGATTTCTGCTCAATGGTTCCTGACCCCTGCTCGCTCTACTGGACTTCACCCCTGGAAAATCCCTAAAGCTACACCTGCATAATCCTCTCTCTGTTACAGTCTGTTCACAGCACATGACGTTGGTCTCACCAGCTCTCTGAAGGAGTCCCTTTCTTACTCAACTGTGATGGTTAGTGACTGCCATTATAAAACCCTGAACCTTCACAGCAAAGCCAAATTCACTAATCTCCCTATCTCTAGAGTTTGGACCCGGACCCAGACCTCCAGAAGAAATATTTCAATAAATCTGTTAAACCATTCCTATTGTCTGGTGTCGTGTATGAATCTTAAAACCCAATCTTGTCAGATGTTAGCTTGTTTGCTCAACTGAGCCATTTTTAATCTTATGAAGGGTAACAAATGAAAATCTCAGGACTTTTTTTTATAGATGGAGTTTTTTGTTTTTTTTCCCCCTTCATGGGACAGTTTATCTTGAGTAAAACCCTGACACACTCTGTCACATAGGAAAAAATGTTATTTGGGCCAAGCCTGAACAAATGTTAGTCCTGACATGAGGTCATCACAAGTAGTATTGACTTTCACAACTATTTTCTATATATTTAACTTCAGTGACTTAAATGTTTAACCCTTAAAAGAGTTGAGAAAAGTGGCCTTTTCATGGCTTGCCATCACATTTATAATTTCCCACACTGTAAATCTTAAAAATTGTAATTTCATTATTTTTGTGAGCGTGCACCCTTTTCCTGGTTAAACCAACACATTTTAATACTTTGGAAGTATCCACGCCTCCTTTTGTTGAGCTGAAGCTAGCAGGACCTGGCTAATGGGAACAGCTGTTCTATGTTTGGAACCAGAGTCGGCTTTTTTAAGTCCAACCTCCCCCATCACAATTAGTGTTACATCTGCCTTTTTTTTTTAACAATTCCTAACAGCTACACATTCAGCAAAAACTGTGTGACTCAAGAAAAGTCAACGTCTGAATATCTGTGGCATATTTTTTTAAAAGGCAATGCCCTGTTTTCTTACTTGAATTTAAAACATTTACTGGGACCAACCGTTGGGGACGCTTCTGGTTTCAATTTCTAACTTCCTACAACCGTCCGGTGTTTCTACGATCAATGGCTTAGGGAAGCTTCACACCTGAACACATGTGGCCCAAATCATTTCAAATGTTGGGAAAGTAATAAGTGACAAACAGTTATTAAGGTGATCAATCATTTGCGACCTGCGGGCCAAATCTGGCTCGTCATTTGATTCTACTTTTTTTGAAATATATTAAGATATTAATAAATCAAATGCAGTCTGACACAGTGATCTGTTTATTTGTGTAACCTGAGTGCAAGTAAAATACTGGTTGTCTCCTAGCATCGTGTGGCTCCTTTTGAATAAGTGGGATAAAGAGAGAACCTTTTTCTCCAACAGTTTTGAATATGGCAAACTACTCACCTGCGAGATGGCTGACCCAATTTGTTGACGACACCCTGACCTATTGCCTGAGTTGGCGTGTCAGTGACTTTTAATTTTAACAGCTTTATGTCCCCACAACTTCTTCCAAGCCTTAAAAATCCTCACACAAAGTGTTGTGGATGAGTGCTGAAATATTTCATATCCAAAGAAAAGAAGTCCAGATGGTTTAAGCAAAACACACCAGTTGCATCTGACAAAAATAGATTAAGGTTCAGACACTGACAAATTATACTTCATAAGGACCATTACAGTTCACTATTATTGCATAGTGATGTTACTTTTAGTCATAACTCTAACAACCCTGAAACTTCTGGATATTTCTGCTTGTATGAGTGTAAGCTAAGTGGGCTGAGAAGCAGATCCAAAGCTTAAATGTGACAGGGCCATCCCCATCACCTTACTTTGCTGACTTGTTGGCTTTAAACTTTAAAGTAAAAGTTCTGAACCTGACAGGTCCGAGCAGATTTCACTAAATGTTTTTAATAATGGAGTTCAAGCTCATGTTAGTCTGCCTGAGCCTCATCAGGGCTGCTCCCCTGTGTGAGTACTCTCGTGTTTTAGAAATCTGAGGGAGCTGCCTCAGATTTTACTCTTACAAATCACAGCCATGAACACACTTATGTACGTATTTTGTATAATCAACATGCGCTGAAATAGACTCATTTGTGTTATTGCAACTACAGTGCAATCCTTATGGTACAAAAACCTAAACTAAACCAATGTAAATACACTGTACACATGTTTGTACAAAATGTATTAGTTTGCCCAAGAAAAAGTAAACATTCAAGGGCTAAGTGACGTAAAGAGTATATATATCCTCTCTAGAGTCACTCCACAGACCAACAGCCGGTGAAGCCAACACTGAAAAGTGTCACTTAACACTAACATCAGGCACCTGTCAGTAAAATGTCAACAAAACCAATGGATGAAATCATAAAAACCACAACCCTAGTCATGTATTTAGAATAACACAAAGAGGAAAGGTTGTGCTGAAAGAAAGATGAGTGTTTCGATTAGGATGTTACCAGGACTAAAAGAATCAGTTCAGTTGAGGAGCTAAAATTCCTTTAAACCCATTGATGAAAGCAAACCTGTCTTTCACATAAGACACATTACTACTACTGATGCTATTAAAATTAAGTCTTCCTTTAAGATTTCCAAAGCTAATGTGTTTGGTCTTGACAATAATTAAAAATAATAATAATAAGAGGTTTTTGCAATCCCAGTTACCCATTTGATAAAGTTATCTATAAAGCAGTCAATCGTTCCAACACTTTGGAAGACAGTTGAAATAAATAACCCCAGTGTTTAAGGCTGGCAATAAAACCATCCATCCATCCATTATCTTTACCCGCTTATTCCATTTTGGGTCACGGGGGTCGCTGGTGCCCATGTCCAGCAATCACTGTGCGAGGGGCGGGGGGGGGGGGGGGGGGGACGCAAGTCCATCACAGGGCCACATAGAGACAAACGAGACAAACAACCATTCACTCTCTCACTCACACCTAGGGACAATTTAGAGTTACCAATCAGCCTAACATGCATGTTTTTGGTCTGTGGGAGGAAACTGGAGCACCCGGAGAAAACCCACGCATGTACGGAGAGAACATGCAAACTCCACCCAGAAAGGCCCCTGGACCGGGGTTTGAACCAGGGACCTGCTCGCTGAGAGGCAGCAGCTCTACCAGTTGCGCCACTGTGCTGCTGGCAATAAAACCCAATTAGAAAATTATGGACCAATTTGTCTCTAATTTCAAAGATTGCTTAATGTACATGCTACGTCTCTCTACCATAAGCAGTCTGGTTTTCGCAAACATCATTCAACTAAAACAGTCATCTGTTTTTTCTTAGAGGATATCAAAAACTTGCTAGACAAGCTGGGTTGTGTTGGAGCTGTCGTTTTAGATCTAAAACTAGCTTTTGACTGTATCACTTATCAAAGCCCTCTAGTTTTAATTTTTCCAACAAGGCCATCTACTAGATGAACTCATGTTTCTAAAAGAGTTTGGGCTGTACAGATTGATGATTCAGTCTCGCTTTATCTTGACTGCACCTCTGGGGTCCCCCAAAGGTCTGTATTAGGGTCTATTAATTTTAGTCTTTATGTTAATGACATACCAAATGGATGTTTACGTGTTAAAGTTCAGTTTTATGCGGATGCTACTGTATTGTATACACATGCTAAGACAGCACAGGAAGCAGCTGATGTTTAAGCTGCAGCTACCTGCTTACATTCATGCTTACATCTTAAAAACAACTGTATGGGGTTTTTGTTCACACCAGCAAAAAGACTAAGACCAAGTGTTCATGTGAACAGAAAGAGACTTGATGTGGTATTTTGTTTGACTCAGATCTTACTTGTATGCAACGTATACACTAGGTCTTTTAACTGTGTACTTTACAGTGTGATGTTTGGGTGTTTTCTTTTTATGGATTGTTTTTATTCGATTCTTGCATTTGTTTTGTGCACTTGTTTAATGAATTGTTTATTTTTTTTAACTGCTCAGGACAATGGATGAAATTTAGCTCGTGCTAATTCCATCACATTTATATTCATGGAATATTGATTAATGTGCATTGTCCTTTTACATAAATAAATGAAACTAAATTAGTGCAGAAAAGGGCATTTAGGTTCCAAACCAATCAGATTTACACTCATTCTTTTCTGAAGCTTTAAATTAGGGATGCATGATATTATCGGCATAGTATCGGTATCGGACGATATTAGCAATAAAGTTAAATATCGGACATCGGTCATTCCATCAAAACAACTCACCGATATAAAAGGTGCTGGTTTTTATATATACTGTATATATATATTAGATATTTATATAGTGTTACATCATTTTCAGCCCCTTTTAGGCTTCTGCATTTGGTAGCAGACCAAATTGACAAAGACTATGCAGAATAAAGTAGTATTTTAATTCCACAGTAGAGAAAGTTATGTAGTCTCTGTAAGTAGGTCTAGGGGAAAAAATATTGGTATTGGTATCAGTTATCGGCCAAATAAGTTTTAACATATTAGCATATCGGATATCGGCCAAAAATCCAATATTGTGCATCCCTACTTTAAATGTTGTGGAAATTCTGCATCAGTCTTAGTTGTTTTTTTTTAGTGGCTTTCTAAGTTTTATAACATTTTCCATCAACACTCACAGTCTGAACTTAAACACAACCAAAAATGTAATAACTCTTTTCTTTGCCTGTTTGTGGCTTTGCACTGTAAAAAGCATACATAATAAAACACACTGTTAAAAAAACATGTGTTTATCTCTAATGGTTCTAGCTTTGTTCATTTGGAGCTTGAGGGCTCTAAGTGACTTTTAATCAGTTCATTATTACGTGCTATTGAGTGTCTGCAGATGCAGTTCACATTTAGATGCCTTGTTTAACCACATTAATAGGCGACATGTCACTTTTCCCTGCGCCTGAGCACACAGGGACCCAAAAAACAATTTAGTAAATGATCCATAACAATACAGTAAATACAAAATAAACCTGTGTTCAAAATGTGCTCAAATGTGAAAGTCTAGTAAAAAATATTCATTGTTCGAATGTGCAAAATGACTCTGATGCAATTCATGAGAGTTTATTCACGCAAACGTTTCTTTAAGAATGGAGAGCAGGAGCTTTCTGGAAGCAGATTTACTCTTCTTTGTTTACAACACAACTTATGCTGATGACGGAGAGAAGATTTTTTTCATTCAAGAGCTCCCATACGTTGGGTCTGTGTGACAGATGTTTGGCACAAAAGCATTTTGAACAGCTTGTATGTCTTGGATTTTGTGAGTCATATACAAGACAAGTCATCTGGACAGGAGGACGAACCATGCCGTGCTTTGGGACTGCAGCGTGTCAACATGGTGATCTGGGTGCTGAAGGTGTTGCTGCTGCCGATGGATGGGTGTTGGTATTTGGTATCTGAGCCCATGTACCTCTGCAGGTGCCACCTCCGCCACTTCCTTTTGACCTCTGCTTGCACCTACAAGCAAACACCGGAGTGAAGAATGTGATTATGCAATAAAGTCCCAATCAGTCTGGACAAAACCATCACTGTTGCCAACTTCTGGGTAAGGAATGCTATTCTAAAAGTTGCTAAATGACACCATCACCTAATTTGCGTATTTGTTAATTTCAATTTAATTGTGATCTAGGCTGTAGAAGAGGTAAATATAAACAGAGGGACAAAAAGTGAGTAAAAACAACCTTATATGTGCATTTCAAATGAACTTTATGAAATAGTTCCATGACAAATTCTTTGCACAGACCCACATGCCTTAAATCAATTTTGTCACATATTGTTTAATGTCACATCAAACTTAGCATTTAAACTTATTTTTAGGGACTGTAGATGGAAATTAGCTAGAAAACTTGAATCTGGTACTGTGCACCTCTACTACATAAGAGTTTAATATCTTCTGTGCATGACAAAAATAAGCAAAATGGATAAAAAGAGATTTGAAAATAAAACTAATATTGGTGACGTGAGATGAACGTTATCTTTGCACATGCACGATTCATTTGCAGTATGAAGGTAGGGTGGTTCTCCTCTCTGACTGCAGCTGACATCGCTGCACGAGGCCAGTGACACAGACTGTCTGTCAGAGCTCTGAGACGGGCGAGGGGTAGGGTATATGCTATATAATACAAATGATCATTTATAATACTATGTATTGATTTATTAATTTATTTTTGTATTTAAATGGACAGCTTATGTTCATATTCAAATGTGAAATTCATTCATGTTGTTATAAACAAAAACTGGAATTCTAAAATGCTGCAAACTTAAAAGTTTGCAAAATGCAAATTTAACTAACTTTAATTTGAATATTTTCAAACTTTACTTCTTTTTTTTTTTTTATTGCTGTTGCTGATTGGAAAATTACCGTGGCATAGCCTCCTGAGTAATACTTCACAAAAATAAAAGTTTACAATAATAAAAAAAAAGTGTGCAGATGTGGTGCGATCTTTGGAAATCCATTTTAGAAAAGAAAAACAATGAAACTGTTGCGTTTCTTCCTTATTATTTCCATAATCAACAATAGATACTACATTTGTACAAAGAAAGTTTGATTTTCATTTATTGCGTCAACTGAACATTGAGTTATGAGGTCAAATATAATGTGGACTAAAACAAATAAAACATAAATAAGGCAAGTGAAGAGAAATGTTACATTTGCCTCGTTTTGTCTGAAACAATGCAGAGATTAAAAACCTGTTTTCTACCTTTATTTTAACATTATAGACATATAGTCGCATATAAGTCGCAGTTAAAATCCTTTAATTTTCTCAAAAATCGACAGTGAGCCTTATAGTTCGAAAAATACGGTACATAATCAAGTACTATAATATTTGAGGAAAAAATCTAATTCTTGATTTTAGCATTTGATATGAATCTTTGTGATTTAAAAATGAAATACAGCAAAATACTTTTTTTTTTTTAAATATCTAAATAGTTTAGTTTTAAATAATTTAAAAAAAGCATTGAAGTCTGTTGCTCCCGGCTGCAGCGAGTTTTAAAGCCGTGCGTATTTCAAAGGGTTGGGCTTTGCCACAGTGAGTGCTGCTTGTTTATGCGCTGCTTTCCTTCTTTTGTTTGAAATGTGATAATATCATGAAGCTTTACGTGCATGGCAGTCCAGTTCGAGAAATTTTCTGCATGGAGAAAATTTAAAATATCACATTTCAAGTCCCTGTTCAGCATTTTGTCTTTTGCAGAGTAAAGTGGAGTTAATTTACTTTAGTTGGAATTTTACGTACATTTTATTTCACAACATTGGTTTTGACATAGTACCTGATAAACATCAGAATATATAGCTTAAATTGTTCTTTGTTGCTATAATAGATTGATCATCATTACATTTAATGTGCGGCCTTAGCCAGCGTAGAGTAATTACTTAAGTGCCGTTCTCGAGGTTTCATTGATTAAAAAAATCTAATAAAACCTCACAACTAGAAGGCTTGAAGCTTAAATGAGGACATCTGAAAGTTTCACCAGATTACAATTCAGGCAGCGTAGAGTCAAATGATTCGATCCGGCTCAGCTCTGAGAACATAAATAATCTCTCCACAAAGTCTCCGCAGACACCCCTCTGCCAAAGAGACGGCTCCTTTTACACTAAAGCCGTCCCGCCTGGCAGACAGACCGCAGAGAATAAGTCAGAGGGAGAAACGAGGGCTCCTGCTTTAAGTTCCATCTACTTTACAGGACGGTCTATGAATATAAATGTTGCACTTAGGAATGAGAAGCTAAAGCAGCAGTTTGCAGCTGCACGGCAGTCAAACTGTGTATATACAAGCAATGTTTACATCACCCACCTCAGCGTTCAGGAAGCAGTAAAGGACTGCAACCACGAAGCCCTAAAGAGAAAGAAACGCACAGATGAAGGGGCCATAACATGTCACATTTTGTCTTTACAACTGTTAGCAACTTTAAATATAACACACCTGCTCTTTCCATTACAAACGATAAGTTAAACTCATTCACCCATACAGCTCTGATACACATGTATAAATAAAAAGTACTGTGCAAAAGTTTGAAACTCTGATTTCTTTATATTTTGCTTCCAAGGAGCCAGACTGTCTTGTAATCTTCTAAAGTGGTCTTGAGTGGAGGTTCTCCGTTGTTTTTCTTTAGCTATTTTTATTCTTTTTATTTTGGCCCAGTCTTTGAACCAGTGTGTACTTAAAAAAATGAGAAAAGCGAATAAGTGGGAGAGGAGACAAGAGGAAGTGTCCAGCTGAACAAAAACTACCTTCAGCAGATGAAGAGTGTCTGAAAATTATGGGGTTAAAATAAATAAATAAATAAATAAATAAAAATCTAGGACAGGCTTGAGAGAGGCATCGCCCTTCAACCGACAGCTCATCAAGAATCGACCTTTTGGTGCGAAAATACTATTTGCTGTGTCAAACTGTGCTATCTGGAGCTCTTTTATCCATTTAGATAAGAAAAACGAGCAAACTGTGTCTTTGCGACAGGATGCTAATAATAAAGAGCCTCAACTTCTGTAAAATTGCCTCTATAATAATGTAATTGGGTATAAAACAATAACCATACTATTATTAACAATAAAACACTACTAGAATTGTTTTGTTTTTGGTAACACTTTACAATAAGGTACACAAAAGTTGATCAATTACTAAGGAACGCCTCAGGAACGAATCAGGAGCTAAGTTGACCAGTACTTACTGGGGAACCCACAGCC
Organism: Nematolebias whitei; assembly: GCF_014905685.2. Lineage (NCBI taxonomy): Eukaryota > Metazoa > Chordata > Actinopteri > Cyprinodontiformes > Rivulidae > Nematolebias > Nematolebias whitei. Next base: position 29,234,520 of record NC_056517.1, read on the forward strand.
AAACCTTATTAGGGGACTACTGGTTAGTTATTTTGTAAATCAAGAGGAAATAATCAAGAACTAATGGGTAGTTACTAAGGAAACCAAAGAGGAACGAATCAGGAGCTAACGGGTAGTTGACCACTGGGGAACACGCAGCCAAGTCTTATCAGAGAGTCAAAGTCAGAGTCAGAGATTCTTTATTGTCTTTCGCACCACATGTGGTACATGTGGTGGAGCGAAATTATGTGCACAGGGTCCCAGTTACATCCAACAATAAAAATGTAAAAGAAAAACAATAATAACATCTAAGATATGAACTAAGAAAAACATCAATTAAAAATACTCTAAGCACTAATAGTGTAAAAACATTACGTCGAACAGCAGAACGAACATGAGTCTGTGTGAGCAGATGAGCATGCATGAACACATCAACATGAAACAGATCAGCAGCAACATTGAAACAGATCAGCAGCAACATGATGTGATTTTTCACAGTGATTATTCTAATTAGAGATTCATGAGTCTAACAGCCTCAGGGTAGAAGCTGTTCCTCAGTCTAGTGGTTCTACACTTAATGCTCCTCAACCTCCTTCCTGAGGGGAGCGGGGCAAAAAGTGTGTGTGCAGGGTGAGTGGGGTCCTTTATGATGAAGGTGGCCCTCTTCCTGCATCTAGAGGTGTAGATGTCTGTGATGGTGGGGAGACTGACTCCAACAGTCTTCTGTGCAGCCTTCACCACTCTCTGCAAAGCTTTTCTTCATGCAGCTGTGCAGCCTCCATGCCACACATCGATGCTGGAGCACAGGATGCTCTCCACTGCACACCTGTAGAAGGAGGTGAGGACTGACCTTCCCAGACCAGCTCGTCTCAGCCGTCTAAGAAAGTAAAGTCTCTGATGAGTTTTCTTGATCAGGCTGGTGGTGTTGTTGCTCAAGCTGAGGTTGTCATTCAAGTGTACACCCAATTACTTGTAGTTGGAGACCACTTCCACCACAGATCATCTTATGTTCAGGAGGGTGTAGGTGTGTTTGTTCCTTCTGAAGTCCATTATTAAGTCTATTATTAGGGGACTACTGGTTAGTTATCTTGTAAATTAAGAGGAACTAATCAAGAACTAATGTTACCATGGAAACCAAAGATGACTGAATAAGGAGCTAACAGTAGGTAATGGTCAGGTAGTGATTAAGTAATGATTGGTTCCTCAGTAAGTACTTGGTTCACTACATCAGTGAACAAAATAACAGCCAGTCAATGATTTGGTACTCAGTAAGTGATAATCAGACATTAAGATGACACCAGTAGAAGATTATGAAATTGCTAATCAGTGGTAAGAAGCAAATAAAATCAGTAATCACAAGGAAACAGGGTTTTTGATAATTACGAGCTGTGACCTCACTGGTGCAGGGTTTATTCAGAACCCAAACGGAGGATTTCTCCTCTGTTTCTGTGGTAACAAACCAGTAGTCCCCTAATAAGGTTTGGCTGTGTGTTCCCCATTAAGTACTGGTTAACTACTCATTAGCTCCTGATTCGTTCTTCTTTGATTTTCTTAATAACTACCCATTAGTTCTTGATTAGTTCCTCTTCATTTACAAGGTAACTAACCAGTAGTCCCGTAACAAGGTTTGGCTGTATGTTCCCCAGCAAATACTGGTTAACTACGCATTAGCTCCTGATTTGTTCCTGATTCGTTCCTGAGGCATTTCCTAGTAGGTAAGCACATTTTGTGTAACTTATTGTAAAGTGTTACCTTGTTTGTTTGTTTTTTTACCTGAAACGATCCCAGGATTAAGTCAAAAATCAGCCGTAACTCTGTCTTCACTTGTTCCGGGATGAAAGCAAACACGATGAAATTTATTCCAAACAGAGGGATCAAAAGCAGCGTGGATTTCGCAAGTCTCCTGCAACGACAAGGCAAAATTTAAATTTCTCTCTCCAGCGAAACCAATTCCAAATCTGTCTCTGTACACACCAATAGTGAAATGCGACTTGAGCACTTTTCATTTTACATTTCATCTCAGCAGACCAGAAATGGGAAAAAACACCATTAAAAATGTCAGTGGGAGAATAGCTCAAGCATTATGGCTGGTGTATGAGATGCTCTCTATCACAGAAGATTCACTTAAAAACACACCGAGACCAACGCACTGAGCAGTTTGTTGAACATCACATGAAAGGAAAAGAAGTTTCCCTCCTAAAGTGAAAAAGTATCAGACATAGCTCTATTGTTTCTGAGTGTTTAACAAAAATGGTCATCAGTTCTGTAAATGTTACTTTAAGCTTTGCAAAATAAGTTTGCTCAAGATAATATTTGATAATCCTTTTAAAGAAAGGAGTTTGGTTATTCAGAATACTAAAACAAAGAAGTTTTCATCAAAAATTCTTACTTAAAACAAATAATACAACCAGAAAAAGGCATTTCTGTACGCACAAATACTGGTTGGACTCGTTTCTTCCAATATCTGGGCAGTTGATCTTCTGGCGAAGTATTCGAATGATGCAGATGAAAAGAACAAAGTTCATCTGTGGATGATAATTATCAAAAAGGGATGAGGAAAATTGGATTTTAAATTAGATTTAATTCATATCCACCATTTGCACAATGCTATGAATATAATTGAACACAAACATGATGGTAATGTAAAGGTTTATAAAATAGTGTCAGAATAAATTGCTGCAATTGTTTTTGGAAAGTGCAGTTGCTTTAAGATGGCAGAAACCCACTTTGATCTTGGATCTGCTCGGAGTAGCAGTCAGCTTGTCAATCCAGTTAGAAATAATATTCATTTCTTTAAAGTGATTTTGGTTAAATAGCTATCTACAGCAGGTTAGAGTTGCATTCAGGAACAAAAAATCCGATCCGACCGGCCCCAGCCTGCAGTCATAATTTCCGAACCCCACCGACCCGACGAATTAACAGTAATTACACGTCCGAACCTGGAAAACAAAACAGACATTTTTAATTAGTTATTAACAGTCGGGGACGTGCAGCTGAATAAAAGGGGCATGAGATTGGAGCTGAGAGGATGTTTGTACTTTCATGGCCCTCAAAGAGCATTTAAACCCCGTTTCTGCCTGCATTCTTCTGAATTACTGAGACACGCGGACAATTCTGACACACGCATCTGCTTTGGGATCTCACCTGTTTGGGTCGTCGGCCGCGCGCATCCACTGAGTGCAGCGGCAGAATGAACGTCCATTTAGGCTGATGGATCGCTGCCTGGCAGTACAGTCCCATCTGAAGCTCAGCTGAACTTTTTACCTCTTTCAAGGCCGGTCAGCTCACGGTGAAATGGCCACGTGTGACTGGTGGATGTATGGCAGACCATGTTATATAATTGGATTGCAGCTGATCCTGACCTAATTAAATGCCCGATACCGACAAGGCCCGCCTATCAATTACATTATAACGGCCCAGCCCTAATCCAGGTCAGTCTAGACCAGGTTTCGGGTTTGGGTTAGAAATGACAGCTCTACAGCAGGTAGAGCTGTCATTTCTAACTCAGGCCAGGCCCGGCTCGACCCGAAATTCGGGCCAGATCGGGCCAAAATAATGTGCTCGATGGACGGGCCGTGTCGGTCTTGTGCTATGGTGCGGTTTTACGATCATACAACACAAAGAAAAGTAAATAAGAATGCACAATATATGTAAAATTGTGTTACTCTGCTTGTTGAGGAGGAGGCAGTAAGTTTACTATGTTGAGGATGAGGAAAAGAAAATAGACTGTTAATCAGTCTGTGAAAAGAGAGAGTAGCGCTGATGCATTGCGGAACAATTGCGATGTGGCCCCGCCCACCGTTTGCTCTAATCACACATCTGAGGGTTTGCAATTGACCCTGACCGGCTGGTTGAGAAAGGTAAAACAAAAAGCCCAGTTACGCTTCATATGGACAACGGGATCATTAGCCGTGCGTCCACTGACCGGCCAGTTGAAAGAGTTAAAAAAAAGACATAATCTTCATCTTTAGAGAGTATTATTTAGGCTATTTATTTTGTATCTTAATATTCATTTGGTGACTTGTTAATAAACAAAAAATCGTATATCTTTCTTTCTTTGAAATATGTTTTTAAAACTATCATGTCTAATTGATTTGCTTACAAAAGCAGTAAAAGCTTAAAAAATTATATACGGGCTAGGGCTGGGCCGGGTCAGATAGGCCTGAATGCAACTAACAGCAGGTAAGATACTAACTATTCATGATATTTCTACAAAACCCCACTACTGATGATCCAAACCTGATGGCCTTAAGAAAGCCAGAAAATCAATAAAAATCCATGTTTTATCCAACAGATATGGAGTTTTGTTTACAACAGGATCAAATAAAAAATCCTGATGCTAAATGTCATGTTGTGTTCTGAATGGATGGAAGAAAATATGGATATTTAAACTGTTGTTTCAGGTTAAACTCTGAACTTAATGAGAAAAACACAATGTGAGCTGACAGTCTGACCCACTATAAAGTAACTGGACCTCAACACACATCAGTGAATGATGAGAGTTGGTTAACAACTTATAGATACATTATATTAAGATCTAACTCATCCTAAAACCTGTAAATCATCCTGACACACTCCACATTTATCCTCTTTCAAATCTCTGTTTAGCTTAAGATTTCTGCAAATGTTACTTGGCTCAGAAAATGAGAAATAATGACAGCTTTTCTAAGTAAAATGAGAATAGTGACATCAGTTCACCTTCTCTGTTTTGAAATCCAGTAGGGATATATATCACACATCTTCCCTTTATGGAAAGTTGGAAAAGTTTGTTCAAAAAGATCAAAATGTCTGTGATTTAATTTTTTTTTTCTCGTAAACTTACAAAGATTGATGCTAAAATTGGAGTTTTAATAATCCACCAGAACACGTCTGTATTTTCAATAATGTCCCAGCACCTGGTGAGACATAAAACAATAGTGCCAATTTGAAAAATCAAAAGGAAAATCAAAGATTTTGCAGTTCTGTGCTGTTTCTCTCACCCCACATCATTATAGTAGGCTTTGGCAATGCTCCAAGCTGTGATGAAAACTGCTGGACCCCCTGAGGACAGGACATATGAATATACATAAAGTAACATTAAACCAAAATCAAAAATATTATTGTATTTCTCTGGCAAGACTGCATCTCTGTTTTCTGCATTCACTCTATAATGGCATAGAAAAAAGGACACAATCTCACCCCAGCCGATCAGAATGTAAGCCCAGAAATATTTCCTCTCGGAGAAAAAAGACACGGCCAGCAATGCGTGAAGATAAAGGCCCTCCACCAGGAGCCAGAAGAAACTGGCCATAATACAATACTGAAAGAACACAATTACTGCTTTGCAGCCAACCTAACAATGGACACAAAAGAAAGAAATTACAGTTTTCACATTTCCTAACCTATATCTGATATATCAGACAAGATTTAGACGCAAGACAGCTAGGTGAAAAGTTCATATGACATATACTGTATGTGAAGGACAAGGAAGGTGGTAAATTTGTATACGTTAGCATCAAGGTTAGACATATTTATAAGTGATATCCTGATGCATGCTCAATAATCCAGGTAGAAAAATCTAAAAAAGTTAAATCTGGTCCTCTGGACATTCAACAAAACAAAACAAAAAAAATTGTAGAAACGTTTCGTCTTTCATCCGAAAGACTTCTTCAGTCTGAGGTGCTGTATTCAGCTCAGTCTTATAAATAGCACCTTCTCAGAGTGGATCAACCAGTTTGCTGCTGACAACCAAAACCAGCTGCTCACATGGTCAAGAAGGACCATCAGCCTAACGATGGATCATTAGCGTTGTTGAGAGCTTTGCATGTTAGAAGTAAGATTTTGAATCATATTCTGAATTTGCTAATGGAGAGAAGCTAAAACTGGAGAAGTATCTCTCCTATTAACTCTCATTAAAACTGGCAGCAGCATTTTGGATCAACTAAAGACTTAAATAACTTTTGGACACACAGATAATATATAGTTGCAATAGTCCAGCCCAGATGTGATAAATGCATGGACCAGTTTTTCTGATCCATGCATATTACAATGTTTGATGTAAGGCCATAATTGGCCATAATTCCTGAATCAAGATCAGGCTTCCTAAGTAACGGTTTATTTTACAACTTTAAAGCACTCTGGTACGTAACCATTCATTAGAGACAAATTAAGCGGATCCAATATGTGGAAATTAAATAGGGGAAACACCTTTTTAAACAGTCTGTTTGGGATGGGATCTAGCAGACATGTTGATGGTTTGGACGAAGCTATTATTTTTGACAATTCAGATAGCTCAATAGGACAAAAACAGTCCAAACATAAATCAAGTTCTAGTGACATTTCTAAAGCTGCCTCATCTGACAAGGAATTGGAGGCAATGGTAGGAAGGATGGTGTAAAGCTTTTCTCTAATTCAAATTCTGTAATTTATATATAATCTCATTAAGTTATCACTACTTATAGCTGTAGGGATACATGGCTCAACAGAGATGCGCGTCTTTGGTCGATGAGAGGAAACCGGAGTACCCAGAGAAAACCCATGCATGCACAGAGATAATATGCAAACTCCACCCAGAAAGGTCCCCGGTTAGAAGTTGATCAGGCAACCTTCTCGCTGACAAGCAGCAGCTCTGCCAACTGCACCACTGTGCCACCATACCATTTTAAAAAAATGTGTATGTGGATAAGGTCACTTAATTATATGCCAACATATGCTAGCACATCACGCAAAACATCAAAATGCAAGGTGGTGGGCGATAGATTTCTTCAAGGAACGTTACTTTCACTTTTATAATGAAACCGTATTAAAATTGTACTCGTCATTACAAATGTGTATTAAATGACCCAAGTACTACAGCTCCTGTTTTATGAAGTGAGTTACAATTTAAGGTGTCCAGAACATAAATTCTGATTAAAACAATCCAAAAAGTTTACTTTACAAGCAAACTTTATACAATTACAGTCCTGTTAGTTTAGTGTTTGACATGAGCAGTTTTGTGCACGTCAGAGTCAATAGATTTATCTACACATTTCAGTGCAAGTAGCTTATGTTACAAACCTGCATGCAAAAAAACTCTAATAAAACTGTGCTGTGGGGCTGAAAAACATGTCCCACTGGGGATATAAAGTGATATATGTAATCATATTTGAATGGACAAATATGATGGGAGTTAGAAAACAAAACATAACAGTGTTATATTTAGTGGTTTAAAGTATGAGTGTTTTTTTTTTTTTTACTTTCTTTGATGTTTAAAGGGTCAGTTAAAAAGAGTGGGTAAACTTTATTTCTAGACATTTTATTACAGAAATTTATTTCGAATAGAAGACAACCAGAAAACATTTTGTACAGTGGCATTCATAATTACCAGGACTTAGATGAGAGCATTGGCCTATTTTCTATAGTATCTATAAGTTACTGATGAGAAAACTCTTTACAAATACTATATTTTGTCTGTTTTATCACAGGCGTGCTTAGAGAGGTTTGCTTTCACTTAAAAGAAGTGAAGTTCAGTCTGAGCTCATACACACCTCAGTATAAAGTTTACAGCAAGATTAGTACATGAAAAAACTACTGTACAACTAATACTAAAGTGTAGACAAAGGACAAGCAGCAAAGGATGCAGAAAAAAAAACTTTAAAACCAATAAAATAATGAGCACTTCACCAGTAAATCTGTCTGTGTAACACGTTTCCAAACCTATCTCTAACAGCAGCTGGCTCCTGTCAAGCGTTAAAAGTTTTAATAATACAAGATCTGGCCAGAGATCTAATAGAAACACTCTGAGGTTTTGCTTGTTGTGTGGCCAAACTGTAAAACATAAACCGCTGTGCCCGATTGTGGCCTGGAGGCTCTCTGTTCTGAAATACATATTTGGTGCCTTATCACTGTATTTTGAGTTGTGTCTGTTATAATGTCAGAGGGAAACTTAAATGAACTTTTTTTTAAATCAGTTTGATGATATGACTGCATATTTATTGCAAGCATCAGTTAATTAAAGGGTGTATCAATGGAGAACCCACTAATAAAACTTAGTAGATGTTTCTTGTCCACACTGATGAGAATTTTGGTGGGAAAACACAAACTCGCTCAATAATGAGTTTGTGTTCATAATGTTATGGCTGATCAGTATAACTCATCTATATATTTTTTTATTTTATTTTATTTTTTTATTGCCTTCTCCATTGCATATGTCTGATAAAAACTTTGCTCCTTTTTTGGTAAAAAAATAAATAATGTATTCAGAAATAAGCCAAATGGTAAATTAATAAGTGTGCTCCAACAAAGTAAAGTCAGGTCCTTTGGGCAGATTTTTTTTAAAATCCATCCAGAGGACCTGACTTAACTTTGTTAGATTTTTCTACCTGGATTATTGAGCATGCATCAAGATATTAATAAGTTTATTGCATGAAATCAACAAAGAAAGCAAACTTCCACAAGCTTTTCAGCCCAAAACTCCTAAATCAAACAGCAGCATATTGAAACAATGAACTCACCGAGCCTGAAGAGCAGTTGTCCACCTCCCCAACTTCGTAAAGGACCACATCCTTGATAAACACGGCGATGGCCTTCAGGATGAACGCCACAAACAAATGCATGTGGATGTAGTTCCTTGTGCAGTGGAGTTTTCTGCACACAAAAATATTTAAAAAATGCAAATCAGGACAAACAAATCAGTTAAAAGGGTCTATGTGTTAATTGCATAAAGTCTTCAGAGTTAATGGCGTAAAATAACAGCAAATTACAGACTGAATTAAAGTATAATCAGGCCTCTGAATACATTTAGTTGCTAAGTGGGTGGATTCACTTCAGAACAGATTGTATGATTTTTATGGTCCTTTATACATCTCAACAAAGCAGACAAGAGAGGTAAATTTCCAAATGGGTAAATGCTTGTGAAACTCTCAATTATCCAATTATTTAACACATTTCACCTCTTGATTACATTATCATTCTTGGAGGGATTAAATCATTAGTCGGAATGTGAAAGTGGTGTAAAGTTTCTAAGTAAGTTTGTTTTTATTCCAAGTCGTTTTGTCCCCAGGGCAGGAAAACATTCATTTCTGGCGCTAAAGCACATTTCAAATAATTTAATGCCCCCACTGGAGGTATTACATGCTCATTTTCCCCTCATTCCCACCCAGGACAGCTTTTTCACATTCTGTCAAAGCGGTGTAAAAACATTACTGTTACATGCTGTCATTGTGATTTGTTATTAACTGCGTTCTCCAGGGTGGTGTGGAGTTTAGCAGCATGAATTGACTGACGCTTTTCTGTGTGGAGGTGGTGTGATGTCCCTGCATCTGTGTAGGTTTTCTATGAAGTTGTACTTTTTAAGATGTAACATTTTGTTATGTGCCATCACTATTTTAAATAGATGTTAATAATAATAATAATAGTACTGTATTTCATAAAATGTTTGCTTTCTTCCAGTCCTACTGCATGTAGTGCACGACCAATAAACATTTTTTGAATATATTTTAAACTGAGACAGCGAAAATTCAGTTGCCAGAAGATGGATGAAAAGTATTTTATGAAAGAGCCTTAATCTGAATGACAAGTTATGTTTGTTATAAAATTATTTTCCTGCTTGAATATTCAACAAAGAATATTTTTCAGTATTAAAATAAAGCCATATGTAGCGGGTTGATGTGATAGTTCATGTCTTTAGAAGTGCAATTCTATAAAAAGGTTATAAACAAATAAATAAACAAAATTAAAGTAGTTTTTCCAAGCTGAGCTCATTCAAATCTTTACAACAGGTAAGGTATTAATTGTTAATAATCCTGTTAACTGTTTAGTTACATAAAGATTAAAGTCATTTTAGGAATCACAAACACAACGTTGGTCCTTTCCTGCTCTGGTGAAGATTCTCAGTCATCCAGGACATGGTCAATTCAAAAAAGATCAGGACAAAAACAACTGGACTTTCTCTGTAACAGAAGACGTTTCACTTCTCAACCGAGATTATTGGGAAAGCTTCTCGGATGAGAAGCAAAACGCCTTCTGTTACAAATAAAGTCCAGTTGTTTTTGTCTTGAACTTTTTTGAAGTCCTTTCCTGCTATACTTAGTGTTTTCGGAACAAGCTACATCCTATAGTTTCCGACTGATAACACTTTGCCTTTCCATCACCACAGCCTCCTAGTGCTCCATCATGCTTCTTATGGCTCAGATATGTTGATAATTTCCATTTGATTTTCTCATGTTTAAGTAATCATTCTGACCTCGCCTCTTGCAAGTTAGGAAGTGAGGATCAATGAACGCTTAGACTGGCACACGTTCAGCTTGTGCATGTCCTCTTTGAAAGTACTAAAGGTAAATGACAGACAGACAGACATCTTCCACTTGTTCCGAAGCTGGGTCACGGGGTAGCCGCTTGAACAGGAAAGCCCAGACATCTCTTTCCATAGCCACCTCTTCCAGCTCTTTTGGGAAGACTCTAAGGCATTCCCAGGCCAACCTAGACACATAGTCTCTCCAGTGTGTCCTGGGTTTTCCCTGGGATCTCCTCCCAGTCAGACTTGCCTGAAGAGTAGTTCCACACCACCTTAGCGCCTCTCACCATGGGCAACTCCAGAGTAGAATAAGGTCCAGCCCCTCTCAAGGAGATTGGTTTCAGAGCTCACGCTGTTCATCGAGATGAGCCCAAATACTTCTAGTCAGTACTTCTCAGCCTCACGCACAAGCTCAGGCTCTTTCCCTGCCAGAGAGGTTACATTCCATGTCCCCAGCTTTGGTAAGCCAGGGTCAGAGTACTAAGGCTCCCACCTTTGGCTACTGCCCATGGCACCATGCACCCAACTTGTATGGTCCCTCCTGCAGGTGGTGGGCTCACAGGAACGCAAACCCATTATTCGAGCTGAGTCTGACTGAGCCCTATGGAAAGAGACCCAGTCACCATGCGCTTGCAGACGAGACCTTCCTCCAGACCTGGCTCCAGGATGGGGCCCTGGGAACCCACGTCCGGGCAAGGGACACTGAGCTCCTTGCTGTTTTCTGTCCATTTGAGTTTTGGTAATCACTCTTTGTCTGGCCTGTCAGCTAGGACTAATCTGCATTGGGAGACCCTACCAGTTACAATTGCTCCCAGCAGCATAGCTCCTAAGACATTCAAGCGTACAAACTTTGTCACCACAATAAGGTGGTGATCCAAGGAGGAATAGCGATTCAAGGAGGAACCCCAAAACATGTGGTACTTTACGAAACAGACTGGAAAACAGACAATGCTGTGGTGAAAAAAAAAACATAAATTCCATCCATCCATCCATCCATCCATTATCTTTACCTGTTTATTCCATTTTGGGTCACGGGGGTCGCTGGTGCCCATGTCCAGCAATCACTGTGCGAGGGGTGGGGGACACCCTGGATGGGTCGCAAGTCCATCACAGGGCCACATAGAGACAAATGAGACAAACAACCATTCACTCTCTCACTCACACCTAGGGACAATTTAGAGTTACCAATTGTAGTGAACCTGGTCTGACCCTTATCTGACCTCAAATCTACCAGATGGACAGAGACTGTTATTTTCATTGATCTGAATAAGTCTGAGCCATCTGATGACTTTCTTTCTTGAATTAATCAAGCAGAAAAGACAATCCTCTATAATCATTACTGTTTTACAAATGTTTGATAATCAAATGGTGTTAGTTCACTCAATGCTTACAGGTTGAAAAGAACTACTCATTTTTATTTTACATAAACAGTAAGTAATGATTTTTATTCCTCATTCAAAGGAGAAATCAGGTTAATATGCATTTCTTGATTTTCTGTCTGAAATGAGCCAAGTCGTAAGTATGTGAAAGTTGAAGCTTCGGTCAACTAAATGTTTACTGAAGAAGAAATGTCATGTTTAACTATTTGAGAAGATATCAGAGTGGAGACTCCACGAAGTCTGCTTTTCTGCAATAATCTCTCTGTCAGTTGTTAAACAAATTTCATTCTCTGACCTCGACTTTTGATAAACACCTTACGTCAAAACCACTCCTCTTTCTGGTCCATCCACGAATCAGAAAGCTCTGAAGTAAACTCGGAAGTAAACTCATTTAAAATGTGAGAACTTCTCGGTTCTGGCAGAGAGTTGGAATGGTGAACAGTTCTAGAGCGTTGGAGCGTTGGAGTTTCCAGAGAGTTATGAGTCTGAGAGTTTTAGACAATGAAGAGTTGCTGAGAGTTAAAGAATGAAAGGAGTTCAGAATTCTTGGATGCAGAACGCGTTCAAGATGATCCAGAGACGTCTTGGAATTATAATTTCTGTTTGAACGACCCACGCACGACTCTCCAAGGATTTTAGCAGTTCTCAACGGAGACGCTGAAAAAGTCTGAAGGATTCTTACTGAGCTGATGAACTTCAACAAGGTAAAGTTCTTCTTCGACCAAGTGTACCGTGGACGAGCTGAGATCTGACGAAGCGTGCAATTTCTGGTCAAACAGATTAAATTCCCTCACATATTCCTCTGTAAGATAAATCTCCGTTTCATCTTAAACTCACCTCTCTCTCATAAACCAGTACAGATATTTTAGAAATATCTGAAGCAAAGTCCTCAAATCACCGCCGAGTGATTTGAAGTTCATTATTTGTGAAACTGTCTGTTATTATTTTCATATTTTGCCAAATTAATGTAAATGTTTGATGTTAAACTTTGATTCTGAAAATAAATGACTCCATTCATTTTGATGGGTCAAAGGTAATAACGTCTCTCGTTCGCATTTCTGTTAAATTCAATGCACGGCATTACACAGTCAGAAAGATGAGGAACTCGTGAATATAGTATGCATATAAACGGGGATATATTGTCATACTACAACTAGTGACACGTACCCACGTGACTCACTACACAATCAGCCTAACATGCATGTTTTTGGTCTGTGGGAGGAAACCGGAGCACCCGGAGAAAACAACATAAATTCCAGTTCCATAAAAGGAATAGGAAATAGGCATTTAATGATATTTACCAGTGTGTGTCCTGACAGGTATTAGTTAGCGTGTATACAGTATATAGATAAGCAGCACTTGTTTAAAAGAAATAAAATACTTGTTGCATCACATCGTTAGTTTAGGATGATGAAACAAGCACAAGAATATTTTTTGTTAAAAGTTAAACAAAGAAATACTTTCATTCTGCACAAACAACTGTTTGACCTTCCTTTGAGATTACAGAACATGTAACCAATATTCCTGCAGCAACATTTAAGCAGCTTACAGCACATTCTCAACATATTAAACAGCAAATACATAAATCATTTTATTTCCACCAAAAGCCCCGAAGAGCTGGACAAGTCCACCCAATCAAATTCATCACATTTTAGTGACAAGTTGAAGGATTCATATCTTTCACAGTTTAACATAAACCTGAGTTTAATGCCTGAATGTGAAATGATCCAAGATTGACAAATTCCACCGAAAATGTGACCCTGGAATGTATAATTTGTCATGACATCCACGTCACATCAAACCACCAGGATTATAAATATTGTGCTCCAACTGAAGCCCAGAAAGTGAAAAGATGAATTTCTGTTTTTTTTTCTGAACAATTGGCTGTACAGTTCATCTACAAGGAGCTAAAATGCCACTTGGGGAGAAAATGTAAACACTTAAAAGTCAAATTAGGAAGAAAAACCAGAGTAAGACTGATCTGAGTCTAATCCAGGTCTTTGCGGGTGCGATTTACCTGAACAGTATGATGATTCAGAAACTGATTTGCTCTAATTTTGTAGCAAAGATTTACAAACGCATATCCAGATGAGCAGCCACACGGAAGAACAGTGACTATACCTCTATGCATATTTTTACTTTGTGTTGGAACCGTCTATCTTTTCTTTTAAAGGTGGCAACAAGCTGCAAATCTCTGGGAGAAAACAGCCGTGAGTAATGTGTTTACCTACCTGAAGATGCAAAGAATCACTATAGCTGTGATGAGAGAAATGAGTGAAACGCTGTGACCGATGGTGTAGCCAATCTTCACTTGCCAGAAAAACTTCCCCTTCAAAAAGAAAACAAAACATCAAACTCAACTAAATTTCTGAAGCTTGGGGTCAAATGCAATATTGTTAGTTCAATGTGAAGTCCTTGTGAATCAGTAAATTTGACCAAATTACTACAAGCACTTTAATTTGAATGATAATTAAGTGGGGTAGGGGTTCAATACAAGTTGACCTGCTTTGCTAGAATGGATGAAAAGTTAATACAACTTTTCCACTGGTTTCCACAAACATTTAACATAAACGGTTGCCTAATTCGAGAAATTTTAGCCACTTTGTAGAAGAATCACCACTGTGACACCACAGGTCTGAAGTTCCCAGCAAACCCTCACTAACTGTTTGGGTCTACCAGGTCTGTCCCGCATCTTCCCCGCCATCTGATCCAACTCACTATCAGGTGGTTGACAGCTCCTTTCTTCACCCGATTGTCCAAAACAAATGGCCGAAAATCAGATGACACGACTACAAAGTCAAACAGGGAAGTTTGGGAATATAGTGACATTCAGGAAAACCAGAATCCACTTTGGCCTTCGCTTTGCTCCAACTAGTCCAGGGGTCTGCAACATGCGGCTCTGGAGCCACATGCGGCTCTTTGGTCCCTCTGCAGCGACTCTTTCAAGCTTTGACCAAAACTGAGATAAAACTGAATTTTATTGGTTGTTATAACAACAACTAAAAGGGCTAGTTTTAGCAGTATTCCTGTCATTTATTTTGCAAATATATGAATACTAGAAACATTACAAGGAGTAAAACATACTCACTTTCACTTTATGCTTTATCTCTTCAAAGTAGGAGATGTAATGTTTCTACCATATTTTAAAAATATCACATAAAAATGCATAGTTTATCGTTTTAGTTTTTAGAAACTGGGCAAAAACTATTGTAGTGATGTAGGGCTAGGTTAGCTTCAGTTAGCTTAAGAGCTCCACTACAGTCAATTTTTAATAACGGGTTCTCACTTTTTCGAGCTACTTGACAGATATGTGACAGAGTTACTGAGTGAGATGGTCAAATCAGTGACATGAGACGTTAATTTTCTTTGACCCATCAAAATGAATGTGGTCATTTATTAACAGAATCAAAATTTAACATCAAAACATTGTACACTTGATTATGCTATCGGCTCTGATTAATAAAACTTGGCATGTTTTACTTAATAAAAACAACAGACATTTCTGAAGATATCTGGATTAATTACTGGCAAGATAGAAGAGTTTTAAAGATGATAAATGAAGGAGTTTAAATGGAGAGAAAAGATGGATGAGGGAAAGTGTGTTGACAAGGAACGGCACCCTCCATTCGACCCCAGCTCAGCCTCGGTACACTCGGTAGTGAAGCGACTTGTTACCTTTGCAGAAGATAGGTCAGCTCCGGTACGGAGTTCCATTTCAACGCTACCTTTCAGCGTCTCCTTAGGATGGCTGAGAATCGTCCGAAGTAGTGATGGTACTCCATTCAACAACACGCTCACCTCCCGGGTGGACTCACATGAGCTGTGAGTCCGTCAGCGGTTCCACTCAGATGTGGAAGGCTCCATAATCCCGACTAGACTCGGAAGAACTCCCAACTAACTCCAGCACTTCAGAACTTTTTTCAGGCACTGGAACTTTCTCCAGGCACTGAACTTTTGGAACTTCTGTTCTCCCTGGAACTAGGAAGTGTCGACTTTTAAAGAGTTCTGCTTCCGGTCACTTTTGGGAAGTCCTGATTGGTTGAAAGAACCAACAGGGGTGTGTCTAAAAAAGTTAAATCTGGTCCTCTGGACATTCAAAAAAAAAAAAAAAAAACACAAAACAAAGCAAATCAACAAAAAAATGTAGAAACGTTTCGTCTCTCATCCAAGAGACTTCCTCAGTCTGAGGAGCTGTATTCAGCTCAGTCTCTTAAATAGCACCTTCTCAGAGTGGATCAACCAGTTTTGCTGCTGACAACCAAAACCAGCTGATCACATGCTCAAGAAGGACCATCAGCCTAACAATGGATCATTAGCACACTGATGGCTGTTTACTGTTCACAGAGGGTTGAGTGATACTAGCAATCACAGCATTGTAAGAGGGGGACAGTTGAACCCGGAGGCCTCCACCCCTGTTTAACGATGGACGATTTCTTTTCACAAAGATGGCCTCCTTTACTCCTCTCTCAAACCATCGTTCCTCTCTATCCAGGATGTGAACATCTTCATCCCTGAAAGAGTGACCGCTGGCCTGGAGATTTGTGTAGACCGCAGAGTCCTGGCCTGATGATGTTGATCTTCTGTGCTGGTCCATCCTTTTGGCCAGTGGCTGTTTAGTTTCCCCGATGTAAGACTGATCACAGCCCTCCTGACACTGAACAGCATACACAACATTGCTCTGTTTGTGCCGGGGGACTGGATCTTTGGGATGAACCAGTCTTTGCCGTAATGTATTTTGGGGTTTAAAAGCCACTGGGACATTATGTTTAGAAAATAAACGTCTCAGTTTCTCTGATACTCCCTCAACATACGGAATGACCACTGGTCTGGGTCTGGGTTCCTCCTTTTCACCTGATGGCTGACTGGAGTCCTGTTTGGGTTTCTTCTCTGCTTTCAGGAAGGCCCAGTTAGGATATCCACATTGCTCTAGAGCCTGTCTTGTGTAGGATTTCTCCTTCTGCCTGGCTCCTGAGCTAGTGGGGATGCTGTCTGCTCTGTGATACAGAGTCCTGATGACTCCTAACTTGTGCTCCAAAGGGTGATGGGAGTCAAACTGCAAATACTGGTCTGTGTGGGTGGGTTTGTGGTACACCTCAGTTTGCAAATGTCCTCTACCAGAGACTGAGACCTCACAGTCCAAGAAAGCCAACCTGCCATTTTTTACATCTTCACGTGTGAACTTGATGTATTTATCCACAGAGATGATGTGGTCACTCAGCCCTCTGTGAACAGTAAACAGCCATCAGTGTGCTAATGATCCATTGTTAGGCTGATGGTCCTTCTTGAGCATGTGATCAGCTGGTTTTGGTTGTCAGCAGCAAACTGGTTGATCCACTCTGAGACGGTGCTATTTAAGAGACTGAGCTGAATACAGCTCCTCAGACTGAGGAAGACTCTTGGATGAGAGACGAAACGTTTCTACATTTTTTTGTTGATTTTCTTTGTTTTGTGTTTTTTTTTTTTTTTTTTTTGAATGTCCAGAGGACCAGATTTAACTTTTTTAGATTTTTCTACCTGGATTATTTGAGCATGCATCAGGACAACAGGGGTGTGGTTTTAGTGACGTCAGAGGGTCATTACAAGTCAGAAAAACAGCGTAGATGTTTAGGAACAGACAGAGAAATGTTTTGGAGAAATGACAGACTTACAGGTGCCAGTTTTCTTGTTTCTGTCTGAGAGGTTTAAAAACATGACAGTTCATTCCAATAACTTGCTTCGGACTGTCTCCGACTTTTGACCGACATCACTCTCTCTCATTTCAGACAGAAGATTAAAAATGCATTACTTTGTAACATAGACATTTTAACTTGATTTCTACTTTGAATGAGGATTAAAAATCATTAATACTGTTTCACAGTTGATTTAAAATGAGTGGTTCATTTCAACATTTAAAATGGTTTGAACTAAACACACTTTTGATTATCAAGATATTGTAAAATAGTAATGATAATATCAAAAAGAGAGTGTTCTTTCAATTGATTAGTTCAGGATACATTTAGAAAGTCTCTGGATGAGCTAATTTGTATTTCTGGATTCAAATCAATGAAATAACAGTTCCTGTCCCATGAAGGTCTTCAGAGGCAGGTTTGACCGAGGCCTAGTTCACTACACTATATTATTTTTCCTTCTTTACAAGAATCTCGTCTTTTATTTCGTCTTAGAGTGTAAAAATATCAACTACTGTTAAAAATCATTAGATATTTTTAGTTTGATAAAATCACCCCTACTGTCCAGAAAATCCCCCTCCAACAAACTTAAAGTGGTCTGTGGGCCACCAGTTGAGAATCCCAGTTGTAGCAGGTATTGTGGCTCCGGACACGTTTAATTTAGCGAACAAAGGGGCAGAAATGTCTCTTTTGATCGTAAAGGTTGCAGACCCCTGGACTAGTCATTAGTTTATCAATCCAGTCAGCATCAATCATATTCTCCGTATTGAGGTTTATCAAAGAACTAAGTTAAAATACTTACACTGTCACATTTTTATTTTATTTACTACTGTCAAAAACCTGCCCAAAGGATTTCACTAGATTTTTTTTATACTGGTTTTAGTTTCCCTGTGTTGATGAATATGAGACTGGAAGCTCTGCATCCTGTTCCACACAAATACATCAAGTATGGAGAGATGGACATCATATTCCTTTTAGAGTCCCTGACTCCCTCAATCTGTGACTGAATCCCTGTGAGGCATACTAATGAGGCTGCCTCTGTGACTCAGAGGGCCCACTGCCCACCAAGAAAGCTTTTACCGCTGCACAATGTTCATCCTTCCTTCACCCTGCTTCACCCTCATCAACACAGACAAGATTAGCTCTCTGCAGTAAAACAAACACAAGTAAGACAACATATGCATTGATTCACGTCCTACTCCTGGGGGCATCATGAATAACCTCTCATAATGTCGGATAACACAAGAAGGACTTTGACTGCCCTAACCTTGTCAGTGACACGTGTGGAGCTTCAAAAACGCTTCAGCAAACACTGATAGATGTTGACTTATGGGTACGTTCATTATTGATGATGTCAGAAAAAACAATTCCCCACAGGTCATGAATTGTTAAGTTTAAAAGAATAAAAATCATTTGAAACACATAAACAATTCAAAAGCAGCCCACAGGCAAATAAAGAAACAGCACAATCATTTTTATGTTTTTTTTTACAGTAAAATCACTTGCTCCTGTTTACATTTGAACACATTGTGGTTGTTAGTGTAACTAACAGATCGTCTTCATTTTTGCATATTTGTTTGGTTTTATGTAGACTTTTGTTGTGAAAAGAAGAAAATCAAGTGTTAAAGATCAAGAAATTCTCAACATTTTTAAAGGATTTGTGGAAAAACCTTAATTTAATGGGCTTTGTGGAAAAAAAATGGAATTACATTTTTTTATTTGCGTCAAATTGCAACAAATATCTTTACAGAAAATAAAAAGGTAAACAACACCATGTTGCATGTTTTGATAGAAAAGTCTACTTATAAAAAAAGACGAAAAGTTTTATCAAAATGGGGACAGTTGTAAAGAAAGAAACTTAAACTGGACATGTAAGAAATAATGGATGTTTTCATCACAAGTCTACATTTAATACTTTAAAATCTTCAGTTATTATACTTCTAATTAGAGTATAATTACTGTGTTAAGGAGTTTATTGGTTGATGTACTTTGTGTAAGGAAATATTTGACAAGATCCTGGAACTTGTAATTATACAGCTGATATTTGTTTGTTAAGAACTAGAAATGGATGGTGACATAATTTAAAAGATAAGTCCTTTGTTTTTCATTTTCAAACATTTACAGTATTTTATTTGAAGCAGGCTTTTTTCTGGCATTTATGATAGTTCATTTTTGACAGTGCAGCTTTGCCTGCATTTATGGGAATTCCCACGCATGGACCAGTTTCTCTCTGCTTCTTTCTGCAGAGAAAAGCTACCAGCCCACAAAGATGTACGGACCTGAAAAGCAAAAGTTTAAGCAAAGACAACTATAACGACTGTAATGTACGGTATATATTCTTTGCATTTAATAGAACAGATGTTTTTAGTTGAACCTTGTTGAATTTAAATTGAAGACCACTGCTTTACATTACGTTAATCTGTTGTCATTATTAAAACTTATTTTTAAGGCATACTTTTTGACGTCTATCGTATAAAAGAATGATAAAAATCTAAATTAACAGTATCTTAATCCCAGCAGCAGCACCATAAATAGATACAATGAGAGTTAAAAAAAATAAATCCATTTCATAAAAACTGACCCGAAAAGCAAAAAAGAAGAAAACAAACCCATTTATGTCATTCTGCCCACTGACTCTTGACGTTACCTCCCGCTGCGTTGTTACATTCATTCACTGCGGGACCTCGAATCTTTTATTCACAGTTTACACTCACATCATCGCTGGTGCTGTTCAGATTGTATCCACAGTTCACAGCAATGTCAATGGGATGCATCTCCGTCCAGCCGTCTGCTGTGCAGGTTTTAGAGAGGTTACCTGCAGAGGGAGATATAAGAAGGTCAAAGTCTCCCATTCAATGGATTTCTCTTTTAACAGAAATTCAAAATTATTGTAAAATAGATACTTCATAGGTTTCTGCAAACCCAGTGAAAACATCAAAGTCACAGCGTGTGATCTGGTTCTTCCTGCTAATGGAAGCCACTATTGTCTTTGTGCAGCATTGCAGCCTGCAGAGAGGAACTTGACTTATATAAATAATGGAAAACAGATCTTTATCTCATGTCTCATCCTGCTCCTAAAAACTAAGAATTTCTAGTGGACAGTAACATTATATAAAAAGTTAGAATGTATGTTTTGCACAGATAAATGTATCACTGCATGGTTTATGTTCAAAGTTGAACTGCAGAGCTGCACTTATGAACGGGTAAAGACACAGAAGGAGGAAGAATGAAGTGTAAACGTGTGACAAAGTGTTGAATCTTTTTTAGGACTTTGTCATTTTAAAGGCAGTCAGATAATAATACTGTAAGGTCATCTGTAAAATGACTGCTCTGCAAAATCTGAAGAAATTAAATTATTTTTGGAAGCTTTTTTAGCTTTTGCACTGAATTTAATTTGATTCCATCTGATTTTTTTATCCTTATTCTATGTCGTAATCTAATGCAATGGGCTTTTATTATTATTATTATTATTATTAATATTATAAAAATCTTTAGAATATTGATTCTAATTTAGGGATTGTGCTCGTTTCTCATTTCTCTTCTAGCTTTTATGAGTTGTTCTAATAACCAGCAGTAGTCAAAGCATTTTTTCAGGAGAATGAAAATGTTTTAAAGTTAATTACAATAGAAACGATAAGATATGCTTTTCCAACGATAAAATAATCCAAGACTAAATGGTGCGGTGTCTGAAATTCTTTCCAACTCAAAAACTCTGAAGAATTCAACCCTGTTACTTCTTTTAGGGTCCCTTTTTCTTGAAAGCATATTTTGTCGAGCGTCTGAATTTTGCAGAATAAAACTAAATCTCTTCAGGTGTTCATGGTACCATAGTAGAAATCCAGCCTCCTTACGTTGCTCTTCTTCGACCTTAACTTTAAATATTGCTGCAAAACTTTTGTTTACGAGCTTTTGGCTTTCAGTTCCCAACTGCAAATTTTAATCCGAAGTTACGTTTCATTTAACTTCAGACACAAAATGAGAAAAAAATTTAAAATGAGTCTGAAATTAAATATAGTCAGATTTTTGTTGTTACACTACGTATTCGTAAAGGTTGGCGTTGTTTATCTTGGCAGTCATAGGTGAAAAATGAAGCAGGAGAAACAATCAACGAACACCTCATCAGAGGCTAGCTATATATTTTCACGCAAAATGATTTTATTCTAAAAGAACTTCAAGTTGCAGTGATTTATCCACCATTAATTCATTTTTATGGCAAACTGCAAGCTATTTTTGTGTTTTAAAGCCACTCATTTAATTCATAATCATTTCTAGGGATCTTTCTTTGCCTCTCATTAGTGCATAAATCTACGGCAAAATCTGTGCAACGACATCACAAGCTTCATTTCTGTTGTCAAAGACAGGGGGTCAGAGACAAAGGTCAGTTTATATCTGGATATATAATATGATTTGATTTTTTAAAATTTTATTTATTTGTGTTAGTTTTCACATTTAAATTTAAATGAATTCATCCATGAACTTTTAGATACCGTCTTCCTCCAAAAGAGTTTAACTCCAGCTGTATCGCAGTTTAAATTTCTGAGTTTGTAAAATATGTTTGTTGTTCATTAGATGCTTTCCCCTCACCTAAATTAATTTCATTAAAATGTAACTGACTTGAATATTTCAATATTAGAAAAGCTCTTTATCTTTGCGACAGATTTCCATAACTCTTAATTGTTTTCGCAAGATTATTTTAAGCATGTGTGCTTTCATTATGTTCTATCAATTCAAGTCTTCAAGGCTTAAGAAACTTTATTTTACTTTTATATGTCAGTGCATCATTATACGGTTTGAAAACTTTTGAACGGTGTTCGTTACGTTTTATTTTTATTTGCAAATGTGTGCCAAACTCTACAGGTATCTCCAAAATCTATATTCAAAACCAAATCCTGCTCTGCTCCTTTTAATATCAGGTGCACTTTATCAAATCCTCTGATCACGTAATGTCTGCACATAAAATACTTTTCTAGGCCTGCATGACTCACTGCCTGACTGATCCAACTTCTTAGTGGTTAATGTTTGAAGAAAATGTCTTGGTTAAGAAAAATCACAAAATTGTGCATGACAGCTTTGAGGAACTGAGCCCCACCATCACAACAAGCACTTAAAACATGACTAATTCTAATATTTTAGGTGGCTTCTGTCAATTATTGTCATTACTTGCACTTTAGTACAGATTAGAATTACCATTTGTGGAAAATAAAAAATATATATACTTTAAAAAAGGAACTCGTCACAGAAGACTATTGTCAGAAAAACACCACGACTTTAGGATAACTCCGTCACTAAAACAGCAGCTCTTTGATTTGTTTAAAAATGACGCTGAAATTCTGAACAGCAGATTATTTTACCAAGATTAAAATAGAAATGTTTGCTTTTAGTAAACTTGGGATGTGTTTGTGCAATTAGCAGCTTACCAGTTAAGATCATATAGGCTATTTGAAAAGGCTAAAACGGTAAATAATTTAGACAAAAATAGTATTAAAAATAAAAATACTAAGTGGCTAATGACTGTAAAAATACCTGCACTGACCTTTATTTTAGCTTAGCCTTGGAGTTAATTCACATTAATACATGGACTCTGTCCTCTAACATGCTCATATGTAGCACACCGTGACGATTACATGAATAAAACAGATGCATGGTTCCACTAATCTGAATTAATCAGCTAAAAAGACGAGTGCATAGAGGAGTTCTTCAGCTTAATGTGTTTAAATGGATACACTAAATCTGAGATAAGAGGCTAAAACTATAAATTTAACACTTATTCCATCAGAGATACATGAACTGTGTCGGAGCCTTAATATATGTAGCAAAGAAAGACGTTTTTTTTTTTTAAGTAGCTGATTTTTTTTTTTTTCCAGCTGCTCTCTTCTGCATGGGTCACCACACCAAGCAAACCTGCACAAAATAGTTGCAAATGATTTACACCGGATCCCTTTCCGGATGTCACCTGAACTTGAACCTGCAGCTTCAAGATCACAAGACTGATGCACTGAGCTACCGCAGTCCCAAATAGTAGCTAATAATAAAAAGAAAAGAAAATTTAATAATGTTTCATTTTAGGCACCAAAGATTGGCTGTTTATTCAGTCTCAATGAAGCACTGTATTAAACAAAATAAATATACTACCTGCAGTAGGTGTTTGAGCGACCTCAGTTTGGAGTTTATTTCTGACCAGACTGACAAGCTAACTGCTAGTACAAGTGGCACGAAGCCCAAAGAAGATTTGAAACAACTACAATATCAAAGATGACAACTGCAGCAGCCAGCTGTAGCACTTCCGGTAAAGCATTGTTAAAATATATCTGCCAGAATTACTGTATAATATGAAAATGACAGCAGTGCTTATAAGTACAGTATGTTTCCAAAGATGAGCTATGAAAATTTGGAGATGGAGGTTGCTTTAAAATGGCAACAACCCAAGGTTCAAGGTTCTTTATTGGCATTCGCATCACATGTGGTACATGAGGTGGAATGCATTTGTGTACTCAAGGTCTCACTTTGGTAATGGCTTAACTCGGACCATTAGCTCGTCAATCCTGTCAGAACTAATGTTCATTTTTTTCCCAAACTGTGGTTGTTCAAAGTAGGGCTGCACAGTACACAAAAAATGCATTGTCGTCACACTATTAGTCTTTGCAAAGTATTACAATAAATAACAAACCCATACCAGATGCCAGGAAAATGTTTGGCAAGCATTCAGATGGAGCACTAGCCTAAATGCACACGGCTTATTCAGGAGAATTTGGCTGAAATGCTAAAGTTAACTGCTAAAGCTGCACTAAAGGATGCTGTGAGCATTGCAATGATCGTAGAAATAAAGAAGAGTGAGTAAAATGTGGGTTTATTGAAACTGATATGGACAATTCAGCATTTAACAATAATATCACATCTTCCTAAAATCCTGGAACCCAAGTTCAAACAAGTTTAAACAACGCTATCTGTAGAAAGTACAATGCTACTTTTTAAAAACATTTCCACAAAACCCTACTGCAGATCTGAACTGCCCCAATGTCCAAATCACCTAATGCATGCACCAATGTTCAGTCAGGTCATCTGGATGGTTTCTTTTTTGTGTGTGTGTGCTGAAATGTTTCGCCCTCCTTCCAGAAGGCTTCATTAGTCTGAGGAAACACCAAACAAAACTGCTTCTTCCCCAACAGCTTACTCCAAATGGGGAAAAAAAACTGAATGTTGGTGCCAAGATGGTCTCTGGGGCACACCCTCTCCTCCGGTGCCCTCCCTCTCTTTCGTCAACAGTTATGTCAAACTGGTTCAAAACACCAAAGTCCATGCTCAATAATCCAGGTATAAAATCCAACAATGTTCAGTTAGGTCATCTGGACAGTTTCTTTCTTTTTTTTTGTGCTGAGACCTTTCACCTTCCATTGGGGGGCGTTTTGGGAGAAGCAATTTTGTTTTGTGTTTCCTCAGACTGATGAAGCCTTCCGGATGGAGAGCATGGACTTTGGTGTTTTGAACCAGTTTGACATGACAGTCGACAAGGGAGAAAGTGGGCACCGTTGGAGAGGGCGGGCCCTAGGGGCCATCTTAGCACCAACATTCGTTTTTTTTCCACTTTGAAGTAGGCTGTTGAGAGAATATCCGTTTTGTCTGGTGTTTCCTCAGACTGATGAAGCCTTCCGGATGGAGGGCGAAACGTCTCAGCACACACAAAAAAAAAAAAAACTGTCCACATGACCTGACTGAACATTGTTGGATTTTATACCTGGATTATTGAGCATGGACTTTAGTGCACCTATGGTTGTTGGATTTGTTGTGGGGACAAATCCTCCTCACTCAGTCACACTGTGCCGTTTCATCAGCCCTACAACAGGCATAAAGCTAGTCCTTGTAATGCAATGCATTACATGATTACCATATCAAAGATTTAGGGAGCCATAAAACTCATGCACTTAACTCATTTGAATAGTCAGAACATGACTTAGTGTTGCTGAAGGTGGATGAATAAATAAATTCAGGGATGTGGAACAGACTTCCTGAGTGACAGCAGCTGTTAGTGTAATCAAGGTGGGCAGCAGGTCTACAATCCTCGAGGATGGAAGAATTTATTAGATTAGTTTCCTGACTGCTGCCACAGTGTTGTGCCGGAAACAAAAGGCAAAACTACTTTCAGAGAAAGAAGAAAGATGAGTCCTATCAAGGAAAAAAACAATTATTCATACAGTGAATACGGATATACTAATTTGGCTATCTACTGTATCTGCACGGTGGTTCAGTTAGTGGAGCTGCTGCAGCTCATTGAGAAGGTTGCTGAATTGAATCCTGGCCGGGGGTCTTTTTGGGTGGAGTTTGCATGTTCTCTCTGTGCATGCGTGGGTTTTCTCTGGGTACTCTGGTTTCCTCCCACAGACCAAAAACATGCATGTTAGGTTGATTGGTAACTAAATTGTCCCTAGCAGGTGTGAGTGAGAGAGTGAATGGTTGTTTGTCTCGTTTGTCTCTATGTGTCCCTGTGATGGACTGGAGACCTGTCCAGGGTGTCCCCATCTCTCGCACAGTGACTGCTGGACATGAACATCAATGACCCCAGTGATTTAAAAAGAAAGAAGTGGGTAAAAAAAAAAATGGATGGATGAATGGATGGATAATTTGGGTATCTACATCTTCACCCAGATAATGATTACCGACAAAAAAGATCAGAATTTTAATAACTTTGTAGTTATTTTCCTTTTAGAATTCAATTTCAATTCGATCTTCAGTTCACTTTACAGCGTCTTAAATTCAATTTCCATTAAGTCTACTGTACCAAAAAAGTCACATTTCTTAAAACTGTTGTAATTGAAACCTCTCCTTCAATGTCCATGAATTTCTCTTTCTTAAGATTTAGTATGCAGTGAGGGATATTCATTCAACCCCCTCGGGGCTTTCCTCTGGTGCTCCTTCCTCATTTGACCCAGCAGGACAGAGCTCCCCATTTCTGTGAGAGATGTGCAAAAATCCTGTTTTTTACAGCATTACTGGATTCAGGCAGATATAACTGATAGAACTGTTCAGAAAAAAAATAGACATAGATAAAGTAAATATGTAGACCACATGGAGGCATTCATATCCTCCAGACTACCAGGAAAAATAAATATTGTCCAGGTCCAATATTTTATTATTCACAAGGAAGAGAAAGGTACCAAAGCTCACCCTTTCATATTTGGTAGCATTGAAAAGCCATAAATGTCCTCTGTAGAGAGGAAAAGGAGTTACTATGCTGTGGGTAGGAGATACTGTATTCAGGTTTATAAATGTCCTCCAAGGATTTGAACTGCTGGTAGTCAGGAGACTAGATGAATGTGGGACAGCTGTGGCGAAGTGGTTAGAGCAGTCGCCTTCCAATGGTAGAATTAGGGGTTTGATTCCACCAGCAGTCACATGTTGAAGTGTCCCTGGGCAAGACACTGAACCCCTCATTGCCTCCGATGTGTGTCCAATGAGTGTATGAATGTGATCCAAATGACTTAGCTTTGTAGAGAAATAGTAAAGTGACAACAACCAGTTTTGGATCAGCATTCAGCACAACAATACCAAAACACAGGAAAAGTTTAAATATGTTTATGGTAAACACGCTGCTTCTGGTCGAGGTCTGGGTCCTGGGTCCAGTTCAACTTTCTTGATGGTTTGACTTGGGCTGTAGTCTCCTGTTGCCGGTGTCTCTCAGGAAGAGTGAACTGCAGCAGCAGAGCGGTCCAGGAGCATCGAGAGTCCAGAAAGGGGAATCCAGGTTCGTGGTCCTGTAATCGTGGCAGGGGTCAAACACAGGGAAGCAGAGAGCAGAAGCCAGAGCAAAAACGTGATCCAAAGATTTAGTCGAGAGAGACTGCAAGATTGGTACCGAGGTCATATGAGCAGACAATCCAAAAGGGCAAGGCAAGAGCCAAAACAAGGTAAAGCTGGATTTCTACTACTTGGTGAGGTTTGAGAATCTGGTACTGAATGAAGGTGTACAGCTTAAGGTGAACATGTGCAGTGAATGAAGGCTGATTGTAGAAACGGGAGCAGAGTGGAACTGAGTGATTGACATGAGCTGGAAATACTTGGCAGGGAGAACAAAAACATGAAAACATGGCAAACGGAGACAGGTGAGGGGCAAAAACGTGACAGAGTGCTGTATGAATGGGTAAATGAGGGCACATGTTGTAATGTAAAGCGCTTTGAGTACCATGACTAGATAGAAAGGCACCATATACGGTAAGTACAGTCCATTTACCATATAGTAACATTTTTTTGCACTTGCAATGAACATATGTTTTGATACTAAAATATAATAAAACTGCATAATTTTGAATTGAATCATTTGAACTACAGGAAATGTTTTAATTAAAAGTAGCCTTGTTTTGTTTTTTCATCCAAAATCACACGCCATTCTGAACTTTTGGCATCGTGCCTTGTAAGCTTTCACCACAGTAATTTTCCTTACGTTTTATTTGTCACTTCATATATGTATAACTCAGCTATATGTGGCTGAGCGCTTTCACCTTTTGCATATTTTGTCAGTGTGAAAAGCCTCTTAAACAGACTGTAACCCCCCAGAGCTGTTCGTTCATTTTGAACACCTCCCACCCTGCCCCCATTGTTGCATTATCACCTCAAGGGGTCAAACAACAGATTAGAGAGCTGGGAAAATGTGACACTTCAGCGATGGAGGATGCACTTTCAACCTCACTTGACAGCGAGGAAGAGGCTGAGCTGAAAGGTACCGTAGGACAAAAGTTTCAAACCAGCTCGTGAACTTTTAAATGGGTTTCATGGTCAGTACAGAAACTTCTAACTCACAGCTGAGCTGCACTGAGTGTAGTAGCTTATCTGAAGTTTGCTCATTTGCAAACAGCAGATTTGTTCTGATTTAGTGATGATGCTGAGCTCTAAGATGCAATTTTTATTATCAAATAATCATTATTGTCAAAAGCACAATGATTTTTGTCTTATTGTAACTTTTCTATTTTCTTTTTTTATATATATATATATATAATAAATAAATAACCAGTGTGCTCCCTGTAAAGGTTTCTAACAGGTTAAACCACCTGAACGCCAAACTTATTATCTTACCCAGTGAAAAATTTTTATTAAATCTCCATTTGAGGCCATTGTAAGGCCCACAGTCACTCAGCTGTGTCAAAGCTACAGACAAATGAATCATAATGAGTAGTCAAACTAAATAATTAGTTTGTATTTATGTGACAAAGGTAGGAGTCAGAAGAGGGGGGTGTTTTCAATAGAGTTTAACATTCAAAGATTACCCTAAAATTACAGCCTGTAATCTTCTTCGTCTTTCGGCTGCTCCCTGCTTTTAGGGGTCGCCACAGTGAACTAAGCTGCACGAAAATTACAGCCCGTAATATTTATGATCAATATAAAAAACAGTAATGGCTGCTGAAACAATGCAGCTCAGATATGAAGCCTGAATATGAACAGAGGACGATGTAGAAGTCAGCATCATTTCCTTTTTTACTCTATTTCTGAGGAGTCACTGAGTGCAGCAGTAAGTCTGCTTGTTTAGTCAAACAATTGTTTAGTTTAGGATCATTTGATGTAACAATAAGGGGATTTATGGTCTTCTTTACTTAAGGCAGTGTTATTGTTCATTCGTCTTCAGTTTATTGAAGTAATACGGTAACTGAAGGTTTTGCTGTAGCTGAGTAGTTTCTGCAACACAAATGAAAGCATGTAATCTGTCATTGTTGCTACTGACTTGGGATCATTAAAGTTTCAAGAAGTTATGTTTAGACTATCCACGACCGAATGCAAGGATAGCGTTTCCAGACAGATTTCACGCTGGAACCTATTTGCAAAAATAAATATATAAAATAAAAACTTTTGGGGCTCCTAAAATGAAATTTTCATGTGGATGTAAAATTGAACCCACCCCGCACTAAAATATATATTTAAATAAATAAATAAATTGTCACGATCGGTTAGTGGGTGAAACCTAAATGCAAGCAGAGCAGCAGCGAAGTGACAAAAAAGGTATTAATTTACAAAAAAGAAAAACAACGTATAATGCTGGCGCGGCAGCGACACTACTTACAACTCGTAGGAAATAACTCAGAGTATCAAGACACTGGGAGGTGAACATGAAGGTACAGCACGACACTTAATGTTCCCCTGCCTGAGACGCAGGAGAGCTCAGTATATAAGATGAGATGAGATGGAAATTTATTGATCCAACATGAAATTGTTGTGCCAGAGTTTCAGTACAAACGACCATACACAAGGAATTATACAAGACATAAAAAAATAACAGAGAATATTAAAAATAACAGAAAATATAAAAAAAATACCAACAATTCAGTTCTAAACAGGTCAGGTGTAGATAGAAACATTAAGGTGTTTATTGTAGTACAGGATTAATTTTATTGTGCAGAAAAGGGGAGGAGTTGAAAAGTTTGAAGGACTTCCTGTGTTGTACTGTGGAGCACCTCGGTGGTCTCACTCTGCGACTGAAGGTGCTGCAGTGAGAGTCCAGGGTGTCGTGCAGGGGGTGTGATGTGTTGTTCAGGATCTGGAGCAGTTTCCTCAGCATCCTCTGCTCAGACACCTGTCAGAGACTGCAGGTCCACTCCCAGAACTGAACCAGCTCGCTTGATGAGTTTATAGAGTCTGTTGGCATCAGCTTTCTTCACCCTGCTGCCCCAGCACACCACAGCGTAGAAGAGGATACTGGAGACCACTTAGTGGTAAAACATCTGCAGCATAGTCCTGCAGACATAAAAAAACCTGAGTCTCCTTGGAAGAAAAAGGTGACTCTGCCCTTTCTTGTAGAGGGCATTGGTGTTAGCCGTCCAGTACAGTTTATTGTCTAGGTGGACCCCCAGGTACTTGTAACAGTCCACAATGTCCACCTTAGTACCCTTGATTTTGATAGGGCTGGGGTGGCTGATCTTCTTTCTGTAGTCCACCTGCAGCTCTTTAGTTTTTTCCAATGTTGAGTTGCAGGTGGTTCTGTCCACACCATTCCACAAAGCTGTCCACCACACCTCTGTATATAAAGGGGAGAGGTTAATGATCCCAAATACAAACGACCTGGAGAGTAACTAATTATGTGCGCAGGGCAGGGCAACTGCAGATCCCTACAGAATCCCCTCTCTAACAAACGGCTCCTGACATTCCAAAACACCCCACACTAACTTGGGTGGGTGGTGGGGGAAAACACTAAAGGCCGGAGGGCACCAAAATAATCAAACTAGGAGCAGCACTGAGTACGTGAATGTTAATAAAAGTTTGGGTGGACATCCTGAAAACCATCCAGTCCACAGACCAAGTTCAGGCGGGCAGCCGGAAGACTGTCCATCCCAAGGGCAGAGTTCTGCAGTTGACGTGTAGGCCGTAGAAACTGCAGCTGCCAGTGTAGGGACCACAGGAGCAGCAGCCAACATAGGGAACACGGGTGCAGCTGGTGATGTAGAGACCTCAGGCACAGATGGTGGCATAGAGACCTTGGGCGCAGTTGGCAGCATGGGGACCTCAGGTGCAGCTGGTGGCATGAGGACATCAGGCACAGCTGGCAGTGTGGGGACTTCTGAGGACATGGAACCCTCAGAGGATGTGAACTCAGCAAGAACTGCAGGAGGTGTAAAAACTACAGAGACTGTATTAGGCATACAAAGTTCATGCTCAATCATCCAGGTATCAAATTCAATAATTCTCACTCAGGTCATCTGGACAGTTTCTAGAAGCCACCACAGGGCCTGCAGCAGGAGTGAGGACCTCTGGCAGTGGATCAGGAGGCTTAGCAGGTTCAGCCCCACCAGAGTGCACGGGAACCTTGGGGGAGTCAATCTCAGTCCTCTTCCTCTGGGCGTAGACAAGGATCTCCTGGTAAACAGGTGTATGGAGCATCTCAGGTTGGGATGTTAAGGTTTCCAGGATCTAGTTAAAGATGAACCTTCTGGTCTGGATCCTGTCCGCAGGAGTAGCATGGAGAATAATTATTAGTCCACGAATGTATGGATAAGTCACCTGATCCTCCAACGGTGGTAGATCAGGAGCCAGATTCGCTATTGCAGGAGAGGGAAATACAGAGGGTGTGGAAACTGTCATGGAGCGCGATGGGATAGAGTGAGGCGATCTCCTGTCAAACCTCATTCTCTCTCGGTGCGCAGTCTTCTCAGCTTTCTTTGAAAAACACTCAAAGAAGTACAACTGCTTGCTGGGCTTCTTTGAGGGAAGCATTTTGTCATGATTGGTTAGTGTGTGAAACCCAAATTCAAGCAGAGCTCCAGCAAAGTCACAAAAAAGGTATTTAAATACAAAAAGGAAAACATATAATGCTGGCAGGGCAGCAACACGACTTACAACTCATAGGAACTCGGAATACCAAGGCACTGGGAGGCAAACGTGAAGGTCCCTTGCCTGAATGCAGGAGAGCTCAGTTTATAAAGGGGATACATTATCCCAAACACAAACCACCTGGAGAGTAACTAATTATGTTTGCCACAGCAAACTAACTCGCACAAAGACTTGGCAATTGTTTATAAGCTGTATGCCCTTCCTGACGCAACCACAGACCACCAAGCTACCACAGCCCTCTGTGTGGAGCAGAGAGCTGCCATCTAAGGTGCCCGAGGGAGCAGATGGTAGAGGTTAAGGACCTTGCACAAGGGCCCAGAGTGGGGTAAATGAGGGTTCAATAAATAAATCATCAAACTCTTGCATGAAACCCAACATGAAGGACAAAAATACTTTGGGTCCAGTTTGACCTATCCATTATGTGTTGGGCATAAACTGACTTCAAACTGCAACCTAATGGTGACTCTGAAGTGCTCCAAGTGCTGAAGTCAGAGATATGAGACATTAATGTTTATGCTGTTACCTCTCTGTTGGTCGCTGAAGTAACTGAAATATGTAGGGCAGGTTATCGTCACCACTTCTCCAACTCTGGCTGAAGGCCAACAGGCGATGATGTCCCACATCCCCTGACAACCTGCCAACAAAAATGTCAACAACACTAACATGGCATCACTCAGACTATGACACATACACACAGATGACAGTGACAAAATAAAGTTGTGTTTAAACACGACACTCGCGATGACTGGGGGCAAATGCTTCAGGATACAGCCCTGAGTGTGTCATTTAACAGCTTTACAAACAGATTATTGTGTTGAGTTTGACCAAAAAATGTCATTACAAGGGTAGTTCAGTCTAAATCTTTAAGTCGTGTTTTTAAATCTGTGCAATAATCTCAAAAGTTGTTTTGTCACACGCTCAAAGCTCGAATAATGCTTCATGCCTGAATACATAAACACTTCACTGTCTGTTTTGTTTCAAGGAAACCAAAGACTGGCTGAAAAAATGTTGCACAACAAAAATGTTGTGATGTTTTCCCACAAGTGCACTTTCTCTAATTCACTTATTCAGGATGTGACTTCAGAGTGAAACTTCAACTAACCTTCCTGTTCAGGAAGCAGATAGGAGTGCAGAAAAATGAGGGTCATTGCAGAGATAAGGGCTGTGTTCCCATGCAAGTCATTCATATATATTCATTTAATGTAAAGTGCAGCACGTATGCAAGTGCAGGAACTGCTTTGTATTACGTTAAAGTAAAAGGACATGGCACTGGTGGAGTTACAGGTCATTTGATGGACATCGTCATGTATATTTAATGCACTTTCACTGTTTTAAAGACAATCGCAGAAGCATTTAGAAGAAAAATATACCACTACATACAATACATTTCATGGTTCTTTATAGGGATGCACAATATTATCGGCATCGACCATCGAGTTAAAGTTGAATATCGGACATCAGCCAAAGTATCAAAGTAACACTGATATAAAAAGTGGAGAGGAAAAAGTCAAAATGTCGGTGGTGTGGAAGTTTTTTTCGTTGAGGATATCAGATTCTGAAGATTTTTGGACAATGATGAGCCTCGCTACATCGTCTCCAGTTAGAGATATTTTTTCGGCGTAGCCTTACCCGAGTTACAAGACGTCATTTTCGACATCATTGAGAAGCTAATAGCCGATAGCACTTGGGTGAGTTTTACCACAGAAATTTGGACATCGTGTTAGCCCCGTTAGCATGATTAGTTTTATGGCACAAAGGATAGACAAAAACTTTGAACTTAAAAAGGCTGTTCTTCATGCACAGGAGTGCAGAGGATCCCACACTGCAGCTAGGAACCTGGAACAAGCCTCCACAAGTGAAACAGCATTGCAGGTGAATAATGCTAATAAATAATATTTAACACTTTTCATTTAATATAAGTTAAAGTGCTATGCATATGGTTGTTATTGAATGTATGTCACCAGCTCTTACATCTGTTACACAATTTTTGTAGCAAATAAGCCTAAATAAGAGGGCTATGTTCTGACAAAGGAAAGTATATAAAATATCGGTATCGGTATCGTCCAAAAATCCAATATTGTGCATCCCTAGTTCTTTACTATACAGATGTAGTGGTGACATTCATCATCGTCACTGCTTATAATCCATTTTAACTTCACTCATTGTTTTGACACAGTTACACATGTTGGCTCTGTTTTGTTAATTCTGCCAAATAATTTGTGAATCTATGTTTTATGGTTGACCCACTGATTTTTATTTATAAATTTTTAATAAATGCTTCAGCCACGCCTGAGCACATGAAAAGGCAGGAACAGCTGTGTTGTTACACTTGACACTACAACTTTTGATTAATCTGCTTCCCATGACAGGATGCATTTGCTTTTTTGAGAATTAGGGATGCCTTTTTTCAACAAAACATTGTCAGACCCCTAAGGAAGATGACTAAAATACAAGGCGAACTTTTAAAACAGGGGTGTCTAATCCTGGTCCTTAAAGGCCATTATCCTGCATGTTTTACTTGTTTCTATGCTCCATCACACCTGATTCAAAGGTGGAATTAAATCTTCATGTTCAGCAGATGTTTGGTAATCATCCACCCTGATAATTAGGTGGGTCAGAACAGAGAAACTTTCAAATCATGCAGGATAGTGTCCCTCAAGAACCAGGACTGGACACTCCTGTTCTAAAGAAGCGATGTAAATTTACCAGGACAGATTGCAAAACAATTATTTTTTCTGAACTTAATGTTTTTTGTGCAAATATGTTGCATTTAGATTGAAAATATGGATAGTTTTATTCTCGGAACAGCATTTAATAAACCGTAGCCTGTTAAACACCAGTGCCTCAATGGGCTGCGACTGCTATTTTTCAAGTTGGCAAACATTTATGAGATTCTCTAAAATGTCTTAAAACATTTGTACAAATAAAATAAAATAAAAAGTGGTTTTCAAACACAGGTCACTCAAAATCCAGTTGCACGGCTTGCTGGTCACTTGGGCTCAAACCCTCTAAATTCAGTGAAATTGTCAGGAAAATGTGTCGATTTTCTTGCAATGTTGCGTCACGAACCAGTCTCCAACGTCAACAACCCATCAAGACCCTTAATATGGGTACTGATCCATTTCAAGCCTCAGGACTAAAGATGTGCACATGTGCATTCACAAGCAATTTTTTCCCTTTTGTTTTTGTATTTTTTAAGACAATTGTTATGAATATCAGTCTGGCAGCGCGCTAGCTCAGTTGGTAATCAGTTGGCTGATTGGTAACTCTAAATTGTCCCTAGGTGTTTGTCTCCATATGTCCCTGTGATGGGACTGGAGACTTGTCCCGGCGTGTCCCCTGCCTCTTGCACAGTGTCTGCTGGATATGGAGCTCCAGTGACCCCCACAACCCAGAAAGGAAGAAGCAGGTAAAGATGATGGATCATGGATTAATATCAAACTGTAATGGCAATAAATAAATAAATAATCAAATGAGCTTAATCAGTTAGCCATTGGCTGCCCTGATTTGGTATCAGTCCGCAAAATAATTCTCAGTTGGTCAGCCTCTAAAACCAATTCTGCTTGAAATTCTCTCATCATCTCCATCACTGTTAGAGTGATGTTGGTTTTATTTATAAATCAAGCTAATTGCTAGATGAGATTTAATGAATGTGAAGAAATATTGACCTCAAAAGTTTTATAGCGATTCAGGCAAATGCTCTATTGTGAACCAAAACAACTGTTTTCAACCAGTTTGACAAGACTGTCAACAAGGAAGAGGGCCGGCAATGGAGGAGGGGGCGTACCAAAGAGACCATCTTATCACAAGCAGAACTGATTTGTTCCACTTTGGAGTAAGCTGTTGGGGGAAGAATCAGTTTTGTTGTGCGTTTCCTTGACTGATGAAGCCTTCCAGACCGAAGGCGAAACGTTTCAGCACAAAAAAAAAAAAAAAAACTGTCCAGATGACCTGAATGAAAAATGTTGGATTGTATACCTGGATTATTGAGCATGGACTTTGTTCTATTGTGAACTGTTATGCCACTTTTGCATCAAATGGGTATTAAAATAAAATTGGGTGGAGTTTTCTTTACAGAAAACATGATAATCTATTTGAATTCTAAAAATAATTGTGTTATGTCAGATGAATAAATGTCATCATGTATCTGTCTGCTGCAGGTAACACACTAACTATTAATAACCACTCCAAAGAACCCCAGTTCATAGATATAATCAAACATGAAACAGTTTCTGCTCTTTAACAATGTTGTCAGTCCAATAATAGGATTAATTTAGGTAAAACAGTTGTTGCGGTGCAACATGAAATTGTCACAATTGTACCAATTTAATATCAACGTGGTTAAAAATTATTCCCGTTTCATTTAAAACTTTAATTAACCAAAAGGTTTTTGTAATTGTGTTGGACTGATTTATCCCAGGTTTTCATTAAAGGCATTTTAAGTATATATTTAGAATGTAATATTTTGAGAAAACATAAATATCCACAACAATATACCAGTGATGTTTGAATGTGTGGCCTAAAACCAATTTTAAGGCTGAACTCAGTTTTTTTTTTTTCCAAGACTCAGGTGCTGTGAACGGGCAAATTGCTTCTCTAAATGATGTGGTTTTGCTCCCAACGCTAGTTCTTTATCTAAAAAGTACCACATTGTATGACCTAACCTCACTATTCACTCACTTTTATCGCCTCTTATTTTCTTCTAAATAACCCTCTGCACACTCTAAACATGAAAAAGGGGTTTGAAAAATGACCTGAAGTGACGTTCCCAGATGTGCTGTTTTCACAGCGCTCCTTCTCCTGCTCAATTTCACTCACCACATCGCACATCTGCACCGATAACACCTGCATAAAAAAAATAAAGCACAATTTAGAATAAAGAAAGTAATATGGCTCCTTTACAGCCCTGTAATTAGATTATGTGCAGAAAACCATTCACATATTTGTCATACTCTCATAACTCTGGCCTTTCATCCTACGCTGTTTTAGTTAGAATGAATTTATGCCTCATAATTCAGTAAATATGCAGAAACGTTCTCTGTGTCTGAAAACATAACAAAGTTCCTTCTTGCAAAAGGAATATAGATGCTATCATGCAAATGGATTAGGAAGTAGAGAGGGGAGCCACTGAGTAATCCGCTGCGATTGTTCATCTGTGTCAACAAAGGCTGAAAAATGCAGGCTGACAGCCACAGGCCGAGGAACGGTGGGCTAATGAAAATGTGTAAGACGAGCAGCGAACGCTTGAGAAGGTCAAAGGAGATGAGCGGGGAAGAAAAGTCAAAGTGGAGCCGTTGAACTCCCTGAGAAGAGCTTCGCCCTGTGACCCAAACGATACTTGAGTAGAGAAGGCCAGGTCATGTAAACTGAGTTCTGCAGCACAAAGCACACAATAAAGTCAAGATCTCGCATTCCTTGAAAGACCGTGTATCATACACCGCCTTTCATGCCAGAGTTTTAAACTGAGCTCATCTTTTCAATCTCAAGAGTATGCGTTTTCAACGACTCTCAACGACCACCACATCAAATCAGTATCTATATCTATAGCTGGGGCAACAACACCTCCAGCCTGATCAAGAAAGCTCATCAGAGACTCTACTTCTCCTCAGGCGGCTGAGACGAGCTGGTCTGGGAATCTCAGTCCTCACCTCCTTCTACAGGTGTGCAGTGGAGAGCATTCTGCTCCAGCATCAACGTGTGGCATGGAGGCTGCACAGCTGCAGAAAGAAAAGCTTTGCAGAGAGTGGTGAAGGCTGCACAGAAGTCTGTTGAAGTCAGTCTCCCCACCATCACAGACATCTACACCTCCAGATGCAGGAAGAGGGCCACCTGCATCATGAAGGACCCCATTCACCCAGCACACACACTTTTTGCCTCACTCCCCTCAGGCAGAAGGTTGAGAAGCATTAAGTGTAGAACCACTAGACTGAGGAACAGCTTCTACCCTGAAGCCGTTAGATTCATGAATCCCTAGTCAGGATTATCACTGAAAAATAATCACTGTAATGCCACTAGGTTGTTGATATGTGCTGCTGACTATCCATGATGCTGATCTTATGCTGCTGATTATTTCATGCTGCTGTGTTCATTCGTCCTCATCTGCTTATACGGACTCATGTTCGTGCTGCTGTTTGGCGCATTGTTTTGTACTATTAGTGCTTAGTATATTCTTAGTTTAGCGTATTTCTTAGTTTATATCTTGGGTCTTATTACATTTTTTTTTGTTTTTTTTTTTAACAATTTGTACTTTTGTTGGACGTAACTGGGACCCTGTGTACATAGTTTCGTTCCATAACATGTACCACATGTGGTGTATAAAGACACCTTGATAATAAAGTCAAGATCTAGCATTCCTTGAAAGACCGTGTGTCGTCCACCGCCTTTCATGCCAGAGTTTTAAACTGAGCGCTTCTTTTCAATCTCATGAAGCATCACAAGGCATTTTAAAGTATGTTTTCAATTACTCTCAACTACCAACACATCCAATTGCAGCTCATTGTCAATAAAATTGACTGAGTAATGGTCATTTTTGTGTAGGCTTATGCCAAAATTCCCTGCTGATGCACCACCGGCTGACCTTCTGGTTCTTAGGCCTAATCAGAAATCACCCCATATACATATACATATACATATACATATACATATACATATACATATACATATATCACTGGTGACAACTGAGTCCAACTCATCTGGTAAAATCAGAACTGCCTGGGAACGTGGATTAGGTGCTGAACTGTTTGAATCATGGTGGTGATTCTCAGCACATGTTCAAGTAGTACACCATGTGCTAGATTGCAGCTAATACAGTTTAAAGTAATTAACAGAGTCCACTTTTCAAAATCCTGTTTATCTAAAATTCTAAAACGTTCAATACAAAAACAACTGGACTTTATTTGTAACAGAAGACGTTTCGCTTCTCGTTCGAGGAGCTTTCTCAGTTCAAAGAGCAGAGAGTGTGTGGTTCAGGTTATCATGTCCTGGATGACTGAGAATCTTCACCCGTTTATCTAAAATCTTTCCTTCAATTTTAGACCAGTGTGACAGATGCCAGACTTCAGCTTGCAACTTGAGCCAAATGTTTTTCTTCTGTCCAAGTTTGCATACATTCTGGAGTGATTCCTTTCCTTTACTTTCAGGGGGGTTTAGAACCCAGATCCAAAGTGACCCACTAATTGACATTTTTTGGAATTCCAATGACCACGTTTAACCTAACTCCCCTGCAAAATGAGATTTTAACTTACTGTTTCCTTCTTGCTAGATGCTGCATTTTACTCTTGTGGAAATGTCCCACACCTCCATCCACGTTACTATAGCTTAACACTGTCAGGGCATGTTTGAGGGTGGAGAAGATTTTACTAACAGTGAAGGGTAGTTCAGAAAAAATTACGCTTTGTGGAGTACCTCAAATCTTTACCTCCTTAGTGTGTCGAATTGTGTAATTTACCTACCATGTTCCGAAATTATAAAGATGGTAAACAATTTTTATTTATTTTAGAAAACCTCACCACACAATTTTTTTCCCTTTGCTTTTATTTATATATTTTTTACTTTTTCTCTGTGTTTTTGCATTTGCACAATGTTTTAAATTATGAACAACATTGTATAATCTCAGGCAGCACGGTGGCGCAACTGGTAGAGCTGCTGCCTCAGCGAGCAGGTCCTTGGTTCAAACCCCGGTCCAGGGGTCTTTCTGGGTGGAGTTTGCATGTTCTCTCCGTGCATGCGTGGGTTTTCTCCGGGTGCTCCGGTTTCCTCCCACAGTCCAAAAACATGCATGTTAGGCTGATTGGTAACTCTAAATTGTCCCTAGGTGTGAGTGAGAGAGTGAATGGTTGTTTGTCTCGTTTGTCTCTATGTGGCCCTGTGATGGACTTGCGACCCGTCCAGGGTGTACCCCACCCCTTGCACAGTGATTGCTGGATATGGGCACCAGCAACCCCCGTGACCCAAAATGGAATAAACGGGTAAAGATAATGGATGGATGGATTGTATAATCTCTTGATAAATAAAAAAAATTGCAGCTCTGCATCTATACAACTGACTGAGTTATGGTCATTATTGTGAAGACTTATGCAAGTTAGCTGTGGGTGCTATCTTGAAATGTGTTGACTCTAAAAGTGAATATATGCATTGATTATTTACTGAAGGTTTCATTTAAATCCATGCACACCACACACACACACCAAATTAATCTTTCAGGGGGTTTCTTTATGGTTTATGAGATATTTTGCTAACGGTACAAACACACAGACCAACACGGACAGAACCACTGTCTTGCAGGGGCAGGCAGTAATTACAATTACACAGCTCGTGCTCGCTAATTAGTGCAGATGTTTTTAAAATGTCCAGCCGTGAGCTCAAATCCCACTGGAGCTGCTCACTGGACGGGAAACCCACCTCATCAAAGTAAAGTTCAGTACACCTGCAGTGCACGTACAGAAAGGAGAAGACGTCTCTGCACATCTTCATCCAACATTGATAAAATGCCAACAGGCAATCTGTGTGGAAATGACTTTGTGTGGGATTTTGTTTTATTTTTAAATCCTCTAACGTAATAAATTTAGTTAAAACCTGATGCAATCGATGAGCTGCTTACAGATGACGGACGAGGAACAGCGAGCTGAAAGACACAGCTGTTCGTCATTGCCTCCCAATAAAACATTCAGCGTGAGCAGGGTTTTTTTTTTCGTGCTTCTTTCAGACGACTTGTTTGGTTTATCTTGTGGCTGTGACTAAATTATGATCGCATGGATTAAAGTGAAGTGAGTGCAGTGAGGCGTCTGGTGGATGAACTGCTTCTTACAGGTTTTAAACCTAACAAGAACCAAAAAGTCTTCAAGACTTTGATTAAAATGTGTCCATTTGAGGTTAAATGTGCTGTAATAGTATGTGAGACCGATCCAACACATACCTTTAATAATAAGCATAGCAAAGCTATTTTTCCTCTGCCAGCAAATATTCTTCAGTTTTTTGGGTTGGCCGCTCATCAGTCAAAATGGTCAAGCTGAAAATTGACTATTTCCAGTCAACGGTTGACTGACACATCCCTGGTTGTTATATCTGACACTTGTGTCAATGTGCTCCCTGCAACCGGATGCTTTTTATGAGAGGGGTGCTTATTTCCAGCTCAACAGAAAATCCTAAAGGAAGTAGACCAGAATATTGTAAATTAATGCTTTCCAGTCCGTGTGTCTTAACCACATTATTTTCTTAGTGATGATACAATCACTGATGGTTGGGTGTCCAAAACTTACAAGACACAACTGTTTAACTCAATCTCTACTTAAGTGGTTCTGAGCCCTATGCTGTTTTTAATATTCACTATGACAATTTTTTTCCAAGCATGTTTTTATTAAGTACATTGCAACTTTTATGCAAATTTTAAAAACTGGCTTCATAAAGCAAACATGGTCTGAGAGCTAGAAACTGCCATTGAAAAACCTCTGACCTCTCATTGCAACGTCTCAAATGCTCCCAGAGTACATAAAGTGCAAACTATGTCATATTTTAGATCTTTCTGTGCTTCACCCACCTTCTCCTTACATGGATACGGTCACCATGACACACAGCTCTATTCATGGGAGTCTTTGCCTGCCACTGATTACAGCCAAAAATCCAACATACCTGAAGTAATAGCAGTGGATCAGCTCGAAGGTAGGAGTTTAATCTGTGCACTACGAATGAGCAAAGCAACCCGGATGCTGGAGGAAATCTCCTGTTGGTCAGACCCTTTGGTGACCTTAGTTTTGATTGTCTGGAAATAGACTGTGGGTCAATGTATCAGTGAAGGTCTTATGAGAGGATTAAGATGAAAGAGCCCCTCTCAGTGCTTTCATCACAATGAAACTGCATCAGTAATATTCCCCTTCCTGCTTTATGACGGAGTTTATCTTGATAACAGGGGAAACATGTCACTTAAATATCCCTAAGTGCAGTCAATGTGTCTTCTGTGTCATAAAGAAAATAATGTAGTACAAGACATTGATCATTTTTTTGGGCATACTTGATGTTAAATGTTCACACATTTCATTGAACTCAACCTAATTATGCCTCATATTGAAAAATAAGGTTAAATCTTGATATCATTTGATGATTGCCTCTCATTTTAATTCTGTTTTCTTCTTTCAATCCACTGAAAGTTACCCATCTAATATGACTGACTTAATAGGGTTAATAATTACATAAATAATGATGTTTTTTAGTAATGAAATGGACTTTACTAAAAGTTGCAATCATCTAAAACATGATTGCAACAAAAAAAAATGCACAATTAATTCTTATATTTAAAAAAAAAAAATCACAATGATTTTTGGGAAAACAAACAGGTATATTAATTAGCTTTAGAGCTTAAAAATCATTTTTACAGACAATTTTATTCAAAACTTTTAGGATTAACCGTCAAAGAGGAGGGAAGTTTGCATCTTCATCTTGTCCGGTAAAATTGTGGCTTCATGTTTTCATCAGCACATCACTTATTATGTTCGTTTTAGCTGATATGCTAGTTTTGGAAAATATTAACAGCTGATTTCTAAAAAAAAAAAAAAAAATTCACATTTTTATCTTCTGAAAGCAATTGGAATGTTATATAAAATTTAAAAGCAACAATCTTCTCATAAACGGACATTTTCTTCACAATAGTGCATGGTAAACAGATCATCAAATGTTTACACTGAGATTTTACCAATTTTTGGAAAAAGGAAATTAAAGTAACTGACTTTTATGGCAGCAACACATCTCAAAAGCATTACAACAAGAGCTAAAAGGCTGTAGGAAGCAGCTGGAAAAGCATTCTGCAACTAATTAGGCTGATTGCCAACAGGTCAATAAGGGCTGGGTCTGAAAAGCAGTTTAGAGACTGAATCTTTCACAAGATGGACAGAGGTTCATCAATCTGTGGAAAAACTGCACCTAAAATGATTTATTAACCTTTATTTAACCAGGCAAATCCCTTTGCGATAACAGATCTTTTTTGTAAGGGAAGCCTGGACCACAAGGCAGCCTAATATGCAGGTTATTGAATTATGGGAGGAAACCGGAGTACCCGGAGAAAACCCACGCAAGCATGTGAAGAACATGCAAACTTCACACAGAAAGACCACAGGTCCAACCGAGGATTGAAGTCAGGACCTTCTTGCTGTGAGGCAACAGTGCTAACCACTGAGCCGTCATGCTGCCATCAGCGGAATAAATTCAAAATAATGACAAAGGAAAATTGG
Source organism: Nematolebias whitei (assembly GCF_014905685.2). Lineage (NCBI taxonomy): Eukaryota > Metazoa > Chordata > Actinopteri > Cyprinodontiformes > Rivulidae > Nematolebias > Nematolebias whitei. Next base: position 29,277,316 of record NC_056517.1, read on the forward strand.
GAAGACAACGTCTATTCCAAATTCAACAGCTCATAATATCATGAAAATATTTCTGTCACGATTAGCTGGTGCTGGTAAACCCAGTGGTGCAGGCAAAGACTCAGGATGATTATAAAAAAGTAAAGAATTTATTAACAACACAAAAGAGCTGACAGGGCAGCAAAGCAAACATAGAATGTTCAGAGGGTACTCACGATACAGACAGGTCATCCCCAGTGAACAGAAGACAATTCCAGGACAAGGACTAACACAGAGACACAGTCTAATATACAGGAAACACCAATTAGACAAAGTAAAGACACCTGTGAGTAATCACAGATGCCAAAGAAAGAGACAAGGGTTGCAAGACGTAAACACACCACAAGATGGGGCTAGATAATAAAAAACCACAAACCCTATAAAGATAGAAACAGAGGATCAGGGGAACGCAGATAAACACAACACCAGGGACAAAACCACAACTCCTATATTTTTTTTCATGACTACCTGTGCATAATGAATAGATAGTGATGAATGAAGTCCAGAAAGTATTGTTAATTTATCATTTTTTGCTGGTATGGAGTGACGGAGATATGCCAGACATCAATAAACATGTTTTTGGCTTCATTATAAGATTGTACTGTGGTTCTCTGATGAGAATGTTTGGTTAGACTGTGATTAAGGACACCTGTCCAAACTGATCTGAACTGCTCTGTGGGTTCTAATATTGGTGAGAGTCACTTCCAGGGCTCCGTACAGTATAGATAAAAAAAACTTTGGAGGAACACCATCTTGCATGTTTTAGTTGTTTCCCTGTTCCAACTCACCTGATTCAGTGATTTAATTACTTCATCAAGTTCTGTGGAAGCCTGTTAATCACCCATTCATTCAAATCAGGTGTGTAAAAGCAGTAAAACATCTAAATTGTGCAAGATGGTGTTCCTCAAGGACCAGGGTTGGGAACCACAGAGTTAGAGCACTCTGGATGTTCAAGCTCTGAGCACGTTCTGAGTTATTTTGCATCTGATTGTCTTGACTGTTCTCTCTTGCTGGTAAGATCTTTTTTAACAAATAAATTATCTCAAGTCTTTACCTGATTGATGAGTGACACAAAATCTGTAATATAGGTCAACATTCTCCTCAAAAACTTCAGCAACTGGACTCTTAAGTTCCTATTTATTTACCCAACACCCCATCATTTTTTTAACTTGGTGTTGTATAACCAAATGATTATTACATTTTTTAAAAACCGCTGTGTGGGTTTTTGTATAAATTACATTAACGAAGTTACAGCAACTCAGATTTTCATTTTTTATAAACAGTGAACCAATGTTCTGCGTCAACAAGGCTTTTGGGAATTTACCTCAAGAGTCTAATTTCCAAAACACCACAAAGGCTGCATAAAGAGTAAAACACTGAAACAAATTGTTTTATGAGGCAGCCAAACAGACAAGATAGTGGAATGTGTGCATGGCTTTAGCCTGTAAGCTGTTGGGATCAGGCCTTCTTTATTGCACAGTGTTGGTTTATTTTTCTTACAAACTTGTAAATTAGTAGAAGAACTACAATCACAAAGAAAGAAAATACGGATGAAGCAATCACCAGAGTTCACATCGCTAGATTGGACTGGTTGCTGGATGCCCTAGTCCATAAAAAAAAAAAAATTTAAAATCAAACGATTTTCATTCAAATTAAAAATGCAATGAAGTTCCTGCCATCCTGCTGCTGCAAACAGGCCTGTGACATCACCAGTTTACTGAATGGAGCAATAAATCAAACTGCCAGTCGTGAACTATGCAAATGATGAGCAGACTGCTGCAAAACCTTACATGCACACGCACATATATTTACAAGGAGTCGCAGGGAGCAAAAAAAAAAAAGGTCACAAATACCTGTCAGCTCTGATTGCTTGTTAGTGCATAGCTCATCATAAGGGCTGCCAGGGCGCTGCGGTCTTGTTTTAAATAATTAATTTAAAATTGAGAAGAGCTGAGAGGTGAATGCAGGGAGAGGCGTGTGTAGACAATCATGTGCACATCCATCCTGTGGATGTGCAATGTGGAGCAGCATCTACATCAGGTGGTAAACACTTGATTTAATAGGCCGTTAGAAAATTGGCCGCATTAGATGTAAACAAATCTTCACAGGCAATAAAACATAAACTCAGACATATTTGTTACTTTGAAAAGCTGACAGACACGGTGAGCTACTGAATAAGATTGCAGATTTCTGTGTATAAATGCATATAAACACTTCATCAATGTGATCCGCACTCGTGTGCATCAAGAACTGAATCAGACAAGGATTCATTTATAAAACTGAGTGCAGAAAAAAAACTGTTCAGAACTTTAAAGCAAATTGGTTGTTTTGCTGCAGATAACAAAGTTAATGTGAGATTCCCAAGTCACAGCAGACAATAAAGAAAGCGTTTGTAACATTAATATGCCAGTCCAACTTCTCGTGCACCAAGGAAGCACAATTTAAAACCAATTTAAACAGATTGTCAGCCCCACTCAGATCTAGTGGCAAAAACAGATTATATAGATATTTATTCACTTGGTAAAAATACTATTTTGTGACCAACACAAATGGTTTATCACATCTATAAAATCTGGAAAGACCTTTAAAATTTGACAAGTGAAAAACTGTGTCTGAGGGATTTGAACAGGGAATGTTTGTAGTCTTTAAGATGAGTGTTTTTCTGGACTGGAGATGAACAAGGAATACAAGTAAACCTTAATGTTTTTGGTGCAAAATATTCAAACGAGTAGGAGTTACAGTGTGTATTACAAAGTACAAGAGAGGCAGATTTATTTATTTGTTTGTTCATTCATTCATTATTTGCTTGCTTGATTGTCCAAGGTAGAGTGACGGATCCTGGCAAGAGGAGGGAGTAGTTTTATTCACCACCAGGTGCAATGGTGGAGCTACGGAGTGACCAATGGTGGCCTTGGCCCCCATAGATTAACCTTTGGCCACTCCAAGGACCACCCCAATCATTTGAGGAAACTATCCTTCATGCACTATAAAAACTAAAAAGCATAGTTTCCTCAAATGATAGGGGTGGTGGGTTTACATATATATGTGGCAGTGGCCATCTTGAATTTTGATGTGACAACCCAATTTTTCGAAGGAAACTTTCTTATGCTTAGATGTAGCCACACCCCAAAATGGAAGTTGGTACCTCTCTTATTTTTCAAGTTATTGTGCTCACAACATGCACAGACAGACAGACAGACAGACGGACGGAGGGTATTCCCAGTTCCCCCTCTTTGCTCCATGAACAAAAAGAGAATACCATAAGGAGGAAAAAAAATTGAACTGCATTAACTGGGCATGGAAATAACATTAATAATAACTGTTAATGGTGAGAAATTTAAAAGAATCCAGAAAATATTTTTCAAATTGTATAACTTTTAGGAAAAACAAGAACACTTTTTGAATTGTATGGCAGTAACACATCTCAAACAAGCAGTAAGAAACATTTCCTCTTTTTTAGTAATAATCTGTAAACATTTTGGAGGTTTTGTCTTTGGTGCCAGCTGTTCAGGTCAAACGTTTACTCAGTTTTTATTTTAGCATTTAACTTTTATTCCTAAATCATTAAAAATATATAATATTTTGCAGAACCTAACCAAATATTTGATTGCAGTAAAAGAAATGACTTGGTTAGGTTTTGGAAATTTGACTTAAAAACTTGTAAAAAGCTGAACGAGACAGAACCAATGCATAGCATATATATGAAGATAATCTAAAGGTAAAATCACAGCTGAGCAGGACACATGCTGAATCCATACTTAAGGACATTAATCTCAAGTAAACCCGTGACACTGAACAGATGTTTAAAAAGTGATACGTACAGGATTAGCACGCTGATTAACGTTTACTTGCTTGTGTTTTATTAAACACTAAGTTTCAATTCAATGACCATGCTGCCCATCTCATCTGTCTCCCATTTGAAATTAGCATTGGTTTCTTAGCAGAGTTTGATGTTATCGCTGTGCAGATTGATGATGTGTTAGTTGCTGTTTTGGGCACACGAGAAGGCAGACTGGACAAAACATAAAGCAAAAACTGATTAAATATAAGAGAAGTTAACTTAAAATATAAACGTTGCATGAACTGATAATAAGAAACCCTAAAGGAACCTTCCAAGTTCAAGAATCTTTATTATCCCCAAGGGGCAATTTGTTTCACAGTCAGTAGGCACATAGAACATCCATACTAAACGAGACATTGAGGCATTAAAATAACAGAACAGAAATCAACATTGTTCATCGAGAAGCCTGATTGCTACAGAGGTGAATGAGTTTTTTCAGTCTGTTCGTCCTACAACTGGGCAGCAGATACCTGCGTCCAGAGGAAAGCAACCTGAACTCGCCATGGAGTGGGTGAACAGGATCTGCCAGAATCATTCATTCATTCAACCTTTATTTAAACAGATAAGTCACATTGAGCCTTGAAGACTCATTTACAAGTGAGACCTGTCTGGACAGACAATAAATAGTGGTGAAAAATGACACATAGGGTTTAGAGACAAAAAAAATTCCTAACACGCTTTTAATCTTTGGTTGAAGGTCAACAACGTGATAATGAAAAAAAAAATCTTGCACACTAGCATATAATGATGCCGACAATACGCGGGGGGCGGGACGTAAGGATGGTGAGCAGTCAGAGACAACACACAGAGGCACTGCAGAGTTCAGATAAAATCACTCAGTTCAAATAGTTCCCTCTGGAGAGATCCGTGCACACTCGGGGGGTGTCGAGGACGACCAAGGACAAATCCAAAGAGTCCTGAAATGATGACAGAATGTTTAATCGGCTGGGCCCCTTTGAAAAGTCCATGTAAATTCCTCGATGGGAGGGGAGGGAGGGGCAGAGCTTCAGGATTACAAAACTTCCAGGCGAGTAGAGATAAGATGGCCTGTAAAGGCCAGTCAGGGAGCCAAATACAGATAAACCACCCGCTTCGGATGTTATCAGCCATTAAATGGCCGTTATTAGTTGTTATCATCTTCATATGTATCGGTCAGACTGCCCCTCCTGTACCTCCTAGTGGGTTTAAAGGTACATTGTTAGCGTTGTTAGCGATGATAATAGGTTCTGTTTTTAGCTTTGTTAGTGCTCATAATAGCATCACATGGTTAGGTTTAGAGTAAAAGGTCTGGCGGTTAGGTTTACGGTCTTGGTTAGGTTTAGGCACAAGGGTAAGGGGGTTCAGTTTAGGGTTGGTCCTCTGGGTCAGGTGTAAGCTTACGTTTAAGAAAAGGGTTACATAAGATGGAAAAAATATAAAAAGACACTTCCTGTTTACCCCCGTGCGACGCTGCCTATGATCAGCGATAATAACGATAACATACAAAGTACCTTTAAACCTACTAGGAGGAAGGCAGGACAGTTTGACCACTACATATGGGGATGATAACAACTAATAGCTGCCATTTAATGGACTGATAACATCTGAAGCCTCTCGATAAACACTATTGTTTTGGGGACAGGCAGGACTTTAATGACAAGTGACCTTGAGTCTGAGTCAGTCCACTCTGTTCTGAAACGTCCAAATAAAAATGGCCACACCAATGAACTGTGCCTGAAAATAATCCCCGAGATCTGATCCATCCTGCCAAAAGCATTTGAGTCTGGGTACTCAAGGCACAAACCAAACCATCATAAGGCAAGCAGCCTGACCAGGTCCAGATTTTCTGCCGATGACTTCCTTGATTGTAGATAAACCAGGAACCAGCCGAATCCAAAAAGCAGGAACCAGTTATCATAAATCCAATTATATATGCGTCCTTAAAATTCACAAATGGCAGCAGAGATAGACACATCATCAAGTCTTCCAAGTCAATGAGATATCCAGCTGCGTTCGTGCCAAAAGGGCAAATCGCCTTACCTAAAGCCTGTCGTCTCTTCAAAGAAATGTTATCAATTGTGTTGAGGGACCAACTGACCAAATCCAAATCCATAAATTATGAATCAGCCTGGCCTTGTTCGCTGACCTCACCTTGTGTAGGTCAGTGAGGTTCTGTAGGGCTCTGCCAGCAGTTTTGCTGCACATCCTGACAATCCCCAAGAGTTTGTTCCTGTTTTTGCATGTCAAAAGTCCAAACCAACAGATGAAGGTGAAAGTAAAAAAAACTCAATAAAACATTCCCATAAAAGTAGAATCAACATTAAAACCACAGAACTTGCAATAAAAATTATCTTCTTTCTCAACATGCTTAGTATTGCACTTGTGCTATATTATACTGAAAGGGCATTAAGTAATCATGGCCTGTTGTGTTCAGTTGCAGCCCTACACTTGTCAAAGTGAAGGCAGTCATGTCAGATAAATGCGCACCCTCCAAATTTACCTAATCTTTTATTCTACAACCACAACAGGAAATCCTCTGGCAGCGCTCACGCACAAACTGTTTAGATAAGGAGGGGTTTTATTTATTCAAGCAGTTGCTTCTGGTGTCAATCCGTCAGTTCTGTTATTTGGATACAGATAGGAGGAGAAATTATCATTGCCCACACTCCCCATCCTTCCCCTCCACCCACCCCCCTTCCCATCTGCTTAGTGTTAAATTGACAACAGTGAATTCAACCACTAACACACGCTTTTTTAACCACTTGTGTGATTTTCTTACCACGTTTCCCGACTTGATGAATTGATGAAACATGTCTTAGTGTGTTATTGTAAAAGCAGCTACCAATGGCACATAAAGGATGTCAACAAATGACGATTCTGGTTAGTCTGACGCGTCAGGTTGGGCCAGATGTGTGTGTGTGTGTGTGTGAGGGGGGGATGTTCACTGTGTGGAAAGAGTTTGAAGGAATCCACGCTGTGCACCAGAGGAGTAAAAGTCACAGCCTGTTACTGACTCATTGATAATCTTTTATATCTCTTAGAAAACAAAAACGAAAAGCTTCATCACGGCTGAAATAACTCTGACATGTGGAAGCTGAGTGAGAAACAGCACGAACATGTCCAAAATGACATGTCACTTGGAATTTGTGTGTGTAGACAAAAGTTTAAATCTAAACAATATCAAAGAGCAGATTTGATCATATTTATGGTACGCCGCAAGGAGCAGGTGGGCGATTATTTCTCTGTGTCTGTGTGTGTTTAGGTGTGTGTGTACCAAAGTATCTCATAAACCTCTGGACGAATTGTAAGGAAATTTACAGAAAGTAATCAGATGATGTACATCTACATCTCTTTGACTTTTGGGAGTAAACCTGATTCAAGAGGGCTGCCAAATAACTCTAAAAATAAAAATAAAAAAATGGTTAAATTTGTTAATTTTAGAGAAACTGAAATAAAATCTGGTGCTGCATCTTATATTTTTCATTAGGAAATAATTGTCTGTTAGCAAAATGTTTCATGAATCACTGGATTAATTTTGTAGAAACTTTTTTAATATATTCAATGGATGTTCGTCTACAAATTATTGATGTTTTAAGCCAATCAAGTTCAAAATAGCTGCTACAGCCATGCTGGCCTTAAAAAACACAAACGTTTGGCAGAAATTTGTAAATTTTACAAATATTGCGTTAATATTTGATGTGGCTGTCGCTAAGAGTCAATACCAACACACACTACAAGTGCTACTCATTGTTCAAGATCTTTGTTAAAACTTTAGAATCAGTTCACCAAAGTTCATGCGCAATAATCCATGTGCAACAATGTTCAGTCAGGTCATCTGGACGGTTTCTTTAATTTTTTTTGTTGAGACGTTTCGTCCTTTATCCAAAGGACTTCTTCAGTCTGAGGAGCCACCAAACAAAACTGATTCTCACAAACAGAAAAAAAAAAAAAAAAACAGTTTGCTGGTACTAAGATGGCCTCCGGGCCCGCCCTCTCCCCCATCAACTTCTCTGAGACAAAATATCTAATGAACCACAGGACTGATTTTAATGAACCTTTCAGTGAGTATTCAATGGAGCTACATCGGTCTTGCTTACCATATTTTCCGCCGTACACGTCGCACCGCCGTATAAGTCGCATCAGTCCAAATATGTCAAAGTGGAAAAAAACATAAATATGTTGCTTTGACATATACATCGCATCTATTATGCTTCACCGCTGACGTGTCGTGTTTGTTACATGTCACCTCTGACAACCTGGAAACCTGGGCGGGTGTTGTGCCAGAAATCGATTGGCTGCCAAATGGCGGCCGCGAGAGCATGCACGGGAGGATTTTAACAAGAATTTTACAAGATTAACACTTAAAAACAATAATTTGTTTGCTCAAATTATAGGAAAGGTGTGTCTCAGTTGAACTTTTACTTAATAAATGCACTTCAATGGTCAAATTAGCTGCATTTCATTGGGGCGGCGCAGCGAAATGAAGCTGATTTGACGGTTGCTCCAGGCAGAAGAAGGTGGCTGTATGGCAAGCCAAGTGTGTCATTAATAGCCACTACCTATTACATGACACAACGGCATGCCTTAGTACTCAAGTGCCATCTAGCGGCTGAAAATGGTCAATATTTTCAATGTCAGAATGAATGAAAACGGTCATATCTCAGCCAAAAATGGGTTTATAAATATGGAGGAAAAAACATTAATAAGTCATTTCGTTGTATAAGTCGCAGGGCATGAAAATTATGCAAAAAACTGTGACTAATACGGCGAAAAATACGGTAACTTTTAATCAAATTCAAGATGTCTGCTATTTTACATTACCAAACACAAACATAACTATAATTCAGATAATTTTACAAATATTGAGCTAAACTTTAACGCCGTAGTAGCTGAGAGTCATCTCTAACACACACTATAACCACGACTTCTCAAAATATTGCATGAGATTGCGCAACACACTGCATTACTCAACATAAGATGGTCTTAGTTTTGATCTCTGGTGTGAAAGGCAGTGGGCAATAAGCATTTCTTTAAAGATTGATCAGCCTTTAATAGCGCCAGGAGACATTTGTTTAAAGCATATTGTGGTTTCTATTCTACCTTTTCTATTCATCCAGGATACTCAAAGTGCTTCACAACATAATCTGCCCTCATTTAATCACCAATGCACACTCTGCTACGTCTCTACAAAGCTAATCTGAATAAATCATTCTATAAAGACTAATCAGTGCTTTAAATTACATTCATACACCGATGAGACACACATCAGAGGCTATGAGAAGTTCAGTGTTTTGCTCAAGGACACTTCATGTGACTGCATATTGGTGGAATCGAACCTCCGACTCCCTCACTGGAGGACGACTGCTCTACCACTCAGCCAAATATAGATTAGGGGGCTGTATAGGGATTGTTCAGATCTTTGTTGAAGTTAAGCTTTGTAGCAAGGTCATAAAAAGTTCATATCTTATTTGTTGCAGATGGCTCTATGTACAGCAGAGAAATGGGTTGTAGTTGTCAATCTGTTTGAAATTAAATGATTTATTCAAATAGAGATCCTTAAACAGGTAAAATAGTAATTGTTCATGACATTGCCACAGAACCCTATACTTTGAAAGCTTTGAACTATAATTTTAAATCACATAATGTGTTTTCTCAGCGAAAAATACTTCAAACCCGGTGACGATGGGTTTAGACTCATCAGCCAAACATTTACCAAGTGATTAAGCATCAATAAATAAAATGTAAAGTTCATTTGGTAGTTTTTGATGTTTTCTTTCTTGCAGAACAGAATAAGCAGAACCTGAAAAGTGACTGCAAGTGAAAGCAGCAGATTGATTGAATCAAACTGTTTGTATGAGCTCAGTTTAAAGCCAGTGTGGCCTTGGATACGGTCATCAATTTGAATTATTGGGACGTTTTTTAAATATAAAACAGATCGGTTTTGTTGGCAGCTACTGAAAGAACTTCACCTTCACACGCACTGACTCAACTACTGACAAGGAGATGAAAACTGTTTCACAAGTCAGATGTGTTGGCACGAGACACACAAACAAACATCCTTGAAAAAGAGAATGAAAATAGCAACTTTTAGAAAATTGGCTATTGGTTTAAAATACTGAAATCTACTTAAAATAAGAGCTTGGTGGCTGTGAACTACATTAAACGTGAAGTTTCAGTGTTTTCATGGTTAGAAGAAAAAAAAGGCTTACTTTAGGAAGACATCCGTACAGCAGCAGCACATAAAGCAGCTGTAAAGAATCCATCCTGTCCGGGTTGGGAAGGATTTTAGTCCTCTCGTTATTTTTTTATGGGTTTTTTTGTAAAACTCTCCTTTTGTGAACCTATGTGAGGAGAGAGAAGCCGTGCTGTCGCTCCATCGGACTGCGCTCTTCTTGTGTGTGAGCTCCTCCAGCAGCAGAGCTTCATCTGTTTCCTCCCCTCCCCTCAGCTCCTCACACCGCCTGTTAACAAGACTGTCAGTCTGTCCTGCTGCTCATTAATTATCATGTAATCCCTCATTCTTAGTGTAGGCATAAAACAAACAGACTAAAGAGCTGGAGGAGAATCTGATACTGGTTTTTGGCTTCATCCACATCGGGAATTATGAATCTGGTTTGACAGGTGGAATAAATTCACGAGTCGCTTTTATTTCTTTGGCTGATTTTTCCAGATTGTTGAATTTCTCCAATGCTGGACCAAATCCACTTTCAAATATTTTGATTATTGCTTCGTCCTGTACCCGAAATTTAGATTTAACAGTGTTTTTCAAGCGGGGTCCTGTGGAAAGGGTAAAGCGAATAATTAATATCTTATCTGTTGCAGATAATGTTTTAAATTACCTCAGTTTGGAAAAATAAAGTTAAAGTTTAACTGAACTGACAAGTTAATGGCTAGTCCAAGCAGGGATAAGACTCAAGTATTTTATGTGAACTACAGTAGTCCCTCGTTTATCACGGGGGATCCGTACCCTGAAGCCCCGCGATAAGTGAAAACCGTCAAGTAGGGATAGTAGTACAAGTTGTAGTTTATTTAAGTATATATATATAAGTATATATATATATATATATATATATATATATATATATATATAGCTGCTGCCGTCCCTCTTTGTGCTTTCAGATAATCTCAGAAGTGCATGTGAATATTTGTGTAAAATTTAAAAAATGACAGCAGTGTATAAAATTATTTGTGCAATCTGCTACATTTTGAAGATTTTAATTGTTTTTAAAAAGGCTGTAATTCCTTTTAGTCATGGTCTGACACATGAGTTTTTAGCTCATCAAAGAATGTTCAAAGAGCTGTCTGTAACAGGTAAGATATTGATGAACTCAAATGATTCAAAATGTTGGAACCTTTGCTTTAAGAGGTGTCCAGAGACAAGAATGAAGAGAAAAACAATGTTTGCATAACTATTTAGTTAATGTGCTGTCTACTGCTCGGACCCATTTGTTTATATAAAAGGACGGGTCTTCATTTTTTTACTGAAGCCGGTCGCCAACTGGCTTCAACTTCCAGCATCCAGTTTTGTTTCTAGTAATAATACTCCTTGATGGTTTATGTATGAAAAATGAACTTCCTGTGCACGACTCTTCTTCTTGTGTCATTCCATCCACATGTCTGTATGTTGTCAGTTGTGACACCTCAGATAGTCCTGCATGCCTGAAGCAGCAGTTTACTATCCCGGCACGAGTCAGCATAATTCCACCTTCAGTACTTCTCAAGTTTGACATCATCTCTAAACAACAAGTCGACGACATGAACCTCACTTACTGCACCTCTGCTGCATGAAATAATTAATAGGTCCTTGAAAACTCAATTAAAACCACAGTGTGCTTGAATAAACTTTCACTGTGCTTCAAGGTAACATGCACCTGCGCATGCTTTCAGGACTAATAACTGCAGCCTTGACGGCACATTCCTTTCATCTTCAACAACCGAGTCGCTTGTGCAACTAGAACTGACTTGTTCGTTTGTAATAGATCATTTTAAAAAACAGTTCATGACAACAATTTTCATTTAAGACCATGTTAAAAGAAGGCAGAGGTGGCCAGTGTTTGATTATCTTAATGTGGGAAAGAAGCTGCCTGTTGGATTACGAGGTTTTTAAATATATGAAGGAACATTTACTGAACAGCTGCTCTCAGAAAGTCCATTACCCAGATTGCAGTGTGTTATTGTCTTGTAGTCATTAATGCGTAAAAATGTGTGTAGGGTAACCACAGATAATAAATAAAACGGTAAATGGTCTGCACTTTGAGCAACTTTTAGCCTTCAAAGAGCTTTACAACATGTTTTCTTGGCTTTAATACACCACTATAGTTCTAAATAATCAGTCCATCTCAACAATAGCCCAAAATGTCATAAAGGAAGAGAATGTCAGATTAACCATTTGAGCTTCACATTTTTCAACTGTAGCCCAAAGAAAGGCAGGAATATTGTTTCTGAGATGTGTCTAACTGATTTGTCTGTTGGCTCTTTCAGCACCTTTAGATCCGGCTGTCCTCTGCAACCCCCCCTGCGGTCACATCGATGCAGCCTTCGTTCATTCCGGCTGTCACATCCGTCATTCGTCTTCCTGAGCTGCAGATTGTGTCTCTGTTGCGGCTGATTGACCGCCACTCGCAGCCAACTGGACCTCACAGCTTCCTCTTCCATGTCTGCGGCTGACTCCATTCTCTCTGCATGAGTCCACTCATGACTATGGACAGACGAGTCAGAGAGCAACTACAAAAAATAAAAGAAATGGAATATGCACAAAAAGCTGAGAAGTGGTTTGGTTTTCTTTTATAGAGGTCCAGCTGCAGGTTATCTCTGCTCTGTGGCCACACTTCACCTTTCAGCTTGATCTTGAAGCTAACATCTAACCCAAACATCTAAATGTACACTAAAAACCCAACAAATGAGTTGATTTTTCCTTATCTGGCAACCTTTGTATTGATTTTTAGCTGATAACTGTTTGGGAATAACCATGTGGGTGCAACAATTCTATATTTATATCTGTCAATCTGTGTTTTCTTTCACAGATTCAACAACAAGAAAAAAAAAGTTTTGTGGAGATTGTTGGATAAAAACATCCTCTATTCATTTTCCTTACTCGAAGAAGCCACGCTCAAGGACACGAGAAGATTTTTAACCGGTTTTACTTGCAACGGCAGACTTTCACAACAAGTTAGGTGCACAGAAGTTACATGCATGGAGTCCAGTCACGAGAATCTTCCACGGGCAGTGCGCGAGAATTGCTTTTATACGCTTATCAGCTCCCAGCTCACAGGACAGCTGGTGACCTTGGCCATCCAGCTGCACATGCAGGATCATATCTGTTCTCATTCAGTTCTATGGGAGAGAAAAGAACTCTCTGGTAACTCAAACACATGGTTCATGGGCAATTAACATTCTCAGCCATAGTAGTTAAAAAACATCCATAAACCTTGACTAAAATCCCCTGACAGATTATAGAAGTGTCCACTACTTCTTTCATGTTATGTTATCTGTCTCTGTCATCCAACCACGACCATTCTTCACCCACAGCTTAATCAGCGCTCATGCCCTACACCTGTTCCTCATTATTTAAGATCTCCATTCACTCTAGTTCCCTGCCAGATTATCGAACCTTCTTGGTGTTAGATATTAATAATAATAATAATGTCATCACAATGTCAGCACTGTATGTTTCCATACAATGGTGAAATTAGTCTCTGCATTTAACCCATCCACCACCAGGTGGTGCAGTGGGCAGCTATTGAAAGCGCCCGGGCGGCATTTTGGGGATGAGGTGTGCTGCCCAGAGACGCCACGTGATGTGCAGTGACTGGGGATCGAACCTGGGACTTTCGGGTCCCAAGCCGGCTGCCCTGCCTCTACACCATCTCGGCCCCCACATCAGCCTTCTTGTTCATTTTCATGCCTGACATTCATGCTTTATTCTTTGGATTTCGACCTCACGCTTCATCATTAGGATCTACTGCTCTGCTTGCTCTTCGCCTGATTGTGTTTTGCCCATCTGACCCTTGTTTTCGACTACTTCTTCTGCCCATGGATTTCTGAATTATGGTTAGACCATTTGGACTTGTTACTGGATCTCTGTCTCCCCATGCTTGACCCCTGCTTGGACCCTGGATTACCCTGCTGTTCGCAGTATTAAAGGCCTCCCTCTGCAGCTGCCTTCCCAGCAGTTGCGGTGACGTCATCGCTTCAAGCTCCGACAGGTGGCTCTCACTCCACCTGCCTGTGAAGATGTGTTCTCGCAGCTGGATCCTGACTCCCACCTGCAGCTGCAAAACAATAAATTTGTTTTTGTTTTTACACTCATGTTGTCTGGCTGAATTCTGAATCCAAAAACCTGAATTCTGACAGATATATATTCTTCAATAAAAAGTAAGGTCTCTAGAACCCTAGGAAGCAAGGAGAGAGGTCAGGTAGGTTCTTCTCATTGAAAAAGATCTGAATATGTTTTGCTTTTTACAATTTGGTAGGACTGGACCAAGCGTGGATGTGGCCCAAGGATTTCCAGAGCAAAGACACTAGGAGACGCAGGCATGGCAGGCAAGTGGCTGGAGGGCAAGGAGACAATAGAGGCAGTCCATCAGTGAATGGCTTGATCACGGGAGATCAGGATCTGAAGGGGCTCAAGCAGGAGTTTGGGAAAGGAATTGACCTTGGAGAAGCTACAAGCTTGGCCTGGCGTTGTAAACCACAACATTTGGCTGAATGGAGTTGCCATTGAGACGTACCAGTAGAACTATGAAAGGCAGACAGAAATCAAGCAGAGTCAGCCTAACCCAAAATAACTGTTGTTATCTGAATCTGGCTCCCCACTTGGCCTTGAATTGGCCAACTATATCAAACTCTCCTTAGGTTATGTGAACAGGAAACACTGCTCCACCTTCCCATACCTGCTCCCTTCCCAAGAACATCTAGGGACCTGTGTCAGAGCTGAGCCGGCTGATAGACACTGCACCATCTCTTATCAGGACTATGGAACTATCTGGCAGTGTCCATGGACAATTTGCCGCCTTCGTTGGCCTCCTCATGCATAAATGCATTATGATGTCATCAGCATGTTGCCGTTTCTGTGCTGAGGTCTTTTTTTTGCAACAGGAATGCAACGCAAAATGGCCAGAAGCATCAATTAAAAGTTAAAATAAAAGTTGGCATTTCAGTGCTCCACTGGAAAGTTGAGCTCATCTGCAGCCTTAAGTACTCATGGGTCCTCATCAGGAGAATGGGTCGCATGTGCTGCTTGTTAGACGCCATCTTGGAACTGGGAGGCTGCAGAAGAATGATCTCTCACAGTTTAAGCACCAAAAATTAAATTGCAAAATTTGAAAGACCTTCAAACTCAAGAAAAACTGCAAATCAAGTTCACTCTAAAGATAACCAAAAAAAAAGGCTTTGTGGAAGTTAATATTAAAATTGAGGGATGATTTTAGATGTTTGTAAAATGCTGCATTGATCCATTTATTCTCTGATTCATTCTTTATTTTCTGCCATCTTTTCTTTGTTTCTCAGCTGTTTTTCAAGCATCTCAAGACATTTAATGTTTACCTGTATGTGTGAGACAGAATATTATAATGTTGCTCTTGTGCAGCTCCACTTCCAGTTTCAGGTTGTGTGTAACAAAACCCCACAACTACTGTATTAAAAGAAAAGGCTATCATCATTAATAATCCTCTTTGTTGTGCTCACACAATGTGTTTCCATTAATCCTCCCACAGCTGTCTGCTGTTCATTACTGCAAAAAAAGCTGAATCTCAATTCTCTTACCATTAAAAGCGAGACCTGTAACTGAAGGTGAAGGTGAGAGCGTTAGTGTAGTGTCTCTGTGAGTCCTGCTGTCGGCTTGTGATTCAGACGTGCAGGCAGCTGACGTTGGTCAGAGTGAACAAAGCAGGAGGAAATTGGAATTGAGTTTTTAAACCTGGGATAATTTTACAGTTAAAAGCATCTCTTTGTTGTTTGTGAATAAGGCCTTGTTGATTCAGATAAAGCCCAGCTGGGAACCTAACATTGTATTTACATCAGAAGAGTTTGAATGAATGAAATGTCTATAGTTTTTGTTTCAAAAGACGGCTAAATGTAAAAATACGGAAGCCCAACACTTCTTTCTTCTAAAATATATCAGTAGATTTTAGCTTTTTTATATGTAGAATAACTTCCTGTTTTTAATGGTGATTTTGTTTTTGCCAGCACAGCTTTTCCTATTTCATAATTCCGTTTACAAGGTGCAGCTTTCCTACAATTTACGGTATTTATAAACCTGCATTTGCAGCATCTCATTTTAGGTTGCATGCTTTTTCTAGCATTTATGGTAATTTCCAAGCGTTGTTCTCTCTGCAGCTGTCAAACCACAGAGATACAGGCCTGAACAGACAATATGGTAGGTGAGGAGAAGAAAAGTAACATTAAAAAAAGAACATTTAAAATGTAAATTTTAATTCTATGTAAATATTGTTGGGACCTTTCTCAAATAAAAAATAAATTTTTAGGCTGTTCTCACTGTTTTTTTTTTTTTTAAGACTTTTAAGAAACTGAGGATGACAATAAAAACTTATGAGA
>NC_056517.1:29294108-29304039 GCF_014905685.2 Nematolebias whitei
GGATGGATGGATGGATGGATGGACGGATGGATGGATGGATGGATGGATGGATGGATGGATGGATGGATGGATGGATGGATGGATGGATGGATGGATGGATGGATGGATGGCCGGCCAGCCAGGCGAAATGAAGCTGTTTTGACCATTAAATAAATGCATAATAAAAGTGATGGGTCAGCGGTGACACATAATTAAAGTGACTTATATGCCAAATGTATGTTTTTTTTTTCCTCTTCATGATGCCTGTTTTGACTGATGCGACTTATACTATATTTTGTTTTGTTACCTTTTCCTTTTAGCCATCCTATTTGTTAAAAAAAAAAAAAACTGTAGTATGCTTTTTTATAACTGTTTATTGTTGTTGCTGTTGTTCATTGTTGTCATCTTTCTTTGTTGAAATCAGGTCTCTCTTGTAAATGAGTCCTCGAGGCTCAATGGGATTTACCTGTATAAATAAAGGTTGATTGGATACTCTGGAGCGACTTGCAATACGGTATCTGCAACAGGTAAGATAGTAATTTTTCATAACCCTTCCACAAAATCTCACTTCAAAAGGGAACTTATTTATTTATTGGAGTAAGCTGTTGGGGGAAGAATCAGTTTTGTTGTGTGTTTCCTTGACTGATGAAGCCTTCCGGATCGAAGGCGAAACATTTCAGCACAAAAAAAAAACTCCAGATGACCTGACTGAAAAATTTTGGATTGTATACCTGGATTATTGAGCATGGACTTTGTTGTTTTCAACCAGTTTGACACAACTGTCAACAAGGAAGAGGGGCCAGCAATGGAGGAGGGGGCGTACCAAAGAGAACATCTTATCATAAGCAGAACTGGATTGTTTCACTTTGGAGTAAGCTGTTGGGGGCAGAATCAGTTTTGTTGTGTGTTTCCTTGACTGATGAAGCCTTTCAGATCAAAGGCAAAACGTTTCAGCACAAAAAAAGAAAGTGTCCAGATGACCTGACTGAAAAATTTTGGAACTTATTTATGTTAATTTTGCAGAAGATTGAGGCTTTTACAATTAAAACAGTTCAAGTTTAGACCCGCTCTTTTTGATTATAGTTTCGGGCTCGGCTTATGAGTTAGTGGCATAATGTGCTTAAATAATATTTAAAGTAAGTGATATATTTTCTTCATCCTGCTTTACATTGTTGGTCAGCAACATCATAGTGCATCTCCACCATCAGCTGGAATCAGCTGTAGATCAAGATGCAAATTTGAAATTCGCTGACATTTTACTGATCCAAAAAAAGACCGTTCTTTTTTTAAATATGTCACAACACATAACACATGAGAAACAACAAAATGCACATTAGGATGTCAGAGGAGTGATGGCAAATTATTGCATTTTCTCCAAAAATGAAACGAAGGTGTTAAATTACTTTACTTAAATCTGCAGAAGAAGCAACACCTGAGTGGTTGAAGCTAAATGATGCAGAATATAAAGGAGCAAAATGCTAACCAAAAGCCAAAACAACAAGGAAATGGTTAAAAGTAGCTAAAAGAAGCAGAATGGTAGCTATAAATAAGTAAAACAAACAAGTAACATTCTTCTACCATGAGCCAGTGACTGAAAACATGTTCTGAAGTAACTGGTGTGTGATGGACGAAGTGACAAAACACTCAAACAAAATCAGCAGCATCTTGAACAGCTCTGAAATGGTGGTTTGCCTCCATCTGAAGTACAAACTCAGAGCCCTTATTCCACTTACTGAACATATGTGGCAAGAATGCATTATTTTGCACATACCAATCATAAAGCAGACCAAGTGAGTCCTGCTGTGGAGAAAACCCACCAGGTACAGCAGACATTAATGAGTGAACAATCAAACGACAACGTGAAACTGATTTGTAGTCGATGCAAGACATTCTGAATGTTTAAGAGATGATAGCAGCTGTCACTTGTTCGAAGGATTTCAGCTTGATGCCCGCACAATGGGAGCAATGTGACCAAAGTCAGTGTCACGTTAGCCTCCTCTGAAACTCATCAAAACCTCCAGGTACCGCATGTGCATCCGTGTCAGAGCTGCTGCAGAGAAATGCTGCGTCCATCTGTGGCGGATCTGCACTCTCTCCTCCCTGGAGAGAAATGAGCTTAGCAGAATGCTTTTTTACACCGAGACGTCACCTGTGATCCTAAAGTAATGGTGTTTCTAGAGAGTAAAATTGTTTTAGCATCACACGTGCTGTGTGAAGGATTTGACAGCCTGGAAAATCAAACAACGCACCAGTGAATGTCTTGCTAATGTGAAGAAAACATTAATATTCATGTTGATAATGCCTCTGTTAAGCATTTAAGTCTCTGGTTGTTAAATGTGGAAAAAAAAAAACGAGGAAACATATCGCTGTTTCAAATGAGCTTGGCGTCATTTCAAACCTGGATGGTGGTTTTAAAACTAACCCTATAATAGATGAAAATTCCTATTGTCAGTTAGGCCTGTCGCAATAAACAATAAATCAATTAATTGCATGATAAATGAAAATTATCAACATCATTTTCATTTATCGGCTTTATAGTTTCTTTGTCTCTCTCTTTCTATTAAAGACACTGGATGACAACAAGCTTAACTCCGGTGCTCTTCATTGACCCCTCCCTTTCTCTTTTCTCTTTAAAATCTATTTTAACCGTCCAGAATCGCGTTTTTGGATCGTCAAAAGCAGCTAAGCTGAGAAGCTAAGCTACGAGCAAAGCTAACAGTCTTGTCAAAGCTCCAAATTTCACGGTTGAAACCCGTGCCTTCATCTAAAACGTTATTGTTCTCTGCAAAAAGAAACTGAGAACTTGTTTAATGATTTTATTTTTTTTTTATTAAAAGCTTTGTGTGAACAATGCTACGCTAAAGAGCTCAAATCACACCGAATGTCCGCCATTTTGAGAACCCGAGACAGCCCATGTCACGTCAAGGGGCCTCCTTCCCATTTTTCTTAAAGAGACACGCTGCTTGCTTCCTTACTATCCATCCTTTGGTTCAAACAGTCTTATACTGCCATCAGGTGGTCAAAAAAAGGTACTACACGCAAAACAAATTAAACATTTCTTCTTAAATTTGACAATAATTACTAATTATTGTCAAATTTCAAATTATTTATCGCAATAATTTCTGAGACAATTAATCGCCCAGCAAAATGTGTTATCGTGACAGGCGTATTGTCGGTAAATTTATCCAACAACATACCTGCTGCCTATTTTGTTCAGATTGTGCTGATGTCAGCTTTCAAGCCAATCAGAATAAATAATCCCTCTGATTTCCATCTCAAATAACTTTTCTCAGAATACCGCTTGGAAAACCTGAGGAGATATTCTTTCCAAATTTTCACAAACCAGATGGTTTATTTAAAGAGTATTTTTGGCCCTGCTGGCCTCTGACTGTGCCACAGACATCCAGTGGGAGCAGTGGAGCTCTGCGATGATCGTAACAGAACTGAGAACAGCTGCTTGGTTTGAAATGTTCAAACGTTTTAAGCTGACCAGCCAGATGACACCACTTAAAAAAAAAAAACAGTTTGACTATCTCTCTCCATTCAAGCAACACCTGATGAATCATAACGCAACGAGGTGAATTAGTAGCAAGGACAAATCAAATTAAAACCCATTAATTCTACGCTTCAGAAACGCTGAGTCATTTTAGCAGAAGTCTTGTTTGCTGGCACAGCAGTGACACTTTAAAACTTTGGAGAACCTACAGGTTTTCCAAAACCAAGAAACAGTTTAGCACAATTACAGAGCTACATATATTATTTATTTATTATTTAGAAAATGAAGCAAACATATGCCTGTAAATTGTTAAAGCAGACAGGAAATATTATAGAGCTTGTGCAGCAACAACATCAAAACTGTTAGTACACACATTTATTAGTTCTAGTACAAAGTTGGTGGTGTAGATTTTGTTCTCAAGCAAAGATCAAGTACATCAAAATAGACTATAGACTGAGTTCTGGGGTTAAAGGCTATTTCCACATTCAAAAAAAAACATGACAGCGCTGTTGCTTCCATTAGCTTAAATACATAACTGAGAAATTTATAGGTAGCCAGAATGTTTGAATATTTTAAAATGAAAAGTAAATATGTAGATACAACTTGAAATTGCAAATCATCATTACATTTTTGCCCTTTTATTTGCATGAAAGCGAGGGGTGGAATTATTATTTACAAAAGGTTTTATTTTTAAAAAATCTAATAAATTATTTATCAGTAGAACCCAGAACCCACAACATTATTAAAAATGATTAAAAATCTTTGCCTAAAATCTACAGTGACCATTACTGATCAAGAGCAAAGGTAGAGAAGTGCTTGTAAACTGGTCAATCACTTATTAAGCATTACGACCTGACTGAAAAATGCTGGATTGCATACCTGGATTATTGAGCATGGACTTTGTTGTTTTCAACCAGTTTGACAAGACTGTCAACAAGGAAGAGGACCGGCAATGGAGGAGGGGGCGTACCAAAGAGACCATCTTATCACAAGCAGAACTGGTTTGTTCCACTTTGGAGTAAGCTGTTGGGGGAAGAATCAGTTTTGGTGTGTGTTTCTTTGACTGATGAAGCCTTCTGGATCCAAGGCAAAACACAGCACAAAAAAAGAAACTGTCCAGATGATCTGACTGAAAAATGTTGGATTGTATACCTGGATTATTGATTATGGACTTTGTTGTTCATTACGAATATAGTTCTGTTTTTATTTTATTGTGAAAGTGGCCCCGCTCAGATTAGCTATTAGTTTCGCAATCTGGTTAAAATTAAGTTTTATTTCTCCAGAAATAGGTTCTTCAAAGGGCTATCAGTACACTAACTGTTAATGAACTTTTTTTACAGAACCCCAATTTAAAAGATCTAAACTACAGCTTAAGAAAACCTTACTCTTTTGCTCACCTGCTCCATTTGTGCAGCGCAGCAGCGAGAACTTGCAGGCTCCCTTAACTGAACGCTGTCGGAAGAAATCAATTACTACATGAAGAGGATGAGGGACTGAGGGAATTAAAACTGCCTCATTAAATGAACAAAAATAAAGGATTATTAATAGAGGACATGGTGTTAAAGTTGTTTTCCTCTAAATGTTATGTAAAAGCAGAAAGCATGGAAAATTGTTGCCTTTTTTCCGCCTCCTGGATTAATTTGCACACGGTAACCACGAGGGCTGAGTCAGTCTGCTGTAATTTTACTTATTTTGTCAGAAGACTGATGGATTTCATCTGGCTGCTCCTCAACATCATTATATCTGGCTTCAAGTGTTACATTCTCAAGGTGAAAGAGGGAAGATCCGGAGCTTTTAGCCTAATTGGTCTTTATGAGGGAGACAGAGAGTGAATGGGCAGTCCTCCTTTAACAGCCTGACACGACGTCTCTATGCAGGGTGCCAGCTGGCAGCCTTTGATTGTTGCCAGGAATAAACCCTGGTCAAGTCTATCGTGTCCTCAGTTCCCTGCTGAGAACATCCCGTCTAGAAGAACACGTCGACGGAAAAGGGATTGGAAGATCCAGGTAACAGAACAAAAGTGACTCCTCTCTGTGAGTCTTTTCTCGTGTGTCCTCCATAAAATATTTTTCACAGGAATGATCTGAAGACGGAACAGTTTCAAAATGTTAAGCTATAAAGCACGAAAGATCGTGTTTTCAGATTTATACCCAAACAGAGCAGAAGCAGTGCTTCAAATACTCCCAGCTGTGAATTTACAGACACCTCTGGTCTCGCTCAGTGGACGGTGAGTTGTGGGACGCAGGAGGGAGACATATGGGGGACCATGCACAGTGCTATTATTCACTAAATCACTGTGGAGCAACATGTCAGTTTTACACTCGTCTTGCATGGAAAGTGGAAGAAGCAATGATTTGACAAATGTAAATGTTAAAATGTCCACGCTGAAGCTTCCAGAAGGCAAACGATCACCTCACATACAGAAATTCTTGTCTCATGGAGTGGACAGAGTCTTCCACAATCATAAAATAAGTCACTGAATGTGCACGGACAAAAAATAGAATGTAATAATATATTTTTAATCCCTCTTAAGCACTAAAAGTAAAAAAAAAAGAATTACTGTAATACACTTAGCGTGCACATTTGTGGAGTTAGATTTTTTTTTTTAATCAAATACAAAGAAATTGTGTTCAACCGACTATAATGTTTGGTAGATGGAAGTGATTTTCTGTCCCCATAGATATAATTTGTGATTAAAAGTTTGTAATTATCTTTTTAATCCCCCCCCCACACACACACACACACACACACACACACCCCTTGGAAGTTGTAGTTCTCACTAAACTTCAAACTAGAGAACGTGAATGTTGAGCACTGACAACTTTGCTTAAACGTGTTGAAGCTGACTGCTCACTGAATTGTTAAAGTTAAAACGTTTAGAAGGTTAGAAAAAAAGTAGCTTAAAGCCAAAATGAACAAAACAAAATCTAAATACCATAACCAGCGAAACAGTGGTGAAAAACCAGTTCACGAAACAGTAGCTAACAGCAAAAAGCAAATTAAAGCTTAAATCAGTTAAACTCTAGTTATACACATACGAGCAAAACATGAGCTAAAAGCTAAAAATGGAGCAGAAAATGCTAAAGAGTTCAAAACGCACAATGGTTTAAAATATTTGAAAAGTTTTCCATTTATTTTAATGAGAAAAACTGTCATTGAAATGAAATGTTTCTAAATGTTTGAACGCTACATAAACTGAATGTTGTATCCACTGAGCTGAATGTTTCAAAATCTGAATAGGTGAAGTAGCTGAAAGTGTGCTGAAGCAGTTGTAGTCCAACAAACATACGGAAGAAATTATAAACGGGGGGGAAATGGTGTTAATCCCTGCTACATATTCATATAAATTGAGTTACATATCTGTATGTTTTTTCACTCGGATGAGCAACAGTAATCATAATTTAGACATCAGATATAGATTATTTGTTTGTAAGATCTAATGTCAGTATGTACCAATCTACAAAACTGTTCATTTTAATACAGCAGTGCATCAGCTGGTTTTAGCTGAACCATCTATGGTGCTTGTTTAAAAACCACTGCAGCCGAAAAATGACTAATTAATCAGTTGGAAACAACAACTTGGCTCTGGATTAAAATCAGCAGCAGATAGAAAATGTAAACTCCTGCTAACGCTGATGGAAACAGACAAATTTAATTTAATGAGGCAGCACGGGAAAAGTTCAAGCTTGTGTCACGTCTTAAATTAGTCACCGTGGAGGAACGTTGAGACGAGTTAAATCAACAGCTGTCATGACGACATGTGATATTTGTAGGAATTGATTTATTCAGCGAGACATCACATTTAGTTTAGACTGGCAGCAGGTAAAGGAATTAAAGAGGATGATGTGTGATTTGCAGTGACTGTAGGGCATGCCCTCTTTCATTATCCATAACCTTTCTGACAGCTCTCACAAAAACTGTCGTGTTCTGAATGAATTTCATCTAATGGTATTCAAATCAATCGCTTTCTTACAGGTGACCTTTCACTCTTTGGGTCTCTTTGATCAAGTTTACTTTAATTTAAATTGAATTAATTCGCATGCATGTGTTGCGCAGTAACTCCAGTATTTATTTATGGTGTGCTTTCTGACTTGTTTTGTTTTTATCTTTTGTTGTCCAAATAAAACATTTTCATATTTGCCCGCGTCCTCTCAATTTAACCTTTAATATTCCTCTCTGGGTGATCTGCATGAAAGCCAATAAGCATTCAAACTTATTACAGATCAGATTTGTTGAATAACTATTTATCAGAATCAGCTTCATTGTTATTGCATCGAAGCATAATGAAATTACATTTCAGTGCAGCCCGTCCAAGAAAAACACAAACAAACAGACATGGGGAGACGGAGATGTCTGAGGCTGTGGCCTCATGGGAGGTGACGCCTTTTTCATTTAGGCAAGAAAAGAGAAACATGAGGGAAGAGAAGGTGTAAAAAAATTAATATCTCACACTGTCCTAGATGGGACAAAGTGTTAAAGTTGCAATACATGTGTATGTATAGGTATCCTCAAGTGTACATGTACAAGAAATCTTAGACATTGTTTAAGTAAATGGGCTGTGGATCTTATATCACTAACTAAAAAGTTTGCTAATGGTAAACTGCTAAAAAAAAAAGTGGATGCTAACACTAAACTGCTAACCCCCATAATGTCACTCAGTCTGTGCCACGTCTTCGCCTCTTTCCAGTTGAAGCTGCGTCAGCCAATCATGTCTTGTCACATGTATATAGAGTAAGCCAATAGTGTGCCTTACAGACTCTTCAAGACACGCCCATAGCAGACAGGAACAAGCCTGAAAAACTTAAAGTTGGAAAAACCTAATTTAGCGGAAGCTAATTCGACTAACAGTTTCCAAAGTTATTGAAAACACTAAACCGTTAAATGAAAATTAGTTTCACTATTAGCTGTTAGCGGATTTGCGGAACTGTGCCCACAACTGTCTGGATCATTAGTTTTGCACAATATTATAAGAAATCCAAAAATAAACTCAACACAAATTCACTATTTAGATAATTGTGTCAAATTACCTACAGTTTGTGATAAATGTCATCGATAATTACCTCTGAGAGATGAGAAATATTTGAGAAATTACATGAAAGCATTATTTTGCTTGAGCTTGTGCACAAGAAAAATTGAATGGACTAGAAACAGAACGACTTGCTGTCAAAACAAGGACATAACAGAGCAAAGCAAATTAGGATGAGCAGCAATTAATTCATAATCTGAAAGAATAGACACCAACAACTCCATTCTCAAGTCTCCATTCACAAATAGTTGTGTAACGCAAATCTGACAGCAAAGGTTGAAAAGGTAGTGTTTGTCTAAACCGCTATTATACCTTTGAGACAACACAGCTGCTTTTGTCTTGGCCCAACTCTGATTGTCAGTCTGGTCAGAACTAGATTGTTTCTCCAAACAGCAAGAGTCATCTGCAACATTTATAACATTTTATGTTCAAAACCTTTTCACAAAATGTCAAAAGAAACGAACTATCCCTTTAACAGCATCATCATGCAGGTTTGTTTGCTGTATTTAGCAACAATGCAATCAACCCTAAAAAGTCCATCAGTATTTCTATTATTTCTTTCCAACCTTATATCCGAGACCTTACTGGACCCCTCTGACTCCTGGCTTCAGTGGCTGCCATCGTCCATTTGCAGTTTTGAAATTGTTCAATAGGAGCAAATTGCCTTCAAGGTTAGAAAGCAGTGAATGACCCCTCCAGAGAGGTTTCTTGACTCACTGACTCTTCCCTGATAAATGACTTCACCCTAAATCTTCTTTAAACAAGAAAAAAAAAAAACTGTTGTTTGCATTTATTTCTCTTTTTGAAACAGTACTTCGATATTTAATTTAGATAGCCAACATGATTTCAAAAGGTACTTGCCAATTTAATTCTTTTTTTCTCTCTTTCTTTTCTTATTAGACCAAACACAATTCTCTATGCAGGTACTTTGCGCCACTCAGTGAGTTTTGCTCTCAAGAAAAATGTAAGTCCATCGTAGATCAAACCTCGTCAGAGTCAGTTTTGGTTGTAATCCCAACTGCTTCAGAAGAGAAGATCACTCAGATAAGACGGGAGATGGAAGGTGGATTGGACTGAGTTGGACGCTAAAGGGAAAATAAAGTGGAAGTTGCTCCTGTTAAATGTCTCCACAGATGCAAAATTATATTGCTGAGCTGGATAATATTCTATTAAAATTATTATCTGTTACCAAAGAAAAAACATTTTGAATGTGTACTATTTAAAGTTTTATTATCATATAAAAAGAATATCAAGTACAAAGTAATACAATCTGAAGCAGATATTAGACTGTACCTTTAATGTTATGACGTGTTTTCTGGCTTACTGGTCCTCTGACCATTGCTGCTGGCTTGTTTTAATAACTGTATTCACAAACATAAACTCTGTATTAATATATATATATATATATATATATATATATATATATATAT
>NC_056517.1:29304139-29310769 GCF_014905685.2 Nematolebias whitei
TATATAAAGTCTTCTCATGAGATTGTATCTGACTAGTAATGCTTTAATGATTGTAATAATAGGCATTGGGACTATTTTCCTAATGTAATAATATTACTCTTGCAAGTCTTCAGGATTTCTCACCATCAAACACCATTGGTGAGGCCATGGTCCTCAACCGGAAAAGGGTGGATCTCTCTCTTCAGATTGAGGGTGAGGTTCTGCCACAAATGGAGGAGGCAGAGCTGTCGTTTCTAACCCGAACCCAGAGCCCGGCCCCGCCCAACCCAGATTCGGACCAGATTGGGCCATAATAATATGCATAATGTGCAGGCCGGGTCGATGTCAGGCTCTTTATTGCGTCGGGGATGCACACAGCCGTCAATCCAATTATATGGCAACATGGCTTGCCATACAATCACCAGCCACATGTGGCCATATGACTGTGCACTGACCGGCTGGATCAAAGAGGTAAAAAGTTCAGTTAAGCTTTAGATGGACTACTGCCAGTGATCCATCAGCCCAAATGGACGTTCATTCAGCCGCGGCACTCAGTAGACGTGCGCGGCCGGCGACCCAAATAGGTGAGAACACAAAATATCCGACATGTCAGAGCAGGGTCCAATGCAGGCAGAAGCATGGGAAGCATTCAATGCGCTTTGACGGCTCTTCAGCTCCGATCTTCTGCCCCCTTTACTCAGCCGCGCGCGTCCGCCGACCATTAATAATAGTCGGTGGTATAAGCAGTCAAAGCTTAATTAAAAATGTTGGGGGGGGGGGGTTTCGGGTTCGGACCTGTAACTGTTAAATGGTCAGATCGGATGGGGTTCAAAGATGATGGCTGGGGCCGGATCGGTTTGGATTTTTTGGACCCGAATGCAACTCTAGGAGAAGGTCAAGTATCTTGGGGTTTTGTTCATGAGTGAGGGAAGAATGGAGTGTGAGATTGGCAGACAGATTGGAGCGGCGTCTGCAGTATTGCGGACTCTGTACTGGTCCGTTGTGGTGAAGAGAGAGCTGAGCTATAAGACAAAGCTCTCTGTTTACTGGTCAGTCTACGTTCCTATCCTCACCTATGGTCACAAGCTCTGGGTAGTGACCGAAAGAATGAGATTGTGGATACAGGCGGTTGAAATGAGTTTCCTCCGCAGGGTAGCTGGACCTGGGAGAGACTTGGAGTAGAACCACTGCTCCTCCACATCGAGAGGAGCCAGTTGAGGTGGTTCGAGCATCTGGTAAGGATGCTCCCTGGGCGCTTCCGAGGTGCTTCGGGCATGTTCAACTGGAAAGAGACCCTGGGGAAGACCCAGGACACGCTGGAAAAACTGTCTCTCGGTTGGTCTGGGAACGCCTTGGAGTCACCCCAGAAGAGCTAGAAGAGGTGACTGTGGAAAGAGATGTCTGGACCTCCCTGCTCAAGATGCTGCCCCCGCGACCCGACTGGAACAAGTGGAAGATGATGGACGGATGAATGAAACACCGGTGGTGTGAAGGTCTCTGACCATGGCTACTGTGGTCCCTCTCCTCCATGAAACATCCCACCTCCTCCTGTGGATTCCAAGACGTCCGCAGGCCAACGATGATTTATAATCTCTCCAGTGAGTTCTGGGTCTGCCGCGAGGTCTTCTCCTAGTGGGACATGCCCAGAAAACCTCCAAATTACTCTTTATAATATTAGTCTTTCTCACTATCAACCACTGTTTGTGAGAATACACCTCACACCATGAGGTTTCATTGAACAGCTGCTCTGTTGCACCCACAAAACGGGTTTTCCGGTCTCATTTATTGTTTTTACCACAAGTTTCCACGTTGTAACTTACATGAAATGGCTTAAAGTTGAGAAGAAGAATATTCATAAATTGTGCTGCATGAAACACTATTTGTTTCTTTCTCACTGAATCGTTTGTGTGTGGGTAGAAAATCACTAGTCAAGAATATACAATAGGTGAAAAGTATTTTTTTTTTACTTGAAGAAAATGAGCGGTCATTACTTGCTGCTATAGATTTTAAGTTCAAATAAAAATGTCATTTACTAAATTAATTTAATGTTTTGTGTCTGTTCTTTACACAAAATTTATTCTAAAACACCCAACGACGAGTTTTACACTTCAGTTCATTCTCTTTCATTTGGTGAATTCAAATTAAATCTCCCTCCTCCTGAGAGTGAATAGTTTTTATTTAGGGGTAATCAGGCATTTTGTTCAGTCTATTTCCCACAAAAAGTGTGAAAAGTCTGCGCTCAACTAGTCTTTCCAAATAAGAGAGGGTTTTTTTTCTCTCTTTTAACTTTGTCAGATATGCCACAAACATTACAAATCATAAAAATAAAAAAATGTGACTCACATCTGTTGCAGTGATGCTGATGAAAACTTCAGTTACGACAGACGAGTTTCGTCCTTGGAAAAAAAGCAATTGATAGAAAAGTTTTCTTAGAAAAGAACAAGGCTGATGACGGTTGGTTGTGGTGAAAAGATGAGCTGGCTGCCACTGAGGGCGAACAACGTGACGAATTAGAAGATATTCCACGCGTTACTCAGTGAAATACTCTGTTTTTAGGGGGTTTATGCTTCGAGTCCGAAAGTTTTTATACGTTTTATACGTCTACAAAGTCAGCACACAAAAACTGTGACACTTGTTCAAAAGTTGCACACTATATTAAACAAAGATATCAGCATAATGGCTTCTTTTTTGTTTTTATATTATCCACACAACAAACAATTTAGCTGGCTTCATGATAAAACTATAAGTGATTGCCTATCTTGTAAAAGAGTTCTGTGATCTCAGTGAGATTTGACTGGTTAAATAAAGATTAATAAAAATATCAAAGTTCATGCTCAATAATTCAGGTAAAAAAATCCAACAAAGTTCAGTCAGGTCATCTGAATAGTTTCTTTTTTTGTTGTTGTGTCGTTTCGTCCTTCATCCAAAGGACTTCATCAGTCCGAAGAGCCACAACTTCATCAGTCTCCAAGCAGCACTCACATAGTGGACCAATCAGTTTTCTGGTGATAAAATGGTTTTTGGGGCCCGCCCTCTCCCCTGTCGACTCCTCTGAGGCAGCCATAGCCTCAACGTCTCAACAAAAAAAAAAGAAAGTGTCCAGATGACCTTACTGAACTTTGTTGGATTTTTTTTTTTTACCTATTGAGCATGAACTTTGATGTTTTGAGCCACTTTGGCTATGGCTGCCTCAGAGGAGTCGACGGGAGAGAGAGCGGGCCCCAGAAACCCTCTTATCAGCATAAAACTGGTTGGTCCACTGTGTGAGTGTGAAACTTGCGGGAATGAGTTTGTTTGTGGCTCCTCGGACTGATGAAGTCCTTTGGATGAAGGACGAAACAGCTAAAAAAAAAAAGAAAACCTCCAGATGACCTGACTTAACTTTGCCAGATTAATAATAATAATAACAATAATAATATGTGAACTTCTATGCTCTTGTTTTAGTGTTTTTTTTTAGATTTTCTCAACAACATATTTGCGCAGCTCCTTAATCTACATTATTTCTAAATAATAATGACTACTAAAAATGTAAGCCCACAAATGACCTGTATTTTTCAATGAAATGTTTTTAAAACACAAATTAAAATGTGTTCATTTGCTTTTTATTTTAAGGCATCTTTAAGGTATTTTATTTAGCAAGTTTTTAATTGAGGTATAAAAAAGGCACACTGGCTGCAGCTCCGTGGACGGAGGAGGAGGAGGTACAACTGTTTAATCTGTGGTATGCAGCACTTGTTTGTTGATCCCCATTTTGGGAACACAAACATCTTATTGAGAGAATGCTAAAAGCCTTTAACTGTCCAACAAGATCAACTGAGTCTTTGTGCCAAAAGAATCAAATGAATGTTAAATGATAATTTCCTGGAATTTGCCCGAGCATAAAAGAAAGGGGGTTAAAAAAAAATCCTGGATTGTTCAAGGATGATTCATGGAGCAGCACAATGGATTTATTATAATCGCTGGTGCCTATTAGAAAAGTTGCAAACAAACCCTCGCAGCCACAGCCGGGGAAGGAAATCATTATTAATCGAACCAAGAAGTGAGATTACCCACAGAGAACCTGTACAGCCTTTGTTTGAACCAATGAAATCATTTCATTCTGAGCTCGGAGCAGGTAATTACAGTGTGATTTAAAAACCATGAATAGGAAATGTGCACACCAGCAGCCAGGGTTCTTGCTGACAATTTCTCTTAACGCTTCAAAGCAGAACAACACGCAAAACTTGTTATTCAGAACTATCAAAGCAAATATTAAATCTTCAGCCAGGCGAATCCAAAAATGTATTTTTAGAAGATGGTATAAAACTGTTCACGTTTCCAATGCAGGTGTAAAACATCAACGTCACGGTAAATTTTGTGCCTTAAACTTATTTAGCTTCGACTAGCACAAAGGTGACTCTAAATCAGGTCATTTACCAATAAAGAACTAAAATTGATGTGGAAGGTGAGAGTCATCCCCAAAAACATACTCCTTGCAAAATCTTCCAAGATCTTTGCTTAAAAGTTTGCCATTCAAAGCAGGGTAAGTTTTATTCCTTTTGGATTTTAATATCTAAATTTCTTCAGGGGCACGTCCATAATGAAAACAGAACAGGGCCTAATACGGAACCTTGAGGTACCTCATAATTAAACGGCCACAGTACTTTGGTTTTATTTCACTGTTTTAATGTTTTATTGAAGTTCATTTTTATGCTGAATTATTGATCATGTACCATATAAGGCACTTTTGTTTCTGTGGTTGTTTTTAAACACATAATAGACATTAGCTTTGACGCGACCTAAATTTGTGTTGCACACCACAAGTACGTTTAAAATTTAAAAAGGAATGTTTCTGCTAATTTAAAAAAACTTATTAATTTTCATAACATTCTAAACAAACCTGAGGGTAAACTAGTCCTAGTCCTTGATTTTGTATATTTTATGAATGTATAGACTATATTCTTTTTGGCCCCGGTATGTCAGATGCATTAAGAGAAGGCAGTGTATATGAGTGCATGCTGTTGTGGGGGCTGTAATTACACTCTGTCTTGAGGAATCTATTATTAAGCACCTACATTTTTATGCGTATTGCAAACATAAAGCTTGTAAAGTCAGCCTAGACAAAAGCAGACCATCAAGCTCACTTTAAGTTTTAGCAAGATGTTGGTGAATGACGAATAACATACAGTTTATGTAACCACCTGGAGTCAAATTGGTTTTCCATTAATTCTCTAAGAGGGTACGAACAGTGCGTTTATTGTGAATACTTTGTTGTTGAGTTTAAAATTATATTTGCCTTTTGCTCTAATTTATAGTTTACCCCTGCATCTACAAATGCAAGTGAACATTTGACATGAGGAACATCGCTGTCATTCTTGGACATGCACACTAACTGGAACAAGACAAAAACAGAGTAAAATTCTAAATCTGAGCCACATCCTGAAAAGAAAAAGGACACTTTTAATATTTAATCAGCACATTTCAGGAGATATGAGTTGATAAAGAGGGGCACTACTGCGCTTATATGTTTAAAAGGAACTCATTTGTATCTGGTTTGTAGTTCACCGAACCCCTTTCGACAGTCAGCACCACTCTGGTTCTGCTGTGGCCTTGCTGTAATAAAACACCACACCCTCACACATATCTGAGAAACAAGTTCACGTACTGTAATCCAACGTATCTTTGAATGAAAACAAAACTCTTCACAAGTTATGCCCTGCAAACGCGGAGTACATTGGATTTATTTCAGCGGTTCTACTTGAAGCCAGGATACGGTTTCTGATCATAATCGTGGCTTGTAGCCAAAAACTCTGGAGGCTGTTTCAAAGAGTTCTCTAATGGGCGAAGCAGCTTCGAATGTTTTTGTAAGAAATCCTGCCCTGAAGTGAGTAGTATAAATTATCGAGCTGGCACCCTGCTGAAAGATCAACCCTCCTTTTATTTTACATTTGCAGTCAAGTCAAAAATGTGGATTTGCTTGAAGGATTTTTGATTGACACTTTTGTGTTGGTCTATTAAACAACAAACAAAAGATATTTAACATATGAACATAGCTAAAAACTGGTTGTGGATTAAATTATGATTAGCAATCTTTGCTATTTTTCATGTGACAAAAGGAAATCTGCTTCCCAACTCTGTTTTTGTTGTTGTTGTACTGATTTACCCAGCTTTTCATGAGGATGTTACACGTGATTCTAATTTTAAAAATAACTCATCCTTCTCTAGCAAGAGAAGACCAAAATACTAACGCAGCAGTACACAACCTGCACTAATCAGTAAAAGCTACGAGAATGAGTCGCTCTGTAACTATTATCTGTTAATAGAAGATAGTGTGTGGCAATAAAGCTGAAACTCCCACAAGGCTCTAAGGATGTGATGGAGCACAGATTAGTGTTTGGACAGAACATTAATTGCATTCCTGCAGCAGAGACGCGTGACACAAAACTGTTTTTGAACCAGATACAAAGTTTTGTTGTTCTGTGGCAAGCTAAGGATGATTGTCAATATTTGTTTCTGAATATCTTGACTGAGGTGAGACGTGTTCTTTAATGAGAGCACACTTTTTTATTCATTTCTATAATGATCAGCAATTATCACAAGAGTAAAGGAATAATGACTAAAATTTCCCAAATAGATACATACATACATACAAAAGCTAGGAAGCGTTCACGA
>NC_056517.1:29311169-29317236 GCF_014905685.2 Nematolebias whitei
TTTGCATTTAACTTAAACTTGATGCAGCTCTGGACCAGCTTTCTCTGGTAAATTAGACTTAAAAAGCTACCGGTATTTTTGTTTTAGAGCAATATTCTTCTTTTGCTGTTCAGTTTCATAGACGTGAGAGCTGAATTAATTAATCTCTTAATTCAACTTGAAAAGATAATTGTGAAATCTGATTCTTCTTCTTCCGGCTGCTCCATTCTTCAGGGGTCGCCACAGAGAACTGTGGACTCCTGGCTCCACATGTTCCTGTTTTGAGTTTTCTACATTCGCCTTATAATCTCGATGTTTTTGTTATTTTTTGCCATTTTATTTGTAAACAAAAAAACTGTATGCCTTTTTATAACGGTCTACTGTTGTCCATTGTTGTCATCATTCTTTGTTAAATCAGGTCTCTCTTGTAAACGAGTCCTCGAGGCTCAATGGGATTAACCTGTCTAAATAAAGGTTGAATGAATGAAAAGTGTATTAAGCGGGGGAGTGGTGGCGCAGAGGTTAGAAAAGGTGGACCTGTGATCGGAAGGTCGCCGGCTCGACTCCACAAATGACATCAAAATGTAGGTGAAAAAGGTGAAACCCCCTCCCGCCCCACCCTGGGTCCTCAAGCAAGGCCCTCCCCAACTCCCACCATCCACCAAAAACAAGCCCTCGTGACTCGGTGAGACTACCTGTATTAATAAATTAAAAAACCTGCCAATCGTTTTACACAGGACGTCCTTCCTGACGCTACCACAGACCACCGAGCTACCACAGCCCTCCGTGTAGAGCGGAGCTGACATCTAGGGTGCCCAGCGGAGCAGACGGTGGGGGCTAAGTGCCTTGCTCAAGGGCTCAGAGTGGGGCAAATGATGTAATTTACATAAGTATCGGCATCATTTCCTATCCTGTTCAGAAATCATATCGCTGTGTCCATAAAAATGCTTTTTTTCATAAACTTTTTTTTAATGAGCATAAGATCAGCAAACGTCAGCTGATCGAACAAGGACACACGTGGAACATTCAAGATTTAGATAAAATATGCAAAATGACTGATGTATGTGTTGGGACTGTTGGTATCAGAAGTTGCATAAATGTTGAATACAGACAGCAAACTATCCAATTTGGTTCCTGTTATCAAATATTTTTAATTATTTAGTTCCTGTTTAAACAAAACTGCAATTTTAACCAATTAATTGTTTTGTTGATGTGTGAATGTTTTGCTTTCGATATAAAACTGTAAATTTCAAAATCAATCCAGAGCTCCTAACCTTTAGATAAAAAACTTTTCTAATCCAACTCCATTATACAAGTTTTTTTTAAATTTGCTAATAAATGCTTAGCAGCTTCTTAAATACATGGTTTTTTAAATGTGTTGTTTTACCTTTAAATCTGTATTTAACTTAAAATACTTAATCTGAAATATAAAAAAAATGTTTACCTGCAAATCTATTGATTTATACACATCACAATTTACAAACTAACAAAGCTGACCAAGTTCTTGTTTTTATTAAAAACATATTCAAGAACTTGCATTCCAGTTGTACATTAAATAATATAAAATAACTAAAAATAAAATAAAAGTGAAGTAAACCACTCGTTACAGGAATCATTCATAAGCAGAGATATATGCATCATTTTTATTTAACACCAATAAACTGAAATTAAGAGCATTTTTACTTTTATTTACAAGTATTTATGTTTTGTTTTTTTCCTTTATCACTAACTTAAAGTTTTAGGCGTAGCTGTTGTTTATCAAAAGTTTGTAAAAATAGTCCAAAGATTCTACATTTACAACAAATATCCAATGACACTAAACTGGTAACATTTAATTACACATCCTGAGGCTTTTTAGATGTTCAGTCGTTTCCAACAACATTTAAACGACTTCAGTCTGAACTTTCTGCAGAAATCCTGGTGAAGTACAGAACAGCCGGCAGTGCGTTGGGGTTGTGAATGCTGTAGGCTCGACCTGAAAAACAAGAAATAAAAGATTTTATTTCGTTATAATCCAAAACTACATGTTCAAATTTACTTGGCTTGTATTTTTCCTGCGTGGCACTTTATTTGCCCCTTAATGCAGCTGATGTAACGTTATGATGTTCTTACCACACTCCACGATAAACGCTTGTCCGGGGCTGTAGCGAGACACACGGCCATCAACGGTAACGCTCACGGAGCTCGTCAATAAATTAAAAACCTTTGAATTAAAACAATAAGAGAAAGAATCACAAATTAAGAAAATAACTAGAGAAATTGGGTTTCATGCGAAAATGCAGTGTGAATGCTTATTGCTGAAGGAAATCGCTGAAAACAGCTGAAATTAGCTCAAAACATGCTGCCATGTAGCCGAAATTGAAGAACAAGTATAAGTTTGCAGAAAAAAGCAGAAAGAACACACATTTGCTGAATTAGATTTATATACGCCGAAATGAACACAAAATTGGGGAAATTAGCTAAAAACGTTGAAATGAGCATAAAAAATTAAAATTAGCTGAAAAGGCAGAAAAAAGCTTCAACTACCAGGAGGAAGTGGAAGGAGCTGAAATGAGCTAAAATAATTAGGCTGAAAGTAGCAAAAATTACCAAAAATAACTTGAATTTATCTGAAAATAGCTGAAATTAGTTGGAAATGCTAAAAAAAAAATGTAGCTGAAAATGTAGACCAAGCTTGACAGAAGAAAGCAGAAAGAACACGTTTACCCAATTAGACTGAATGAAGCAGAAGTGAGCATTAAAATTAGATGTTATCTGAAAAAAGCTGAAATTGGAAAAGAAAACAGCTGAAAAGTAGCTAAAGATTCCTAAAAGAAGCTAAAATTACCAGAAGGAAGAGGAGAGAGCACATTTTTGCTGAATCAGGCTGAAAAAGTTTAAATGAGTGCAAAAAATGAGGAATTAGCCGAAAACGCTCAAATGAGCATTAAAACAGCTAAACAGTAGCTGAAATAGCAGAAAAAGCTGAAACTTGCAGAAATAAGCTGAAATTTGCAAAAATAAGTTAGAAGCACAAAAATGTTTTAGTTAGCAGAACGAATCTGAAAGGAGCATAAATCAGCTGAAAGTAGCTGAAAAAAAAGTTTAAATTTGCACAAGAAAGCTGAAAGAAGCTGAAACGGAACAAAATGTGAAAGGAGCAGTAAAAGGTTGTAAACAGATCTAAAGATTTGAAGGATGTAAAATGAGCTCAATTCATTTTCTATGAGAATAAAAGTGGCAGAAAAGGGTAAAGATTTCAAAAAGCTAAAGTTGCACTAATACCAAAAGTCAAAGCACCCTTCTCCTGAAAGAGCTGAATGTTTTGATGTAAGATTTATTGAAATACAGTAGCACAAAATTGTGGATGTCATAAACATACAGATCCCAATAGTGTGAAAGCTTCATAAACATTCACACAAGAATATTTTAGGAAAATAAAAATGAGTGAGGTACTGACTGTTGTTGCACTGTGATCCACCCAGAGGGGCTTCTTCATGTAGGATCCCATTAGGATCTTCCCAGAACAGATGGAGGTACTGTTCAGGTCTGCCTGGATACCCAGGGCTCGGTCTTGGTAGAAGTACCACTGAAACTGGTCTGGAGTGACTACAGCATCATCTGCAAGAAAATGACATCATCGAATTGATTTACTGGTTCATCAAATACTGGTCAATTAAATTAGCACTGAGGGGCTCGGTTAATAAAAAGAATTGAATTTCTGCTCATTGTTCTTGCCATCGGCAGTGGAGGACCACAGACTCTGAAACCACTCAGTAAGATCAGACTTGTCCTTGGAATGTAAGGTCAGCGGTTTGAGAGGAGGCGAACAAAGATCTGACGCTGACAGCACGATCTGCACTCTGGATGATGACAAGTCTAGAACATACAAAAGAAAAATAGATATTTAAAAAAACACCCCAAATCAGGGGAGGCAATTAGTCTGAAGAATGTCCTGTCAGCAAACATTCATATTAAAGCTGAGCGAGGTTAATGGAACATCTGTGGTATGTGCAGGGACGTGCGCTACACGACCACAAGCCAAAAGGCCCAGATCTTACATTTTTAATTCTCCCACCGGACGTGGAAGGACTTGAGAGTAAATTCTAAAGTGTGGGCGCCTGCATTTTGAGAAGCCATCAAATATGGGTCGTCCATCTCATTTATTTAAGACAGAGAGGGTCCAGGGAGGAACACTCTCTGTGCCTGAAGGTGGACATTATCTCACAGGCTTTGCTCTGAAGCATTTTACTGAACCTGAATCAAAGTCTGCATGCACTTATAGCAGAAGAGAAGTAGGTCAAGTAAAAAGATACAAAATTATTCTTTCCTTCAGCAACTTCATTAAACCACTTTGTTTGGTTACACCTCGGTGACATTTATTAATCTAATTAAGGATTGATTTTAATAGAATCAGTTTTTCACTTTGAGAAACATTAAAAAAAAAAATATATATATACAGTGGGGAGAACAAGTATTTGATACACTGTTGATTTTTCAGGTTTTCCCACTTGCAAAGCTTGTAGATGACTGTAATTTTTATCATAGGTACTCTTCAACTGTGAGTGATGGAATCTAAAACAAAAATCCAGAAAAATACAATGTATGATTTTTAAATAATTAATTTCCATTTTATTGTGTGAAATAAGTAGTTGATATACCAGAAAAATGAAACTTAATATTTGGTACAGGAACCTTTGTTTGCAATTACAGAGATCAGACGTTTCCTGTAGTTCTTGACCAGGTTTGTACACACTGCAGCAGGGATTTTGGCTCACTCCTCCATACAGATCTCCTCCAGAGCCTTCAGGTTTCGGGGCTGTCGCTGGGCCACACGGACTTTAAGCTCCCTCCAAAGATTTTCTATGGGATTCTGGTCTGGAGACTGGCTAGGCCACTCCAGGACTTTAAGATGTTTCCTACGGAGCCACTCTTTAGTTGCCCTGGCTGTGTTTTGGGTCGTTATCATGCTGGAAGACCCAGCCACGACCCATCTTCAGTGCTCTTACTGAGGGAAGGAGGTTGTTGGCCAAAATCTCACGATACATGGCCCCATCCATCCTTCCCACAATATGGTGCAGTCGTCCTGTCCCCTTTGCAGAAAAGCATCCCCAAAGAATGATGTTTCCACCGCCATGCTTCACGGTTGGGATGGTGTTCTTGGGGTTGTACTCCTCATTCTTCTTCCTCCAAACATGACGAGTGGAGTTTAAACCAAAAAGTTCTATTTTTGTCTCATCAGACCACATGACCTTCTCCCATTCCTCCTCTGGATCATTCAGATGGTCATTTGCAAACTTCAGACGGGCTTTGACATGCGTTGGCTTGAGGAAGGGCACCTTGCGTGCACTGCAGGCTTTTAATCCTTGACGGTGTAGAGTGTTACTGATTGTTTTCTTTGAGACTGTGGTCCCAGCTCTATTCAGGTCATTGACCAGGTCCTGCCATGTAATTCTGGGCTCATTCCTCACCTTCCTCAAGATCAATGATGCTCCACGAGGTGAGATCTTGCATGGCGCCCCAGACCGAGGGAGATTTTCCGTTATTTTGTATTTCTTCCATTTTCTAATAATTGCACCAACTGTTGTTGCCTTCTCACCAAGCTGCTTGCCTATTGTCCTGTAGCCCATCCCAGCCTTGTGCAGGTCTACAATTTTATCCCTGATGTCCTTACACAGCTCTCTGGTCTTGGGCATTGTGGAGATGCTGGAGTCTGATTGATTGAGTGTGTGGACAGGTGTCTTTTATACAGGTCACGAGTCCAAACAGGTGCAGTTAATACAGGTAATGGGTGGAGAACAGGAGGGCTTCTTAAAGAAGAACTAACATGTCTGTGAGAGCCAAAATTCTTACTGGTTGATAGATGATCAAATACTTATTTCACACAATAAAATGGAAATTAATTATTTAAAAATCATACATTGTATTTTTCTGGATTTTTGTTTTAGATTCCATCACTCACAGTTGAAGAGTACCTATGATAAAAATTACAGTCATCTACAAGCGTTGCAAGTGGGAAAACCTGAAAAATCAACAGTGTATCAAATACTTGTTCTCCCCACTGTATGTATGTATGTATGTATGTATGTATGTATGTATGTATGTATGT
>NC_056517.1:29317246-29454065 GCF_014905685.2 Nematolebias whitei
TATGTATGTATGTATGTATGTATGTATGTATGTATGTATGTATGTATATATATATATATATATATATATATATTTAATTATTAAGGGTCTTTTTAAGTTTTATGATTATTATTGTGTGGGTGTTTATGAAGAAAGGCGCTATGACTTGATATTGGTGTAACTTTAGCTTTTTGAAATATTTAGCCTTTTCTGCCTTTTGTTTGGCTCTCATATAAAATGAATTAAGCTCATTTTACATCCTTCAAATCTTTTGAGCTGTTTACAACCTTTTACTGGTCCTTTCAGCTTATTCTGCTAGTTTCAGTTATTTAGCTGTTTTCTGCTAATTGTAGCTTTTCAGCCAATTCCACCTTTTTATGCTAATTACAGCATATTCTAACTTTTCAGCCAGCTTTTTTAAGCATTGTTTAGTTAATTTCATCTGTTTTCAGATAAATCCAAGTTGTTCGTGTTAATTTCTGCTACTTTCAGCCTAATTAACATGTTTATGCCAATTTCAGCATGTTATGCTCATTTCAGCTTTTCTCTGCTATTTTCAGCTTTTTATGCTATTTCAACTATTTAGCTCTTTTGATGCCAATTTTAGTTTTATCAGCTAATTCCAAATTTTTTTAATCTCATTTCAGCTTTTTCCACTTCCTTCTGGTAGTTTAAGCTTCTTTCTGCCTTTTCAGCTACTTGTCAGTTATTTTTTGCTGATTTCAGACATTTTTTTTGTTGCTAATTTACTAATCTTTGTGCTCATTTCTGCTTATTTAAACCTAATTCAGCAAATAATGTTCTTTCTGCATTCTTCTGCTAATTTAGGCTTGCGCTTCCATTTAAGCTACATTTCAGATTTTTTTTTTTTTTTGCTAATTTCAGCTGTTTTTCAGCAAGTTCTTCTGCAAAAGCATTCACACTGCATTTTCACATGAAATACATGTTATTATTAACATTTTGATAAAGAATTTCAGGAAAGATGCGCATAAATTAGGCTTTGTCTGCGCACACACACACACACACACACACACACACAGGATGTGAGGTAAGACATTTCAAAAACATACCAACGTCATCGTATTCATACTTTTCCATCTCAAGCATGGAGGAGGGTCCACTCCTGAGGACTTTTGGCCTGCAGAAAAATGTGCGAAAATAGTCAAACAACAAAATAAATACAGATGATAGCAAAGACAGAGTTATGAATGTATATTTGCCTTACGTGCCGTCTGACTGACACTTCCTGTCTTGTAGAGTCTTGTGGTTGAGCTGTGTGCCGCTGCGCTTACCAACGACCCCACAGAGCACATCTTTATCGCTGCTGAACAGAGCTGGTGATATAAACTCAGCATCCTTCTCTGCAGGACGGGGCGTGATGTTACGCTTGTTACTCTGATGTGCGTCTCTATTGGTGACCACAGATGTGGTCCCTACACCTGATGTGTTGTTAAATGTTGGCAACGAGCATTTGACAGTTTTGAGTTTTGAAGGTGGCTTCAGGGAAGGCACCGGAGCGCCCCCTGGTGGTTTGGATCCAGCTGCTTCGTTGCCTTTTTTAGGAGTGCCAAGTCCAGGATTGGGTTGTTTTTCCAGTTCTTTCTTAGGTTTGGGTTCCTTATGGTGAAGCTGCTGAGGCCGTGAGGAGGTGCTCTCTAAAACACCAGCAGCATTGTTAACTTCCCACCACTGACTCGGTGGCTTTCTCCTCCGTTTTGCTGGTTCCACTTCCCAGAGCCGATCTTCAGCTGCTGTGGACGTGACAGAAGTTTTTTCACTGGAAGAGTAACCGTAGACTTTCTGAAATACCTCACCTCCTGCGACAATAGAACAAAAATTAGAGTTAGGTTCACCATCAAGATACCTTCCCTAGATTTACTGTTTGCATTTTATGCAGACAATAATGCCACTTTATTTTTTTGCTTTGTAGGCCACTACTTTAGTTGCAGTTTTACTTCCTTTCATGCTACTTTGTATAATCCCCATCAGCAAACAATACACAAATAATAAAAAAATATTTTTGCATTACTGTAGTATAAAGATCAATGTGACGAGTTCATGATACCAAACATTAGAAGCTTCAGTAGGAAACATTTAGTTAAAATGATGATGTTAAAATGTTTATATAGAAGGCAGTTTGGTAAAGTATCAAATGGTATTAATTGTAAAACAGAATTTACAGTAAATAAATATGCATGCACCAATTCATCATTATCAGCAGAATGATCAGTAATGATTTGCAGGTCATCTTAAGTAGGGTATATTAATTATGAACTTTATTTTCAAGCAAAAGATGTGAAAACGTCCCACTTTACCAGAGTTAATACTGACGTCTCTGTGTGTAAAAACCAAGGGGCTGGAGTCCTCCTGATTGAGGTCTTGATCAGGGAACTGCTGCTCCTCCTTTGCCTCCGCTGTGTCAATGATTTCATCTGTTTCTTTCTGGTTTTTTCCTTTCGTCTTTCTTGTTTTGGTCTGTTTACATTTACTTTCTTTAGGTTGATTTGCAAGACTGCTGGATGCCAGCGCAGGCTGCTTCTGACTTTTTTTCTTGTCAGCTTTGTCCTTTTTGGCCTGTACGGTTGGAGCAGTTGTACTTGGCTCCTTAGTACTGTTCTGCTTAGACTTCTTGGGTGGTAGTGGGTTTTCTGCTTCCTCTGCGTTCTGAGAAGTCAACCACCACTGGCCAGTCGGCTTTCTCCTTCTTTTACAAAGATTGTTATCATCTTTAGATGAATGCTCTTCAGAATTAGCTGCCTGCTTGTTTGGTTTAGTTTTTCCATTCACCTTCAATATTGCGATTTCTTTGTCTATAGGGCAGCAAAAAGACAAAAAACACACACACACACACATATACATTATACATACATACATACACACATATATACACACACACACACACATACAGTATATATATATATATATATATATATATATATATATATATATATATATAGATATCTCAACACCAAACAAAACAAAGATTTTTTTTTAATGACTTCTGGGTTTCTTGACAAAGAGGTATTATAAATTGCTTTAATAAGTAACACTCCCTTAATAATGTATAAATCACAAACACTGATAACTGTCAAAACTTCAGTTATAAAAGCAAAACCACAGTGTGAACCTGTTTAAGAGGAAAAATATGCACTTAATGACGGTGTCTTCTGTTCTTTTCTTGGACAAATCTGGACGCAGCATGATTTTTAGAAACGGTAAAAAATGTGAAATAACTTTGACAAGAAATCACCAAAAACAAAATTGAACAGAGGGGAAAAAAAAAAGTCAACTGACCTGAAAATGAACCCTGGTCTTCAGTTTGTGCAGGCTCCTGGTTTGGTTCTTCATAAACATCATCAGCCACCGACACCACCTCCTTTAATGTGTCGCTCCTTTTTCTTGGGGTGATTTCGTTGCCATCCTTAAAATTATTTCTCCCGGTGGACTTTTGTTTTGTTGGTTCAGTTTTCTGGGAGGGATTCTCTGCTACCGCGCTGGCTGTTCTTACAGGATCCTCTACCATGTCTTTGGATGAAACCTTCTTCTGGCGTTTATTTTTCTTTGATTTCTGCTGCTCCATCGGATCAACAGGACAATCCTCTGGAATGGGCAAACTATCTTTAACGTTTGTTTTTGGAATAACAGCCTGACTTTCTGGTTCGTTGTTGGCCGTTTCTGGTGTTTCTTGTGGCGGATCTGTCAGACTGTCCTTTGATTCCCTTTCTGTCAAGCTCTCTTTATCAGTACTGGAAGGTTTGCTCAGTTTTTGTCCCTTCTTTGTGGCATTTTTACTTGGGATGGAAAACCAAAGTGGTGCATCATCTTCCAGAATCAAAAAATCATCTTCTGGCTCAGG
The DNA here is from genome assembly GCF_014905685.2 of Nematolebias whitei. Taxonomy (NCBI): domain Eukaryota; kingdom Metazoa; phylum Chordata; class Actinopteri; order Cyprinodontiformes; family Rivulidae; genus Nematolebias; species Nematolebias whitei. The sequence goes on from NC_056517.1 coordinate 29,321,082, forward strand.
AGGAAGTGGAGATGCCTTAACTGTCGACTTCCTGAAAAATATATGTGATAAATAAATCAAAAAGAACACAAGACAACAAGCCTACAAATATGCCCTTAACTGTGGTGGTCCCTCAGATATCAACAAACAGTTTAGATGTGCCCTTAGTTGAACTCACTTTGTTGGTTTCGACTGAACGGTCTGTGTGATCTTCTGCAGAAAGGCAGACATGTCTTTTCCCACACGTGAGGACAGCTCTACAAGTGGCTGCTTGTGAACACTTGCTGCGATGTTCTCAGGAGCAGAACCTTCAGGCTTCCGTCTCACTGCCAGAGCGCACGACTTGGTGCCATCCTGGCTGCTAATAACCATTTAAAAGGCAACAAAATAAGGTTTGACAGCTATTACAGATGACATAATATGCTGCAATAATAAAAGCAGAAGAAAAAAACTTTTGGCAATGGTGGAATACACGGTAATCAATTACATTTACTTGTGTTACTGTAATAAAATGGTATTTGTGTACTGCATTTTTCACTGTATAAGTCACACCTTTTTGTATAAATGAGCATGCCCTGCGACTTATACAGCGAAGTGACTTATTTATGGGCTTTTCCATATTTATAAACCAATTTTTGGCTGAGATATGACAATTTTATTCATTCTGGCATGGAAAATATTGAACACTACCATTTTCAGTCACTAGAGGGCGGTTGAGTCATATGGCAAGCCAAGTGTCTCATTAATGGGTAAAAGTGGCTATTAATGAGACACTTGGCTTGCCATACTGAACCACCTTCGTCTCGCTCCAGAACTTCTGGAGCAAACGTCAAATCAGCTGCATTTCACCGCGCCGCACAGGCGAAATGCAGCTGATTTGACCATTAAAGTGCATTTATTAAGGAAAAGTTCAACTGAGTCACAACTTTGCTATAATTCCGAACAAACAAATAATTATTTTTAAGTGTTAGTCTTGTTAAATTCTTGTTGAAGTCCTCCTTTTCATGCTCCCGAGGCCGCCATTTGGCAGCCAGTCGTTTTATGGCACCACACCGGCCCATGGTTCTGGGCAGGGCTTAATTTGTAAATTAATTGATGCCCCCAAAAATTTGGAATAAAAGAGACTTCATGTTGTGTTTGCCTAATGGCATTTCCAACTATCAAGAAACATAAAATGTGGTGTCTTACAAACAATGAGCCATTACAAGAACGAATCATAAAAGCTTCAACACCGCTTATAAAAATAGCTTCAAATATACAGTAGTTTGGCTTTTTTTGTACTTTGATCACCAGAAGCTCAAACTAAATAAAAATAGTTTTTAAAATTACCACAATGCTTTCACTTTTTTGGGAGTGGCCTTCTTAGCTTGAGCAGCCCTGCTTGGAGGAATCCCCATTTCACCATCATGACTGCTGGAAATAAGGAGAATTGTGGAAACAGCTTAGAGGAAAAAAATACAACGAGAATAGAAAGCAAAATAATTTAACGATTTCTGAAAAGGTTTAAATAAAATAAAGTTTCCTACTTTTCTGTGACTCGTCTATTGAAGTCAGGTTTCTGGGTGGATGGAGGGTTTTTGTCAGGTTCCTCTACAGCTTCATCCTCACAGTTGAAAAGAATCGGTGACACAGCGCTGCCGTTTCCATCAACTGTTTTTTTTATATTTTTTTTATTCATAATCTGTTCAATAGGGCTGGAGGTCTTTACTGGAGTGTGTGCTTTGAAAGGGATGTCCAAATCTGCAGCAAAGAAAGAACTGATCTACCACTTAAAAAGAAAAGTATAACTGCACAAGATTAAAATGAACAAGGACAAAATCTGAAATATTATGGAGAAAATAGAAATTAATTTAAAAAAATGTCCAAATAAAATGTATACGTTAAAAAATATATTAAATCCTCCATTTTTATTAAATTGTGTTTCTTACCAATGTGGGATTTGGGATATGATGATCTTGTAGCAGGTAGAAAGACACAGTCATCAGGATCCTAAATAATTGCAAACAAAACTGTTGAAAGACTCAAAACATCAAATCTAAATTTGAAAGCCTAAACAGATGCACAATCACTTCTGAGATTTTAAACAGGAGCTGTGTTGAAAATTAAAAGACGGTGGTTTTTACACAACACAAGCACATGATAAAACATGAACTGTAACAAGGTTAAGTCAAGTCCTCTGGACGGATTCTTCGTTTGGTCCTCCTTTTTACATGTGAACAGCTAGTTCGGGATGTCAACAACAAACTGGTTGATCCACTATGATGCTATTTATAAGGCTGAGTTTGTTGGAGCTCCTCAGACTTAAGAAGTCGTTAGGATAAAAGACGAAATGTTTCAACAAATAAGAATCCGTCCAGAGGACCGGACTTAACCTTGTTAGATTTATCCATCTGGATTACTGAGCATGCATCAGGACATATAAACTGTACATTTGTAATTTTAGAACGCGTCACTGGCTTGAAGGGACTGTGTGAGGTGACTTGAAGTCCTGGAGGATTTTCTGCTGGGAGTTTTCCCTGCGGGACTGAAGAATTTGATATTTCACTCTGGCTTGTGCCAGAATTAGAAGACTGCAGTGTAACAGAAGTTGGATACAGATCTAGTGTGCCCACATCTGAAAGAAAAAAAAAGGACACACATTAATAGCATCAAAATGACAAACTAACAAAACCTAAAGAATAAAAATCTCAGTCACCAATGTCATCAAATATCTTGTCAACATCCTCCTGTGTTAGTGGTTGCTTCCAATCATTTGATATCCTGAAACATATAGTAATACAGTTGAAACGGTTACAAATCTCACACACAAATGTTAATAACTTTACATATAAAATTAAATTCATAAAATTTGGAGCTATACTACCTTTAAAAAAATGCAAGTAATGTATATGGTATTTAAAACTGGTGAAACATTTAAGTAAATAATCAAATAAAACTCAGCAGGGCACATAAATATATTTGTTTACTAAGCTAAACTGATTGCAGAACATATAAATATACAATTATTGGTTTCTGAATTTAAACATTGTGCCACCACAATAATTAAAAAATTAGGAGCATCTTACATTTGTAGTATAAACACATTAAACCAAATGTATTTTGTGTGCATGTCCAAAAATACCTTTCCTTTTCTGTAATGTAGCAGAGTTTCCTCTTGGGTCTCCTCTGAAAACAGACAAGTTCTTATTAGTTATTCAAGCAGCTACAATCCTATAATTTCAAAAGAAAATTAGGGAGATAATTAATCACTTGAATCATAGACAGTTCATTTAATATAGGATTTATAAAATTAATGCAGTCTCAGTTAGCTCATGTATTTGTAGTTTTACACACAGTAAAAGACCTGCAGATGTCACAGCATACACGTGACCATGGAACTTATTAATCAATGAATAATTAACAAATTTCCAATCAGCTAAGCAGAAATACAATCTTGCTAATCTGTTCAACCACTACCATTAACTTTATTTTATACAACCAGTATATCTGGGTTAACATTTAGCCCTCTTCATACAGATAAAATAAACAAATAGACAACGAGTCCCTTAACTTACCAAGGTAGGATACTTTGTCTCCATTTTTAACGTTACACGAACAGCGAAACTTAACAACCGCTAACGTCATCAGCTAGCTACCATTTTGTTTTCGGCTAAAATATTTTTCTTAATCCTCCGAACGCATTTATTAGTTTGCTCGAATATAATATTAGCGTGAAGGAATTTCATAAGTAACTAAAAGCTGCTGGAGAGACCGTCTCATTATTTTTTTAATCAACGTTAGTTTGAACAAAACAATGGCGCAATTTGTAAATAACCTGCGAGTGCGCGCCTTCTGCATAGCTAAATTGACCCTCGGCGTTGTCTTACAGGATGCATTTTTTTTTTTTTTAAGTATACGTTTCTCCTTATTCTAATTCGTCTAAAATAAGCGTTTTAATTTATAAAAACAAATTTATAGTGAAAAATTATTTTAAGCATGTATAATCTGTATTTTTTTTCTTACTTTATGCCTGAAAGAACTTACGCGGGGATAAATTAAGCACAAAATTTGACATATTCTTCTTCTACATTTTAATTCTTGGAAGGCTGGATATACTGCCACCTTTGGGTCAAAATAACACCATGCAGCAACTACTTTTAAAGGTTAATATTTTTTTTTTTTATTATTGAACAATTGAAGATACAGAACAAGTGAACACACTAACAGAATAAATGACAAACTCAGATACCAATGATACATATAACTAAAATAATTTGTCAGAGGGCTATATTATCTGAGTGAGGTGATCAGAGAGCTTTTTTGCGTGTGGTTTTAAAGGTTAATATCTCAACAGTATTTGCATACTGAACTTCTCAGTTCTTATTTCGCTTGTTAGGTATCTGTTGTTTAGTCACACTACATCTATATAGGTAAAACTAAATAGCCGATGCATAGCGCCACACAAGCTCCAGCTCTTTGTGTGAACTTAACTTGAAGCTGAAACCTACAAGTTTATTTAAACCACACAGGTTTTTTTTCTCAGAATAAGTTAATTCCACAAAATTGCAAATATATATTTATTTATTTTAGTCTCTAAATCTCATTTGTTAAATTCATTTGGCTCCCTCCCAGCAGGTGAGACCAATTCATTTCAATTCAATTCAGTTTATTTATATAGCACCAAGAAGTTGTCTCAGTCACACACCAGAGTTTACTCTGCTATGATTGGCCAATGCACAATACAAGTTTTTAATCAACATAATTTTCAACGTTAAAATATTCTTGGTTGCTGCTAACTGGATAAACAAGGACATGCTCCTGAACAATGCATGTTCCATTTTATTACAAACTTATAGAGAACATATTAGAGCAACTTTTACAAGTGAAGCATTTTGGTATGGAGTCTTGCTCCAACAAAAAGCTACTTTTAATTGATGCAATATTTAACACAAAATAGCTCAGTTTGAATCAGAGAACTGGAAAATGACCCATTCCTGTTAAAAGTTGAAAACAGAAGATGGATTTGTTACATCTTGTGATCAATTCAGCTCCAGTAGACCTCGTGTGAAGCCACAGGGTTATAGTTTCATATTGTGTACAAGTTTATCTTCTGTAGCCTATAAGTCAACTTACACTAGTGGCTTTAAGGGGAAATTTAATCTCATGAACCAGACATCCATCCATCCATGCATTATCTGTGTCTGCTTCTTCTTTTTCGGGTTGCGGGGGTCACAAACAAAATTGATATAAAGTTTTAGACGTTGCATATAAGAAACATCAACAGAATTGTCTTTTTTTTTTTTTCAAACTCTTTATTATAAATGGAACAAGCAGTTCTGCATCTTTATGTTTCTGAACTCATTACAAACAAAAAGAAAAGCACTTGTCGCATATAGGGGACTCTTCCTATAAAAATCATCATTCATACAAATGAAAAGTTTTAAAACCAACCATCATTTAACAGCATCTTTATGAAGGCTGCAGAAGAAGTCCAAACAGGAAGCAGCTTTGAACTGGGTGCATTCTGCAGGAACACATCCCAACATCTCCATGGGATCTTTCTCGGGTAATTATGTACAGTTCCCTCTGAATCCATCCGCAGTTACCAGAACTTGAAGCCTGGCAGCATCCTGGCCCGCTCCTGTTTGACCTGGGGACAGTACCTGCGGGTGTGGGCCTGGTCCCCGGTGGCATCACAGATGGGGCAAGTGTACCTGCGGAGGACAGGACACAGGACCTTCCCGTCGTTGTGTCTGAGCGTGTGGGACCTGAACACCCGGGCGGACTCTCCGTTCTGCTTGCAGAAGCGGCAGTAGTTTGCAGAAGTCCCGCTGCTGCAGCTGCTGCTGGAGCTCGTGGAGTTTTCAGAGTCTCTCCGCTGCTTGGACCAGGTCCGGATCTGCGCTCCTAGCTCCATCTTTGGCTCCCCGGTGCCTCCCAGGTCCTCCTCCTCCTCCTCCTCCTCTTCCTCACGCCGGCCGCAGAGCTGTTCCAGCAGCCTGCTCAGGTTCATGTAGTCGTGCCACATATCGAAGCAGTCGGAGTTCTGGACTTCCACTTTTCTTCTTGCGCTCATTTTGGGAAGAAGAAATGCGCAGCGTTTGCGTCAGAGCGCACCAGAGTATTTATAGACACAACAAAGCGAACGAGTTGCAGGTGTTTGGTGGCGCAGACTGATGGCTTTTCTTTTATCTGAATCATAAATCATTAGGGTCTTTCTCTCTCTTTATCTTAGTATAAAAAAAAAACTAATATTTTGATGTTTTTATCTAATTATTTCCTTTACTGACAGTGAAAAATCAACAAAATATAGACAGGCAGTCATGACACTGATGCAATTTAAGCATTAGACAAATCTTTTTTTTTTTTTTTTTTTTGCAGGTGCACCTGTTTTGCTTTAATGGTGACATTCATTCATTCAACCTAAAAGCAAAAAAAAAAAAAAAAAAAGTTTTAGGCTTAATCATCCAGGTAGATAACAACAACAACCAAAAAAAGGTGAAATCATTTAATCTGAACCAGTTTCTTTAAGGGAGAAACCTAAAAAAATGTTAAGTTTGTTCAACTGTCCCCCTCTTACAATGCTGTTATTGCTAGTATCATTCAGCCCCCTGTGAATAGCAAGCAGCCATCAGGCTCATGGTCCTCCTTGATCATGTGAACAGTTTTGAATGTCAACAACAAACTGTTTGATCCGCTATGAGAAGGTGCTATTTACAAGATGGAGCTGAATACAGCTCAAGCTGAAGAAGTCTTTCGGATGAAAGACGAAACGTTTCTACAATTTTTTTTTTGTTTTTTTGAATCGTTCAGAGGATTTGACTTAACTTTTTTAAATTGTTCTACCTGGATTATTGAGCATGCATCAGGATATTAAGGGAGAAACGTTTCGTCTTCAATCCAGAAGACTTCATCAGTCTGTAGCCTGCCAAACAGATTTGTCCCATAAGTAGCTGCGTTTCAAGTCAACTTCCTGTTGGAATCTCAGAAGCAGGCTTTTAACACATGCAAAAAGATCCGTCCAAAACAATTAGGCTGTTTCTGTGAGTAGCAAGTCGACCATCTGGCCTAAAACATTTGATTGTTATACATGATGATGGATTGTTTTGGATGGATGGTCTGTTGCATGTGTTAAAAACCTGCTTCTGAGATTCCAACAGGAGGTTGGCTCATTGAATGCTACTTATGGGACAGATCTGGTTGGCAGGCCACACACTGATGAAGTCTTCTGGATGGAAGACGAAACGTTTCTCCTTTAAAGAAACTGGTCCAGATGACATAAGTTAACTTTTTTGTTCTTTATTTATACAGGTTATGTCTCATTGAGCCGCGTGGACTCATTTACAAGAGTTTTAAACAAACAGAAAAGGTACAAATATGAAAAAAACATATAAAATGAAAAGTAAATAAAGGAAATAAAAGCGAAACAAAAACAGTAAAAAAAAAAGTCAAAAACAGCTACATTGTAAAGCTGTAGCTGTTTTTGTCAGTTTTTTTTTGTTTCGTTTTTTTATTCCTCTATTTACTAACATAGCCAAATTTATCCGTTCTGTAATTGTTTTGCCTTATGTGCATAAGGTTAGACATCAAACAGGTGTAAATAAAGAAAACATCACAAACATGTGAGTTGAAGAAAGTAAGTGTGCTTCTTTTCACTTTTGTTTTATTTTTGATTTCTCTACTTCTATATAGGCCTATATATAATTGCATTACAATATAGTGGAAAAAATAGTAATTAGTTATAAACAGTTTCCTATAAAGTGCAGTTTTTTGTTTTGTGGAACAGCTTGTCTTAACACCTCATTATTCATTCCAAACATGTTTAGTGTTTATAAACTGAATTTTAAATAACTACATTTTCTGTGCAAGTGCTCCTTTTCGTCTGTTTTGGTTTCAAGAAAGGAAACTTGCATATTTTATTTTGCCTATCAATACACTGTGTTGTGCCTGGTTGTCACTGATTAGAGGCCAGACAGTATGGTGATGATAACATGTGTGTGTGTTTGTGATGTTCGTGTGTCTGCACAGACGACGCGTGGTCAACCTCAGGTCACTTGATGGACCTTGGCGCCGCGTGTCTACTTAAAACATAATGCCACATTGACACCTGCGCCTTTTTGGCATCACTTTCCTAACACCTGAAAGAGTGCGGACGGTGGCGCGGTGAATTCAAACGGTCTTTTATCCTGCGCAAACTCGTTGTCTGCGAGACATGGCGTCCTTCAAAAATTACGGTGAGTTTTCTTTATACTTCTACGTCGCTCGTTTTGTTTGTAGGCGGAGCTAGAATTACGGACGCTTGTGCGCATGTCTGTTCTTGTGCGTAGCAAAGCTACGCAGGGAGTTCCTTGTGCGTTAAATACAACGCATGCGCAGTAGTATACCGGCGACGGCTGTACGAACGGTGGCCTAACGAAAAAAGGGGATTAAGAGTCCAATCTGACAGGTCAGATACTTTTATATTTACATTTTTTTTATCAAGACTGTTTGGTGAGCTTTAACAATGGCAATATATATTTTGTTATTATTTGAGTCAGAAACATTTTTTATGAAACGTCGGTTTGTTGAGTGCGTTGATCTTGGTCTCGAGCTAGGCTAACGTCCAGTTAGCCAGTAGCGGAGGCTAATACTGGCTAATACCGCTGTGACTTCTGTAGTTTGACCAAGTATAGACGTTAATTTCGATTTGACCTGGGTTTTTCAGTAGTGTGAATTAACTACGGAAAGTTTTATCTCTTGCTTAGGCAAACGTGGCATGATTTCGTTACCTTTAAGTCAAGCAGTGTGGTCAGTGAAAGCTAACCTGCTAAGGTGTCTTATTGCCTTAGTTGTTAAGCAATGTTTGCTTTGAGGAATGAGCTACTCAGTAGCTGTAAAAGACATCTGAAGTCAATGTTACGGCCGTAGTTTGGGATTTTCCTGCCTAAAGGGACCGACTCCGTGTATTTCAAAGTTGATGGTAAACCTACGAACTGTGTATAAACTAGGAGCTCTGTTTCAGCCATTAAATTCAAAATCATGTCAGCAATAGACTTGTTTACTTTGTTCTCAGGCTACACCATGAGTCAAGGTAAGGACAATGCACGACTCAAGAGCTACAAGAACAAGTCTCTCAACACGGATGAGATGAGGAGGAGGAGGGAAGAGGAAGGCTTGCAGCTACGAAAACAGAAGAAGGATGAACAAGTAAGCAAAGTGTGGAATATACAACAGTGAATTGATAAACCAGTCAAAATTATATTGAAGTTTTGTACATCTCGACTTAACATTGAGAAAGCGCAGAGTATATACTGAAACAGATTCCTCTACATCTTTGTTACAGCTTTTTAAAAGAAGAAATGTTGCCACGGTGGAAGATGACGGCACCGTCGAGGATGATGGAATGGCAGATAGTGGCTATCTGGAATCGCAAGCCAACAACCTGGACCCAAGCACTGTGAGAAAACATTCCAACTCAACACGAAGCCATCATTTACCTGTACTTGTTTACTTTTTGTGAAACATATGCATTATCACTGCACCTTACAGGGTGGGGTGATCTCTGAAGACATGATTCAGATGATCTTCTCCAGCTCTCCTGAGCAGCAGCTAATAGGCACTCAGCGCTTTAGGAAACTTCTCTCTAAAGGTATGATTCCCTTGACTTTGTGCATTTTCTTGTGCGTGTGTTTCTCTTTGTGCATAACAGTGGACTTTATTCTCTAGGCAATGTTTTGCAATTTTTTTTTTGTTCTTTTACTTGTGAATTAAAGATACTGGTAGTGATGTTTTCAAAATCTGCAACTCTGGCCTATTTTTTACTAAAGTGTCCATCGTTTGCATTTTTGTTATTAAATCATTTTGACTACTTGTTGACATTTTGCTTTCCCACCACTGTATGACTCACACAGAACCCAACCCGCCTATTAATGAAGTTATAGCCTCTCCTGGGGTGGTGGAGCGTTTTGTTGAGTTTCTGAAGAGAAGAGAAAACTGCACGTTGCAGGTACATTTCACCTTTTGTTTCCGTATAATACCCATGTGAAAATGCAATTGAAGTTAATGAAGCTGAAGCTTTTGATTATTAAGGCGTTACAAGAATAAACTCTGCCTTCTATTGTCAACGCTGTGTGTAGTTTAATACTATTAATGCATTTTTTTTTTTTAGTTTGAGGCCGCTTGGGTGTTGACCAACATTGCTTCAGGTACATCCCACCAGACACGGGTTGTGATTCAGGCAGGAGCTGTTCCTATTTTCATAGAGATGCTCAGCTCAGACTTTGAAGATGTGCAGGAACAGGTAAGATTTCCTGACTCTACGTCATCACTCTGTCAGGCAATCCTTTTTAAGTGTACATGTCCATGAGTTCAGCAAAAAAAAAACTAGTTCTGTAACTGGCCAATCATTGCTGTATTGAAAATAGCACTTTGCTATATTGGTTGTTGTCTGACTTGAATAAATGCTTTACTTACCAGGCGGTGTGGGCCTTGGGAAACATAGCAGGTGATAGCACAGAATGCAGAGACTTTGTCATAGAATGTAACATCTTGCCTTCCCTGCTGCAGTAAGTGGCAACTCTGTTATTGGTTTAAAAAAAAACAAAAAAAAAACTAAATATACATGAAATCAAAAGAACTTGCCAATTTTAGTCTTTAAAATTTCACTTGCAGGTTATTGGCCAGACAGAATCGTCTAACAATGATGAGAAACGCAGTGTGGGCGCTCTCAAACCTGTGCAGGGGAAAAAACCCACCCCCAGACTTTGCTAAGGTAATTTACCAAGATTTTATTGCTACACTACAGCAAAGCTCACATTTCACCATCACAAGGCAGATTGTTTATATCTGAACCAAAGGGGGTACATGCTTCCAGAACTCAGAACTGTGACCCACTTCCTGTACTTCTCCATCTCCCTGTTTCTTCTAGGTGTCCCCATGCCTCAGTGTGCTGTCCTGGCTGCTATTTGTCAATGACACAGACATTCTAGCTGATGCATGCTGGGCATTGTCCTACCTGTCTGATGGCCCTAATGATAAAATCCAGGCTGTTATTGACTCAGGAGTCTGTCGGAGGCTGGTGGAACTGCTGATGTAAGACTGTACACCAAAATTACTGAGATTGTTATTAGAAACTGTTTATTAGAGTCTAGTTTATTGGGAGTAAGAAGGAAGCCAATATTGGCTGAGGCACTAACAGAATCTTGCATGAGTCACTTCTACTACTTTGGCTATGGAATCAAAATATAGATTCATTACAAACATTTTACTAACTTAAGCAACAACTTCAGACAGGCTGCTGACTGGATACAATTGCGCTTCCCTCTAGGCACGCGGATTATAAGGTGGTGTCTCCTGCACTTCGTGCCGTTGGGAACATCGTCACTGGAGATGATCTGCAGACACAAGTAATGGCACACTCTGAACAAACTCTTTTAATGTTTGCGCTGAAGGAATTGGGATGTTTAATGTATTTTTCCTTTCAGGTGATTTTGAACTGTTCAGCGTTGCAGTCTCTACTGCACCTTCTGGGTAGCCCCAAGGAGTCAATCAAAAAGGAAGCTTGTTGGACAATTTCCAACATCACAGCAGGGAATCGAGCACAAATACAGGTCTGTCTGCACACTTTTTGTTTTTCTCTTAGAAGTTGAGTAATTGGTGCACACCTCCTAATTATTTATTTCCCTGCAGATGGTGATAGATGCAGGTCTGCTGCCTCTTCTCATCACCATCCTGCAAGTAGCAGAGTTTCGCACACGAAAGGAGGCAGCGTGGGCCATTACCAACGCCACTTCAGGGGGCTCTGCAGAGCAGATTAGGTACGACACCAGTGTGCTTTATACTATAAACAGTTGATTCTCTAAGACAGTTTATGCTACTGGAATTAGTTCATGAAAACACATTTTAGCTTTTGATTTTCATTTATTGCATAAGTTCAGGGTTCCTCTGAGACTATACAGTTTATATTTTCAAATGAATATACCGTAAATTCTCAAAACTGCGTATAACAATTAAATAAATTCTGCCTTGTCTTAATATTTGTTATTGGACAATGGATTATTTTATAAACCATTATTAGGAACTCAAGTGTAGTTTGTACTTTTTTAACCTTTTTATTTTTTGTAACTGGGATTTTACATCCTGTATTAATCAAATTAGTTTTTATTGTTTAATGAGCTATGAAGATCAATTCCAGATGTTTGCTGCCACCTACAGGCATCTCGTGGAGCTTGGTTGCATAAAACCTCTGTGTGACCTGCTCACGCTCATGGATTCCAAAATAGTCCAGGTGGCTCTGAATGGTTTGGAGAACATTTTGCGACTGGGAGAACTTGAGGCCAAAAGGGGAGGAGGCATCAATCCTTACTGTGCGCTCATCGAAGAGGCCTATGGTTAGTGCACGTTAAAATCATTCCTCTTGGAGAGAAGCGCCACATAATCTTGACCTTTTTTTTTTTAAAGGGATGACATAGTTCACTAATTGTATGTAAAATATCAAATAATGTATATTTGTGTTAAGATGTTTTCATATATTACGTTTTTATAATGCTAAAACTGCCAAGAAAACATGTAAATAATTCAACGCGAGCCTGAAGTCAGAATGTGTCACTGTAATTTTTTCTTCTTCTCTGCCTCTCAGGTCTAGACAAGCTGGAGTTCTTGCAGGGCCATGAGAACCAGGAAATCTATCAGAAAGCCTTCGACTTGATTGAGCGCTACTTCAGCACGGATGATGAGGACCCGTCTCTTGCTCCAGCTGTCGACCTGCAGCAGCAGCAGTTCCTCTTCCAGCAGTGTGAGGCCCCGATGGAGGGCTTCCAGCTATAATGCTAAACCTGCACCTAACGTGCTCCAGCTTCATCCTCGCCTCATGCTCACTTCTCTCAGTCTCTGCCCTACAGCCAAGATCCGGAGTGGTGACGCCCTCCGGCAATTCCTCCTTTTCCTTCTCTTGGCATCAGAGACAGATTAAGTCGTTATCATGATTATCTAAAGATCTACCATTTTAGGAGCACGTCTGCGCGTACGTCCAACATGGGTCAGTTTCTGCAGTCCTGTTAAGCCAGTTTGTTGAAGGTTCAGTTAGTCATTTCCGTTTTGTGCCGACTTCTTTATCATCTGAACCTCATCATCTGATCAGGGCCCCAAGTTTCTCCTACTTGCAGATTTTCCTCGTAATGGCATCTCCACATTACTCTTTGGATTTTCTCTTCAGCTCATCAAGAACAAGACCCCCCCCCCCCCCCCCTTGCCCGTGTTGGTTCATTTAGGATTGACAAGCTCCAAATGTAAATGGGAGAATTTGGACTGTGCTGTTTATCTGAAGCATTAATGACCTGACAAAAGATGTCCCGTCTGCCTTCTCCCCTTCAGAAAATGATCTAACCTAAACACTGGACTGACTTTGAAAGGTTGACCACAACAGACTTCCTATAAAAGGCACTTGATTCTCGGAGGTTTAATTTCCTCACCACCTCTTCAAACCACAGATGGACTAATTAGAAACTTGACGTAGTCGCTGTGGGGTGGAGTCTGTCGGTGGCAAACCAAGCTGCTTGCATTCCCACCTGAGTTTCATATCATTCCTCTAACCAGTATTGGGACATCTTCCTCCTGCACTGGCTCTATCCTCGAAGAGTTTAGACTGCCTCTTCTGGTGTGATACAAAAATGCCCATGGAATCATGGGAATTGGAGTCTTCCCTTGCACTGAAACTATTGGATGGACTTGGACAAGACAAAGCAGACTATATAACTTGAGATTCTGTCCAGCAGCAATCTTTTTTTTTTGTTTGTTTGAATTATGCTATAAGTTCATTTAATTTGCAGCACTTTAGTTCTGGACTGATGCCTGTTCATTGACGGGCATTTCTACATTCGCTTTTTAATTGTCTGACACAGCTCACCCTCAGGAAGCGAGACGTAAAGAGAGGTGGTGTTTTCCTCTTTCCCCTCCCAGTTTAACAACTACACAGTTTCGCCTCTTCAAAAAGGAACAGGCTGATTTTTGACTGAAACTGTCGGCAAATGTTTTGTCACAATCAGATGATCATGTTGCCTAAGAAAATTAGAGCTTGATTTGTACAAAGTAATATTCTGCATTTGGAAAATTGGCTGGTTTTTAAATTGAGGAGTCTAAAACATGACTTTCCAATATGATCAGGTAGAATTTTTTTTTTTCCCCAATTTGATCATGCCAAATCAGCACAAAAATCAGTTCTTAGACCAGAGGAATTTTTTTTTTCTCAATTTTTGTATTTTATTGGAGTTTGCATCTGTAACTGATGGTGCCATAATACCTGTTCAACAAAAATCTTCCGTATGATTTCAAATGTAAAAAAAAAAAATCCACATAAAAAAAAAAACTTTAAAGTCTGGCAATCACCGTAGTTAGCACAACTGAATGTTTGTTTACCAAGTCCTGTTTGCGTTGCTTATTTTTGTTTTGCGTCTCAACAGGAGATGAGCAGCTCTTCATGTTCATTACAGTTCGTTGTGTTTGTTCATCTTGTCCTCTGTTATGCCATTTGCATAAAAGTTGTTTCATAAACATACAAGTGGTAAGTGAATCAGTTTTATTGGTATGCATGGTCTCTTGCTAAATAATACACTCTTAATGACGTTACAAAAATGGCAACTTTTACAAAACGGAGCTAATTTGTCCAAACATTTTTCTTGACACTTAATATAAACTGGTACATTTTCCTACATACTGTATATTAACTGGTTGAGGACATTTCTGTTAGCTTTAGGGTCTTCATCCAGAAAAATCAGCTTTAATAAAGCCAGATTACACACCTTGAGAAGCATTTATTAAACTATTTTTGCTTTTGGTGATTTCTTTCTACAAACGAAAGCCACAACGGCTTTAAACTCATTGAACAAAACGATAAACATTTACTACTGCACTGCTTCTTATGAAAAAAACTAAAGACCAGTACAAGATTTGTGTATTTAAAGTGTAGCACTTCTCCAAAACAGACTGTATTTTCCCCGTCACAACAGTTAAGAGCTAACGCTGAAGCATGTTGGCGCTATTAAATAAAAAGGTGCCTTCAACTTTTCTGCACAAGTTCTCGAACAGTAAGGCCAATCCCCTGGGTTAGAAAGTGCTAATAAATACCATCTGCTCTGATTATTTTATGGTTCTGCTCCTCTAAGGTGGGAGCAGGAAGGGAGACACTGCTCAAAGTTTGAAAAATGTGTTAACTTTTTTGGGATCAGCGCTCCTTCACTGAGTCTTCTGAGCCAAAGCTTCTGTCTGCTTCTGCTTTCTGTTTTTCCTCCCTCCACTTGGCTCTCATCTCCATGCCGTATGAGGTCAGGGACTCATGTCTACTTGCAGCCTGTGAAAACAATTGGAACAAAAAAAAAAAGCCTTTAATATGTGATATTTATTTTGAAACTATGCTGTTTTTGAAGATGTGTAACTTTCTGCATCTGTTTAGAAGTCATCAAACCAAACGTGACATCTGAGAAGTTTTACTCCTGCTTTATTCATAAAGTTACGAAGAGGCTGCGAGCGCAGACAAGTACAGATCCTGTTCTTCCACTTCCTTGTTTTTCCCCTCGTAGGCAGCTACTGAAAGAACGTGTGGAGAAATTTTGCACCGTCACCGTTACTCACCCTTTTGCCCGAAATCACCATCAACACGCAGCCCACTATTGTCAGCGCTATCATCGCATAAGCAACTTGTATTCTGATTTTGTTCCTGGCAAAGTCGATCGTATGGAACCTAAAATAAAGTTGTTAAAAAAAACATTTGGTCATAAAAATAATTTTTTACGCTTTTTTATTTTTTTTAACTCAAATACATTAACAGTAATGTATTTTGTATAATACCTGTAACTTTTCAAACTTCTCATCTAAGATCAACATTTTTATTAACAAGTGTTTTGACACGTTCCTAAATTGTTACAGAGTTTGTTCAGTGTTCCTTGAATGCAACAAGTGGGATGTTTTACCTACTGAGCATGACAAGCAGATTTTTTTTTTTTTGTAATCTCAGTAGCAGAACTACGGTGGCCCTAAGGTGTAAATGAACATTTGAAAAAACGGAATTGCATTAAGCCGAAGCGGCTCGCATCACGTTAGAAAAAACGGAATTACATTTGAAAAATCTGAATATTTGAAAAAACTGAATTAAATCAAGCCAAACAGGAAGTTTTTTTTTTTTTTTTTACTTTACTAACGGCATTAAACTGAACAACAGATCAATATACAGTACACGCACAGCGGAGATGCAGCTAGTATGCCATCCTTTTTACTGTATCTCTGTTGTGTGTGTACTGTATATTGTTCAGTTTTATGCTGTTAGTAAAGTAAAAAAAACACCTTCCTGTTTGGCTTAATGTAATTCCGTTTTTTTCAAATGCAATTCCGTTTTTTCTAATGTGATTCGGGCCACTTCCGCTTTGGCCACTTCCGCGATGGCTTAATGTAATTCCGTTTTTTCAAGTGTTCATTTACAACTTAGGGCCACCGTACAGAACAGATGAAATCTCCACCCTGATGTCAGGAGTCGCTGTAATGACCTCCAGCTAAAACGTGTTCTGTTCCACAGGGCCAGCTGCACCACTCATTCAGTTAGTTTGCTTTGTTCTCGTGATGTGAAGGCAATCGGACAGCGATGTGTTGGGAGGTCTGGTTTAAACAGGAGAAGACCACTTACGACACGGTCTCTGGTATCTGGTCCTTGGATTTGAAGCGGCCTGTCCAGATTAACAACTTCTTGTCCATCTCAGAGGGTACGTAGCCTGGGACTTTAAATGCTGGACTGGATTCTGTATGAAAGGAACATGTAAACAAAGAGAAACAAAACAAACCGATGCACGTCAGCTTATCCGTTTTCCTAAACAAATCAGCGATTTTTTTTTTTTTTTTTTCCCCCATCACAGAACACATCACATTTCCTGTGTTCCTCTCGGTCCTTTGGGTCCAAAAGCAAACATCAACACTTCTATCCGTTGAAAGCACTCTGGAAGATGTGCTGAAAATCCATTTACAAAGAGTCTTACACCATCTTGATAAATTACATTCTACTTTAACGGTTTTTACAAGTATTCTACATTTAAAAGGAACATCCTGTAAATGCGATATGACATTTAATCATTTCCTACATGGCAACAAAGAAAATGTTTAGAGGATCATGTTGCGTTGGGGGTAGGGCATGCTGAGACAAAATGAAAAAATAAAAATTAAGAATTTGTGATCCAAAAGCTCTTACCTTTTACTGAAGCTGCAGGCGAAGACTCTGCTTTGGTCTCCTGCAGTTTATTACTGCACATCCCTCTGATTCTCTGACCTGTTTAGAAATTAAACAAAAATATATTTTATAGTGCTGCATTCAAGGATTATTTTAATCTGCTCTTGATTTTCCTAAATCGACAATTTGAGCTCATACAAACTAATCTTACAAACAAATAGTGTTATTATAACGAATAGAAGCAAAACTAGGAAATACTTTTTTCAGCTAATCACAGGCTAAATTCAGAAAAAAATATAATACAATAAGCGTTTTTACATAAAATAAGACGAGTAGAAGAGGAAAAACGAGAATCAAATCTGAGTCAGCTTTATTCGAACTTGGTACCAGTCATATAAAAACGTAATAACTTATATAAAAAAGTTACAGCAGTGCAGAAACCCGACTGCATGTAACCAGTCTTTAAAATAATGTGATATTAAAGAACACACGAATATATATAAATATGTAAACAACCTTACAGCTGTCAGTTTCACACAAATACAATATTATTAAGAAGCAGCAGGACGAGACGGTGCCTGCTAGAGACGTCGACATTACGGAAAATAACAATACGAACCGAGGAGGGTCCTTACGGACAGGCGACATCTGACGAAATTCATGATGAAATCGATAATTTAGTGTCCGTGAAACTGAAAGGGTTTAATTTAAAACAGTCGCAGTCACTACCAGTCCCCTTCAGCTCTTCAACATGAAAGTCAATTAGCTTGGCCGACACAGGCCTGTCATGTAAGATTAGGTGTCAGCAATATGCCTGAAAATTTTATGGGGTCTTAAAAATGTTTGTTCCTAATTTTAACAGTTACCTGCGGTGATTTTCTTCAACATTAATATTTTCTAAAGGTTATGCATCACACACAAAATGGACCGGTCTGATTTTTTTTTTTTTTTTCGCTTAGCACAGACACTAAAAATGTGGTAGTTATAAAATAAAATCTCCGTAGCATAGTATTATGACAAATATATGTACGCAATTAGTTACACTTTATGGTACTTTCAATCGTAATTTAAAAACAAAACAAACTACTCTAAACACATTAAAATAAAATTTCATTCAGGCACTGACTTGAACACTCCTGTCTGGCTCATTCTGTGGAGGACCCTTGCAATCCACTATGGCGGCGCCCGATGAAACTTTAAACTGTGAGGACTTTTCCTTGTTTCAGGTAATTTAAACCAAACATTCATTGATTTTTGTAAACATTTCAAATATGACATCAAACAGAAATATTAGCTTCTGGAGGGATAATTTGTCGGCTTTTTATTTATTGGGTAACGGTGACCCTCCTGCTGCTTCAAGGATCCACACTGGATTACAGAAAAAACTGGCAGCATGTTCTTAGGAATTACCTTCACAAAGGAGTTAACATTAAATGAACCGTGTCTGGGTTTTATTTAAATTATTAGTATGCTATGGTTAATTCATTGTAAATAAAGTCAAATTATAGTTAGGTCTAAAAATATTTGGTGTTTGTTTAACACGTTTTTTTTTATTAGCATCTGCAAGATTACAGCGATTTTAAAAGGAAGCAAACAGAGTAAGCCTGTAGTGTAAATTTCCTTATTTAATTTCAAGGTTTAAGTTAAATAAATGCATGAACTGCTCACGAATTACTACAGTTTTTTAGTAAAACATAGATTTTTAGGCGCTGGACTCAAATGCAGTTTTAAAGACAGAATTGTATGTTTGTCTGTTACTATAGCCAAAGAGAAACAACTAGTGTTGTCAGCCATCATTTAAAATTAAGATAGTTTTATGCAATGGGACATATATGGTGTCAATATGAAAGTTAAGTCAGTTAGATGGTTTATTTCCATTTACACAAAAGCATAACTAAACTTTTGCATTGGAATTATTGTTGCATTAAGTTAACTTCATGAACGTAAAGAAGTAGATAAAAGTAGAGAAGTTAGGCATTTTAAATAAATTTTATTAAAAGTAAATATTTTAACAAAAGGTTTCAAATCTGTACAAGTAATCAAATATTTAAATACTTTATATTTCTCTGATTTTCACTACACACAGCAGATTACTGAAGCAGCTTAGATGTGTCTTAAGATGGTGTAAAATGAAAAGTTCACTGTTCTGGCCAGTATCACACATCACCATTCCTGTTCACTTTTCATGCTTTGTCAGAGTACTATACTTTGGCATAAAATGTATGTCCACAGCCCCCTCCAGAGGTTGTATTCATAAATGCCTTTAACATACCCAGAAATGAGATTCAGCCCATTTCTATTAGTTGCTTAAAGCAAAATTGAAATGTTTTCTTGTTGCTTTTTTAAAAATACAAGCTCAGGCCCTTCATTTCTATGAAGCTGCTGACTGGCTTTGTGTCACCTTGTTTTTTTAGGAAATGCTGAAAGCAATGCGAACTATAGACGACCGCATTGTCCATGCTCTGAACACTACCGTGCCCACAGCTTCATTCTCAGGAAAAGTAGATGCTACGCAAACGTGCAAACAACTCTATGAATCTGTGAGTGTCAGAAGAAAAGTGTTCAAGTTTGTTTCTGTTTTTTTTCATACAGAAGTAACTTTAATTCTACATCTCTTGCCTGCGTCCCACAGTTGATCGAGGCCCATCAGAGCAGAGACAAAGCTATCAAGGCTTGTATAGCTCAGAAATCTGAGTTGGTGGGACAGCTGCGGGAAGAACGAGCGAAAGACGCTGGCAACCTGAAACTAATCAAAAAGCTCAGAAACGAGCAGACCAACGTAAGTGATGTCGCTACAAGAGCAAACACCAAAAAATAAATGTAGCCGTGGGGATCATTTTATTTTTGCGCGTTCACATTTAGAAATATCGCTCCCGGCACCGCTCATTTCACAAAACATGAAATAAAGATTAATTTGCCGAGCTCACAGCTAGGAAAAGTGAATACAGAGTCATTCACCAGGTTCTTCCTAAAAAAAAAAATCTGATACTAAAAAATATGTGCTGCTCGTTTATTTTGTAGTGTGTTAACGAAAAGGTCAGATTCACTTAAAGCAAACTATCAGCTGCAGAACCAAATACAACTTCTGAACAAGAATTTTAATGATTCGCTGTTTGTTTCATTGGACTCTTATTAAGTCGGGAAACTTTTTTTTAAATCACACGGAAATAATAGGACAAACTTTCATCTATTTTGTTTTGTCCTGCCTTCAGTTGAAGCTAATGCGATCAGAGCTGAACGTTGAAGAAGTCGTCAACGATAGAAGTCTGAAGGTAATTTAAACTCAGTATTCTCATCATCCCATAATATCCTTCAACGACATGTGAGACTTCTAGGTTACTTACTGCTTTATCTTTCTTTTCAGGTGTTTTTCGAAAGGTGTAGAATTCACTACATCCCTCCGAAGTCTAAGTAAGACGTTTGAAGAAATAAGTTGCTTCTTTCGAAGTTCTGATCCAGACCAGAGCCGAGCCTGTGAGATTCTGCCGAGTCCTGACTGTAGACTGATCTCCAGACTTCTTGGACCTTTTTTTTTCCTCCACTTCCGTCTTGTTCTGTAATTATTGTTTAGCAGTACCACCGCTGTAAAAGTGTCATCTGTGTGCTTTCTTATGAAGCATTATTGTACAGAGATTTTTAAAAAAAGATAATGAACTGTTTTCAAGTGACTTCTGTTGTTTTTGTTTTACATCATTTGCAATAATTCCGAGTTAATTAGTGAATCAAAGGGATATAACTAATTAGTGTGTGTTTGATTGTTTTCTTAATTTCATAGACATATTTAAGTTTGGAGGTCCACAACAGAGAGATTAAGTTTTAGATGGTTGATTATGATGATGATGATGATGATGATGATGATGATGATGATGATGATATGACCTCCAAACACACATCTAAGTCTAACACAGCCACCTCCAGGATCTGAACCCACTCTACCTGAGGATAAAACCTCTTATTTTACAGCTTTTTAAACTAAGAAAGCTAAACAAAAATGCAGGCTGAAACTAGAAATAGCATTTGTCTCAGCAGAGGAACTTTCACCACAATCTCAGAAATCAGAAAAATTCAACGAGAATGAAAAAAAAATCTACTGGACCAGCAAACTGTTGCACTCATGAGAGCTCTGACCGATCACCCGTTTGATATGCACTCAGTTTTGATCAATTTATTTATATATAAACTATAAAATAAGTTTGCTGCAGAAAAAAAAAACTAAAGAAGAGGCAGAAAATATCCCAGCACCGATATGAGATTAGATAAATCAAGAGAAAGCCGATCTGATGATAGATCAATTTTAACTTGAGGGTCAATATTAAGAACACATTAAAGAAAATGTTCTGAACAGGATGTAGAGTAGCTTCAAAACCAGCTTATATTTAAAAAAAAAACACTGAAACTGAGGTAAGTGAAAAGAAATCTTAATTCAGAGCTGCAACGAAAGACCTCACCTCATGCAGATGTCCAGAAACAGTTATCTACTTGGAAACAACTTTCGCTTCAGGGAGAACAAAGATAATTTAATGGAAAGAATAATAAATCTAGACCATCCATCCATTATCTTTTACTCGCTTCTTCCGTTTTGGGTCACGGGGGGTCGCCGGTGCCCATGTCCAGCAATCACTGCAAAGGGCGGGGTACACACTGGACAGGTCGCAAGACCATCACAGAGACACAGAGACAAACAACCATTCACTCTCTCACACCGACGGACTCTAAATCTAGAACAATAGATGGTTAAATTACAAAACCAGAAAACATTAAAAAGATCCATCCCTCAGAAGTTGTTCCAGTTCTTTAATGAAAGACGTAAGTCTGACACAAGCTTAGATTGAAGACCTTTTAGGGATTGAAGGCCCAAAGCCCCGTAAGATTTATTTATTTAACCAGGCAAATCCCATTGAGATCACAAATCTATTTTGCAAGGGAGGTCTGGGCCTGAAGGCAGACGATGGTGGGAGGAAACCGGAATACTTGGAGAAAACCCACGCAAGCACAAGAACATGCAAACTCCACACAGGAAGACCCCAGGTCCAACCGGGGATTGAACCCAGGACCTTCTTGCTGTGAGGTAACAGTGCTAACCACTGAGTCATCATGCTGCCGTTAAGAATTGCCATTGCTGGGTTAGTGGTTAGGTTACGGGTCAGGGTTAGGCTATAGAAATGAATGGAAATCAATGCAAAGTCCCTGTAAAGATAGAAAAATAAACGTGTGCATGTGTGTGGGCCTGTGGTGCACCAACCACTTACCCGTGTTGTTGGTGTTATTTCATTTGTGAACACTAGGGGGAGTAATATGCTACCTGTCACTGTCTGCACACCCATAAAGCCAGGTGCAAAGGAGCACAGTCAGGTGTGACAGAGGCAAACAGTGATTTGAGTGTGTAAGGTGTGTTCTAGAATGTGTAAAGCGTATATGACAGTAAGTGCAAGCAGTGTGAGCGGAACCTTTTTGCATCATTTAAGCTGAATGAAATACAAAACCTCGAAATGGAAGCAAGTAATGCACAGACTTTGTTAAAATACAGAAAATAAATGACATCGTTTTACAACAAGGAACTGATTAAAAAAGCACATATTTGGCACGTGTCAGAACAGCTGTCAACTCATCACCAGTGGTATTCATAAATATTTCCATTAACCTCAGATGAGTCTCATCTCATTTTATTGGTAGCTTTAAAATTTAATTAAATGTGTTTGTGAAGATGAGATGGATGCCAAATTTAAGTACTGAGAGTTCACCTGAGCCAAGTTTTGTTGCACAAAACAGCACAACAAGCACAACTGGTTTCACCAGCAGTTTTGTATTTCTTCCAAATACTCTTCACTGTTCTCATACCAAAATGAACAAGAAGGTAAATGTTTTCAGCATTGTGGAAATTTAATTAAATTCACGGATTATAAATAAGAGCCACATAACTCTGTTCTTGTTCTGCTCCTCATAATCTTCAACTGTAACTAATCATTGGGAAACATAGATCACAAGTCGTCAAGTGCAATAGACAAAGCTTTTTCCTTAGTTTACCCATGTCCCAGGAGAAATTTGATAATCGGCCTGCATCCGAGGCCAAATGGGGGAGTCAGATTCAGATAAGCCACAATTGTTGATTTTCATCAGGCAGACTGTTTTTTTTCTTGTCAGCCTTGAGTCCCGCTGGTACTTTCCAGATCCAAAATGGCCACATGTATGGGTATTCCACTGATCCGTGCTATGAGCCTTCTTCAAGGTTGACTCCAACATGCTGGTGAGTCCTAGAAGCCGCAGGTGGCCTGCGATTCTCACAAATCACTTCCATCTTGTGGTTTAGCTCGTAAATCAGACGATTTTGAGTACTCGTAGCACGAACCAAACCTTCACATGGACTTGGCAGTTTTGTCATGGCCAAAACTGCTGCCGATGTCTTCTTCAAAAATTGATAACATAGGGACCCACAGATGCCAAAAAGCAGAAACCCTGCTATAATGAATCCAATTTTATAAAGGTCTTCAGCGTCCTCCTGAAACAGGACTGAAAGACACATCAGCAGCCAAACTCCCCACACATCCCTGATGTATCCTGCAGCGTGAGTCTCGGCAGGACATGAGGGCTCTCCAGGACCCTGTTGATTTGTTGGAAAGATTTTGTCAATTGCGTTGAAAGTCCAGCTCATCAGATCCATAATAGTATTTTTCATTCAGAAGATGTATACCAGGAGCTCCGAGACACACACAAAGAGCAAAAGCAGGAGGAAGAGGCGAACAGGGGAGGGAGAGGAGAAAGCGTCCACCTTGAACAAGTGTGTACATGTTTAGGATGACTCGGTTACTTCCACATAAACTTCATGTCGTTGTAAATTTGAGTAAATTATATCTGTGGTGGTAAAGAACAATAGAAACTGGAATCTTTTTCCATTTATTCAAAACACACAAAACAATTATTATTTTTAAATCTTGTGAACTCAGGCCTTTTGAATACATTTATTAACATTATTCTATTCACACAGCACAACCAAAAAAAGAAACTGTCCAGATGACCTGACTGAAAAATGATGGATTGTATACCTGGATTATTGAGCATGGACTTTGTTGTTTTCAACCAGTTTGACAGGACTGCCAACAAGGAAGAGGGCTGGCAATGGAGGAGGGGGCGTCTAGCACTAACCAAACTGGTTTCTTACACTTTGGAGTAAGCTGTTGGGGGAAGAATCAGTTTTGTGTTGTGTTTCCTTGACTGATGAAGCCTTCCGGATCGAAGGCGAAACGTTTCAGCACAAAAAAGAAACTCGAGATGACCTGACTGAAAAATGTTGGATTGTATACCTGGATTATTGAGCATGAACTTTGTTATTATTCTATTTAATAGGGGGGAGTGCATCCCTTCCTTTATTAGCTGATAACTATCATCAATGTTTGATTAATAAAAAAGCTATTGTTATTGCAATAATAAAGCATGATTAGTAAAGTCATCACATATAATTTGGACCAGGATAAACACAAAACCTCCCTGAGAGTGAACGTGAAAGCAGAACTTCCAGGCTGTGTGACTCTTATGACCAACCACACTGTGTTTAGTGGTAGGGTCTGATGGGATCAAGAGGATCTTCATCTTTGTGCTGTTCTACTCTCTTCAGTATGATCTCTACTTTATCCTCCAGGTGGGGGCTTTGGAAGACATAAATATGAAGGAAATCACTTCCTCCCACATGGACCTGCACAGAGGAGACACCATTATTAGTCTTGTTTTATTATAAACAGAGGCTCTTCTGAAACCATGAAATCACGATTATTAGATCAATTTCTTTTTATATCTGATGCTCTGCTCTTTAACTTTGAATGACAGTGTATGATATGATGTAAACAGTGTTCATCACCTTGATGAGGTAGAAAACTCCTTCTACAATCTGTTGTCGATATTCAGTCGCTTTGAACTCGCTGTAGGTTTTATTTGTCTCGTCCTCCACTTCACTCTGCACCTGATTGTGGATGAATACACGCAATTAGTTAAATTCAGAACAACAAGTTTGTATGTGAAAGTTTTGAAGAATTAGGTCTGAGTAAAGCTCACCGTGTCACAAATCTTCTGAATTTCGTCAGCTGCTGGCTTTATACCAGATAATCCTCCATCCATATTGATAACCTTTGTTGTTTGAACATAGAAGTAAAGTTTCTGCTGCTGTTCCTCGTTATTGCTTCACTCCAGGAAGTCAAGCTATGGACATTGCGACTGGAATGTGGTTCTACTACACACAGGTGGAGCTTTGTGTGTACAGCACAGTTATATCAATATGGGCACAATCTTTTTTACACAAACATTTTTTTTTACAAGGTTACATATCTTTTTTACGCGTCCAAAATATTTATGACTGGAATTTGTGACCGTATTTTAATTGTTATTAGAAAACATTAAAGGGCGCACATCCCGCTCATTTTTATTTTATTTTATTTTTTGCATTTGTGACACCTGGAGAAGCAAAGATAGCATCTAAAACGGGCTACTGCGCACAGCCGACAGCTGCCAACTGTTTAACTAGCAACAAGCCCAACTGGATCTGTGTCACAAATTATTATTGATATATTTACAATAACTTAATATATGAATATTAACATACAACAAGATCAGATTCTTTTGACATTAATGAAGCTAAGACTATAGGATTAAAAAGTGCTGACCTGTCCTGCTGATGCAATGTTTGTCCTGCTACTGTTTCTAAGGTTGTATACCATGTTGGCAGCCAGGCTAAGCTTTTTGATCCGCTGGCCTAGATGAGTTGGCCTGAAACTTGCCAAAAGTATTTCATAAACATTTATCTAAATGCAGAGTGATCATCGGCTGCAGTGAGTGGTTTTTTAAAAAAATGAATCACATTAGAAAATACAAAATTACATTTGAAAAAAACTGAGTCACATTTGAAAAAACGGAATCACATTTGAAAAAAACGCAATCACATTTGAAAAAACAATTACATTTGAAAAAACTGAATTACATTAAAAAAGAACAAAATTACCTTTGAAAAAAAATGTATTACATTTGAAAAAACGGAATCACATTTGAAAAAAACAGAATTACATTTGATAAAACTGAATTACATTAGAAAAAACGGATTCACATTAGAAAAAAACAGAATTACATTAGAAAAAACGGAATCACATAAAAAAAAACAAAAAAACAATTACATTAGAAAAAAATTGAATCACATTAAGCCAAAGTGGAAGTGGCCGAAGTGGAAGTGGCCGAAGCGGAAGTGGCCCGAATTACATTAGAAAAAACGGAATCACATAAGAAAAAAACGGAATTAAATTTGAAAAAACGGAATCACATTAGAAAAAAACGGAATTATATTTGAAAAACTGGAATTACATTAGAAAAAACTGAATTACATTTGAAAAAACTGAATTACATTTGAAAAAAACTGAATTACATTAGAAAAAACGGAATCACTGAAAAAAAACAATTATATTTGAAAAAACGGAATCACATTAGAAAACACGGAATTAAATTTGAAAAAACTGAATCACATTTGAAAAAACGGAATTACATTAAGCCAAACAGGAAGCTTTATTTTAAACATTATTAACAGCATAAAACGACAAAAATTTCCTGTTTGACTGTCCGTTTTTTTCAAATGTCATTCCGTTTTTTCAAATGTTGTTCATTTACACCTTAGGGCCACCGTACCTTTAAGAGGTTCAGCGCTGAAGACCAAAGGATGCAGGCTGGAGAATAAGGGATCAACATTTCAGTGATGCATTGGGGGCCTGTCCATTTAAAGCTCTAAAAGTCCAGAGTAAAATGTTCCAATTAATTCTAAATTCAACAAATTTCAAACTAAATTCTTCAATGAAGAGAAGATAAAACTGGTGTAACGTGAGACCTTCTATTAGTTCCTGTTAAATACTCGTAGCAGCGTCCTGGACCAACTGGAGACGAGCGACAGCAGATTTGTTAAAACAAGAAAAAAGAAAATTACAATAATCTAAACGAGAAGAGATAAAAACAAGAATAATCATCTCCAAGTCAGATTTGGTTATTTCCCTCAATTTAGAAATGTTTCTCAAATGATAAAAGCAATTTTTTTTACTAGAAGCTTTGAGTGTTTGTCCAAAGACATTTTGTGAGACGCCCTAGAACTAAACTGGTTCAATTACAAGCACCATCACTTTATTCCTCGTTGATGTAACTCCATATGGCCCAGTGTCCTTTGTTTCCAGATGTTGAGGAGGTTGAATACATAAGGATATCGCTGCAGTGGTTTCTATGGCAGTTTAGAAGATGGTGACATGCTGATGGCAGCCAGGGGTTTTACATCTACTTGCTTCTGAGCTAATGCCTCCTTTTACAGCTTTTACCAGTAACATTAATGCCCTATTCTTCCAATATAGTTTTGATATGTGCTGCACTGACAAACCTCATGCCAAGACTTGTGAAGAGTGCATGCCAAGGGATCAACTGAACTGATTCTGCATGCACATTATTTTTTATTGTATTATATTAATTTCAAACTCTGTGTCCTGTGAAGTCATGCTTTTGTGATTTCAGTTCAGATGTGCCCTACACAGTCTTGCTTTGCCAACTGATTTTTCAATGATGTTTCAGTTACCATCGTCTTACATTTTCACAGCTTGAGTGTCACTGCTTTATGAAACGAAAATACATTTTTCTGAAGCAGCTTTTATTATTCGGTGAAACAAATCTTCTACGTACAGGCACCATATCGACAACCATAACATCTACCTGCTGCACAGACCAGGCAGCACTGTAGAGTCATGTTCTTTGACTTCTCCAGTGCTTTTATCACCATAAGACCAGCTCTACTCTGCAGCAAGCTCCTGTACATGCAGGTGCATGACTCGCTGGTCACCTGGATCAGACAAGTCGGCCACAGTATGTGAGGCTGCAGAACACCACCTCGGACACCACACTGAGCAGCACAGGAGCTCCTTAGGGGGGCGGTCCTCTCGTCGTTTCTGTTCAACCTCTACACCTCGGACTTCAGGTGCAACTCACAGTCCTGCCATCTGCAGAAGTTCTCATGACTCTGCCATTGTGGGCTGCATTGCTGGTGACCAGGAAGCTGAATACAGAGGTGTGGTGGACAGAACCACCTGCAGCTCAACGCTGGAAAAACTATCTGCAGGTAGACTACAGGAAGAAGATCAGCCCCACACAACCCTATCAACATCAAGGGTATTAAGGTGGACATTGTGGACTGCTACAAGTATGGGGGTCCACCTAGACAATAAACTGGACTGGACAGCCAACACCCTCTACAAGAAAGGGCAGAGTCGCCTTTTTCTTCTGAGGAGACTCAGGTCCTTTAACATCTGCAGGACCATGCTGCAGATGTTTTACCACTCGGTGGTCTCCAGCATCTTCTTCTACGCTGTGGTGTGCTGGAGCAGCAGGGTGAAGAAAGCTGATGCCAACAGACTCGATAAACTCATCAAGAGCTGGCTCAGTTCTGGGAGTGGACCTGCAGTCTCTGACAGACGTGTCTGAGCAGAAGATGATGATGAAACTGCTCCAGATCCTGAACAACACGTCACACCCCCTGCACGACACCCCGGACTCTTACTGCAGCACCTTCAGTCGCAGAGTGAGACCACCGAGGTGCTCCACAGAACAACACAGGAAGTCCTTCAAACTGTTCAACTCCTTCCCCTTTTCTGCACAATAAAATTAATCCTGCATCACAATAAACTAATATTTCTGTCTGCACCTGACCTGTTTAGATCTTGATTGTTGTTATTTTTAGATTCTTTGTTATTTTTTTTATATCTTGTGTATGATCCTTTGTGTTGAAACTCTGGCACAACAATTTCCTGTGGAATCCATAAAGTTCTATCTCATCTCTTAACAAACACCAACATGAAAAGTAATGTGTACTTACAGAGTGATAAAATGAAAATCCCCATAGAGCATGTACTTGTAACGATCAACAATATTGCAGATATATTGTTTGTTAAGAAATGAAATTGCAAGTATGTACTAAAGGAAACTATTGGAATGCAGTCGTTAATAAACTTACCAATACGCATGAACGCACTATTTGTAAAATAATATTTTCAGTCGCAGACATTCATTGTTTTACACTGGCTTTGCATTTTGTGCAATACCTCTTACCTCTAGGTTTTCTAGAAGTATGTACTGACACATCAGTAATGGAGGTATTTTCACCCTCACATATTTTGCCAAACTGGTTTTTGACATGAACACCAGTATGTTCTGGTTAAACTGTCTCCATCTGAGTTGGAATGAATGAGCAGATGCTGCTTAAAAAAATGTGTCACATTTGTTGCACAAGTTTTCTATGAAATCATCAACCCTCTTTTTTTTGTTGTTGTGAGGCAGCTGCTAAGCTACAGGAAGTTAAATAGTTGAAGGGTTTGATGGGGTCAACAGGATCCTCCCTTGTCTGGTTTTCTTCAAGTCCTGTCAGTTCCACACAATTGGTAAGGCTTTTATACGCCTGTAGATGGAGGTATTAGCTTTTTTCCTGATGAATCTATAGGGAAAAGAGTGTATTTAAGGTTAACAAGGAATCAAAAATATTTCTCAATATTTAGTTCACAGTCACATCTGGGTGATATGAACGTTTTTACCTTTTACAGTGTGAATGTTGATGAAGCATTCACTGTGATCCATTTTTCTTCTGTACGTTTTATGGCATCTTTCTCATTCCACAATTTTTGTGTTATTTCGACAAATCATGTATCAAAACGTTCAGCTCGTTCAGGAGAAGGGTGTTAGGACTTTTGCTATTCGTGTAACTTTAACTTTTTAAAATATTTAGCCTTTTCTGCCACTTTTTTCCTCATAGGAAATGATTAGAGCTCGTTTAACATTCTTCACATCTTTAGATCTGTTTACAACCTTTTACTGCTCATTTCAACAATTTGTTCTGGTTCAGCTTCTTTCAGCTTCCTTGTGCAAATTTAAACTTTTGTTTTCCAGTTAATTTCAGCTGTTTTCAGTTGTTATGTGCTCCTTTTATACTCTTACTGCTAACTACAACATTTTTATGCTTATTCTAACTTCTTTCTGCTAATTTCAGTTTGTTATGCTCCTTTCAGCTTATTTATGCAATTTTCAGCCTTTTCTGCTATTTCACCTACTATTGCTAATTTGAGCTTTTTCAACTAATTCCACATTTTTTTGCACTCATTTAAACTTTTTTCAGCCTAATTCAGCAAAAATGTGCACTCTCCACTTCTGGTAATTTAAGCTTCTTTCTGATTTTTAAGCTACTTTTCAGCTGTTTTATTTTTTTCCACATTTCTGCTCTTTTCAAATAATTTCCACTGTTTTGTGCTAATTTCTGCTTCTTTCTGCCTAATTAGACAAATACGTGTTCTTTCTGCTTTATTCTGCTAACTTGGGCTTGTTCTTTCATTCCAGCTACATATCAGCATGTTTTTAACTAATTTCAGCTTGTTTTCAGATACATTCAAGTTTTCTGTGGTCATTATCTGCTACTTTCAGCCTAATTAACTTTTCACTGATACTTTCAGCTTGCTATGCTATTTCAGCTACTATTTAGCTGTTTTTATGCTAATTTATTCTTTTTCAGCTAATTTCTAATTTTTTGGGCTCATTTCAGCTATTTTTACTTCCCTCTTTTAGTTGAAGATTCTTTGTGCCTTTTCAGCTACTTTTTGCTAATTTCAGCTTTTTTTAATCAAATGTCCTTATTTTTATGTTAATTTCTGCTTATTTTACCCTAATTCACCAAACGTGTTCTTTTTGCTTTCTTCTACTAACTTAAGCTTGTTCTTCCATTTTAGCTGCATTTCAGCAAATTTCAGCTGTTTTCAGCAAGTTATTTTGCAATAAGCTTTCACATTGCATTATCGCTGGAAATGCAATTTCTCTAGTTAAGTAGTTCATTACTGACACAACCTGTGCTTAGAATTCCTCATATTTTTTTTTTTATCTTTCACTTGACTCTTCACAAGTTAATGAATGAAAAAAAATGAGACTTGAGTTCTGAGAATAAAGTTTGTTCTGAAAAGTGACGCTGAACTTGATCACAAATCTTCTGAGTTTTCTCAGTGGCAGATACGTTTTCTCATCATTTTCATCATTCTGGAGTTTGGGCTTTTGACAGAAAAAGTTATAAAAGTGTTTTTATCTTTCTCAAATGTTCAACATCAGTTGGATTTGAGTTTATTTATTTACTGAATCAGGCTGGAAGGAGTTTCCAGTAAATTATGAAATGTGCACAGCCCCTCACATTGTTGTGGTAAATGTTCATACTTTTGGAGATTATCGCTAAATTCCTCAAAAGAATATGTCCTCCCTGTGGGCTTTAATGAAACAAAGTTAAAATTTAATAAAAAAAAAATAAAAAAACTTGCTTATACATATAACCCCAAAAGGTGATACTTGGACAAAGTAGTAGATTACTACAATGCACTTTCACCGCTGCCTATAAAATGTTTGATTTTATTAATATACATCCATTCATGAATTTTGTGGCTCCAATTCATGACAAACAAAGCTGGGATGCCAAAGAGTTTGTTACTTTTTCTATTGTTACTATTTGGTCTCACAGCACAGAAAAAACTACAGTATTTAGATAAATATTAAATAACTAAGTTATTTTTAAAACAGCAGCAGTCCCCTTTGGTCACAATCACACTAGCTTTTAGTTCATCCCAATGTGAATGAATTAATCAATTTCTTTCAAATGAGGGTGATCAAAAAGCTATCTACAACAGGTAAGATATTAATTTCTCACAACCATTCCACAGAACTCCACTATAAAAGATCTGAGCTCAGGATAATTTGATAATCAGCACCTATCAATTTACCTAATCCTGGAGGAAGCAGTGAAAGTTAACTTCTGTAGTTTTCCCACACATTTCTGTTTGAAATGAGCAAATCTGTTGTCAAATAATAACTCTGTAACGTGACAAATGTTCAGTTTAGGCACAATTTATAAAACAGTTTTTATAATAGCTTTTGTATTGAAAGAGTTGAGATTTGCCATTGAACAATAAAACACATGATATACAAACACAACGTACTTTAAGTCAGAGGTGGGCAACATTATTTTTTACAAAGGGCCACATAGAGAATTGGAAAATACATTTTCTTTATGACAGATAATCTAGAAGACTTTTTTCTTATTGAAATATATTATCACAAGAGCCACTTTACAGAATATGTCTTATAAGAGATATTCTGTAAAGTGGCTCTTGTGATAATATCTTACATGTTAGCTTAACATGTTATACATGCTAGGGGAACTATGCAAAACAAAATTATAAATTTGTGTTTCTAAGTCTTTAAAGTTCAGTCTAGTTCTGACACAATGACTTAAAAAGGGTTTTTTTAAGTTTTGCGTAAGATTAATTAAAATTTCCTTAAGCCTCATTGATAAACTGCTGCATTTTTTAATCAATCTTTATTTAAAAAGTTGATTTTTTTTAATAATAAGGACTTTTCCTTTAACTTATGAGCTGAATTTAAAAAAATCTTACTTTCTGTTGCACAAACTGAAAATACAAAACTCGGCATTTTAGTGATTGTCTGGATGGAATGCAGGAATGTGCTGAACAAGGAGGAACGTCAGTCACAAGAAACGACAAATGTGACTGTGTTGCGCAACGACGGAGATAAAACATCCACATATTTTTACAAAACTCTGGCAGATGTGGGATTTTTAAGAATTCTTCATTTAAGGAAAACACCACTCCTTAAAGGAATACTGTTCTTCACCTTGCAAACAAAAGTTTGCAACAAATACATTCGATAATTTGTTAGCGCTCAAACTCAGCTGCCACACCAAACTTTAGCTCAGTATCTGTGAAACTCAGTGCTGTTTAGTTGTTTTCACTAAAGCTGATGAGCTTGAAAAGGTTTGACTCTAAAAGTTAAGCAGAAGCACATTCATTTGTTACTTTCTAAATATTTCACTCATTTCTGTCTAGCGGTTCATGTGATATTTTGCTGACAGTAATGAAAACACACAGACAAAAAAAATCACATGATTGTCTATATCTTTTATTGTGTGAGGCAATAAACATGTTAGATAAACAATATGATATTTTATGTAAGAACATATGAAGGCAGAGATTACTGTATTGCCTTTTTTTTACTATAATATTGGCATAAAATGAACTAATGAGCAACTTTTTTTATATTTTCTCCAAAGGCAATTATTTAACTTCAGCCCACCAAATAAAATTTTCATCACAATTTAGTTAAAGAGTTAATAATTAGGTCATTATTATTTAACAGCATTCGGTTAATAAGGAAATGTTCATTAAAGCTTAAAGGAATGTAAGTAATGAAACATTTCCTGATATTTGCTTTAGAAAGTTTTGATTTTGAAATCATTACTTACTCATAAACTCCTGACTATTTTTTAATGAGTCAGGATGGGGTAACTAAAGGTCATTTTAAGATGCTATAGAAATAAATTTGAGACTTACTGCTGGTGGACCAACCAAATTTATGACCAGTTGAAAAATAGCGTGCAGCGACTAGTCAATTTGAAATAAACAACAATGCATCAGAGGCTAATTGATAATGAATCATTATCTAAGTAAATTCTGTGATCTGTAAAGTGTAAAAGGTTGTAAACGTGCACTGAGGTGAACACATTATGGCCGTAAATATAAAAATAGAAATATAAAGCACATAATGGTAATAGTATTTAAATCTAAATTAATTTTAAATAGTGCAAATGAGTGATAATGAACATGACTATGGCATGCAGCCCATGTGTGTGTGGGTTAGGTGGTGCAGAGTTTAAAGGAGGTGAGCCTGTGGTTGGGAAGTTGTTAGTTTGATTCCCTTGACCATTAAAACTAAATTTGGGTGGAAAAGGTGAAACACCCACATGCCTTCAGACTCATTTGCCCCACTATGAGCCCTTGAGCAAGGCAATGGCACCCATCTGATCCCCCGGGTACACAAGGTGGCAGCCTGCTCCACCGTGTTGTCTGTGGTTGCGTCTTGAAGGGCCTCCAGTGTAAACCAGTTACCAAGTCGTCATGCAAATTCTTTATCCTCTACCTGTTTGCATTTGTAATTATTTCTATCTTAACATCTGTTTTTTGTCTTTCTTCCAATAGAAAGCGCACCTGGACCTGCCATTGTGTATCCGTTCCTCCTTCCTGTCCTCTCAAACCTCAGCCGGTCGAAGCAGATGGCCGCTCGTCCTGAGCCTGGTTCTACTGGAGGTTTCTTCCTGTTAAAAGGGAGTTTTTCCTTCCCACTGTTGCCGATGTGCTTGCTCAGGATGAGAGACTGCAATAAAGTGAAGATTCAACACAATCTGCTGGCTTCCTTAGATAGAGAACTTTTATCAATTGCTTTATATATATTTATATATATATGTTTTTGTACAGTGCCCTGACAGCTTCTGTTGTGACTTGACGCTATATACCAGTAAACTGAATTGAATTCTCTCAGTGACATCGTAACAGATATCCATTTGTGAGAGAAAGAATGTAAAACGCCCATGAGCCGGTTGTGATTAGCCCTTCAGAGTGCCTGAAGCCATATCCCAACATAAAAAAATTTAAGCTATTTTTTCTGCCAGAGGGTGTGACACTTACACAAAGCTTACCGTTTACTTCATGTTTTTTATACCGTCATACCTTCTTTGTATGCATTTAGGGTGGGGTGCAGTGCTACCACGCAAAACAAACTCTTAGACAAGAGGTAATGATACCTGAATAAATCATGCTCATTCATTCTATAAGCTGTAGAAAATGCTGTGCAAAAAAAAGGTAGAGCAAGCAAACCTTGCAAGTTTGCTGAACGTGCACAATTCAAATTGTGTAAACCATTTTTTAAATTTTCACCTCTATGCAACATAAACGGAGTCTATTGAAGCTCTCAAGTAAAATTAAAGTCTGCTTATGAGTTCAGACGGTGGAGATCGTGATCTCAGAGTAATTAGAAATCAAAAACAAGACTGAGCTCCCTATGCTAAATATTTTGCTGCTTATGTCATGAATAACTTATTAATAAAAGGTTGTTTCACTCAATTTTTCAATTCAGAATAAAGATCGTGAACCGTGACCAAAAAAATGTACCTAAAAAAAATAACATGTAAAATTGATTTAAATAGAACGCTTTGTTTTGATCGACATGATTGTAGGTTCAAGAAAACTACCGGTAGTAGTTTGTATCTTTCCAAAAACTTAAAACGGCTTTTTGACTGGAGCCATATGGGTGTGTTCCACTTCCTTTTAAATGGGTTAAAACATGTTTTATTACTTTCATCTCCTTTCAAATATAGTGCAACACAAATCTCTGTTTTATGAGATTCTTGCCCGAAGCGTCTTCACAGATCAACAAAAACAAAAAAAGCAATAAAACATTTAGTCAGAATTCTTTTAATAACAGACCTTGTACAAAACAGTTCCCTTTAGCCAATAATCAATCATGATACATCTCTGTTTACGGTTTTGTTGTTGCTTGTCAGGTTTCTAACTGATCACTGTGAGAATGCAGGCAGGCACTGGAGCATCCTTGATAGTGATCCCTTTAGAAGTACTCAATCGGGTCATTGTGGGTCTTGTTGTGCTGCACGGAAGTCAGCTCAACCGCATCTCCATGGCACGGGAGTTTTTTCCAAACACGGACATGAACGTGTTCATCTCCACCAACATGGACCTGAAAGGACATACAAACCAAGTGAGAATGCATTCACTGACGCAGCTAATCAAATAAATATTAGAGATTTTTTTGTTGGTTTTGTATAATCTGGCTAAGGCTGATATTCTCTTATCAGCCCCTTAAAACAAATCTAAAACTTTGCTTTTATAATCACTTGTTTTACGCCTCTTTTAAAAAGTTACAGTGGTAACGTTCATTCTCATTTCTGCCGTCATGGCAGTTGTAGTTGGGGTGTGACCCTGCAAAATGTGACCCGCAAATCTACCTGAGAAGTAAGCGAAGACTCGGGTTTAGCTATAATCCCACATTTAGATAAGTGATCGTTACAGCAGCCAAATGAAAAATGACTTCAAGGACCAGAAGAGCAACCTAACTGGAAATTAGGTGCAGATTTTGAGCCGGGTAAATGGGATGTGGTGAATAAGGAGGAATACAAAGAAATCTAACTGTAGAACCTCAAAGCACTATATATTTGATTAATTGTATTATGATAGTATCATAAAACCTTATGGATTAAGTGGTTTTGCTACTCTCTGATTATAACTAGAGTAATATTACCTTAACAAAGTAGTTGGTTCCGGACACAACCTGGGTTTTGTACTGCTTGGCAGTGAAAACAGTATAAGTCTTCCCTGCTTTCTGCTCCACCTGGCTCTTCACCTGAGAAGAAAGCAGTTAACAGAAGTCAACCAGGATGCGTTTCAATCCAGAGAAATTATAGTAATGAACTCGATTTTACTCACTTTGTCGCAGATCTGCTGTACATCTTTATCGGCATCCTTTACCTCGCTGGTTCCTCCACACATCGGCATTATGACGAGTTTTAAATGTTGAAAAAAACAACAGACAAATACGTGTAAAACTGACCGAGTTTAGGTTCGTGTGGGTCGTTTAAATTGACTCAGGCAATCACATGATGTCGATGTCGGAGCGTACCATTAGCTCACACTTGAAGGGGTGACGGGTTTAAATTCTACTAAACGGAGAAAAAAAAAGCAAAACTAAAAATTATTATTATGTTTATAAGTTATTTATAGTCTGTAGCTTTTACTTTTTACACGCTAATCTTTGTAAAAATTGTTTTTATGTAAGGCCTCTCTTTTTATTTGAGTTCCTCTCCGGCGTATGGTTCAGGCCGGAATGCGGAAGTGGGTTTTTTTTTTTTTTTTACGTGTTTTTGTTTTTCTCGGTGCTGGGTGACTCTCTGGTGTCTGGTGTCTGGTGACTCTTCATTCATTCAACCTTTATTTATACAACTTATTCTCATTGAGCCATGAGGACTCATTTACAAGAGAGACCTGTTTTAAACGAACACAGATGAGGTACAAAGAAGATGAGGTACAGACAACAGTAGACAATCATAAAAAAAAGCATATAAAATGAAAAGTAAATGGAAGAAATCATATTAAAAAATGATACAAAAAACAGCTACAATATAAAGCAACAATAAACAAATGTGTTGTCAGCATAGAAATGTAAGGATGCATCAGGGATGCTCTCTGACCTACATCACTCATGTAGTTTGTGAAGAGGGTGGGTCCTAATATTGAACCTTGTAGTACACCATTGTTAACAGCTGGAAGAAGTATCATTATGTTGAACACATTGCCTCCAATCTGAGAGATAATTAGAGAACCAACCAATGGTGTGATCTGAGAAACCAATTTCTGAGAGCGTATGTCATGTCATGGTCCACAGAGTCAAAAACTTTAGACAGATCTAAATAAAGTGCAGCACAATCGTCCTTAGCATCCAATGCTTCATCATCATTAAAAACCTTCAGCGAAGCCGTCGTGCCGTGTTGTTTCCTGAAACCAGATTGATGGAGAGGTAAGATGTTCAAAGAATCCAAATACTTCTTGACTTGAGGGTTTATCCATTTTCTAAAACCTTAGCAAGAATACAGAGTTTAGAGATTGGTTGATAGTTGCTCAGTATGGGGTCTCCTCCCTTCAATAAAGGTTGAACAAAGGTTGTTTTCCAATCGTTTGGACTGGTGTTTTGGTTTATGGACAGATTAAAGATGTGAGACACCAGTTCTGCAGTGATGTGTGTGTCCAGCCTTAAGAAATAAAGAGGGAGGTCATCAGGGCCTGCAGATTTTCTAGAGTCTAGACCTTTTTTTTTTTTTTTTTCTTCATTCAACCTTTATTTTTAGCAGTTTGTTAACCTTACCTCACTAACAGAAAACTGAAAATGAAAAGGGAATGGGGAGTGTTATGTGGAAAAAAAACACATCTGAGCTTTGGAATTGAAAAATATAAGAATGTGATTATCTAACCAATTAGTTTAATTCATTCTGCAGCAAATCAATTTGCAAAAGCACAAAATAAATAAAAAATTGGTCCTAGTTGTTTTGTTATGAAGATTGTATTTATATGTTTTTACTCATAAGCTCTTCTTATGTTTTGTCACGGTTTAAATAAGTCAGTTTTTGAACATTATATCGTTTTTATATATATTTGGTCAGCATTTTATGTACTGTAGATTTATATCCCGATAAGCAGAAGAAAAAAAAAACACTGAATAAAAAATAGATTAGTCATGACCTGTCATCTCTAACTTTACACGTGAATTTAAAGAAAAATATTTCTTCTGCATAAAGCAACAGTTTTGCCATGTAGAATATGACACAGACACGGACTGTACAGACGAAAGGCACTTCAGGTTTATTGCTGGAAACAGAAATCACACATTGTGTGCCAAACAAAGAGGAACATCAATCACAAGATAAAACAAAGATGTGACTAAAAACTGGGGATTATTGCTAACAGTGTGTTTTTTTTTATTTTTTATTCTATTCATTTCAAGTTATAAAAGAGGAAGTGTGGTACATTTCTGCAGTAAGTGAGTTATATACACGTAGTTTCTTCTGAGGGTTTTGTAAACAGGTTTGAGATGGACCATGAACTTCAATCATTAGAAATTGATAACTTCATGTCCTCAGTGCAGGCGCTGGACTTTAATCTAGGTCGAAGTACTCGATCGGGTCCTGGTAGCTCTTGGGCTGCTGCATACTGCTCAGCTCAAGTTCTCCCCCGTAACATGGAAGTGTTTCATAAACACGAAGGTGAACGTGCTCATCTCCACCAACATGAACCTGAAAACACAGAGTTAGAGCACACAACTTAAAAAAACAGCAACTTTTAATAAGTTGAAGACAACCTGCATTTTATTAATAAAGCTCAAAGAAGTCTAAATTAAACATCATGGACAAATACATGTAAAATATTTGTATTAAAATAAGCCTAAACTTTCTTTTTTTTTTTTGCCCGTACGTCATTGTTTGTGTTTCCATAACTAGACTGAACCTTAAAGAATCCAAAAAGCAAACATCTAACTTTATTATTATTATTATTATTTGTTTAATAATTGCATTTGTTAATAAAATAAGTACCGGTATGTTGTCACGGAGCCAGTTTATAGAAAGGTCATTCTAGACTCACACATACACTACATTGCCAAAAGTATTTGCTCACCCATCCAAATGATCAGAATCAGGTGTTCCAATCACTTCCATGGCCACAGGTGTATAAAATGAAGCACCTAGGCATGCAGACTGTTTTTACAACCAAAGAATGGGTCGATCTCTGGAGCTCAGTGAATTCTAGTGTGGAACTGATAGGATGTCACCTATGCAACAAATCCAGTCGTGAAATTTCCTCTCTCCTAAATATTCCACAGTCAACTGTCAGCTGTGTTATAAGAAAATGGAAGTGTTTGGGAATGACAGCAACTCTGCCACCAAGTGGTAGACCATGTAAACTGACGGAGCGGGATCAGCGGATGCTGAAGTGCATAGTGCGAAGAGGTCGCCAACTTTCTGCAAAGTCAATCACTACAGACCTCCAAACTTCATGTGGCCTTCAGATTAGTACCAAGACATTTTGGACAATTCCATGCTCCCAACTTTGTGGGAACAGTTTGGAGCTGCCCCCTTCCTCTTCCAACATGACTGTGCACCAGTGCACAAAGCAAGGTCCATAAAGACATGGATGGCAGAGTCTGGTGTGCATGAACTTGACTGGCATGCACAGAGTCCTGACCTCAACCCGATAGAACACCTTTGGGATGAATTAGAGCGGAGAGTGAGTGCCAGGCCTTCTCGTCCAACATCAGTATGTGACCTCACAAATGTGCTTCTGGAAGAATGGTCAAAAATCCAACACTCCTAAACCTGTGGACAGCCTTCCCAGACGAGGTGAACCTGTTGTAGCTGCAAAGGGTGGACCGACGTCATATTGAACCCTATGGATTAGGAATGGGATGTCACTTAAGCTCATATGTGAGTCAAGGCAGGTGAGCAAATACTTTTGGCAATGTAGTGATTGTCAAACTCAAGAGCCACAGGCCAAATCTGGTCCCTATCCAGCCATCCATTACCTTTTACCTGCTTCTTCCATTTTGGGTCACGGGAGTCGCCGGTGCCCATTTCCAGCAATCACTGTGCGAGGGGCGGGGTACACT
Organism: Nematolebias whitei; assembly: GCF_014905685.2. Lineage (NCBI taxonomy): Eukaryota > Metazoa > Chordata > Actinopteri > Cyprinodontiformes > Rivulidae > Nematolebias > Nematolebias whitei. Next base: position 29,361,304 of record NC_056517.1, read on the forward strand.
TCTAAATTTTTCTTTAAAAAAAAAAACCTGATAAATACATTATTTAGTATAGACTTCTCTTGCCAGCTGGCTAACTTTTGAAACAAGAAAGACTGCTGGATCATTCTATCATTATTGATTCTGATGTGCAAAGAGCAACAGAACGTCAAATGAGACAGACTTTGATGAACCTGCAACCATGAAAAGACATCAGGTATCTGACTCGAGTTAATGCATCAGCTGAAAGTGGCCCATGGCTCAGAAAAAGTTTTTAAATTTTGGCTCTTTTTGAGTTTGACACCAAAAGACTAGAAATATCTTCCTAAAGAAATCCACTTTGCAGACCTTTCATTGTTCTAATAACCCAATCTTGTCTCCACAAAACAAAAAGGTTGCTCATCCCTGTTAGATGATATCTTTTCTTAGATGTATTTTTTTGCAGTGACGCCAAATAGTTTTGATATCTGTAAAACTTGATAAATAACTCCTGAATCATAACGAATTTGTAGTGTTTTTCAGAGTCTGAAAATAAAGTAATATTTTCTCTATCTAGCACAACGTCATCCGCTTTCTGTATGTGCAAAAAGAAGAACGCACCCTAAATTTTAAATAAACTGTAACATTTTACTGCAGTATTGTTACCTTTATGAAGTAGTTGATCCCGGCCACCAGCTGTGTTTTGTAGCTTTTGGCAGTGAAAACATTGTACGTCCTCCCTGTTTTTTGCTCCACATGAGGTTTCATCTAAGGAACAAAATGAGGTAAGGGGAAAAAAATGAAACAGTCAAGCATGTAAGAACTAAACACTCAGGTCCAAGTGTGCTTCATAAACTCATTTATGTTTACCTGATCACAGATCTTCTGAATCTTTTCATCTGCATCGTAGGTCTCGTCGGAGATTCCTCCTACTCTAGGCATGGCTTGTTTTGAGTAAGGAGCAGAAGTAAAAGCAGCTGAAGGAGTGAAGAATGAGAGGAGTGGAGCTGGGAACTATCAGGCAAGCTTTGGAGTGTACCATGAGCTTCAGAGGGGAGGAGGAGTGTTGCTTGTTTTATGTTTCCCCCATCAGACAAAGAGGAAATGTGTGTTGATCTGTAAATAACTGCCTATAAAAGTCATATAGCCACATAGGTACAGATGTTTTCAGTACATCGAGGTAAGATGGTCAAACATTTCTCCACTTTTCACCATTTCCCACCCTCTGAATCACGTGACTCAGTCATGACGCTGCTGGTTGCTGGGAATGAACTGACTGCTGGGAATGAACTCTGACTGGAAACCAACACCCGAGTGCAAAATTCTTAAAAAGTCCCGTACTAATTACAAAACCTCATAGGGTCTCGTCGTCTTCTCTGTGTCAGGTTTATGCATCAAAGCAGTTCCTGCCAATAGTCTCCATTAGGAGTTTTGTTGCAGTCAAAAGGGACAGTCAACAAAAGCGGATGACGTTGTGCTAGATAGAGAAAATATTTTACAAATTTAAATTTGTATTTAAATTTATTATGATCAGACTGAGAGGCTGTTATTCTTAGCTAAATTGGAGATATATATATATATATATATAGATATATATATATAAATACATAAATACATATATATATATATATATGTATATCCCTTCTTTGTTGTATCTAAACACAGTACTGGTATTTTTAAGTAAAATTCTTCATTGTTCTGTGCTTCTTTAGTGTCCACATATAAGATAAGAGAATTTTATTGATCCTGCAGGAAATTGTTGTGCCAGAGTTTCAAAACATAGACAAAGCATCACACAAGATATAAACAATAACAGATCATTTTAAAAGATAATAGAGAATATTAAATACCAACAATTAAGGTCTAAAACAGGTCAGGTGCAGACAGAAACATTAAAGTGTTTATTGTGTATATTTTTTTTCTTCTTTCGACTGCTCCCTGTGTTAGGGGTCGCCACAGCGAACTAAGTCGCACGAAGACTTGGCAGTTATTTTTAGGCCAGATACCCTTCCTGATGCAACCACAGACCACCGAGCTACCACAGCCCTCTGTGTGGAGCAGAGAGCTGCTCTCTAGGACACCCGGAGGAGCAGATGGTGGGGGTTAAGGGCCTTGCTCAAGGGCCCAGAGTGGAATGAATGAGGGTGGGGGCAGGTGTGGGTGCTTCACCTACCCCACCCACATTTTTGATGTTGTCGGTACCGGGGCTTGAACCGGCGATCTTCCCATCACAGGCCCATCTTTTCTAACCTCTGCGCCACCACTCCCCTATATTGTGTGTGTGTGTGTGTATATATATATATATATATATATATATATATATAAATTTTTTTTTTTTTTTTTTTTAACAGACCCTTTCCAAAAAATTTGAATATCATGGAAAAGTAGTTGAACTTCCATAATTCCATTCAAAAAGTTAATCTTTAATAGATGATAGACTCTGGGCCCACAATTTAAACAATTTCAAGTATTTATTTATTTATATATAATTTGGGCATCCAGCTCATGAAACCCACAAAAACAGGATTTCAAAAAAGTTTGAATACTGTGAAGAAATCAGCCCACACTACTTCTCAGTTTTTGCAGAAAAAAAAAAGAGAAAGACATTAGGATCACAACAAACACTCTGTGAACAGCCAGCCTCCTTAGCTATGAACTTTTATGGCTTACCCATCCTATGGAGGGTATCAATGATGGTCTTCTGACCAGTTGTTGTGTCTGCAGTCTTCCCCATATTGAACTGAACTGAGACAATTGAACCAAACTGAAGCAATTTAATGGCACCTGGGGAAACCTGTGTGGGTGCTTTGAGTTTAGTAGATGATTAGTGTCACACTCAGTTTAAAACATGCATGCCCTGAAAAATATGGGCTGTTTTCTCCAAAGTATTCTAATTTTTTTAAATCTTGTTTTTGTGGATTTCATGAGCTGGAAGCTCAAATTATGTAAAAATAAACAATTAAATACTTGAAATTGTTTAAATTGTGGGCCCTGAATCTATCATCTATTAAAGGTGAACTTTATGAATGGAGTTATGGAAGTTAAACAACTTTTCCATGATATTCTCATTCTTTGGAAAGGGTTTGTAGCAGCAACAGTCAACTAAATGTGGCCTGTAAGTTTAATCAACTCAGCCCACAAAGTCATTAAAAATCAACTTCAGTGTGCTAAAAATGAGGGAAAGCCTGAGTGAGGAACGTTAATTTCTCCTGATCCTAGCGTATTATGATCCTCATATTCTCTTTTGACCAATCCCACTGAGATCACAGATTTCGTTTGCATAGAGGTCTGGGCGTGAAGCCAGCCTGACTGTGGGAGGAAACAGGAGTACCTGGAGAAAACCCACACAAACACACAGAGAACATGCAAACTGCACACAGAAAGACTCCAGGTCCAACCAGGGATTGAACCCAAGATCATCATGCTGTGAGGCAACAGTGATAAACACTTATCCATCATGCTGCCATGTACAGTATATGCTTTGGAAGTGAGCCACGAAAACCACATTTCTGGGACTGAAACTACTACAAAATAGTATTTTATCACAAATATTTATTTAATTTTGATATTTGTTCATCTTCAATTAGTGAGGAACCCACATAGCTGCTCGAGCCCAGTACAGTATAGAAGCATTGTCAGAAGTTAAACCTTTACAGATTTGGTTTTGTTATACAGTTTTCTTGTTAAGTGTCTTTAAGTCCCTCAGATTTATCTGATGACACCCTGAGGTGTCTTAAGCCCAGGATTAAACTGCAGGCCTACACTGTACACAATCAGCTTTGACTTGTCCACCGATGCAAATTTCATGAACTGCAATAATCTAACAGGAAACTATCTGTTTATTTGCTTTGGCGATGCACTGTGATAAAATACAGCACGACTGACAATAATTATGGTGTTGGAAAGAAGATGATCTGCTTGAGAAGATTTTACAGCTTGTTGCAGCAGAAAAAGTGGATGAAAACATTGGGGGAAAGCTAAGACACTTTAAAAAGCTGCAGTTTTCTCTCATGCAGCTGTGTTGGGTGGTCACTGTTTCCTGTTGCAATTGCAATTCTGGGAAATGGAAACCAAACTGATTACCGGTAAGTAATAATAACAGGAAAAGAGATTAACTGAGAGATTGTCCACTAGAGAAAAAGTAGACGCCTGTTAAAACGAAGCCCCCCTTAGAGACATTGACTGAGGAAAAAGAACTAAAAAGATGGCATATTTTGGGAATATTTGCCACATTACTTACACTACAAGCTACACCAAGCTCCCTTTGCAGATATAAGTAGAAATGAGAAAAACTGTGAAGCTGAAATGGTCATCTGGAATAAAATATGTGCATGACGTGTGAGCTTTATTTAAAGCTAGACCAAGTTCTGGTGTCTGCAGACTTTGCTTGATGTGAAATTGACTTGGAAGGCTTGCAAAAAAAAAACAACAACAACATATTAAGCCATGGATTTTTTGTTGCTTCAGCCACTGCTGAACGCTATAACACAAAATCACTCAAGCATTAGAAAACTAGAACTTATCTGGCAAATATTAAGACCACCATAAATTAATAGTTAATAAAAAAAATCCTAATAATCAACTTTATAAGTTTCTAAAGACAACAAGCAGCTTTTTGTAACAACTCTATGTTGCTTTGAATGAAGAAACGTGAAGGATCAGTACAATAGGAGCTGTAGGGAGGTGTTTCTGCCACCAGGGGGCAGCACCGCACATTGAAAGTTCCCAATTCTCGACGAAGAAAAACGGCGAACATAAATTTCCGTAGAAGAAGAAGTAATCTTGAGGGCAATAATATAAATAATACGTCATGATAACAATTTCAAGCACTCTGAACGTGCCTGTCTTTATGATGCTGTCTTTGGTTCTGTCCCGGAGTTTCTGCCAGGTTGTAACGGAAGTCAACCGGAGGTCCTGTCCGACTTTAGCTTCCTTTATTCGGTCTTTCTCCACCTCAGGGTCGACATGTTGCAGCGGCAAACAGGAGGAAGTACCTGAAGTAATAGTCGACGGTAATTATCAGACTTCTCTCTGCGTCCTTCAGGAATAACCTTGGTTATCTTTACGCATTGACATGTTTTACAGTGTTGCTGTAAGAAACGAGGACAAAAACGGCCAACTATTTCCAGCTTCTGAATTTGAAACAGTTTTTGTTATTGATGGTCATCTTTATTAAAAACAAGAATGTTTTTAATGAGTTAGCTGCGTTTTAATAGAGACTTCCAGACAGAATCAGCTGGAGCTCCCTGAAGGTTAAACCAATGAAATGAACCAATGAAATTTGGGCATAAAAAGTGGTTGCTTCCTATAGTTTATTCATTTTAATATTTCTTTTTTTACAGAAGCCTCAGTGGTGACCCTTCCCCAGCTGAAGACCATGCTGGCAAACCATAGCATCCAGCTTTTTGATGTGAGAAGACCGGATGAGTATGCAGCTGGTCGTATTCCTCAGGCTGTCAACATCCCATGTATGTCTTCCACTTACAACTCAAGTCTTTGAGCTGTTTTATCTGGATAACGTGCATTAATAATACGTCTCCTGAATGTGTACAAGTGGACACCCTGGAGGAGTCTTTGCAGCTGGCTCCTGCTCACTTTCTGCAGAAGTATGAGGTGAAGGCGCCGAGAAAAGAGGACGACAACATTGTGTTTCATTGCAGAACAGGAGTCCGGAGCTCCAAGGCGCTGCTCATCGCTCGTCGGCTGGGATTTCACAAGTAAATACATGGCGCACCCCTATTTATTCATTTATAGCTTAGATTTGCCTTAACCAGAGCTGCAAATCATCATGGTTGCGTGTGTATTTTAAGTTTTCATTCTAGATTGCAGTGTCTTGTTTTGGCTGCTTAAGTGCTGATCGTGTAGAAAAACAAGAATTGACATCCTTTTATTTTTATTTGCTACTTTCTTTCAGGGCAAGACATTATAAAGGAGGATACGTCGAGTGGTCTGAGCAGGAAGGACAATAAATCCAATCGGGAATCTTTTTTTTTTTAAATATTCAAAACTTGAGAATTCACTGAAAACGACTGCTGAATTTTGTTGGGAAATGTTTCATGTTAATATATAGTGCCTGGATTTTGTTGATTTTTTAAATGTCTTCCACATAATAAATGTTATAATTCACTGTTTTAATAAAATTTATATATACTGTAGTGGTGCTTTGAAGTTTGTGAATTTCCTCACTGTAATGAGGACTCGGGTCATGATCATAATTTTTTATCTTTATGAGGGTGGTATACGGGGACCTTTGTTTTCTATTATCGCTGGTGTCTTATGCAACAATAGCTTTGGTACTTTTATCTTTGCTGACTGTTAATTAGTCAGAAGGTCATGGCTGTAACGAGGAGTAGTTGGTTTGTTTCAGAGCCACAACATCGTTAATGTCGAGACTGATTCAACCAGTTAAAAAACTTTTTTTATTCTTTTTTTTTAATTGTCCTCATCAGTTTTTGTCATTAGTTTCACATGTAAAGTGTGAGGCATTTTTCTTTTTTAAAATGTGTCTCGTGTAATTTAAAATGAATATAGTTTTTTGTTTATTTTTAAGGGTTTTGTAGCAAACCAGGAAACTGTAAAGACAATATTTTGAAAGTCCTTGATTTCTTTCTTTTGTATTGACTTGATTTTGTTAGCATTTTTCACCATTACAAACATTAAACCATTTATCTTAGAATTTCTTTTAATATGACACAGCTCTAGAAAAGTTTTGTGTAGGTCAGACATTTATAGAGCTATTCTAACAGAAATGTGTAATTTGTGATTTGATTATTTATGAAGTGCAAAGGGCTTCATTTTCAGTGTTGAAATTCATCCATTACATTTTGAAAACTCAAAAATCATAAAAGCAAAGTAAGGCAGAAAAGTTAAAGGCCTGGAAGATTACAAAGGATAAAAGCATCCACAATATCAGTGGTGGCGTCAATTTTTTTTTCATAAACCAAAAGGATGAGATTTTCTTTTTAAAAAATAAACATCAGAGGCACATTTAGGACAAGAACATCAAAAATATCAACTGTTGTTCATCTAGTTTGATTTGTTCTTACTGAATACATTGTATGCAAGTTTATAAATCATCTAACGAGCCACACTTTTCCTGTAACATTAAAAAGTGATCTTGATCCATAATTTCATAAGATTTTCGAAGGTCATCAATCATCCTTTGGACTTCGGCAGCTTTTTCTCTTGTTTTCCATCCCGTCCTTCAACCTGACCATGACAGCGTGGTGTGCAGCTTAAAAAAACGGAGTAAAGCAAGTGAAGGACAAAAGAAATCAGGCCTAAAAAAAACGTAACTACAGCATATAAATAATCCATCCATCCATCCATTTTCTTTACCCGCTTATTCCACTTTGGGTCACGGGGGTCGCTGGTGCCCATGTCCAGCAATCACTGTGCGAGGGGCGGGGTACACCCTGGACGGGTCGCAAGTCCATCACAGGGCCACATAGAGACAAACGAGAAAAAAAAAAAACATTCACTCTCTCACTCACACCTAGGGACAATTTAGAGTTACCAATCAGCCTAACATGCATATTTTTGGACTGTGGGAGGAAACCGGAGTACCCGGAGAAAACCCACGCATGCACGGAGAGAACATGCAAACTCCACCCAGAAAGGCCCCTGGACCGGGGTTTGAACCAAGGACCTGCTCGCTGTAATGTTAAAGGAAAAAAGTGACCTGAGAGATGCATCTGTCGTCAAGCTTGCAGCTTATTTCTCTTTGAGAAACAACTTTTTAGTCTCAAACTACTTTTGATCTCATTTAAGGTTCAACTGCATCATGTGCTCATTGAGAGCTGTGAGTTGGAGGACAAAAAACATTTGAATCCCAGTAGATGGCAGCAACATTTCAGGCAACTTTATTAAAAAAAAGGCTCTTCTTCCCCAAACCTAATAATTTTTTATTTGAACATTGTTTTCACAGGCCTGACCTTCACACCGCTACTAGTCTTTGCAGATTTACATGCTGACAGTAACAGCTCTGTGAGCATCTGATGTGTGCAAGGCCTCAGCATCCAACATTCAGAGGGAAAGCATCAAACTTTACTCTGTCCCGTCCCACTCCTGTGGGTTTCTGTGGCTCAGTGGAAACGTTAAAGAGCAATGAATGTCTCGTCTAATGTGATGATTGGAGACGATGCTCAGACCCACAACAGTTTCCAGCTTGTGTGCAATAAATCTCCAGCTCAGTGAGGCAAAACCCAATCCAAGATGAAGTACCAGCTGCCATTCATGTGGTGCAGATGGATTTCCTCAGTGTTGCACGACGCACAGAAAACAGGACAGCAGAAATTAGCAGATGCTAGTTTAGAGTGAGCAGATGAGTCGCTGTGCACCACGACTGCCTGCAGTCAAAGTTAAAGATGCTCTATGGATGTCCAACACCACTGGTTTGTCAGGATTCACATTCTTTTCAGCTGCAGGACGCATTAGGATTCTTTCCAGCTCTCTGCAGCACAACAGAGCAGAGGAGAAGGATGGGTCATATCTCCAATGAGCACCAAGGACGTTTGGACACTTTTACATTAGTTAAATCATAAACTGGCGGGTGGTCTGACGTGAAAAATGATCGCTTCGTCATGTTTGTCAGCGACTGTGGTTACACAGAGCAGTCTGTCGACTTCCTGCTGCTCAGGGCTGTTTAAAATGCACTTTACTGAGACCATTGGAATAAAATCTATAGCCGTACTCTGATAACTGGAAATGTGTCAGACTGCTTGTTAAATAGTAAGGTGTCTCCCATCCAGGGGGGAAAGTGACTTTCCTTGTTTTACAATTAGAATTAAAGGCCTCTGAAAGAATACATATTGCCCACCACCCTTCATGCCCAAAATTGATAAAACCATTTTGATGAAAATGTGTGATTTGTTTGTGTTTTATTGATTTTCACATCAATGTCTGTATGTGACTTGAGTTATTGTCATTTTTGTGCTAAAGTCACTTGTTGAATTGGGTTGACTCCAAGCATTAGTTGCAGATGTTCATCCAGTGGTTTGTGGGATATTTTGCTGACAGAGAGGCAGAGATGACTCGGATGTAAGGGCAGAGTTTTAAAAACAGATGTGACGGGAATAACTCTCAGCTACTACCACACCAGATTTCGACTCAATGTACAAAAGGCTGTGTTGTATTTTAGCTAAGGTTGCTTAGTTTTGGCAGCCATCTTGAACTGGGCTGACTCCAGATGTTATAATTTCCATCCAGTGTTTACTTTCTGGGAGTGGTGGCCCATGAGATATTTTGCTAACAGAGACATGGACAAAAGCATCAGTTTTGCAACCTGTGGAGAACCTGTCACCACATTTAATAGTTTGTTCCTAAACTTCATTTTTGTGTCCTAAATTTAGAGAAGAATAAAACAAAAAGCTGGAAAAGACAAACTCCAGAGAGGCTTTATCCTTACTGGTGTTTTTTATTTTTATTTTTTCTGACATGTTTTAAGTGAAGAAGACAAGTGGAAGAGGTGACAGTCTCTTTATTTGTTGTTTATTCCCAGACTGAGCTCATTAAGGCTCTGTGGGACTGCTCTTCTCATTCCTTGTTTTTTATTTTATTTTTATGAGGCCAAAATCAAGTTACTTTGAAGTCACTTCCTGCAAAGTATGTCCCGAGTGGGGTCGCGAGGAAAGCAAATATGGGGCATGGCAGAAACTCACACATGACCATAAAAAAAAAAGAGTCAGTTCAACTGGAAATCAAAACTAATTTCCTGCCTGGAACCATTCGTTTTTCATCCAAACGCGCAAGGAGCCACCTGGCGTCTCCAGTTGCGCGCGCCTGGACGAGCCAAAAGACAGTGCTGCGCGTGCATCCTCAGAGGTGCTGAGCATTCAGAGAGCTGCTGTAACGAGCTTCGTGGTTTCTCTTCGAGCTTTCTACTATTTCACACACACACTCTCTCTCCGGGCTCTCTGTGCGCGCGCGCCATGGCACCGAGCGCTGCTGGACGCTGGGAGCGGACAACTTTTACATCTGTGCGGATCATGGAGCCGTTCCTCTGTGGCATCTGATGACTCCTCTGCTGGGAAACGGTAACAGGTACGAAGATTTGTGGACTTTATTTGGCTCTGGCGCGTGAAAGCGCCAGAAGTGACATGTTTTTGCTTCCATCTGCTGCGTTAAATATTCCATATGCTGTAATAAGTGAAATAAATATTTTTGTATTGTTCCTTTATGTGTCTTTGACTTCACTGATCCGAATCCTTTGCAGACTGTGATTCCAGCCACAAGATTTAATAGGATTGGTCGATTAACTGCTCTGGCAAATCAAGGCGCCTTGCAGCTGTGATAAATTTCACCTAACATGGGAGACAGAAATCATTCCGAATCTGTCGCCTTTAATCCTTGATACATATTTTGTTCTAATGGTTTGTGGAGGCAGTGAAGCATCCTCAGACTTGAGGAACACAATGACCAAAATCTAAATCTGTGCATGCATGTGTGCTCTGAAGGGTCCGGTGATGCACATTTTGCAGACACATGGGAGAATCAGGCTGTTGCACAACACAGGGTCACCTCTCATGAGCAAAAAGTGCCAATCAGTTTAAAGTTTTGCACCAAATACGAGGAAATATTTCACCAGAATGTTATATTTTTACCACCATGTGGTTCGACTAACAACTTCACCGTGCTCCAGTTCTTGGAGATTTGAAGGTGATTGGTATCTGTGCTTCGTCAGCTTCTCTTGTGGACAATAACACGATACTGGAGCCAAGTGGAATCACAGACCGAGAGAATCTTTAAAAGCCTGGGTGCACGCCAGCTCTTTAAATATGATCTGATTCTCCCCCAGTCTTCCTCCCTGCATTTCTGTCACCAGAAAGGGAGGAGAGTGGAAATAAGATGGATTAGTTTGAGCAGCGTGTGTGAACACATGTGCGAGCCTCACCGCTGCAAATGACATCTGGACTTATGGGCCAGAGTGAGAGGTTTAGAGACAAATGCAGTGCAGGAAGCAGAACGTGGGAACGGATCCAACTGGGCATCACTGGGTGGCAGCTTGGACTGGTTAGCCCTCCATGATGAGTTAACCTCACTGACACTGCTCTGAAGAATGCTGCCGGCCCCTTAATGCTTCTACAGCTTCCTTTTTATTGTGCAGGGCAGTAAAAGAAAACTTCATTCATATTTTGCACAGACTAATCTTACACATTTATTTCTTAGAGGATGTTCTATTGAAACGCAGGTGCACCAACAATATTGCTTCTATTTTTCATTCAGCATAAAAACTTCAACAAGCTTTACTGCTGGGATGCATTTCAGCCATTATGTTTTATTTATCAGTGCAATTGACTACAGTTGCTAAGAGGCAATTTCCCAGTGGGCCTTTGTTGTGAAATATGCTGCTGTCATATGAGGACTATTATGTTGCACTTATCTGACTAATGAGGTGTGAGAAATGTACTGCTTGCATGGGAATCCAAAGGAAGTTTTTGTGTCTGCTGGGCAAACACTGAACAATGCTTCTTTCTTTGGGTAGGTTTGCCAAACATCTCACCTCCATGTCACCGGGACGTCTCCATGGCGATGTTTAGCAGCGCCGAGCGGCTCTGGAACGAGTCTGACGGCTTTGCATGGGAGGAGAAGAACGAGAGCTCGGATGTGTCGGTGAAGGATGAGGGGGAGTGCAACTACTACGCCATGCTGTACTCCCTGCTCATCGTGGCCATCGTGTTTGGGAACGTGCTGGTGTGTCTGGCGGTGTTGAGGGAACGCTCCCTCCAGACGACCACCAACTACCTGGTGGTCAGTTTGGCTGTGGCTGACCTTCTGGTGGCCTCACTGGTCATGCCCTGGGCTGTGTACCTGGAGGTGAGTACCTGGATTCCATGATTTTTTTTTTTTTCAATCATATACAGAAGTACTGACAGCTGTGTCTCGAAATCAGTGGTTCCCAGATTTTAGGTTATTTCCAGGTACAAAATAAAACTGAAACTATAATAGAAGTAGTCTTATGGTGGCTGTGGTCATTTTGTTCATATTTAATTGCCCTAATTGAAAGTTTATACTGATTTTGTGGGTTGGAAGATGAAAGGTTTGGAAATTTTTGCCACACGCTTTTAGTTTTGGTTTACCCATAACCACCAGTTGTGCCTCATTTTGATTTAAACTTACATTTAGGTTTTATGCAGGATTTTGCACTTGTTAAATTGTGTGTAATTGTAATACACCCAGTATTTAGTTACTGATGTCACCAGTTTACCCCTTAATCGTCATTGATTATTATTTATTCATTAACCACTTTGGTCAGTTTGATCAGATTCAAAGTTACAGCGCATCCAAAAAGTATCGACAGCGCTTCATTATTATTATTTTTTTTTACATTTTATGTTACAGCCTTTTCCCAAACTGTAATAAATTGGTCTTTTTGTGGTCAAACCCCATTATGACAATGTGGAAAAAGATTTTGGATTTTTGCACATTTATTAAAAATAGAAAACTAAGACATCACAAATACGTAAATATTCACAGCCTTTGCCATGAAGCTCAAACTGAGCTCAGATGCTGTTTCCACTGATCATCCTTGAGATGTTTCTACAAGTTAAATGGAGTCCACCTGTGGTCAAATCAGCTGATTGGACTTGGTTTGGAAACACACACACCTGTCTATAGAAGGTCCCACAGTTCATGTCAGAGCACAAACACATGAAGTCAAAGGACTTGTCTGTAGACCTCTGAGACAGGATTGTGTTGAGGCACTAATCTGTGGCGCAGAACTGCCATCTAGGGCACCTGGGGGAGCAGATGGGGGGTGTAAGGGCCTTGCTCAAGGGCCCAAAGTAGGGCAAATGAGGGTGAAGAGTGGAGACAGGTGTTGGTGCTAAACCTATCCCACCCACATTTTGATGTTGTCAGTACTGGGAGTTGAATCATGGGCCTACCTTCTCCAACCTCTGCGCCACCACTCCCTCTCCCCCCAGTGGCCTCCATCATTTGTAAACAGAAGAAGTTTGGAACGACCAGGACTCTTCCTAGAGCTGGCCAGTGTCTAAACTGAGCGATCGGAGGAGAAGGCCCTTAGTCAGTCTGCTGGAGCTCCAGCGTTCCTCTGTGGAGAGAGGAGAACCTTCCAGAAGACAACCATCTCTGCAGCAATCCACCAATCAGGCTGTATGGTAGAGTGACCAGGCGAAAGCCACTCCTTAATAAAAGGCACATGGCAGCTCATCTGGAGTTTGACAAAAGGACCTGAAGCACAGGTCCTTTCTCAGACTATGAGAAACTAAGTTCTCTGGTCTGATGAGATAAATATTGAACTCTTTGGTGTGAGCAGGTGTCATGTTTGGAGGAAACCAGCTCATCACCAGACCAATACCGTCCCTACAGTGAAGCATAGTGGTGGCAGCATCATGCTATGGGGATGGTTTCCAGCAGCAGGAACTGGAAGACCAGACAGGATAGAGAGAAGAATGAATGCAGCAATGTACAGAGACATCCTGGATGAAAACCTGCTCCAGAGCGCTCTTGACCTCAGACTGGGGCAAAGGTTCATTTTTCATCTGGACAACAACCCAAAGCACATGACCAAGATCTCAAAGGAGCAGGTTCAGGACCACTCTGTGAAGGTCCTGGAGGGGCCAAGCCAGAGTCCAGACTTGAATCTGATTGAACATCTCTGGAGATTTCTGAACATGGCTGCACAGACGTCTCCCATCCAACCTGGTGGAGCTTGAGAAGTACTGCAAAGAAGAATGGGACAAACTGTCTAAAGATGGTGTGCTCAGCTTGAAGCATCATATTCATGAAGACTTGAGGCTGTAACTGCTGCTGAAGGTGGATCAAGTATTAAAGCAAAGGCTGTGGATACTTAAATGTGATTTTAGTTTTTAATTTTTAATAAAATAGCAACAACAAAAAAAAACTTTTTCACGTTATCATAATGGGGTATTGTGTGTAGAATTTTGAGGAAAGAGATTCATTTAATACAATTTGGAATAAGGCTGTAACAAAATGTGGAAAAAGTGAATATTTTCCAGATGCTCTTTGTCCTTTTTATGTAGATAAATATTAAACATGTATAGAAATTGATCTATACAATCTTTTTCCTTTAGTGCTTTTTATTCTGCTCCTATAATTTGCATTGCTGCATGCATACCTCTTTTTTTTTTTAGCAAATTTATTATTTGATATTTAATATAGATGTACGGTATATTTCTTTAACTGGTAATAATTTTAGCTCCAAAACCAGTTTATTTGTTAAAGTACATCTTCGTCCTAATTGGAGATAACCACTCAATGAGAGCTCTGAAGGAATAAAGGTTAAATAGAAAACGGCTGTTTGTCTTCGTTGATCTTTATTTTTCCGCTAATTGTTAATTTCCTCAGCATCCCACGCCGCGTTAACTGCTGCTCAGCAACCTTGTTATGTGTACAGGAGTGCATGGGCCTCAGGCATCCATATTTCATCAACGCAGTATGCAAAACACCGAAGATGAACTGAGTTTTGACACACAGGCATGTTCGTGTGTGTGTGGAAGGATAGCCTTGAAGGGACAGAGTGTGTTGTCCAAGGACAGATTTACCCATGAGGTCAAAAAATAATCTGGTTTAAGCCCACTTCTGTTTAACAAGCAGACAACCCTCTGGATAAAATTTGATCTGTCTCAGCAGAAGGTATTGTTACAGGACACAGAATATTCAACAGCACGTCAACTTGGGTGGATAAAAAAAGAATTGGGCAAAAGCTTAAAAAGATTAAAAACTATTGCATCCTATGAATGGTAACTTAATGTAGCCACAAACCATGACTGAAGTTAGTCATGAGTTTAACCTCCTTGTGTGCAGTCACGCTGCTAGAGAATGTGCTTTGTTTTTAATTTCAGTGCACATGTTGCCATTTGGAATTCAGTGGGGGAGATTGTAATCCCACACGGACTAAAGCTTTAAAATAAAAGTGCAACATAAAGTTTCTGAATGTGCTCATTTCAGCTAAATGTAAAGAAGTGTTTTATCTTAAGTGAGGGGGAGAAAAACATTCAATCTCAACTCTGCAAAAACATGTTTCCTCATAAGTTATACCAGTCAACAGTTGAGCTGCACTAGTTGCCCAAAAGTCTCAACAAGTAGTTTTTTAAAGCACCAGTGGACCACACTGTCAGAGAAATTGTATTTCCTGAAAAAAAATGCAGTGTGGCTGCTTATTGCAGAACAACACTCTGAAAAACAGCTTACATTAGCTAAAAGCATGCTGAAATGAAAGAACAAGCCTAAATTAGCAGGAGAATGCAGAAATAACACATATGTGCTGAATTAGATTTAAATAAGCAGAAATGAGCACAAAAATCAAGATATCAGCTAAAAAAGGCCAAAGATAGCAAAAAACTTCTAAAAAGGTAGCCGAAAAGGCAGAAAGAACTTAACATATGAGAAGGAAGTGGAAAAAGCTTAAATGAGCTATTAAAAAAAAAAAGTGGAATTACCTGAAAAGCTTAAATTTGCATTTTAGGCAGTAGCTGAAATAGCAGGAAATAAATTAAACTAGCTGAAAAGACTGAAATTAGCATAAAGAAGTTAATTAGGCTGAAAGTAGCAGGAATTACCAAGAAAACTTGAATGTATCTGAAAACGGCTGAAATTGGCTAAGAAATTTCTAAAAAGGAAGCTGAAAATGTAGAACAAGCTTAAATTAGCCTGAATGGACTGCACTTATATAGCGCCTTTCTATCTTATCAAGACACTCAAAGCGCTTTACAACACAATCTGTGCCTCATTTACCCGTTCACACAGCACTCTACTAGATCTCTACAAAGACTGAACAAATCATTCTAAAGAGACTAATCAGTGATTTATCACATTCATACAACGATGGGACACACATCGGAGGCTATGAGGGGTTCAATGTCTTGCCCAGGGACACTTTGGCATGTGACTGCTGGTGGATTTGAACCCCCAACTCTTGCCTTGGACGACGACTGCTCTAACCACTCAGCCACAGCCGCCCCATAAGAAAGCAGAAATAACACTTTGGCCCAGTTAGGCTGAAAGAAGCAGAAATTATCAGAAAAAAGCTTAAATTACTAAAAGAAAAAAAAAATGCTGAAAAGTAGCTAAAAGTGCAGAAAGAAGCTGAAATTACATTAAGGAGGAAGTGGACAGAGTACATTTTTGCTGAATTAGGCTGAAGTAAGTTGAAATGAGTGCAAAAAATGTGGAATTAGTTGAAAAAAACTTCATTAGCATAAAAACAGCTACCGGTACAAAGTAGCTGAAATAGTAGAGAAAGCTTAAACTTGCAGAAAACAAGCTGAAAGGAGCATAAGAAGCTGAAATTAGCAGAAATAACTTAGAAGAAGCACAAAAATGTTGTAGTTGGCAGAACGAATCTGAAAGGAGCACAAAACAGCTGAAATGAGCTGAAATTAAATTTGCACACGGAAGCTGAAAGAAGCCAAGGTTGTAAACAGTTTGTTGAACTAGTGCAGCAAAATATTGAACTTGAGACCAAACATGCAAATGCTGCTGTGAACATGTCGCTTGATATCCAAGGCAACCAATAAATACACAAATGGCTTTCCATAGTGGTCTTTGCCAGAAACATGGTGATCACTCTCTCTGCCCTCGGCAGAAACAAATCAAGTGTCCTTGTGTAATTCCTCCTAGGATGGTTGAGTTGAGCTATGACATAAACCTGAGCAAAATGGCCGTATTGGCAGCAGCGAATGAGCACACAACTCATTCTAAATGATGTTTCTCAGCCTCTAAATATATTACCTATCTGTGGAAATGGCTTCATTTGTAGGGAGGAAGTCAGTCTGCTTCCTGTTTCGTCAGGTGTTTTGTTTCACACACTCTAATAAGATCAGACAGAAAGAATGAAATTCAAACTCCCCCAGAGTGAATCATTTACAAAGTTCAGACAGCAGCTGGGAAAAGGTTTTGTGGATGAATGAGCGTAAAATGCAGCTTTAAGTTGATTTAAAGCATTTGGAAGAGAAAAAAAACTAAGTGAAAGCAGGACAGTTTGGACCATGTTTTCCTGTCAAAGTGGTTTATCATCATGGATACATATTGGTCTAACATGTTAAAAAATAAACTTAAGATCAAAATTACCAACCATAAAGAGCTAGATTTTTTTTTTTTTTTTTTTTTTAATGGCACAAAACTAAAATGTTAGTCTGAATTAAAAAAAAAAATCAACTGTAGATGGGTTTGAAGATTGTTTTTATTATAAAGAAGCAAAAAAAAATCTCAGATTTAAGTTTTCTATGCATGAATGGATTGAAATTTCACCTTTTTTGAAGAACTGATCAGCTGGAAAGTTTTAGCAGTTGGGGATGGAAACAAGACGTGTATATCGTTTCAACTCGCGTAATTAATACGGAATTATTTTAATCCATATTGTATTGCCAGGCTGTAAAACAGGTTTAATTTTGTATTTTATTTTAAGGACGAGTTACATTTTATAACGCTATAAAAAAAAAGCATGCACAAACAAAGATTTGCAACGTTTGCAATCAATAAAGAACAATCATGCTCATTTCCAAATCAATCGTTTTCCGACAGCACAAAAAACAACTTAATTTTCAACCCAACTCATTTTGAGAAAACTGTCTTTTCTCACCTTTAAACGTCATCTCAGGTCTGTCAAAGGTTTCTGCACCTGCTGAGCCTTTTAACAGAGATGCCTCCCTGCTGACAGCACAGGGACATCTGTGGAGCCCCACTGAGCCAACATTTTCTCTCTGTGGAAACATTAAATACATGCTTCCCTTTCCCAGTGTGCAAGACTCACCGACAGATAAGATTTTATTGTCAGGAACTGGATTTTAAACTAAGACTGAGCCTCGTGTTTTTACTCAATGAGACTCTGTGCCATGCACACAGCTAAATGCACTTTTGGCCATTCTAAACTTCACTGAGTACAGGCAGAAGCTGATTAAATTGTATTAATTTCACTAATTAGTAAATGACAGAAGTAGAGATTGAAGGCTGGAAGAAATCAGAGAAGAGCCAGAATCCTGGGGAGCTGAAGCAGCGGAGCAGAAACACTGCAAACAAAAGAAATCCCAAGGATTAATAATTAGAATACCAACAGAGCGGCAAAAAAACCCACAGGATGTGGCTGGAGCGTGACGAACACCCTGAACTCCTGCTACGACGAGGCAGTGAGCCGCTCGCAGAGCAGGCATGTTGCAAGAGGCTAATCGTGGAAAGGCTGCAGCTGGACAGCAGCTCCACAGGTGTTTCCACTCCTGCAATTAAGCAGAAGCAGAGAAAATGGAGGCACTTGAGGACCGGAGGAGCAGAAGGAGGAGGTTGGAGAATGTTTCTGCAAATTATGTATGAGTGTTGCAGTGCTCTGAGTCAGATAAGACTGATTTTTTTTTTTTTTTTTTAATCTCAAAATCTCAACTTGGCCTCATAACTGGTTGCATAACACAACAGAAAGTGTATTTATTTTTATGTCAAATGATATTTTTCCCAACACTGATGTAGTTTTCGTGCCCAAATCTGTCCTTACACAGACATAAGCAAAAACGCTAACATCTAACTTTCATTTTTCGAAGGCAGGCAATTATAAAACACAGAATTTTAATTACCGTATTTTCCGCCGTATAGGTCGCATCAGTCCAAATATGTCTAATAAAGTGGAAAAAAACATAAATACGTCGCTTCGCCGTATAAGTCGCATCTATTATGCGTCACCGCTGACAACCTGGAAATGTGGGCTGGTGTTGTGCCGAAAATCGATTGGCTGTCAAATGGCGGTCACGGGTTTGTGCACGAGAGGACTTTAACAAGAATTTAACAAGATAAACACTTAAAAACAATTATTTGTTTGCTCAGAATTATATGAAAGGTGTGTCTCAGTTGAACTTTTACTTAATAAATACACTTTAATGGTCAAGTTAGCTGCATTTTGCCGGGGCAGCACAGTGAAATAAAGCTGATTTGACGGTTGCTTCAGGCATGATCCCAGAGCTGGAAGAAGGTGGCAGACTGTGGCAAGCTGATTGTGTCATTAGCCACTTTTACCTTATTACATGACACAATGGCATGCCATACTACTCGAGTGCCATCTAGCGGCTGAAAATGGTAGTGTTCAATATTTTCAATGTCAGAATGAATGAAAATGGTCATATCTCAGCCAAAAATTGGTTTATAAATATGGGAAACAAAACATAAATAAGTCGTCGTGCAAAAAACTGTGACTTATAGGCCAAAAAATATGGTAAGTGTCAAAGCTGCATCTTGTGCATCGTGTCTAGTGCATTTCCTCTGTTTAGAAAACGAACACGTCAAGATTTCCTCTATGCCTTGTTTTCCAACATGTAATGAGTCATTTTCATCTTAAAAAAAAACACCTTCATGAGGATTTCAATAATGACATTAAGATTTCTGTTCCACATGTGCCTCAGAATAAACACCAATAAACACCAGAAAAGCATTAGGTAATATGAGTTGTGGGTGAAATAATGCAACTTTGTGAAAAACTGGCAGCAGCAACATGATACGCACATTAGACATTTGAAGAAGAGATAGTTCACACAGACATAAGTACCAAGAAAACAGACAAAATTTAGTGTGGGAGCACCATAACAGTCAAAAAACATATATAGAGGCAGTGGATGGGGCAGATATGTGGAGTGTGTGGTTTATAAATCCCTGGGAACAGTTTACAACCCCCTACACACGGATAACAAAATTGAGGGCACGGTGTGTAAATGGTGGGAATCGATTTCCCCAACCCCTATTTCTTCTCGCTGTTGGCAAAAGGTGAGCTTGTGAGCGCACAAGCTCAGGAGTCTGCAGCAAAGCCAAAACAAAAATTTAACCTTGTGCTATATCTGAACTTGAAGGTGGACCTTTATACTTTGAAAAACAAAAAAAATGTCTGATTTGGATGTAATCTGGCTTGCATGCAGACTAGAGATGGGCTTGCTTGCATAAGTTGTGGCAGCTTGACATAGGGGCATTGTGTTATCAGGCAGTTGCTGGACTGTGCAACAGTCAATCAAAGCTGTGAGTGAAGATCATCAGACACAGAGATTACCTAATATATACATTAGACAACAGCTCTTGACAATGTTTTGTAAGGGATGTTGGTGCTAATCCTTGCATTATGATGTAGGGAGTGATAGGGTCCATCTTCAGGTCAACTCTGGTCAAGAGACAGCACAATACAGTAGTCCCTCGATTATCATGGGGGTTACGTTCCAGACACCACCACGATAGGTGAAAAGCCACAAAGTAGGAACGATATACTTATTTCAGTATTTATATATTTTTTAAGGCTTTCCCACAATCTTGCAGTCTTCTTAACAATGTTCTAAACTCTTAAGATGTCATTTTAACAACATACATATATGTATTACTGTAACATGTTATTTGGGTACTCACCAGTGAAGATACTACAACTTGAAGGATGAGTTCAGCTTCAGGATTATTTGTGACTTTACTGCCATTTCTGTGAACTTAATAGATAGATTGTTACTCCTGACTTTGTGCTGCAAAACTATTTTTACCACATCGGTTTCTCCGCTAGTATTTGCTCCCTCCATTGTTGTTCTTTAAACTTCGTCAGAAAGCAGCGGCTGGAAGCACTGTTGGCTTCTGGGCCGTGTAGTTCTTTTGACTTGCGTTACAGTATAGGCTTATTGAAAGAAAACTACAAAATGGTGAAGCCCGTCTGAATTTTTTGTTTGTTTGTTTTGAGTCCTATTGGTTGGTTCCCAATCCCGTAACTTTTTATCCCGTACCATCCCAATCACGTGACGTTAGTAATATTTAAGTTGACAATTGTGTGTTGTGTACAATCTTACGTTGAAAACACACAAAAGAGTGAATCTGCGAATGTCGAACCGCGAAGTATCGAGGGACTACTATACTATGTCAGTAACATCCTGAGTCCTTAGTGAGCTACCACTCTAGTACTGTTGTGCCCCGCCTTGTTTAGCTGATGTAGTCGCTGTCTGGGTGTATGAGAAGACCTTAAGTTTAACTGCCATATTGTTACTGTATGTTCTACAGTCCAAAAATAAATGTTGGAGTCTTTTTGGGCCTTTTCAGTCGCTGCACCCAGACTGTGGAACCAACTTCCTCATGCCTGGCACTCCATCACTGACCTGTGCCTTTTTTAAATCTAATCTTAAAACCTTTTTATTCAGGCAGGCTTTTGATACCTAGTGGCACTCTAAATTTTTGTATTGTTCTTATTGCTCTTGTATCTTTTGTACTGTGAAGCACTTTGTGCATCTTTTGGTTGTTCTGAAGGGCTCTGTAAATAAATGTGGATTGACTGCTTGCTTTAAAAAAGACAACACTTGTCCACATACAGCATGTGTCTATAGACAGCCTGCATCATGTTGAGGTCCTCTTAAGAGGACAAAAGGACAAAACACCCATACACAGAGTGGTGTAGTGTATACAGTCCAGTGCAGCGAGGACTGTCCAGACCTCTACATTGGAGAAACTAAACAGCCTCTTCACAGACGCATGGCTCAACACAGGAGAGCCACCTCCTCTGGACAAGACTCAGCTGTTCACCTCCACCTCACGGATAAGGGACACTCATTTGAGGACCAAAATGTGCATTTTTTGGTCCAAGAACACAGATGGTTTGAGAGGGGGTGAAGGAAGCAATTTATGTAAAAAGAGAAAAAAAACATCTCTTAACAGAGGAGGAGGCCTCAGATTTCAAGTTTCAAAACTTAAGCCCCCAGTATACTCCCACGTATGTCCATCCACACGTACGTACATGCGTACAGTACGCAGAGGGTTCAGACTTTATACTCGAGCGTCCACCCTGAACGTCTGCAGACCAGCTCCACAGACAAGGGGCGTTTACCTTCGGGAGGTCACCGATTGGTCATTTGCTGACACGCCTACTGGATTGATTGACAGGTCGGGATTTTTTTTTTTTAAATGAGTGCTGGCAGCTGCAGCTGTGTTCTGTGTTTATATGTTGTTAATAAAAAGATCTAAAAAAACAAAACATAGAGCACTGGCCCTGCAGCCCACACATCAGACCAGCCCACCAGGAAATCTCCAGACCCTCCCACAGCCATGCTGGACCTGATTTTAATTCAGTCGTGACAAATTCCTTCATTTCTCACCATTTCAGTCATGGCATCAATGGAGGAGGAAGAGATCACTTGCCTTTTGGCAAAAAAACCAAAAGAAAAGGCCAGATCAGGGTTGAAGAAGAGGAATTTAATACATTGGTGTCGCATACAAAACAGTCCGTCGCCGAACAGATTATTGTGCGACACCGAGTACACAGTCGTAAAAATTGAGCTTTGTGCAGACATGCCCTGCGGGGGTACGCTCATACCTCCGCATACGTACGTGCGTACCTCCGCGTATACTAGGGGCTTTATAATGCAGCTTTAGGATTGTTACCCAGCCAGTTTCACAACTATTAGATGGGAACAGAGGGGCCTCATCTGTGAATTAGAGTAACAAAGACCTTAAGAAACCCCTACTCTTAAGGTGTGAGGTGTGATTTGTCAATCTACATATGTATGTGTATCTTATCAGCTTTATAACTTGAATCACACACGCTCTGCTCTTTGAATTGAGAATGCTCCTCGGATGAGGAGCGAAACGTCTTTTGTTACAAATAAAGTCCAGTTGTTTTGTCTTGAATATTTATGAAGTCCTCTTATGGCCATCCAAGTCCCCCAATCTTCGTCCATTCGTGTCAGAATATAAGCACGAACATCACCTCCAACCCACTGCACATCTGCCAGATATCGAGGGCCAGTTTCAACAGCTGATTTACTGCAGGACAGAATAGAAGAGTTGTTTAAAATAAGGACCCAGTGTACGCCATTCCAAGCCAAACAGTCAACTTGTGGTCACATGGCTGCGGGATGTTCATTTTCACACACAACGCCACGAAACACATAGAGCAGAGCTCCTGGGAAACCCCTCTCGCTGCAGTATACATCACTGCACAGGTGATGTACCAGAGTCTCCACTCCATCCTTGCATCATCATTTGGCCACAAATCTACCATCAAGAAAGCGCCTCACTTTTCAGCACACAATGTCTGCACGATCTCCATCCAGGAGTTTTTGACCATTTGACAAATTTATTGTGTTTTAAAAAGAGATGCACAGCTGAATGTTCGAGTGCATTTCTTCATTGACGAACACGCCCTCAAACTTCTGGCCATACACCTATGTATACGCCTGTGACAAAAAGTTGGGGCCAGGCCTTTGTCAAGAAAGAGTGGGCGAAGCTACCCTGAGAAGAAAATGTCCCAATTTTCTTCACACAACTACATCAATGAGGTCTGATTTTGCGACTTCGAATGGAGTATGCTTCAAGTATCAAGTATGCTACAAGCTTCTGCTTTTTGGAATCGTCGGATACCTAGGATATCGACAAATTAAGAAGACATCGGCAGCAGTTTCACCTATGGTAAAGCTGCCAGCCTTATGTGAAAGATTAAATCGTGGCTCGGGCTCTAAGACTCATATGCTTAACGAGCTCAACAGCAAGCTGGATGCGATTTCTGAGAATCATAGGCCACTTACGGCTTCTGGAACGCGCCAGCATGAAGGATTCGACCTTGGAGAAAGCTAACGAGTGCGGACCGGGCGGAATGTCCACAAATCTGGCTGTTTGGATTTGCCATTGAGTGTACCAACAGAACTGAAGGCAAACAGAAATCAGAGTCTGCCTGCACAAAACAAATGTTTATCTGAATTTGGCTTCCCCGCTGGCCTTGGACAAGCTAACTTATCTCAAATTGCTCCTGGAGGATACGGAAACTAGAAGATCTGCCCCTCCCCCGAGGATATCTGTGGCCTTATCAGAATTGTGATGCTGATAGACACTGTACCATCTTATCAGAACTTTGGAACTTTCTGGAATGTCCATGGACAACTCACCGCCTCTGCTGACCTCTATGCATCAATGCATATGTCTTATGTCTATTTATGTTGCTTTTTGTGCTGAGGTCATTTCTGATCTCCCCTTTCCTCATGTTGTCACTTTCCTTATCTAAAAAAGTGGCGCCGCTGAAGTGGCTGCAGCCTAGTCTCCGAATGTATGTCTTTCTTTTGTTAATGCACTTTGGTAACAGTTCCTGTTTTAAATGTGCTATACAAATAAATTTGACTTGACTTACAGCCATATTACCTTAAAGATCAACATGTGCCTCTTCATTTCACTTTAACTCCATGGTCCATTTGGGGGCTTAGCTATTTTTTTGTCAGTGAGTGTATATGAAATAGTATTTTTGGTGTTTTATCCATCTCTATTGGATAAAATCAGAAAAACAATCCAACAGTTTTGTGTTTTGTGGCAAGCTGATGCTGTTGTTGCATTTTAACAGCTTGAACAAAAAGTTACCTTAAATGCTCAGATCTCATCCTGACCCAGTTTTCTAAGACAACTTGTGTTAATGTTAGTGAGCATTCATACTATGTGTTTGGAAGAAAAACAACTTGCACCTATAAATATCTGCTGCGAGTGAGGAGAAATCGCTGCCTATTTACACTTTTGTATACAGACTGTATGTAGCTCTGTGTAGATGTGTTCTCATTTTGGATCCGAGTGATTCAGAAACGAGGCAACGGCTCCCGAGTTCCATTTATCACTGTCAGACCGTTATTACCCGGAGGAGATGTGTGAGATTGGGGTATTGTAGGATTAGCTGTTGGTTTATGCCTTTTCGAAACAAAATATTGCCCCTTTTATGGTAATTTTACCTGTTGCTATGCTAACGCAATAAATGCTGTCCATCATGGCATCAGAGAAAGTAAGTGCTTGAGTGCAGTAAAGAATACTAATTATAAAAACACGCAAATAGGCTGGATTAAAACCTATTTTAGATCAGAGTAGAAAAGAAAAATGCTGGCAGCTCTGGATTATTTTCTATGCATGATGTCGGCCATAGCATTTCCACTCTGCCCAGTTTTCCTCCTTTCCCACCCATTTATCACCTTTACGGATGAATGCATTCAGAGGTGCGTCACACTTTATGGTGACAGGGAGGAGGAGAAAATGTGTGCTTTGCTAATCAGCCTGTCTGTCCTGTGCAGGTGGTCGGCGGTGCTTGGCTTTTCAGCCGCATCTACTGTAACATCTTTGTCACGCTGGATGTGATGATGTGCACGGCCAGCATCCTTAACCTGTGTGCCATCAGCATTGACAGGTGAGTGTGCAGAGGGCAAAAGTGTAACAACCTCACTATTTATTGTGTATGACTACAAATGTTTCCATGACATAACCTCGTGGACATTTAAACTCTTTCTGCAGCGCAATATATTGCTCATATCTTCTCAGTGTGTCAAAAATATGAACGTGACAAAACAAAGAAGTTTTCATCTAATTTCGAAACACCTTTTTGCAAAAATGTGGGGAACTGGGTTGTGTTTGAATGTTTGCTGTTCTAGATGAGCATATTTACATTATTTATTTGCTTAGTTCTCTTCTTGTGTCACAGTTAATATTTGATAAGTCTCTGAGGTCTTTGAACTTACAAGCTGCAGGCATCGAGTACAGTAAAATATAATCAACTGAAGCACAAGAACTGGAGGTGTCGAGGGATTTATTTACACAGCTCGTATTGGGACGTGAGCTAAACTGAAGAGCGCTCATAAAACTACATGATGTTCTGTTAGGCTCAAATTTGCTGTGTCTAATACTTTGAAATAATGTTCCAATTTGTTATTAATTAATAATTAGTCTTTGTCTTACAGGGGAAAAAAAGTGCAAAACCATGTTTTTCCTGTGCTGTCCATAACACGTTATAAGTTCAATTTAAGAGAAATGAAAATACTAAACATAATTATGAAACAGGGACGATTAAAAATGGCATTTTTAACCCGTGAGCTCTGTCTATATGTGTTCCACTTTAAAATAATAAAGCAAAGGCTTGCATCCAATCACTAAAATACTGGTAAACAGAAAATTAAGTAGTTTACTTGATATTTTGTTGTTGCTGAATTCCTACCAATAAATGCAAACACCTTTTATTTATTTAAACTTTTTATTGTTTTCATTGAGAACTAAGCAAGTACTTGTAATTAGTTATTAAAGAACCTTGCTGTATTTCTCAGCCATCCTCCTCCCCAGTGACACTCCAGCTCCTCCTTAGAGATCTGTGTGTTTATAAACCAGAGAGGATTAATAATCCCTCCAGTAAATTCTAGCTGTATCACGGGATTTCTTCCCTCTGGGTCATATCTCGAAAATGTCCAAAGGAAGGCGTCCAGGATGCATCCTAATTAGTTGCTCGAACCACCTCAACTGACTTATTTCACTGGTAAGGAGCAACATCTCCAATCCAAAGGATGACGGAGTTCGTCACCCTGTCTCTGAGGCTGAGCCTGGACACTGTATAATGGAAGCTCATTTCATCTTGATCTGGGATTTTTGTGTTTTTGATCCAAACCTCGTTGAGGTGAGGGTTTGAACGGAGACAAAATCATTTTATTGAGAGCGCTGTCTTTCAACTCAATTCTTTATTCACTGCGATAGACCAACACAACGCCCTCAATACCGAGGACTAGGCCCAGATACTTGAACTCCTCCACTTAAAGCAGAGACTCGTTTCTGACTCAGAGGAAACGTAGTACCTTTATCCAGTTGAGCCTCTTCACACTAGAGTTGCATTTGGGCCCAAAAAATTTGACCCGACCAGACCCAGCCCGTAGCCATCATTTCCAAACCACACCCGACCCATTGAATTAACAGTAATTACAGGTCTGACCCCCCCCCCCCCCCCCCGGCATTCTTAATTAAGCTTTGACTGCTTATATAGTTATTAACGATCGGCGGACGCGTATGGCTAAGGGGGCAGAAGATCGGCACTGAGGGGGTGTTTATCCTTTCATGACCGTCAAAGCGCATTAAATCCCTGATTCTGCCTGCATTCTGCATTATTCAGACATGGACCCTGCTCTGACATGTCGGATATTTCGTGATCTCACCTGTTTGGGTCGTCGGCTGTGCACGCCCGCTGGGTGCAGCGGCTGAATGAACGTCCATTTGGGCTGATGGATCACTGGCTGTAGTCCATCTGAAGCTTAACTGAACTTTTTACCTCTTTCAACTGGCCGGTCAGCGCGTGGTCAAATGGCCGTGTACGGCTTGAATTTATGGCAAGCCATGTTGCCATATAATTGGATCGTCGGCCAGGCGAGTCCACTGACGCAATCAAAAGTCCGACAATGACCCGGCCCACACATTAAGCACATTAATATGGCCCGACCTGGCCCTAATCCAGGTCGGGTGGGGCTGGACTCCGGGTTCGGGTTAGAAATGACAGCTCTACTTGACACTCGGTTGCGAACTGTCCCACGTTGACGCTCCTGGCCTGAAGTCACCAACAGAAGCACAATATCTGGGGTTCCCAAACCAGACACCTTCCTCTTCACGACTGCCCCTTGAAATCCATAAGAGCGCCACAAGCAGGATCAGTAGGGACAGCCCTGCCGGAGTTCAACCTGCACTGAGAACAGACTCAACATTGTGCCAAGGATATGAACTCAGCTCTCAGACTCTGTTTTAAAGCTGTTTCGTGATCTCAACAAAATCCATATTGCCCGGTTCTGAGCTGTTTATGGACATTTAGCAACATTTTGGATCAATCCACTTCCTGCAGCTGCAGACTGGTCACACAGCAAGTCACGCTGAAAGAGAGTAGCGTAGAGGCTGCTGCGCAACCAGGTCAAAACCAGAGTATTTTCAATTAAAATAAAAAAAATAATAAAAAAAAGAACTGGCATTAAAATCTTCCAAGCATGGTCTCTAACCTCTTATCTGAAATGAGTCCAGTTAGTCAAAGAAACTTTGACATTTTATTTGAGTTTCTTTTTGCCTCGCTTTCACTTGAAGTTACAATTTAAAAGCCTCACTCCAGTGTTAAGGAATAATACAGATTAGCTGGCAGGCAATTCTTCCAGCATCTTTTGTTTCTTTAATTGCACATTGTTGGAAAGCTGCTTTCATTTACAATAGCTAATTTGCACTTAAGAAATGAGATTATTTGCTGCTTATTTGTTCTTGAGTGAACAACAGCCCTACAGCTTCCATGGTTTTTGAAGTTCCAAATTATTTGGAGCACCAGCAGTATTTATTATCTTATGTGACATTCCACTTTTATCTACTTAACAGCCTTTTGTATGTATAAGTTTTATAGTGATGTTTTTTTTCAGACAACAAAAGAAATTCTCTCCTCAAGCCCAAGGTGAAACCAGTCATGAAAGCACTCAGTAAAAAGCAGCTGAGCTGTGATTCAGAGCTGATCAACCTTGTTTTTATTGTAACATAAAGCAGCGCTCCATCTATAAACCCTGTGCGTAATACTTTTACCGCCGCTTTTTTATTTATTTCCACTTTTCTTTAACCAGAAACATCAATGGCATGAGAGTAACAGAGGAGAAAAATGGAGTGTTTTAGGTTAAAGTTGGTGTCTGTGTGGCTTCCGGATTCACGCTGGGTTTTTACCCGAAGCTGGACCGGAGTAATTATTCTGATGAGAATAAACAATGATGACAGTTATCTGGCTCTAAACAACAAAACATCACATCCAGTTTGGGTTGAAGTCCAGCATAATTGCTGTTTCTTCACAGCTACTGCTAAACCCAGTTTCCCCTGCGCTCATTATACTGGTGGTGTATAGTGTGCTGATTAACTCTTAAATCAAAGAGCTCTTTTTGGGGTTTTTGCTGAATTCCCAAATTGTCTGTAAATAAAAGTGCCTGATGTAACTCTCTATTTTTGGTTTTGTATTATCTCTCGCTCTCTGTAGGGTATTTTTTTCTAATTATTGTATCAGCACTTTTTTAATGTCACCGCCTAAATCCGCCGTACACACTAATGCGTACATTTGCAGGTATACAGCAGTGGTGATGCCCGTTTTGTACAACACGACTCATCGCTCGAGGAAGAGAGTTTTTGCAATGATCGCCACAGTGTGGGTTCTTGCATTCACCGTCTCCTGTCCTCTGCTGTTTGGCTTCAACACCACAGGTCAGAGCTAAAGCAGCGTTTTACCTTCTGTCCAGATATGTCCCAGTTAAATAAGTTTCATTAAAATCTCTCCATCATGAGATATTTTGGGAACAGACACACACAAAAACACACCACAAGCAGACAACATTATAAACTAGAGAAATTGCATTTCCTGCTAAAATGTAGTGCGAATGCTTATTGCTGAATAATTTGCTGAAAAACAGCTGAAATTAGCTAAAAAAAATAAATAAAAGCATGCTGAAATGTAGCTGAAATGGAAGAACAAGCCTAAATTAGCAGAAGAAATTTAAAAAAAAATATAACACATATTTGCTGAAAATGGTTTAAATATTCAGAAATTAGCAGAAAATTTAAAGTAGTTTTTTTTTAAAAGCTGACATTAGCCAAAAAAAAAAAATGTCTGAAAAGTAGCTGAAAGGCAGAAAGGAGCTTAAACTGCTAGGAAGAAGTGGAAAGAGCTGAAATGAGCTTAAAAAAAAAGGAATTTGCTGAAAAAGCTAAAATTAGTTTAAAAACAGCTAAATAGTAGCTGAAGTAGAATAAATATCTGAAACTAGCATAATTAAACTGAACAGAGCATAACAAACTGAAAATAGCAGAAAAAAATTATTTAGTCTGAAAATAGCAAAAATTACAACGAAAAACTTGATTTATCTGGAAACAGTTGAAATGAGCTAAAAATGCTAAAAACTTAAAAGATATAATGAGCAAAAAAAATAGCAGAAGGCAGTAGAGAGAGCACAATTGTGCCCAATTGGCTGAAAGAAGCAAAGATGAGTGGGAATTGTCTGAAAAAAGGTGAAATTAGCAATAAAACAGCTTAAAAGTAGCTACAAAAGAAGAAACAAGCTTAAATTACCCAGAGGAAGTGGAGAGAGCACATTTTAGCTGAATTAGGCTGAAAAAAGTTTAAATGAGTGCAAAAAATGTGGACTAAATGTGGACATAAAAAGCTAAAATTAGCTTAAAAACAGTTAAATAGTAGCTGAAATAGGTGAAACTAGCATAAATGAGATGAAAGGATCATAAAAAACTTAAATTAGCAGAAAGAAGTTAAGTAGGCAGAAAGTAGCAGAAATTACAACATTTTTATTTATTTATCTGAAAACAGCTTAAATTAGCTGGTAGCTCAATATCTAGAATAAGCTTAAATTAGAAGAAGAAAACAGAAAGAATACATGTTTACACATTTATGCTGAAAGAAGCAGAAATTAGCAGAAAAACGTGGAAATTATCTGAAAAAAGGAAGAAAAAAACAGCTGAAAAGTAGCTAAAAAGGCAGAAAGAAGCTTAAATTACCAGAGGTGGAGATATCTTTTTTTTTTTTTTTTTGCTGAATTAGACTGAAAAAAGTTAAAATGAGTGCAAAAAATGTGAAATTAGCTGAAAAAGCTAAAATTAACAACAACAAAAAACCCAGCTAAATAGTAGCTGACATAGCAGAAAAAGCTGTAACTTGCACAAATATGCTAAAAGGAGCATAACAAGCTGAAATCAGCAGAAAGAATTTAGAAGAAGCACAAAAATGTTGTAGTTAGCAGAAAGAATCAGAAAGGATCACAAAAGTAGCTTAAACGTCCTTGTATGTCCTTGTAGCATCATGTTAACATGTTAACCTTTGTCAAGTCTGAGGACACGACAGCAGATGTTGTTTAAGAAGAACCTGCGTTATGAAGATGTCTGTTCACTGAGCAGACAGGGCGAACTATCCTGTTAATGCCGTGTTATCCGAGACATGATTAGTGAGGAAAGAGTGGGGGAGAAAGAAAAACCTTTCAGCCTCCAAACTGAATTGCAGTTTCACATTTTCCTTCAAAGTCTCTCACTTGATAGAAAAAAGAGAACTGCAGAGAATCTGTCACAACAAAACAACTTTAATGATAATAGCACCCGAATAAGATTAAGTTTTAACAACATTATAATCAGATTAGCTCAAATAAAAAGGCTAATTTAAACGAGTTATTGGCATTTTATTAGAGAAAAAGTTCTGTTGTAGAACAGGAAATGTATTTGATATGGTTGGCTAAAGTTCAGAGTGAAACTTCTGCTGAAATTGCATATAAATTTCTCAAACTGCCCCTTGAAATTTCTCATGTTTTGCTAGTTGCAAGTTTAATCTGTTAGTCAAACCGTTTGCAAATAAGAGAGAAGCTGCTGATTATCATATGTCCATCAGCTGTGACCGCAGGTTGCCACGGTGACGTTAAATAAAGACTAAAAAATCACTAAATGTTCGACTCAAGCAGCTGCGTTTTTCATTTTTCAGAAAAACTAACTCTGAAATGGAAACTATGAGTAGCCCGGAGCGTTTTCACACACATTGATGTGAGCGTCAGTGTTTTACTGCCATTTGTCGACTTCTGTTGCAAAAAGTGTTTTAAGTCTGTTAGCTTAGAGGGTTACAAAACTTTAAGGTGTGAAAAAAGACGACATTTTGGTGTAAAAATTGTGCCTGTCGAAGTTAAATTGTCTTTAATTAGACCGGTTAATGAAACTTTTTATTAAATTTTCAGCTTTCCCTAAGTCAGGGCTATTCAACTGGTGGTCCGGGGGCCAAATCAGGCCCTCGGGTGAGCTCAGTTCGGCCCACCAATGGTTTCATTTTTAAATAAAACTAGATTTTAAACCATAAAGCAAACTTACTGACAATAACTGCTGATGTCCAGCCCCTGAGTTCTTGCTTTCAGTAACTATGGCCCCCTGAGTAATTTAGTTGACTAGTCCGGCCCTTGGTTTAATTTAAACTAAGGTTTTCCTTTAGGACTTTGCAGATGACCTGAGACTTAAAGGGACACCCAGTCCAGTCTGAGGCCCTTCCTGCAGGAATACCATATTGTGCATTATCTACCCAAATAACTGTTTTCTGGCTAAATACATGAAATAAGAAAGTATAACATGGAGTTTCTTTCAAACCAAACATTTGCTGTAATGCGTTTTCCTTTTTTTTTTTTTTTCCAAGCACGAACACCCACATCTAAACAATTTATTATGAGACTTCTCAACTATTGTGGTTCC
This sequence comes from Nematolebias whitei, assembly GCF_014905685.2. Lineage (NCBI taxonomy): Eukaryota > Metazoa > Chordata > Actinopteri > Cyprinodontiformes > Rivulidae > Nematolebias > Nematolebias whitei. The sequence continues at coordinate 29,393,212 of NC_056517.1, forward strand.
AAAAGACAACAATAAACTGCACAACAACGAGCATTAGTCAAGCACATAATTGAGCTGCTCGCTGCCAGTTAAAGACTTGTTTTAGAATCCATGAAAACAATGGCTGTTGATTGCAGGAACTCTGTTGTTCTGTCGGACGGCTCGATTCGTGCTCGATCAGGTGCAGAATGCGTTGTTTCAGGGAAGCAGTGAGCTGAACAGGAGGAGCTTTGCAAGTCAAACATAAAACAGCTTTGTTATACGAGAAAGATATCTAGAAACCATTTGGAGACAAGACCAAAAAATACTTTACTATATGGGTTTTTTTCTCTGCAGTATTGGAGTTTTGTGGTACATTTTACAGCTGAGGTCAGAGCCAGTTATTCTGCCATTAGCTTCAATTTACAGCTCTATTAGCTCACCTGAGGAGTTTTTCTCTGGAATTTTGATTTAATAAACTGCTCCAGAGAGTCTTTTATCATGAATTCACAGTACTTTACTGTCATATTAGTTGTGCGCTCCATATTAAAGAGCACAAACGATTGAGGTCGTTTAAAAAGCCAAGATAATTCTCTGGGATCAGAGGTCCGCTCCAGCTGTAAAATGGATCTCGTGAACCGGAGGTTGCTTTTCCAAAAAGATCTGTTCGTTTTACTGCAGATGACCCCAGAGTGTGCTCCATCTCCAACCCCGACTTTGTGATTTATTCCTCCGTGGTGTCCTTCTACCTGCCATTTATCGTCACCCTGCTCGTATACATCCGCATCTACGTCTTCCTCAGGATGAGGAGGAAGAGGATCACCTTCGGGCAGGCCAGCGGAAAAGTGCAGCCTGGCTCCACCCAGCTGTCCGTGGTGAGGCTCATTTTAAATTCATTTTCTGTTTTTGATGAGGTTTAGACTTTTACAGAAATATGGTACTATGATACAAAGTTAGTCGACCTTTATTAAAGTGTTTATACTTAGTTATTTTATGACTACCAAGCAAAGGCTTTATAAAAGTCTATTTTTGGCACGTCATACCAAATAATGTGTTGATAATGTTCAAATCATTATTTTCATTTTTAACAGTAAACGATGTTTTCATAAACTGCTATTAAAGATTTTAAATTGCAGTGTCTTAAGACTAGCCATTAGCCCTGTCAGACTATGTACAACAGGTAAGATATTATTTGTTCACACGTTTTCCACATAAAACCACTTCAAAATTGTCAACATATCAGTTACATAACATTTACACACACAGTTGAGCATTTAGTATGTATTTTTATTCAAAATCTTGTGCGATATTTAGATTTTATTGTAAAAAAAAAAAAAGACCAAGTTTTATGATCCAGCTCATAATCTTTATTTCATAGTTTCATTTTTCCAAAGTTTTGTCCTGGCAGCAGCTTTATAAACATCAATTAGCCGTTGTCTTTCTCATTAACTTTCACCGGCTGTATTCACACCGATAACATTTTTATCTGTTTGACACATAGCTCATAAAAACCTCAGTGGAGACTAGGGATGCACGATATTTGATTTTTGGCTGATATCCGATATGCCGATATGTTAAAACTTATTTGGCCAATAACCAATATTTTATGTACTTTCCTTTGTCAGAACGTAGCCCTCTTATTTAGGCTTATTTGCTACAAATATTGTGTAACAGCTGTAAGAGCTGGTGACATATATTCAGTAACAGACATATAAAATGCATAGCACTTTAACTTATATTAAATGAAACATGTTAAATGTTATTTATTAGCATTAGTCACCTGCGATGCTGTCTCACTTGTGGAGGCTTGTTCCAGGTTCCTAGCTGCAGTGTTGGATCCTCTGCACTCCTGTGCATGAAGGACAGACTTTTTAAGTTCAAAGTTTATGTCTATCCATTGTGCCGTAAGACTAATCATGCTAACGGTGCTAACACGACGTTCAAACGTCTGTGGTAAAACTCACCCAAGCGTTATCGGCTATTAGCTTCTCAATGATGTCAGAAACGACGGCTTGTAACTCGGGTAAGGCTACGATGGAAAAATATCTCCGACTAGAGATGATGTAGCGAGACTCAACGTAGTCTAAAAATCCTCTAAATCCGATATCCTCAACGAAAAATCTTCCACACTGCCAACATTTTGAATTTTCCTCTCCACTGTGATCAGATCAGGTAGGCACGTGTGACATCATCACATTGTGCTGGCATTGCAAGCATCCTTGTCACTGGGTTGTCATACAAAAGCAGCGCCTTTTATATCAGCGAGTTATTTTGACGGAATGGCCGATGTCCGATATTTAACTTTATCGCTAATATCGTCCGATACGATACCATGCCGATAATATCGTGCATCCCTATAGTGGAGACCTCATTTCTTTTTACTTCAGAGCAGAAAACACAGTGTAGACGGTGACAAAGGGTAAAACTGAGCTCTTCTTTTGTAACTTTTTTAGGATTTTTTTTTCCAGAATCAAGGGTTCAAAAGGTTAATAATAGACAAGCGTTGTCATTTTGTGCGCGGCAGCTGTTTAAATGTGGGTGGAGTGCAGCGGAGCGTTCAGTTGGATGGGGGTTAGAGAGGAAATGTAAATGTGTAGCTCCATTTATGAGCAGCGGTCACGCCTGTCTGTGCTACTGAAGCTCCACTAAATGAGAATGAATTGTCAAGTTAAAAATAGTATGTTTAATCAAGAGGGACACATTCTGCGTTGGCCTTTGTCTTCGAGCTCATTCATGCTAAACGACCGTCTGTACAACGACCAGACAACTTTGAAAAGCTCTGACAGGTTAAGTGAAACACTCGAAGGTCTTCCAAAGTTTTTAGACGCTTCTTTAAAACTAATTTCAGTTCTGCGCCTGAACATTTTCAGAGGAAAGTTTTTTTTATTTTTTTATTGTTAAAGCCAATTAATTCTGACCTGTGAATTATTCCAGCATAAGTTTAAGTGACGAACCAGCGTTGCGACAAACACAACGCACAGCAAAGAACCATTTTTAAATTAGTTTTCTTTCAAAGCACTTTGCTACCAGCAGTCTGTCACAAATATACAATTAATTTATGTTTTAGCTTAATCTACAACAAAATACAAACATGATTTAACAGACATAAAACACAGGAGCACGGACACGAGAGCTAAAGCTAATTAGTGCTGTTTAGAGCAAATAAATTATGTTGAATCAAATTTTATTAAAGTTTAGAGATTAACAAAAGCGTAACAGTTGTTTTTGTTGTGATATGGTTTTATTAACACTTTTCAAAATATCCATCATTATAATATAGTTTCCTGACGGTAATTTATTCAGATAAATAATGGATTTATTGTTAAAATAGTTGGCTAGGAGATTGTGAGCCATATGCTTTATGAGTTTTCCATTTCTGTAATTTATTGTAAACATAAATAGTCTATTGATAGATTTATTTCTGCATATTGGTCAGTTGTGGCACTTATTCTTGAATTTTTCTAATTTACCGTATTTTTTGGACTCTAAGGCGCACCGGATTATAAGGCGCGAAAAGCGAAACTAAAACATTTTGACGGATTTTTGAGCGCGGTTTAACACATAAAATCGGTTCGAGGTCCGTAAGCACAACCAGAATTAATACATGAGGCGCACTGGATTATAAGTCTCACTGTTGATTTTTGAGAATATTAAAGCATGCCTTATAGTCTAATAAATATGGTAGATGATGTCATTGTGCTTTTCAATTTGCGGTGAGGTCCTCATTTATACCAGTCATCATGCAAAGTTATGTGACAGTGGTGTGGTGGACCCAGATACAGACATCTATTATGCCATAAAAGACAGAATAAGGCAAACAATTAAATAAATAATTAAATAAAGTAAAGAAACTGCCCAAGTAGGAGATCCCAGGAGGCTGTAGCAAAAACCTAAGATGAACACCGGCAGAAGGAGGATCTGACAACCTCGACCTGCTGAGTCTGACTGAGAGACGAGATGGACAACTGGACAGAGGACATGATTAGGAATCAGGGCTCAAAACTGAGACAAAACTGGAGACAGTCGTAAGAAAATAAAAAAATATATATATACAGAGACCATAAAACTTAAAGCTCATGACCTAGTTAGAGGGACATCTTTATATTTGTGGGCTGTAAATAAGTTGCAGTATTTGGGTCAGAGATGAGTCTGCCTAAAAATACATGAAACCTGACTCCATTGATCTGTTTTGTTCGTGTTGTGAACTCTCGGTGATTGAGTTTGAAAAAAAAAAAAGTCCTCTGAGATGAACCGAGATGGATCAATGAGTTCAAATGAATTGCAGAAGTAAAACGTACCTGTAGACTGATGGGGGTGGAGAGGTGATGGGAATATTGAGAGACTATTCATCCTTGAAAAGTTTTCTACGTTAAAATTCCCTTTTTCCCTTAGGAGACGTGTCTGCAGGAGGAAACTCCCAAGGCAAAGCAAGACTTGTCACCTATAAGGATTAAAGTGGTGGGTGATGTATTTTATTTTGATATAGAATCAAATACAACCATGAGTGTCATTTTTTGGTTCTGCTTCGACAACTATAAGTTTGATAAAGTGAAAACGTGAAGTACGCAATGGTTTGCAAATCTCATAAACCCATATTTGATCCATAATGGAATATATTTAATGTTTCAATTAAGTTTTACAAAAAAAAATGTAAATACAAATAAAGAAAGAGCAGCAACACTTTTTTAAAAAGTGACTGTAAAAGTAAGTGAATTAAGAAACAGCTTGTTGAACATTTTGCAACTACCGTATTTTCCGGCGTATAAGTCGCTGTTTTTTTTATTTATTATTTTTTACATAGATTTGTCTTTCCTGCGACTTATATATATTTTTTTCCATATTCATAACGCAATTTTTGAGTGACGATTTAAATTTTGAAGAACTGCAACAGCAAGTCGTCCCGTGCGCCTTTGTTTCACTCAGCTGGTGCAGGTGGAGGAACGCTGGAGCGATAACGGCTCCAGCCGTGTTGGTTGGTTGGCTGGCTAAATGAAGAAGTTTTGACCATTAAATAAATGCGATTTTTACGCCAAAACGATTTATTTATGTTTTTTCCTCTTCATGATGCTTTTTTTCGACTGATGTGACTCATACTGCGGAGCGACTTATATGCCAGAAAATACGGTAATTGGGTTAATTATCAACAGGTCAGTAAGAGGACTGAGTGGCAGATAAGTCATTTAGAAATCGAATCTCTCAGCATTAATAACGAGTGGTTCACCAAGTTGTAAAAAATTGTTTAAAAAAGTCATTCACCAAAAAATTAGGACAACTTTGAACATCACATTATCTGTTCTTAATATTTTACAAATTTTAAAGAGTCTGGAGAAATCTCTGCGCTTATATGACAAAGCTAAAGGTCAATATTTGATGACCTTCAGGCCCTCAGGGGCCACTGCATTTAACCTGGTCTGGTTCTGTTCTGGACATCACTGCATGTGCTTAGGAACACTTTTATTAATCATTGTCTGTGAACACAGTTCAACGTGCCATCCACAAAACGCTGCTTAAAGCTCTATCACACAAAAAAGAAGCCATGTGTGAACAACATCTTGAAACGTGACAGTCTTCTCTGGACCAAAGCTCTTTTAAAATGGACTGAGGCAAAGTGTAAAACTGTTCTGTGGTCAGATGAATCAAAATGTATAAATCTCTTTGGAAACCACAATCCACGTCCTCCTTATTAAAGATGAGTGAAACCACTCAGCCTAGAGTTGCATTCAGGCCTAAAAATATCAGACTCAGCCAGAACCGTATCATTTTTTTCAAGCCCGACCCAAAACTGACCGCTTAAGCTATAAGAGTTCTTATTTATTAACAAGAGTCTGCGTATTATTATAGTTATAATTTTATAGTTATTAACGATCGTCGGCCGTGCAGTCCGCTGACGCAGTGGCTGAGTCCATTTAAGGTTAAGGTGGGTCGCTGGCAGTGCTCCATCTGCACTTTTTTTAAACCCCTTTCAACCGTCCGGTTAGTGCATGGTCAGCCGGACGCATTGGATCACCAGCCGCACGCGACGGCTTACGCAATCAAAAGCCCGACCCGACCAATCCAGCACATTCTTATAGCTCGGGTTAGAAATGACAGCTCTAACCCAGCCTGCCTCTCTGATGGTATGGAGGTGCATTAGTTCTTTTGGAATGGACAGTTTACACATCTAAAAATACACCATGATTACAAAAAAAGTATATACAGGTTTTCAGATGTCATCCAGGAGCAAAGACGTGTATCATATTTTAACAAGACATTGATGAAGCACATCGACTAGCAGAAGTGACCTGCAGTCAGATATAATCGACTGAAACAAATATGAATACATTTAAACTGATATACGATTTTACAGAAAAACACATGACTTTAACATGTTTTTGTGTTAATCACACGTGGGATTAAATTAAAAAGAATAAAGTATTAAAATACGTTGTTGTCATTGTGCAAGTATGTTTAAGATGGGATCACATGATTTACATGGTATATGTTCCAAAAATGTGTTCATGTCACATGTGAAAATCACATTTTCACGTACAATCCATGTGATTTTTATGCATTTTTGAACATTTCAAATTCTGTTTTTCTGTACATTTTCTAGTAACTTTCGAACCTGTTCAGAATTGGGGTTGTACATTTTCACGCAAACTTGATTTCTTTTTTGTTTCCCACCTTCCAGGGCTCTTGTGATTCTGAAGCGCGCCTCATATCCTTAATGTACATCACGCTCCCTTGTCTGTTAAATGTGTGCGTGACGCACCGAAGCACCTGCTTCCACCAAGAACTGCTAAGAAGTGGAAGAAACGACGGTTTCCCTCAGAGGAAAATATGCAATCACATGAGCACAACAAATACCAGGAACAGTTTAAGTTTGGGGAAAACCAGCAGAATAAAAATTAATTCTCGCTAATCGATTAGCTCACACATGTCATCTGCTGGTTTAGAAAGTGAATATTAGATAAATGAACAAGCTAACAGAAGAAAGACTGCATTCAGTCACTTCCTGACGTGGGTTGAATGATCATGCGGTGTAAAAACTTGGAGGCATCTTATCTGAACAGAGCTCCTAACATGAATCACCCATAACATCCAATTTTCTCAGCTTTATTCACCACTTTGTTGGCTTTAGTGGAGTAGCACCGATCTGCCAAAGCACAAAGTTCAGGAGGATAAGCTAAAGGCAATCTCTTGATTAAAACCACTGCACGGGAGATTTGAGGAAATTGAAAACGCAGAGTAATATAGTGTGTCAGTCTGAACGTTTTAAAGGGTCGTCTGGTCATTTTTAAAGTTCGTTATGCTCTGATGTTTGACTTATGTCACAGCTGATATAGTAGATTGTTTTAAAAATGACCAGGCTATCCCCTTAAGCTTCAATAATTACTGTATGTTCTTTAAAAAAAAAAAAAAAAAACACACAGGAGCAGCAAAACAAGCTTAGAAACATCCCTTTTTAAAGTTGTATGAACAAATGGTTAGCTGGCATAAAGCAGCATCTGATTCAGCCGATAAATGGCTTCTTTATGTTTCCATGTTACTTGTGTTGTCTTCCAGCGGTTTTTATTTTTATTATTTATCATTTTGGCTGTTGGGGGAGCTGTTTTTGCCGAAAAATAGTGCTGAAGTATAACCTTGAGCAAAAATACCACAGTGTCATGGTTTCACGGTGTTAAACCAAACGTTTTAGAGCGTCTTGTGATTTTATTAAAAAAACAGTTATAACTCGTGCCGTTACTGGTCCCAAAATAACGTCACATGTTAATTTTGTTTGTGCCCATTGCAATGAAAGAAAGGCAATCATGAATTGCCTTTGTGTATGTGTGTGTTTGTGTGTGTTTGTGTGATCGTGACTTTGTCTGTCCATTAGCACAATATCACGTAATCCAGAGGATGGATTATAATAATACTTGCAAAATTTAATCATTGGATGTGTATTTTCAATTAATAACTTTTTGGAATCAACTTGATTCAAGATGGCAAACACGGCTAATTAACCCTTGTATCGTCTTTTGGTGAAAAAAAAAAATCAGCCACACATTTACTTTTGTCTGTGATTTTATTTATTTATTTATTTTGGTGCTGTCAATAAGCATGATTTTTTTCTGACAAAGCCTAAAAATCTTACTACCGTTCTTGCCGTCGAACACGTCGCACTGCCGTAAGAGTCGCATCAGTCCAAATATGTATAATAAAGTGGGAAAAAACATAAATAAGTAGCTTTGCTGTGCAAGTCACACTTATATAGTGCATATATACATACATTTATATATATATACCTTTACAGAATAAAATTGTCACAAAATGAAACTCCATTATTAAATAAATGAATAAATCTTGAAATGCATAAAAATAAATCTTGAAATAACAAAAAAAATAAATCTTGAAATAAATAATAAATAAATCTGGGGGAAAAAAACAACATTTTCTATTTAAATGTTTTATTTCATGGGAACATTTATTTATTTCATGGAATATTTATTGATACATTTTAAATAACACTATTTATTCATTTATTTAATTTTGAATGAAATGGCTCTCCATAGCATCAACAACGCGACCTGTCAATCAATCCAGTAGGCGTGTCAGCCAATGGCCAATCCGAAACTACATGAGTCGTAATATTATCCGAGCTCCATGATAAAGCAGGGTTTACCACATTTTAACTGTGATAAAATGAAAAATGTTGCAGCACAGCTCCTTGCAGGTAAGGAGCATTTAGCTTTGGATTGGTCATTCGCTGGCATGCCTATGGTACTAGATTGATTGACAGGTCACATCATGGATCCAACTCGCGGGCAAAAATATAAGTAAGGGAGAGGTGAAAAAAAAAAGTCTCGTATGACTTTTTATTCTCGTAATATTAAGACTTTATTTGACTTTATTCTCATGATACTATGACTTTATTCTCGTAATTTTATGGCTTTATTATTTTTTTTATTAGCGTGGCCCTAAAGCTCTGTCGTACTTCTGAGACCAGGAAAAATCCCAAAACAGTGGAGGAAAAATTTTATCAGCTGACTGACAGCCCGCAGAAATCATTGGGGAGTGCAATAACTATTTAATCTCTGGCTAACCTAAGAGTTCGGTAAAAGTACTTTAAGCTGCAGAAACAGTAAAAGAGAAAATGTTACGTACCTTAAACCCATATACCGGGTCTTTGTGCTGACTGTTAATTTCTTGTCTCCTCAGCAGAGTGTAGAACCTCCGGGCCTTTCCAAGCCGAATCTACTCTCAGGCTGCCTGTGGCGCAAACGCCCCAAAACAGGACCGGTGGAAAACTTGGTGCTGCCCCCAGTGGACACGCACAACTACTGCAGCATCAGCCACGCCTCCTGTGGCCGCACAGAGCTGGATCTGGAGCAGGAGCGAGGGGAGCGGGATGGACAGGACAACAACCAGGCCGAACATCCTCCTGTCAGGATGGGCTGCGAGGTGATGGACCTGTCAAACGGACGGACGCACACGGCGCTGCGGCCGATGTCTCTTTCACACATCAATCCACGATTCAGAACCCTGCACGCACGAGAGAAAAAGGCTACACAGATGTTGGCCATCGTGCTTGGTGAGTGGAGGCAGCTCATTCCGATGGAATAAGCTGGGAAAATGAAAATGGAAATGTCACAGAGACGCATAAAAGAGGAAATGTTATGCAAATTTCATATGATCGAGTTGCTGCAGGTGGTTTAATAGAATCAACCGAGTTCTTCAATCCACTTCAGCTACCTTCACATTTTACATATGACCTTTTGGCCTCATGTACCTGCTCTCTTTTGGACATGATACCACAGCTGCATTTGCCTAATCTGTGTGCATTAGGGGTAGATCTTGCAGAAATATATTTTAAAAAGCTGAATTGTCAAAAAGAAGCCTAGCAGACTGCAGGTCCACAATGTGTGTGTGAGGACGCACACTGCAGCTCCTGACATGGTTTCCATATGCTCCACTAATCAGCCATGTTACTTCAGGCCTGGTCCAGTTATTTCTGGTGCTGCAAATATTGGACAAAACTTTAATCAAGAGGTGTCTCATTATATTACACTGGTGTCAATGAAAAGAGGCATATACACACACACACACAGAGGATGGTCTCAGTCCAGCCAGTTTCCCATCTGTTTTTTCAGGTGATTCTTCTCTTCAGATTGCAGCTACAGGGTTTGAATTTCTGCTGCACTGCAGGAGTGCGCTGTGATACTTAACTAGGGAAATTGCATTTCCTGTGAAAATGCAGTGTGAATGCTCGTTGTAGGTGAACTTGATGAAAAACAGCTGAAACTAGCAAAAAAATTGAAATGTAGCTGAAATGGAAGAACAAGCCTAAATTAGCAGAATAAAGCAGCAGAAATAACACATATTTGCTAAATTAGGTTTAAATAAACAGAAATTAGCACAAAAATTAGGGAAATGGCTAAAAAAAGAAGCTGAAATTAACAAAAATAACTGAAAAGTAGCTGGATAGGCAGAAAGAAGCTTAAACTACCAGAAGGAAGCAGAAATAATGAAAATAAGCTTAAAAAATGTGGAATTAGCTGAAAAAGCTAAAATTAGCCTCAAAATAGCTAAATAGCTGCAAGAGCAGAAAAAGCTGAAACTAGCAGAAAAATGCTGAAAGGAGCATAACAAGCCGAAATTAGAATAAAGAGGTTAATTAAACTGAAAATAGCAGAAAATAACATGAAAAACTTGAATATATCTGAAAACGGCAAAAATTAGCTAAAAAACGCAAAAAAAATCTAGCTGAAAAGTTAGAGCAAGCTTAAATTAGCAGAAGAAAACAGAAATAACACATTTGCCCTATTAGGCTTAAAGAAGAAGAAATGAGCAAGAAGTGGATCTTATCTGGAAAAAAAGCTGAAATTAGCAACATTAAAAAAAACAACTGAAAACTAGCTAAAAAAGCTGAAATTAGCAGAAAGAAGTTAGAAGAAACACAAAAATGTTGTCATTAGCAGAAATAATCTGAAAAGAGCACAAAACGGATGAAACAGCTGAAAAAACACCTGAAAGTATCTGTAGCTGAAAAAGTTAAAATTTGCAGAAGGAAGCTGAAAGAAGCTGAAGCAGAACAAAATGTGAAAGGAGCAGTGAAAGGTTGTAAACACATCTAAAGATTTGAAGGATGTAAAATGAGCTCAATTCATTTCCTATGAGGAAAAAAATGGCAGAAAAGGCTAAATATTTCAAAAAGCTAAAATTGCACCAATACCAAAAGTCACCCTTCTCCTGAATGAGCTGAACGCTTTGATTTATGATTTGTTGAAGTAGCACAAAGATTGTGGGACAAGAAAGATGCCGAAAAACGTCACTCGTACAGAAGAAAAATGGATCACGATATGCTTCATTAACATTCACACTGTTCTATATCAAAATCAATATCTCAAACAAAATAGTAGTTTAAAATGTTTTTTTTATTTTTTATTTTTCATCAACTATCATTACTATTTGTTTTATTTACACTGAACGGTTCAACATTTTTGTTTTAATCGAGACTTTAGTTAAAAATAGGATTTAAAGCTTTAATGACCATCTTGAATCAAGTCAACTCCAAAGTTCATCATTTGATGTACAGTGATTAAGGTCTTTGTTAAAAGTGGTTCACGAGTTATTTTGCTAACAGACAGGCCACTGAGCACCTTCACGTGCACGCAGGGTATGTGTTTGAACTTGCCAATCTATTTTAGCCCAACTAAAATAATTTGTTATGTAAATTGTTTAGTTAGGTTTATTTGAATTGTTTAATTGATTAAACTGCTTAGGGTAGTTGTTTCAATCTGTGACGTTATTTTAGCTCAGTTCAGTGTTTGATCTTTCAAATGATATTTAATAACTGACTGAACATGTCTGTGAACTTAAATTTAGATTTTAACATTTAACGAGCATGGCTTGTTTTAATGACTTTCTCATGAGACAATAGGTGTGATATTTAAAATGAGATGCTTAAAATCAGTATTCTTTGAATGGTCAAAAGGAATCCTTAACTTCCTAGAAATAAATGTAAAAACTATTTTAAATACTGAAAAAACAATCACATAAAGATGGGCATAAAATGGCTTCCTAGATGAGAACGAATGAGCACCAAACTGCTGATAACATAAACATTATGATTATGATCATATACTTACTTTACTAAATCAGTTACTATGAAGCTAAGACATTTTTAACTAATTAATTTAATTTTGTCACAATTTCAAACATACACAAAATAAATGAATTATCCAGCTGTCTGTCCCACACTGAAGTGAGCTTACACAAAAGAAGTTAACATGACAGAACCAAAGGTGGTGTGGAATCCAACTCACCAGCAAGGAGAACTAAAGCTGGAATATACTCTGTGAGAAGTGAAGAAATCAGCTCTCTTTATCGTGAGATGTTCTTTTCAGCAAGGATATTTTATACTCTTGTTAAAACCCCTCTGCTAAGTCACACCCTCTTCAGCGCTCAGTTGTTGGACACCAACAGGGCTTAATTTGTAAACCAATAGATGCTGGAATGCAAATAGTGGGCGGGCCGACTGAGAGGGGCAGAGCATATTGGGGTCCTCCCCCAGAAAATTTTGAGTAGATGCGATTGCATTTTGGTGTATTTTAACGAGTTATTAATCATATATGTTTACCTACATTTGTAAACACTCCGCTTCTGTCAAGCATCCTACCCCGTCCTCCCCCTTACTGGATGGTTCCAAGCTGACTCTTCTGGATTCACTGTCCGACTCCACATGTGAACCTCCAAGCGCCTCCTCTGTCTGTTCATTTCTGCTGCCTGTGGGCTCCTGCCCGCGTACGACTGCCTGGTTAGCTCAACACCCACCTCCACCACTCTTTTAGGGGCGGAGATTTTTTTAAGTGTAGAATGCTGCTTGAAGAGGCAGACCGTATGTGGTATTAAGAAGTTGTAAGTGGCTGTTGTGTTTAAAATTAGTGTTTATGTAATTATTTTCAGTTAAAAAAAAAAAAAAGAAACCATCCAAATGATCTGACTAAACTTTGTTGGATTTTATATCTGGATTAGTGAACATGAACTTTGATATTTTCAGTTTACATATCCAATTTTTTTTTTCATTTACCCTTTATTTATACAGGTAGTCTCATTGAGCCACGAGAACTTATTTTCAAGAGAGACCTGTTTAGGGAGCAGATGGGGGTTAAGGGCCTTGCTCATGGGCCCAGAGTGGGGCAAATGAGGGTGGGGGCAGGTGTGGGTGCTTCACCTACCCCACCCACATTTTTGATGTTGTCGGTACCGGGGCTTGAACCGACAATCTTCTGATTACAGGCCCACCTTCTCTAACCTCTGCGCCACCACTTCCCCTAATATAAGTTTTATTCATTCAAGGCAGCCATATTTGTTCATATCTTTATTATTAGTACGCCTGAGAGTTACAGGATCCAAGCAAACAGTTACCGGAACGCACCCTGTCGAAATTAACGAGTTCCCGGATCCTGTTCCAGCAGGATCCGGCTCAAATTAAGCTCTGGACACCAATAGAAACACATCAACTGCATGACGTGGAAATACGTTTGTTTTGTGTTTCACTACGACATCCACAGAGGCGGAAGTCTTTCATTTGATGGAGAACATCTTATTTCAGGACGATGGCCATTCAGTTTATTTTTGACGATTGTTTAGCCCAAAAATCGCGTCATTTTTATTTTGTGACTGCGTCAGAGAGAGCAGCATTTCTTCAGTTTATGCAATAAATCTAGCTTAACACTGCACAAAAAATGTGTGATGGACTCATTTTGGATCCCACACAAGTGGTTTGTAATTACATCACCTTCTAGGCAGAGCTTCTCATTTCATTTTACAAGGCTCTGTCAACTCTGGTGGCTCAGAGGCGTAACAGTGACAGGTTAAGTTCAACTCTAGATGCCACCTCATCCATCGCACCAAAACAGTAAGAAGTCATATCATGCTTAAAGTGCAGGTCTAAAAACTGAACTGTCACTGTTTGTAAGGTGTAGCTATAGAGATGGCCGCATGGTTCAGTTGGGCGTGCAGTGTGTATTTGTGGTTGTGAAATTTTTCATGACCCTAAACACCCATATAAAAATACTATATTACCAAATCTTTGCAATGAAATGCACACTGGCAATGCATGTTGTCTTGTCAGAGTATAGACATTAACAACATTCTGTACATTTACAGACAATATCTATAAAATTGCCACCATAGAGCTGCTCTGCTCACTTTTTATTTTCCACTTTAATCACAATCATATAGAGCGTCCAGTACATTGTTCACATCCTCTTTATTTATCACTGAAGAAAAGGTTATAAAATAACATTCAGCAGATACTCAGTGGCAATGGGGTGGTTTGACAAAACCATATGCATAATTTATTGATTGAGAAGATGGTGCATGAGCTTACTACCTTCTCATCGGTGAGAAAAGCTTTAATTAAACATGAATATTGCCACATAAAATCATTATCAGAATGGTAATCAGACACTTCTGCACATTAAATCAGGAGATTGTCGCTCACAATCAACAGAATACACCATCTTCTTCCAAAGCTTGGAGAGTTTCCTACCTTAAAAACAAGGACTTTAATCATCTGAATCCTCAGGTTTTCATGCAGTGAAACAAAAAAACATCCACACTGGAGATCGGTGAGTAAGTTCCTCGAGTTACGAGCTTCACTATCTATTTTTAACGGCAATGTAAAGCCAAGAAAATTACAACAAACCGCACAGCACTGATAATTATTGAGTAGATTGGGGAGCCTTATTAATTTGCAGCTGTGATGGCTATTATTATTGCTTTAATTGAGCAGTAATTATATTGATGGATACAAAAAAAAAACGAAGCCTGAAGTCTGAACGTGAAAAACACTATTTATGAACAAAAAGAAAAAAAAAACAGAATTATTCGTAGCTTCTCGACTGTTCACACATTTTGCTCTTTGGGTGTAACCTTTCTGGTACAGGATACTAATTAGTTGTAATGAAATAACCCCGGTACGCATTTTTTCTTCCTCTGCTTATTGACATCGATGTATCGCTTGTTTACATTGTTTTGAAATTCAGTTTTCTCTGGAAAAACAAAACTATTAATTTATAAAGAAGTTTTAAAGCATTTGCAAGCATGCACAATAACCGTGCTGGTTGATACAGGTCACCAAATTTACCAATTTTATTAACATCAAACTATCAAACAACACTAACGAAACAGGCTTTTGTTTAGTTGGTTCTTTAGTTGTGTACATGGACGTGCATCTCCTCTGACATCCATCATGGGGTGCTGCAGCACTCTGCGCACCCCTACTTTCATCAGCCTTAGCTGTAGCTTAGTTGTTGTTATATTTCGTTTTTACAAAGTTGTTTTGAACCCCACCTCCACTTTCCATTCTCTTTTGCTCCTAAATGATTATCAGTGTAAAACTTAAGAATGTAAAACACAAACTGTCACGGTCAGCGGCCCCCGCTGCCCCCCCATCTGCCTAAGCCTCTGCTCTTTGTGTGGTTTCTGTTTCTGTGTCCTAAGCCTCTGCTCTTTGTGTGGTTTCTGTTTCTGTGTATCTGGTCCTGTTTTCCACTCACTCCTCAGTCTGCCTCTCCACTCCTCAGTTTTTATCATTCACTCCTCAGTCTGCCTCTCCACTCCTGTCACGGTCAGCGGCCCCCGCTGCCCCCCCATCTGCCTAAGCCTCTGCTCTTTGTGTGTTTTCTGTTTTTGTGTATCTGGTCCTGTTTTCCACTCACTCCTCAGTCTGCCTCTCCACTCCTCAGTCTTTATCATTCACACCTGTCCCTCATCAGCCACCTGCCCAGGTGCTCTCATTACTCACTCTCCCTCTGCCTTATAAAAAGCCTTTTTCTCCTTCACTCCTTGTCCGGTCATTGTTCTGTGTTTACAGACATCTCAGTCCTCTTCTGTCTTGTCTGTTTCTTGTCCACCTGATTATCTGCTCTGCCTTGTTTCTGATCCTGTCTGCCCAAGTAAGTTTTGCTGCACCGACAGCCTTTTGTTTTGTTATTAAAAAAATTAATTATTTTTATTTTTAAACTCCTGCCTCGCTCGCCTCTCTGCAATTGGGTTCCAACACTGAGGATTGTGACACAAACAGTATATTGCAACATAGAGTATATTTGTACAGTAACTGTGCAATGTTGAATGCAAATACATCATGGAAAGTACTGTATGAAGGGCTGTCTACATGATAACACTTTTTATGCCTTAAAATTGCTTCTTTTGCGTTTTTTCATGTAGACAGCCAAAACACAACTTTTTGAAAACAATCATGTTTAATCATTTCTTCCAGTCTAACCTACATACGAGCCTCGGCTTCCCTTTTCTTCATGTTGTGCTTACATTTTGCACACGGTGGCTTTCTGCACATTCCCCGCTTTGTTTTTGGTACTACGGTGTTTTGAGTCGTGTATGGTGTTCCTGTGTGGATGAAGACATTTTTAAAAACAATGCTCTGTTTGCGAGAATGCTTTAAGAAAAGATCAAACAAAAGTTCATTTTGGAAACACTACAATTCAATGAGGACAAGGTCTAATATGTGTGGTTAAAAAGGGGCCACCTCAGCGTTGAACATCCGCTGATGGGTAACACCAGAATACTCATGTTGGCATGAGGACGCAAAACGCACATACAAACAAAAAATAAATGAAAAAGCACAACACAGAACAAAACCCTTTCAAAAACACAAATCAAATATCCAACAATTCTCAGTCAGGTCATCTGGATGGTTTTTTTATTTTTTTGCTGAGACGTTTCGTCCTTCATCCAAAGGACTTCTTCAGTCCAGGAGATTGAACATTGTTGGACTTGTACCTGGATTATTGCTTATGAATTTAGGTGTTTTAAATAATTTTGGCATGACTGCCTCGGAGGAGTTGACGGGGGAGAGGGCGGGCCCCAGAAATCACCTCATCACCATTTCCACTATGGGAGTGTGGTATTTGTGGGACTCCAGTTTGTTTGTGCCTCCTCGGACTGAAGAAGTCCTTTGGATGAAGGATGAAATGTCTCAGAAAAAAAAAAAAAAAAGAAACCGTCCAGATGATCTGACTGAACATTGTTGGATTTGTACCTGGATTATTGAGCATGGACTTTGGTGTTAGTCAAACGTTAACATTTGATTGTGCTACAAATTGTAAAATGTGTTTAAACAGTTTTTTTTATTGCTGCTTGTTTGAGTCTTTTCTAATGTTTTTAAAAAGGTATTGTTTCGTGTTAGATGTTTCTGTGTTCACGTAATTGAAAAGCAGTACTTTAGTAATCGGTGAAGACACAAACTTAACCTTGTCTCTTTTTTCTCTCTTTCTTTTGTCTCTTCACTTTTTTTCAAATCCCCCAAAACTGATTCGATATTCATGTTTTTCCATCTGCTCTATTTTTTTTTCACCACCTTGTCCTCTTTCCATCCTGAATTCCCCATTGTCCTTCCATACGGCTCTGCTGTCTTCCTGCTTCAGGGGTGTTTCTCATCTGCTGGCTGCCTTTTTTTGTGACTCACATTCTGAACACCCACTGCAGGACATGCTACGTGCCTCCTGAACTTTACAGCGCTTTCACCTGGTTGGGGTATGTCAACAGTGCCCTTAACCCCGTCATCTACACCACCTTCAACATCGAGTTCAGACGGGCCTTCATCAAAATCCTCAGCTGCTGAGAGGAGAACATGTCAGGAGATTAAAATGGAAATGAATGAGGCTGTGCGCTCGCGCAGTAACTCAAGCGTGGCGTGTTTTGCAAACCGTGACCCCAGATGCACACCGGTGAATGGAAGCAAACAGCAACCGGCAAGGTGAGGTCTCTGAATAAAGGATGCGGGGAGCAATAAATGCAACTACAATGGATTTTTATTTCCCGACTCCAGTGATGACTCAGATCGTTCTGTTTAATAAAGCTGGATTTGAACAGTATTATTCCTTAAACAAAACTTTTAACATCCACACAGTACAGCACAAGGTGGGTTTTTATTTCTTTTGTTTTTTTAGAAAATGCATTGTATATTACTGGTATTACTCATTGGCACGGTTGATGAATTCAGGACTTTCAGGTCAATATGAGTTTAAAGGCTCTTTGGAGCCCAAATGGAGCTTTAAGGCTGTTAAAAGGATGTGTGGGCCACTTCATCCGAAGGCCCTCTGCCTCCGCACCGAGTGGATTAACAGATGATATTCACCTCCTCCGCTCGCCCCTCCTTCATCACTCCGACCTTCAGGTACTCGCCAGCGCATGTACAAATCAGAAAAATCCCAGCTGTGCTGAAAACATGTTCAGAGGACTGCGTTGGTGCCTGCCGAGGCTCAAATCATTCTGAAGATTGTCATACGTATTGATGTGCAGGCATTGTACTCGGTGTGGATTCATCAGAAATAAAAATTTGTAAAAACACTTTCATTGATTGTTGGGAGGGCGGGGGGATTGTTATTGGCAATCTTTACTGTGATTTAGAGCTGCTTGCTGGCTGCTCTTAGAGAAAAAAAAAGTTTTTTTTTTTAATATATTAAAGTAATAATTCAAATCTTCTGAACATTTTTTTCTGAACTGCATAAACAAAAAGTATCTTACCTGTTGTAGATGATTCTTTGAACGGCCCCAGTTTGAACAATTTATTTCTGCCTAGACTATTGAGCTAACAAGTTAAAGTAGAGCTGTGTTCTAAGTAGACTGCTGCCTTCTTAACATAGCTCCGTCCTTCAACTTTTCTCAGCAGCTTTTGCAAACCCTGTTTTTTAAAGGTTTACATGGCCGTCAAATTTGGTTGTTCTGGAAAAAATATGATACTCGTGCAGGAATAGAGTTGCATTCAGGCTCAAAAAAATCCAACCTGATCTGGCTCCAGCCCGTAGCCATCATTTCCGAACTCGACTTGACCCTACGAATTAACAGTAATTACAGGTCCGAACCCGAACCCAAACCCTCCACTGCTTATATAGTTCTTAACGGTTGACAGACGTGCGCGGCCTGCATTCTGCATTATTCAGACATGGACCCTGCTTTGACATGTTGGATATTTTGTGATCTCACCTGTTTGGGTCATCGGCCACATGCGTCCGCTGAGTGCAGCAGCTGAATGAACGTCCATCTGGGCGTCCATTCTAGTCCACCTGAAGCTTAACTGAACTTTTTATCTCTTTCAAGGCCGGTCAGCGTGCGGTCAAATGGTTGCGTTCGACAGGTGATAGTATGGCAAGCAACGTTACCATATAATTGGATCATCAGGCAATTGTGTTCGCTGACGCAATCAAAAGCCCGATCCGGCCTGCACATTAACACATTAATATAGCCCGGCTGTAATCCAGGTCGGGCGGGGCCGGGCTATGGGTTCAGGTTAGAAATGACAGCTCTATACATGAAGGGCCCAGGCTGAATAGAATCTACTACAGCTAATATCTGCTACTATTTGCACTTGCAGAAAACAAAAGAAATCCACGTAAATAATCATTTAATACAAAACTAATAGTGGCGTAAAGGTTTGTATAATTTGCATGAAACTTTATGAATGTTTTGGGATTGGAATTGTTTTAAGATCGTAGTAATACACTTTGCCACTCAGTTTAATGATTAGCTTGTCAATCGGGTGACAATTAAACTCCATTTCTCGAAAACTGAGGTTGTCAAAGGGTTATTTACAACAGGTAAGATATATTTTTTCTTGTTTTTAGTTTATTTGACAGGGACAATGTACACAAACATAGAACATAACAAGTCTGTGACATGCGTTGCACAAAGAGTATGTAGCTATAGCTAATTCACAACTCCAGTCCCTGGTTGGGCATTTCTACGCAGTAATGCAATTTATCAATCAAAATATAGTAAGAATACATATGTATTCATGCCTACATATTCATGTAGTCAACCTTACAACTTCCAAGTTCATATAATAAAAACTATACATTAAAATACGAACAATTTATAAATGTAAATGCAATAAAAATACAAAACATTTTCCACTCTACAAATTCCAAAATAACCTTGCAACCTCCAAATTTATATTAATATCCTTACACATCCTCAATACCTCCCCATCCACACTCATTCAGCTAACAAACTAAAAATTGTAAAAATAATACTAACTCATTAATGCATACACAGACTTTCTCATCCATAAAATCTGAGTATTAAAAATGATCACATCTTTGATTTTCCTTTAGCCAAGAGTCATGTAAACAAACATTTTAAGTTCAGGTGTAGCTTGGGGGCAATTAGTTCCATAATGTTGTGCTTTTATATGAAAAAGTGGTCTGACCAAACAAGGTTATACATAGGGGAGTTATGCAATTCTTTTCTAATGATCCTCTAGTGACTCTGTAACTGTTTTGCTTCTGTATAAATGAGCTCAATGGGTCAGGAGCTAACTTACTGATGCACTTAAAAATTAATTTAAGAAAACATATATTATAAAAGCTTTCAAAACTCATTAAGTTATGTTTGTCCAGGATTAGACAGCGATGCGATCTTCAAATCGTCATAAAATAAAATAAAAACTCATACTTGTGCTTTGTAAATAAATAAAAATGAATATTTTCCATGTGAAATTCATTAAAATAGTCTTACAGACTTCACTAGAGTCTTGGTTTCCTGCAAAGCCCACAGACGTTAGGATCAACAAGATACTGCGGAGACTGAGCCACAGGAAGAAAATGAAAATATGAAAACAGTCGAGCAGAGAACAAGCTGAGGCAGGCTGGGTGAGCTAAGTGTGCTAAGATAAAAAGGACAGAAACGAGGAGAACGAGTTCAAAAACGACTGTAGAAGGGAGAGGATGAAGATAGGTTGTGGATGGTTGTAGAATAATAAAAAACATGTAGCTTGTCCCTCTCTGGGCGTTTTATTTCTCTGAGACGCAAACACCTGCTCCCCTGACACTCTGTGCCTGTTGACTCAGCCTTGTTCCACTGAAAGTGCTTATGATAGTGACACACCTTATGTAATATATGTGTTAGTGTGTGCGTGTGAGTGCAGGCTTTTTAATGGATGCACAACGTGATGCGAGAGGAACGTTCTGGTTGTGATCGTCTTAACGTAAATATCAATAGTACATCGCACTGATTTATGTTCCCCTCTATTAAAAACTCTGTCATGCAGCTGAAATCAATACATAAGCCATAGCAGGGAATTGAATAAGTGTATATTTCAGGGGCGTAATCCAAACATAAAGCAAACGGAGATAAAGGATTTGCTGTTTTAATATGCATTAGTTCAGCTTAGGTGGATTTTATGGTATTGATCATTTGCTTTCATGTAGATTTTTACCACACATTCAAAATACTTTAAAAAACACTTTATTTACCTTTTACTGATTGGAGTTTTGAAATGCTTGAATACTGCAAAATATCTACGTTCTGCAATGTGAAATATCAAGTGGTTGAAATGGATTCAGGTCTGCATTTTTATCAGCAGCGTTGATAAAAAAAAAAAAAAGTTCCATTTGTCCTTAATTTCTGCTGGAGGAAAAGTTACAGGGTCAATAAAACGTTGGAGTTTACCCCTTTGGGATCATGTATGTTCTCAGTGTTCATCCAATTTCATGGCAGTCTGTTATTACACGGGAAGAATCCTTGTCTTCTGACATTTTATCCTGAAGGCAAAGCAAACTTGTGAGGGTGGTGAGCATCTAGACATCCTAACTTTATAAAAAAAATCACACTTATACTTCATTGTATTTGAAGGCCTTAAAGGAATGGTAGGCCCCACTACCTTTCATTGCTTTAAAAAAATAAATAAATAAAAATTTATAGGTTGTTTCGGTGAAATTTTCTAACGTTATGCTCAATTTCATGTGAAATCTTGCAAAATGGTGCAGCTCTCAGGTAATGTGTTAGTAATAACCCTCAGCTACTACAAGACAAATTTTAGCTCAGTGTCTGTAAAGCTAACTGTTATAGCCAGTTTATGTTAGCGATGTTCAAATGGCTGTGGCGGCCATGTTGAATTGAGTTTTGACTCCCAAAAGGTAAAACGTTATCACACACTGGCTCCCTCTCGCTCTTGGCGTCACTTTCCCTCGTCCCGTCTGCATCATCCCGCAACAGTCCAGTTTTTCGAAATCCGTTGTTGATGGTGGATTTTTTTCACATGGCCCAACACTGTCAGGATCCACTGGCAAACTTGGGCAAAAGTTGCTTTGCGCATGCGGCCAGTATTAGTAAATGATTTCTCGCCGCTCGTCATCCAAGCCTCCCACTCAGTTCAATGACAGTATCTCATTGGTCATTAAGGTTAGACTTCTGGTCACATGATGACAAACTGGGTGGAGTTATGGTAAGAAATCTGAAACGGTGAGCGACAGGCTCTGGATCCGATCTGATTACCTGAGGGCATTCACTTTAACAAAGGTGGTGCCAGGAACCACGAGCACTCAAAGAAAAATGATGGTAGGACGTCTTTCAAAATAGAATATAATAATATGCATTTTGAAAATTATGAAAAAAAAATACATTGTTTTTTTTTTTTCATTTACTCTTTATTTATACAGGTAGTTTCATTGAGTCACAAGAACTCATTTTCAAAAGAGACCTGATTTTGGGTGCAGATGGTGGGGGTTAAGGATAGTGTTGTTCGATACCAGGATTTTCTGGTCCGATTCGATATCGGTGGTATCGATGCTGATACTTTTTGCAAATATACCTAATATATAATAAACCTAAAAGAAAAGCAGTGTATTCAAATCAAAGTTGCATAAAGAATGCAAGACAATGTATTTATTTTAAACTCAGGAGTATGTTGATGCAGTGGCCTCACTTAGTCTGAACTTATAAAACAAACAGGACATCATACAAAATATGTGAAAATGTTTTGTCAAACAATAAAAAGAAAAATCATAAAACTATTAAAATAAATTATTAAATATCTATTAAATAATGGCATATGTTAAAGATAATATGTTATATTTTTATTCACCTTTTTGTAGTATATATTTTTCAGAGTTCACCAAGGCTGTTTTATCACCGTTGCTTTGTATAATTTGATGACATGTAATCCACTTTAAATTATCATTTCTTTATGAAACCTTACTTGAATAAATCTAGGCTTTTTTGCCCATGTGAGATTATCTCAGTGATACACATATTATTACTCCAAACTGAACTCATGCAACTATTTGTTGAAGCATGAATTTAAATTTTAATTATTTCATAACCATATGTAGGCTCAATGGGATTTACCTGTCTAAATAAAGGTTGATTGAATCCAGGTGGATAAGTCTATCAAGGTTGAGTCAGGTCCTCTGGATGGATTCCTCTTTGTCGAAACGTTTCCTCTTTCATCCAAAAGACTTCATCAGTCTGAGGAGCTGCAATAAACTCAGTCTTATAAATAGCATCTTCTCATAAGGGGTGGCGTGCTTGGATTCTTGTTGCTGTTGTCCATTGTTGTCATCTTCTTTGTTGAAATCAGGTCTCTCTTGTAAATGAGTCCTCGAGGCTCAATGGGATTTACCTGTCTAAATAAAGGTTGATTGATTAATTTGAACAGCTCCAACAGCAGCAGTTCTTAGCACTGCTTGAAGCTTCACATTTCCTCCCTCTGTACCTGGATAGTCCAGCAGCCCTGAGGGACTCCTCCAGAGCAGCAGCACCTGACTCTTTGCTCTCTCTCTGCCTCATCAATGCCTCATATTCTGTGTTGTGATTTAACCGGAAGTGTTTTACAAGGTTTGTTGTGTTTCTATAGCTCTTTACAGATTTTCCACAAACCGCTTTTCGGCTGTTTCTGGAGCTGAAATAGCTCCACACATGACTCTGTTAAGCTCCGCCGCTGTGTCTACAGACTGAGAGACTGACGAGCAGCGTGCCGCTCCGCTGAAACACATTACGCATTTACTCAGTTGGAAGACAAAGTAGTTCCCTCCAACCGCATATCATTTAGACAAGATCTCAATAGTTTAATTACTTTCCACCATCTTCCTGTTAATGATATGCATTACCTGAATTGGCTGAAGTATCAAAACTATCAATAGTTTGATTTTAATATTGATTCTAGAGCTAAACAGTCTGGCATCGATATTTTAGTATCGATCCGCACATCACTAGTTAAGGACTTAGCTCAGGGACCCAGAGTGGAGCAAGTGAGGGTGGAGGCAGATGTGGGTGTTTCACCTTTTCCACCCACATTTTGATGTTGACGGTACCGGGAGTTGAACCTGTGACTTTCCGATCACAGGCCCATCTTCTCTAACCTCTGTGCCACCACGCTCCAAAAAAATAAAAAGAGACACTCCTGCACATAAATCACAGAGTACAAAGTGTGGCAAAAAAAGTAGCAGCTTGTACAACGGCAATTACGGTAGTTTTAAACGCACACCCAGTGTTCACTTCCTGAAAGTTTAACTTAAACTCGTCCAGCGTTCATAAGACATTTAGCTAACTCCAGAGGTAGAGCATCTGCATGTGCCAACATGTGACAAAAATGACAAACCTGCTGATAGGCAATGGCATAAATTGTCATGTGCGTGCACAAAAATTTCAGCATTCGACAAGTTGCTCATAAGTTAAGCATTATACGACAAGAAAGTTATGACATATGTCCGAAACTAGCTGGACCGTTGTGTAGCGTACGTACCTATGAGCAACTTACTTCTAACATATCTGCAACTTATATCAGATGTTTCCACAACCTTTGACAGATGCAGATGTGGGTGGGCGTGAAGGTGATGAGAATGAAGTTTGATTGGTCAACCACAGCGATTTGTTTCATTTCTTCTGAGGCATGTTGATCAAAGTAAAATTATGGACTGGGGGGTGCAGGGTGCAGAGAGCTGCCCTTTTAATATGACCACATGATCGCCACAATACACTTCAACGTACTCTGCATAAATTGAACTAACGTTAATCATAAGCTCAGAAATGCTGTCATACGCTTGCATAAATTATGTATAAGCTACTCATGGGTTATGTATTAGTTCAAGTTACCAATACAATATGTATATGTCCAAAAGAGGCTTTTTTTTATTCCATCTTCAGCGTATCAGCTTGTTGGGCAATGTTTTCATTTGTGCGCTAAACTTTAAAGCATTTTAGTGTGACAGGCCCTCGACAGATGGGCGGTATTAAAACACAAATAAAGTGCAAAACTTCAAATTATCCAAACGGAAATGAATGACAAAGATAAATATGTTTTCTCACTGTCCAGGCCAGACAGACATGCTGGTCCTCTCACCCACCGCCGTTAAGTTGGACATTAAATTCTGACGGTGTTCAAAGTCCTCTCTGCTGTGCTCCTGCTGCTTGTTGGAAAGCCTTCATGGGGCGGCACCGTGGGGCGCCTCAGATCCCAAGTCTTTAATTTGAACCTCTATGTGCACCGAGCCCTCTGATGAAGCTACGTGCCAACTAATGTGAGTTTTCTGTTAGATCTTTCTTTGTAGTTTTCTCCAAAATTATCCCCTAAAATTTGGCTTTGCAGAGCTGGCCTGGGAGAAGTGAAGAAAATGAAACTGACTAATGGATGAGTGTTTTCACACAGGAAGATTTTGAGTTGCTTT
Source organism: Nematolebias whitei (assembly GCF_014905685.2). Lineage (NCBI taxonomy): Eukaryota > Metazoa > Chordata > Actinopteri > Cyprinodontiformes > Rivulidae > Nematolebias > Nematolebias whitei. The sequence goes on from NC_056517.1 coordinate 29,418,603, forward strand.
TACAAAGGAAATGATGAAAAGAGATCAAAACCTCAGGGTGCAGCAACTCTGCGCACCAACATAAAACACAGTTTTGCACTTAAGTTTCATTTTGGACATAATTTATTTTGCTTGTAAAAGTTTACACAATGCTTAAAGATTTTCACGCGTTCTCGTTTCTATACAAACACGTTCGAACGTCACAATTAATAGACATTTGTTCATGTTGTGTTGATTTACATGTGGCTAAATTTGTCCAACCTTGTGTGGCAGTTAATTTGTTACACTGAGCCATCTGGGTAGCTCTAATTAGAAATGGCTTGGAAAGGGCAAATAATTAAAGGAACATTTATCAAAAGCGAGCGTCGTTCAATCAAAGTATTCACCTGTTGGGAAGATCATTATATCATTATATCATAGAGCTCGTAAATTTTGCCATAATCCTACCTGTCGTGTTCAAACCCCAAGAAATCTGTTTTTAATCAATGCCGTTTTTTTTCCTTTGTTTCAACGTTGCTGTCATATCCATTTGAATTATTTTCTCATTACAGAAATATGCTGAATTTTTAACATTATTTATACACGCAACATTATATTCATGATGTCTATCAGGAATCTAGATACATTCTGCAATAAAAAAGTAGATATCTTAATAAGAATGGAAATGCTGCAGGGCTAAAATAACATTCAGAATACTCAGTTCACTTCCAACAAAGTTCAGTCAGGTCATCTGGATGGTTTCTTTTTTTTTAGATAATTTGTCCTTCATCCAAAGGACTTCATCAGTCTGAGGAGCCACAACAAACTTAGTTCCACAAGCAGCACACTCACATAGTGGACCAACCAGTTTGCTGGTGATAAGATGGTTTCTGGGGCTCTCACCCAGCAGCTCCTCTGAGGCAGCCATAGCCATAGTGGTTCAAAACATCAAAGTTCATGCTCAATAATCCAGGCAAAAAAAATCCAACAAAGTTCAGTCAGGTCATCTGGATGGTTTCTTTTTTTTTTTTTTGGACATTTCGTCCTTCATCCAAAGGACTTCATCAGTCTGAAAAGCCACGGCTAACTTAGTCCCACAAGCGGCTCACCCAAAGTGGTTTCAAACATCAAAGTTCATGCGCAATAATCCAGGTAGAAAATACAACAAAGTTCAGTCAGGATCTTGTTTTTTATTTTTTTATTTTATTTTATTTTTTGGAGATGTTTCATCCTTCATCCAAAGGACTTCATCAGTTCGAGGAGCCACAGCAAAGTTAAGTCTGGAGCCACAACAAACTTGTTGTTGCTCCTTGGACTGATTAAGTCCTTTGGATGAAGGACAAAATGTCTTTAAAAGAAAAATAAAGAGTCCAGATGACCTTTTGTTGGATTTTCTGCCTGGATTATTGAGCATGAACTTTAATGTTTTGGACCACTTTGGCTATGGCTGCCTCAGAGGAGTTGATGGGGGAGATAAACCATCTTATCATCAACAAACTGATTGATCCACTATGTGAGTGTGCTGCTTGTTGGACTAAGTTTGTTGTGGCTCCTCGGACTGATGAAGTCCTTTGGATGAAGGACAAAATGTCTCAACAAATAAAAAAGAAACCGTCCAGATGACCTGACTGAATTTTGTTGGATTTTTTTTTTTACCTGGATTATTGAGCATGAACTTTGATGCTCGGTTCACTTGTTTGGACGACACTGTGCCACCCTATCGAAACCATGACTTTTCATATTTGTGCATGCAATTTTTTAATTAATTTTTTAATTATCATTTTTGCACAGGTGCACTCGAGACTTTGTTGGATGGGGCTCCATTCTGTCAGTTTAATTTCCCCTGCTATATTTCTAGTAAATTAAATTATTCCAAGAATAAAAATAAGATGAGAGAAGAAAAAAAAAACAGCTTAGGGTTTAAGGGGAAAAGTTTGCATTTTTAACACACCAAATCAATATCATGGCATTCTTATTTATTTACTAACTAATACAACAATGATAGCAAACATATATATGAGCTGGATGAACATGTAAAGCTTCATTTGTTTCTAATCTCTTGGACAATATAGTCTGTCATGAAAGTTTTAGTGCTACTAATCTATTTGATTCTATTGCATATCAAACCTGTAATAAGGCACAATAAGGAAAACAGTTGATTCAAATGCTTTTGAAGCTTTTATAAGGTAAAGGTCGAGGTATTTGTAGTGGAATAACAGACATGCAAACTCATTTTGCCCCTCAACTTCATTTGCATTCATCTTCTTCTGAACAGACATTACAAGATATTAATATGCTACGCAGCCGTGCCTGAAAGGACACATGCCTGGCCGTTGGGGATGAAACTATTTGCTGATGTGTGCATGTTCCTGCAAGCGCAAACAAGTGCTTCCTTTTTATCTGTATGCGTTAATGCAGTGTGCGAGATGGAATGTTTCTAAACTGGTAAAGTAAGCAAGGAGGGTCAGAAGCAAAGGAGTCCATGTGTGAGTGAAAGGTGGAGGGAGTGTTTGCCTGTGCGGCTCATTATTTTTCTGTAGCACGGAGGAAGTTAAGGATGAATGCAAAGCAGCGTTCACATGTTTATCAGAGAGTCTCAGAAGGAAGAGGATGCCTGCTTGAATGATGGCTGCTGCTTGTGTAATTACGATGTGCTCAGGCTCCTGTGTATAAACGCCTAACTTTTTATTTCAACACTGCCTGAGGAGGTAAAATATACAGTATCAGTCAAAAGTTTGTACACACTTCCTCTTGAATAGGTGCGGGTCTTAAACTTAAACGTACAGCCCCTGATTTTCCAGTTCTTGGAATGATAGTGTTTCTCCACCTGCTTCCTTTTTCTTTCATAATGTGTTTCAAAGACTTTTGTCCCCCCTGTCTGTGGGTGGACAAACTTACAATATGATAAGCAGCTACTGAGTTTAACAGTGGATAATGATGATGGATCAGGATGTTGATTACAGTCAGTAGTGGCAACCCGCCTCGAGTCTGTCACAGTCCTTTTTCACCCGACACTCATCCTCCCACCAGTGTGTCAAAGCAACACGATAATCATCCTCCCTTCCCTGTCGTCTGTGCTGCCTGACTGATCATTTAATGCCATTTTGAGGTAGAAAGGTCAAGTGTTAGGATGTAGAAATGCTGCAGTGCTGGCAAATTAATTCTGGCGAACTGACTGACAGAATGTGGTAATGTGCAGTCATGCCTGGGACGACAACTATTAATGGCTTTATTTTTGTTTTATCTTAAACATACAGAGACGTTAATTGTGTGAACGCTTATGAAGCACTCAGTGATCCATTTTTCTTCCGTACGTTTTGTTCGGCATCTTTCTCGTTCCACAACTTTTGTGCTATTTCAGCAAATCATGTATTAAAATGTTCAGCTTGTTCAGGAGAATGATGTTATGACTTTTGGTTGGTGCAGCTTTAGCTTATTGAAATATTTAGCATTTTCTGCCACTTTTATCTCATAGAAAATGAACTGAGCTCATTTTACATCCTTCAGATATTTAGATCTGTTTACAACCTTTTACTGCTCCTTTCACATTTTGTTCTGCTTAAGCATTTTTCAGCGTCATTGTGCAAATGTAAAAAACAAAATTCTGCTACTTTCAGCTAATTTAAGCTGTTTTGTGCTCACATTCTTTCTCCTACAACATTTTTATGCTTCCTCTAACTTCTTTCAGCTAATTTCAGCTTGTTATGCTCCTTTCTGCTTATTTCTGCAAGTTTCAGCATTCCCTGTTATTTCAGCTTCTATTTAGCGGTTTTATGCTAATTTAAGGTTTTTCAGCTAATTTCACATTTTTGCACTCATTTAAACTTTTTTTTCAGCCTAATTCAGTGAAAAATGTGCTCGCTCAATTTCTTTCTTGTAGTTTTACTTTCTTTCTGATTTTTGAGCTACTTTTCAGCTGCTCTTTTGCTAATTTCAGTTTTTTTCAGATAATTTCCACTTTTTTGTGCTCATTTTTGCTTTTTTCAGGTTAACTGGACAAACATGTTCTTTCTGCTTTCTTCTGCTATTTAAAGCTTGTTCTACCTGTTCAGCTACCTTTTTTTAGCTCATTTTAGCTGTTTTCAGACAAATTCAAGTTTTTCATGGTAATTTCTGCTACTTTCAATCTAATTGACTTCTTTCTGCTAATTTAAGCTTGCTATACTCCTTTCTGCTTGTTTCTGCTAGATTCAGTTATTTCAGCTTCTAATTAGCTGTTTTGATGCTAATTTAAGCTTTTTCAGCTAATTTCACATTTTGGCACTCGTTTCAACTTTTTCAGCCTAATTCAGTGAAAAATGTGTTCTCTCAACTTCCTTCTTGTAATTTCAGTTTCTTTCTGCTTTTTTAGCTACTTTTCTGCTGTTCTTTTGCTAATTTCAGCTTTTTTCAGGTGATTTCCACGTTTCTGTGCTCATTTTTGCTTTTTTTCAGCCTAACTGGGCAAATGTGTTTTGTCTGCTTTCTTCTTCTACTTTAAGCATATTCTACATGTTCAGCTACCTTTTTAGCTCATTTTAGCTGTTTTCAGATAAATTCAAAATTTTCATGGTAATTTCTGCTACTTTCAACCTAATTAACTTATTTCTGCTAATTTCACACGCTATACTCCTTTCTGTTTATTTCTGCTAGATTCAATTATTTCAGCTTCTATTTAGTTGTTTTGATGCTAATTTTAGCATTTTCAGCTAATTTCACTTTTTTTCTCTCTTTCAACTTTTTCAGCCTAATTCAGCAAAAATGTGCTCTCTCAACTTCCTTCTGGCATTTAAGCTTCTTTCTGCATTTTCAGTTACTTTTCAGCTTTTTTTAGCTAACTTCCTAAATGTGTGCCCATTTCTGTTTATTTAAACCTATTTCAGCAAATGTGTGTTCTTTCTGCTTTCTTCTGCAAATTTAGGCTAGTTTATTAATTTCAGCTATACTTCAGCATGTTTTTAGCTTATTTCAACTGTTCTTCAGCAGTAAGCATTCATATTGCATGTTTTCAGGAAATGCAAGTTCTCTAGTTTACATTACAGGGACGCAAGTGTTGCAAGGAACAGGAGTTTGAAACATTTACTTCACGGTGAAAGACTAAACCTGATAAATGACCAAAATGTGAACATCTAAATGCATCTTTTGAGTAAAATAATAGTTAACTGAGTAGTACACCATCCTACTGATGTCTTAAATTCCTCCAACTATACGTATAAACTCTTGGGAAAACCGTTATGTTCCTCTGTGTTTTCTTGAAGTTTGAATTGGCTTACCAAAAAAACTACTGAGGTTTCCTAATTTTAAATCATATGATCATTCATTTTTAATGATTTGGTTGCAATTTAAGAACATCTCAGCTTTCAGTTAAGAAAATGTTTATAAATGTTATGATCTTCATTTTTATGTGTGTTTTATTTTGTAGATTGGGTTTATCTTTATTTTTCTGTTTGTTTTTTCCCCTTTGAATGTATTATTGATTACTTGTTTATTTATTGTTATTTATTGTTGTTTTCCCTCAGTTGGTTCTGTTTTTCATTACTCTCCTGCTTCTCATTTTACAATCAGCCCAGCTGCCCTCACTTGTTCATCACTCCTCCAGATGTCCTTAAAGTCCAGGTTCTCACTCTCTCTTCAGTCTGTACTCCATGTTTTGTTTAGATATTGTTGTTGACTCGACAGACATTTTCTTTATAAAACTTTTTTATATTCTTCCTTTACTGGCCTGTCTGTTTGCACTTGGGTCCACAAAAACATACTTGACAATGTATATTGGGAAAAAAAGGATTTTATTTATTTATTTAATTAATTTGGTGTTTATTTTATTTTGTTTTATTGTGAGGTGATAAAAAAAACTGAACGAAAGAGTGCATACTGAGCCAATCTAATTAAATTGTAAAAATAATAATAATAATAATAATAGTAATATTTTCTTCTGGACAAATCGAGATGGCACTCTGTTACAAAACACTATACTGGAAACGCTGCTTGAAACAAACACAAAAAAACACCAAATGTCATATTTGGAATGGACACGGGTTGTCAAAATGCATCCGAAAAGCTGGTTTAAAGCTAATTTAATTATATTTTTATAAAACTTTGTTTGTACATTGCAAGTGAAAAATAAATTATAAATACTAAAATCTGCACTGTACCTAAGTTAACTTTGTTTTGCGTTATTGTGCACTGATCATCCACTGCAGGTTGTGGAGAAGCCAAACGTGACTGGACTTCAGGTATGTTTTTATCTTTGCAAGCGCTCTGCAAACTCGCTGATTATATGCAAATCTTGCTCCCACACTGACACATGCCTTAACCTCCTAAACGTGAAAGGTGTGGCCTCGCCTTGAGTTCCTCCAAGTCCTTCATGTTTCCCCAGCCACATTAATCACTCCTGTGTGAGTAGAACGAACAAGAAGAGAAACGGACAGACTCCGCAGGATGGTGCTCTTTGTGTGACCAGCATTCATTATTAGCACAGAGGTTTGGAGGAAACAATTTGGCGTGATTAAATATAATTAGTTCTAGATGGCTGGTGATGCGAGGTATTGGTAAATAAGAGGATAAAGGGGAGATTTCAAAGGATGTTTCAAAGTGAATCACTGTCCAACTTTCAAATGAAGATGCATATAATAAACTTACCATATTTTCCACCGTATGTTGCATCAGTCCAAATATGTCTAATAAAGTGGAAAAAAACGTAAATGTGTCGCTTTGCCATATAAGTTGCATCTATTTATGCGTCACCGCTGACAACCAGGAAATGTGGGCCGGTGGCGTGTCAAAAATAGATTGGCTGCCAAATGGGGGCCGCGGGAGCGTGCACGGGAGAACCTTAAGAATAATTCAACAAGATTAACACTTAAAAACAATTATTTGTTTGCTCGAAATTATAGTAAATGTGTGTCACAGTTTAACTTTTCCTTAATAAACGCACTTTAATTGTCAAATCAGCTGCATTTCGCCTGGACGGCGCGGCGAAATGCAGCTGATTTGACGTTTAATCCAGGAGTTCTGGAGCGAGACGAAGGTGCTTCTATGGCAAGCCAAGTGTCTCATTAATAGCCACTTTTACCTATTAATGAGATACTTGGCTTTCCATATTAGGTAAGGGCCCTCTAGTGGCTGAACATGGTAGTGTTCGATATTTTCCATGTCAGAATGTATGAAATCGTCAGATCTCAGCCAAAAATTTAGTTATAAATATGGGGAAAAAACATAAATACGTAGTTTCTCTGTATAAGTCTAAGGCATGCTAATGTATGCAAAAAACTGTGACTTATACACCAGAAACTACGGTGATCGTTCTCAAGGAGAAGCATAAAAATAAGTTTTACTTTTCTGCTTGAAAAACTAAACAAATTTTTGACCATTAGATTTTCGTAAATCACGTTGTTGCAAAAATACTATTTTATTCTTGACAAATTGTGCTATCTTTGGCATTTCTTGAAAATATAACCAAAGAAAACGGAAACATTTATTTGTTTTTAGTGACAGGCTGCTAATGGAAAAGTGCCTACACAATTTAAAATGTGTTGTTGGGTCTTTTTGCTAAATTGTCTGTTACTTGTGCACACAACTGTGGATCATCCCTCTAAATCACAAATCTTTTCATGGTTGCACGGTTTAATTTTCAGTGTTTTGTGAAACATTTTTTTTTTAAAAACCACGGTAACGCACAAGAACGGGAGAGAAAATGAATAACATTATAGCCAAAGTTCAAAGAAAATTATTGAAAGATCTCCTTGAAAGCAAAGCATTTGAAAACTGAAGGATGGCTCAAGAGATTTGTAAAAAACTGAGTTTGATATAAATTCTAGCTGCAGAAACAACGACCAAAGACCTGTAATTGTATGTGCCGTGTTAGAGGTTAATTAAGGATCCTCTGGATCCTTTGATAAGCCCCTGAGAAGCATTTACATACGGTGTGCAGTTTCATTCTCATGCACACAGACATGTAAATGGGATTCAGTTTTTCAGGGTAACCATATTGTTTCAAGGTTTTTTGAGATCCTCTCTTGTGGAAAGAGATTAAAGAGCAAACGCTGCTGCCCCACGAATTACCATCACAATGTGTCCGTGGTCTCAACCAGGAAACTACTCTGAGAGGTAATGAACAGAAAATAAGTGAAACGGTGTTAGAGACAAAAAAACAACACCTTCATACCATTCAGGATTTATCTGAACTCCACCAGGAGAAGCAAATATCCCTTAATACAGAGCTGCCTGTATTTCCCAAGAGAAAAAAGAAACATTATATTAAACCTATTATTTTTCTCACTGAAGAATTTACTGTGTTCAGCAATTTGCACTTAATTGGAATTTGCAATCCTTAAATGGAACCAAGCAGACATGCAGTAATGTAAGAGGAATTGATGTTTCACACTTCAATAAAGCAAGGACAAGCAGCTACAATAAGAGGGTAAACACTGAACATTTGTTATATTAGATATGTACCACCATCTGCTTTCATTTCTGCTCTATACATATTATTTATGACTCCAATTCAGAACTAAACTCATTGCAGGGCACTTTACAGAATAAAGAAATACTGTAAGACCAAATTGTGAATTCAATTCGGATCCAGATTCAAATCCTGTTAAAATCAGTTGATTTATATTATAACACATGTACACAAAGTATATCAAAAGCCAATTGGTAAATGTTATCTATATTTGGAAGCCAGCAGCTTGTGTCAGGTTTTCACTTTGTCACATTACTGTTATGTGCCCGAGGCACATTATTATTACTATTTTGTACTCTGGACATATTTTGGGTTTTGGGTAAACTAATTAACCTTAATTGTTTTAAGCTGTGGCGTGTTCCGCCCGCCCATAAATAGGCTGGTTCCAGGGAGCTCGCTCTCTCATTTGAGCTCCTTTTGTTTTGACTGCTCTCTGGCCGACCTTGTTTTTTAATTTTATTTTGGGCCTTTGTTTTTTCCTTTTGCTCATCCCGTCTCCCGAATGAGTCCCAATGGTGCAGGCCGCAGCCACAGGCCTCAGCCGGAACAGGTAGTTTTTGTTAACTTTTTGTCTATTTTTTATAGTAATTTTGGCCTGTTGGGACCAGTTGTCCTGTTTTTGCTCATTCTTTTGCTATAGGGTGTTTTTATTTATTTATTTATTTTTGTCTAGCTTTAGAACCAGAAGCGGCTTCGACAGCCATGTATAAGGTTGGCCCGCTGTGGTACCTTTTTATTCTGTTTAACCGGCTCACCAGGTCCACCTTTAAGTTAATACTTTGGGGTTTGTGTGTTTTTCTTGGGTGGACATGGGAATTGGGTGTTCATCTTCTTCTTTTTTTATTTTATTTTTTACAGGAAGCTAAATTAAATAAATTGAAAGTTTGAACCCTCATATTTGAGTCTGTGTCCTCCTTAAATATGTTGTGGCCTTGGTGGACGTAACAATTACTCCATCTTGAGCATCACGCTGCCAACATTAAAGAAAAACTCTTGAAACAGGACGAACAAGTGGTAGAACCAGTGGTCAGTTTGTCCATCACTCATAGCAGCATAACTAAGGGAAAGCTCAGGAAACTCAGTCATAACTACAGGATTTATCAGAAAGTCTTGAACCTGAAGTTGACAGAGTGTCAGCCTCACCGACAGAAACAGGAAGTTGGTTCCTCAAGTGAGAAGCCTGATAGGGCGGCTGTGGCTGAGTGGTTAGAGCAGTCGTCCTCCAGTGCAAGAGTTGGGGGTTCAAATCCACCAGCAGTCACATGCCGAAGAGTCTCAGGGCAAGACACTGAACCCCTCAATGCCTCCGATGTGTGTCCCATCAGAGTCTGAATGTGATCTGAAGAACTGATTAGTCTCATTAGAATGATTTGTTCAATTAGCTTTGTAGAGCTCTAGTAGAGTGCTGTATGAATGAGTAAATGAGGCACAGATTGTTGTGTAAAGCGCTTTGAGTGTCTTGATAAGATGGAAAGGCTCAATATAAGTACAGTCCAATGGAAAGCTCGGCCTCCCATTCAATCAAGGCTCCCATATTCTCGGGCGTACTTCAGTCTGCAGAGGTCCGTGCATACTAGATTAGAGTCGAAGCGGACGCCCACAGGCATGTCCATGCAAAGCTAAATTTTTACAACCGCGTACGCGTACTCGGTGTCGCACAATAAACTGCCCGGCGACGGATTGTTTTCTGTGTGACATCAATGTATCAAATTCCCTTCTTCATCCCTGATCTGGTTTAATAGCCTTTTCTTTTCTATTTTTTTCCGAAGAGGCAAGCGATCTCTTCCTCCTCCTCCGTTGATGCCATGACTGAAATTATAAGAAATGAAGATATTTGTCACGAGCGAATTAAAATCAGGTCCAGCATGGCTGAGGGAGATTTACCGGTGGGCTGGTCTGATGTGTGGGCTGCAGGGCCAGCGCTCCCTGTTTTTTTTTTTACTTTTTATTAATAACATATAAACACAGAACACCACTGTGGCTGGGCTGCCAGCTCTCTTTTTCTTTGCGACCTGTCAATCAATCCAGTAGGCGTGTCAGCGAATGACCAATCAGCAACCTTAATTTGTCCCGAAGGTAAACGCCCCTTGCCTGTGGAGCTGGGCTACAGTCGCTCAGGGTGGACGCTCGAGTATGAAGTCTCAACCCTCTGCGGACAGTGCGCTCAGTTTCCGCACGGACTGAGGTCTTCCCGAGTCTGTGCAAGCCTTTAGAAACTCTAGGAACCACAAGTAAACCTGCAGTCTGACAGTGACGTGTAACTATAAAGCAATAAGATGTTTAAGATGCAACATGATAAATTTTATAATTTATATGTTACAATTGTAGCTTTGAGCCCATCTGCTGGATTAGTTACGGGTTTTAAACCACACCCTCAATTATACATGTTTTTATTAAGCAATCCCATTAAAGCTGTTACAAACATTTCTCACATTAATGTCTTATATAGAGTATTTTTATATAATTTCTTTATGTGTCAGCTTGTAGCACAGCTTTTTACAGGTTATTTTAGGCATTTCCTCCAGAAGTAATGCATTAATGCATGGTCACACTTTTGTCACTGTGGACTCTGTGGACACCTGGCTTCCCCTAATTCTGCCAGTCTGCTGAACAATTATAGCAGGACCTCCCCACCACCTTTGCAGGAGTGGCATGCTGTGTAATGAGTTTATGGCGTACAATCTGCATCCATGTGCGCGAAGGTCCACAGGCACTCCTGGTTTTTATTCCTATGGAGGTCAAAGAACATGCAGCATCAAATGTTGTATAATTATAGCACATTTAGACCCAAGCTGCCACAATGACTCACTAATTACATACTTTGGTGTGGTGCTCGTCGTCCATTTTAAGCAGGCTGCTGATGATTTGACTAGACATTCTGCTCCAAAGCTGGGAACAAAAAAAAAAAAAAAAAAAAATGACACCCTTTTTTTTCCACATTCATGCTCATTTGGAAATCTTCCAACGTTTCCAGTGTAGAGTCCGTAGAGTCCCTTAAATTAGTTATCACATCCTCACAAGCACCTGAATGCAACTGGTTACATTAATCAGCTGACAAACACACTCCTCCAGTAGATTACGCTTCTTCATTTCTTTTATTCTCTGCACAAGGGACTTCAGCGCCGAGCAGCTGAGCCTGAGAGCCACACTAAAGTAGGAGTCCACACATAATTCTTCAATAGCTGACATCCATTTTTCTTTTATGCCACCATTTCTTTCGTCACTTCTCTTTGTGTTGCAGTTTAAGTCGTGCTTTGTCCTCTTCTATTACTTTAGCATCAGTTGAGTTGAAGGTTACTAATGCCACCTTAGCTACATGCTCTATGGATAGTTAAATAAAAGACCTATAGAAGACCATTTTAGAAAAAAAAAGTAGTTTTCTGGCTTGCTGGCTCAGAAATAATTGTCTTTATTGGATTCCTAATCAAAACACATTAGATGTGAAACCCCAAGTCATGACATACTAAGAAACACTTCGAGTACAAGTCAAAATGGTTTAGTTTTTAAAATAAACCTATATGACTGGAGAAAGTATAGTTTTTAAGGATACATAATGGTGTCAAATGACAAGTATTTCTCTCCAGCTCTACTTTTTTACTTTTAAATTTCCAAAGTCAAATGCCAGAGTTGCCAAGAAAGCTGTTAAATGTTGGGTTGGACTTAAGAGTTTTCCCAGACTGCTTCTGCATAAAGGAAATTAAAATCTTTCACGTGTTACTGTTCATCTGAGGTTTTATTTACCCAATTTCAGGAATTCAGAAGGACCAGATGATTTATAATACATTCTGTCACACAAAAGCCAAATCCTTACTCAAACCCTATTGTCAGACGAAGCCAAAGATTTGCACAACTGTGAATAAACTATGATATTTCACCTTTGTATAGACTTGTCACCTCGGTCTGAAAGCAGAAATGAGTTTTCTCGCGATACTAATAGATGATTTTTATTTTGTTTAATTTTATTTCATACCTAAAATAAGGCAGTAATGGGGGGGGACTGGTGATCTTTCAAGGCTTTGCCCAAACCTCTTAGTGACAGCTGAGAAATGCTTTTAAAGAGCATAGCTGACACGCGCTTGTTTCTTTTTATCAGTGCCCTGAAGAATCCCCTTTCATCTGTTGTCCAGAGCATCATCCACTTCTCAAATCATCTCTTGTTTCTGCTCTCACACCTTCCTGTTCTTTCTGCATTTCCTTTCCATTGTGGTTCCCTCTCAGACTTCTGCTGCATGTTAGTCCTGTGAAACTTGTTAATTAAATTGTCTGATTGAAAGACCCCAAGGCAACGATGTTTAATCGATGAGCACAAATAGATGACTTTCATTCTACATCACCACATTTGTCCTGTTTTTTTGGGAGGGGCGAGGGGGGGGGGGGGGCATTTGAAGGAATTGTGAGCGCTGGCACTTGGACAATAACAAAGAGGCCATCTAAACAGCACAGGAGCAATCTCGGTCAATCACACAACTCCATAACAATCTCTTTCACACAGAAGTGGCAGTCATAGAAAATAAATTGCTTCCCTGCTGCTTCCTGCCTCACTTTTGGTATCAGTGCTTAAAATGTTCCAATTTTTATCTTTAGCTTTTTTGTTGTTGCCATCTCCCTCGGGTTATGTTCTCCCTGGCTCTTTTTATGCCGTTAAGTCTGCTAAATCAGTAATTATAAGAGATTCTGCAAAAGATTTAATGAGTAAGATGGAGAAAGTGCCATTTAACTAGTGTTTTATATATTTGTTTAAAGCCAGACTGATGCTACTTGCATTTCACAATAGGCAGGGTCGAGGTTAAATGCAAATGAAGTGCCCAAGTATGTGCAAAGAAAAAAAAAAACAGATAAAATATTTATGCATTAAGACTGGCAAGAACACGTGTGCACAGTAGTGAGACAGAAGGGGCTCTGGCCTTTCCTCAGCTGCAGGCGGTATCCTGTTTCACCCAGCTGTTCTTTTACCCCTGCAGCTAACTCTGTGTTTGACCTCCACATCTCCAGCAACAGTCTGATCCAGCTGCCTCCAAAACCTCAGCAGCACCCACAGTATCACAAAAATGCTAATTAACAAAGAAAGCATGTGCGTGAGTCATCATGCTTGTTAAAATATGCAGCCAAAATGGTCCAAAAGCACCAGGAGTCATCTTCAGAGACCGAACGAGCGCTGTGCATAAAAAAGGCACTTCGCCTGATGTTTTGTTCAAACGTGTTTCGCTTTATAGTTGCATGTACGTTAACTTTACAAAACAAATACAAGCCAAGACTTTTGTTTCCGTGACGAAACAGTGTCGCCTGCTCACAAAATGGAGCAAAACACGGCTCAGTTTTTAGCTTTCAGACAATGACCCTGAATGTAAAGGGCAAAGGTCACCGGAAATATGCATAAAAACACTGCTGACTGCGTCTACCGCAGAGGGTAAAAATAAAAGTGTTTCAAAAATCTTGTGTTTTCTGCTCGGATGCTTGGAATGAATATGGTTCAGCACAATGAGCTCAATTTGCAATTCCTTTAATTAGTTATTTACTTTCAAGTTAATTTAGCCAGCTACAGCAAATTAGACCTTCTGTTATGTCTGTTACACGCGTCATTCTCAGTTTGTTGTTTTGTCTTTTTATTTATATCATTTGTCCACTTTTTATTGCTTTGCTGTCATGTTAAGCTTTGCATACATGATTGTGTCTCGAAAACTAACGAGGAACATGAGGACAGCTCAGCAGCTTTGAACGCAGCTCGATGAGACAGCTCTCCAACAGCAAAGTGTTGTTTTGTCAGGTATTATGTGACCACCTTAATTCTGACTGTAAACATACAAACATGGCTTAATTACCTCATTAGTTTTGCACGCACCTAGTCTTAACCCAACATTAGTGAAGGGAAAGGACAGTTTGTACAATCGTTAGGACGTTCTTCTAAGAAACACAAATGTCAGCCTGAAGTGGAGGAGGGGAAAAAATCAAGAGATCTCCAACATCACCAGGATTCCTCTGGGTAACACGTAAATGTCTGAGCTAAATGTCAAAATATTAAATAGTTGTAAATATATATATATATCTCGGACTGGACCAACCTGTGGATCTCATCAATGCTTAAAGCCAGGCTTTAAGATAAAAAAAAAGACCAATAGTTTTAAAAGGTACAGCCGTGCAATTAAACTCTGAACCTTCTGACAACGTGGCTCCTCAGAAAAGATGCATTTTACACCTACTACAAATATTGTTTGTTGCAAATAGTTTTTAGAGAATGTGCAGTGTTGAGTTTTGAGTTTTCTGCATTCTGTTGGAAAGTTTTCACTTTTGGATTTACAGCCTTACATTTATTTACGTCACATGCATTTGTTTTGCTCTTAAGCAAAATTGAGTCATGGCGTAGTAAATGTTTCGAAGAACCAGAATGAGAATGAGTTATTGATTATTAATAATTGCAAAATTGTTCTAAGAAACAACAAGGCAGCATGAAAGACACAATTTAGAGCAGAAACACAACCAAGAGAAAAATGTAATTTAAAAAAATCAAAGAAAAACAAAATATAAAATCAAAACATTAACCTGCCTATGATTTGAAATAAAGACTCTTCTGCAGAAAGCCTGCAGAACGCTTTTATTGTGTTAACTCCAGTTTATGATTGTGTTCATTTACTTTTTGTGCTAAAAGATAAACTTGTGAAAACAACTGGGTTGTCATGGATTTTATTTTTATCTTTTAATGTGTTCTCCCACAAAATTGTGTCTTACTCTGAAAAGTGGTCCTTTTTTCTCAGTATTGGTTTGTCCCCATATGGATTTAAATATTTCAGTTGTTCTGGATGTTTTTGTAGTTGCATATTTTGACTGAGCACAAAATGGCTTTGATATTGTGTTATTATGAGACTGAGTCAGAGTGCACGGGGTCACTGTGGGCTAATATGATTTAATAAATGTGAATCATCATGAAAGGCAGCCAGTTGGAAGGAAGCAAGAGACAAAGTCAGGCTGCAAACTGCATAGCAAGTTTAATAACAAGATTAAACCATTTGTAAAGGACAGATCTCAGATAGAGACCTTGCCTTGACTTGATATAACTCTGAGCTGTTCACTCTGTGCCTAAGAGGACCAGGCTACACTGCAAAGAGACTTGATACTCACTTACAGGTGCTGGTCATAAAATTAGAATATCACCAAAAAATTGATTTATTTCAGTAATTCCATTCAAGAAGTGAAACTTGTATTTTATATTCATTCATTACACACAGACTGATATATTTCAAATGTTTATTTCTTTTAATGTTGATGATTATAACTCAAAACTAATAAAAACCTCAAATTCAGTATCTCAGAAAATTAGAATATTAATTAAGACCAATAAACAAAGGATTTTTAGAAATGTTGGCCAACTTTAAAGTATGAACATGAAAAGTATGAGCATGTACAGGACTCAATACTTAGTTGTTGCTCCTTTTGCCTGGATTACTGCAGCAATGCAGCATGGCATGGAGTCGATCAGTCTGAGCACTGCTCAGGTGTTATGAGAGCCCAGGTTGCTCTGATTGTGGCCTTCAGCTCTTCTGAATTGTTGGGTCTGATGTATTACATCTTCCTCTTCACAATACTTCATAGATTCTTTATGGGGTTAAGGTCAGACTAGTTTGCTGGCCAATTAAGAACAGGGATACCATGGTCCTCAAACCAGGTACTGGTAACTTTGGAACTGTGTGCAGGTGCCAAGTTCTGTTGGAAAATGAAATCTGCATCTCCATAAAGTTGATCAGCAGCAGGAAGCATGGAGTGCTTTAAAACTTCCTGGTAGTTGGCTGCGTTGACCTTGGACCTCAGAAAACACAGTGGACCAACACCAGCAGATGACATGGCAAACCATCACTGGCTGTGGAAACTTGACACTGAACCTCAAGCAACGTGGATTCTGTTCCTCTCCTCTCTTCCTCCAGACTCTGGGACCTTGATTTCCAAAGAAAATATAAAATTTACTTTCAGCAGAGAACATTACTTTGGACCACTCAGCAGCAGTCCAGTCTTTTTTGTCTTTAGCCCAGGTGAGACTCTTCTGATGCTTTCTCTTGTTCAAGAGTGGCTTGACACAAGGAATGCGACGGCTGAAACCCACGTCTTGCATACGTCTGTGCGTGGTGGTTCTTGAAGCACTGACTCCAGCTGCAGTCCACTCTTTGTGAATCTCCCCCACATTTTGGAATGGGTTTTGTTTCACCATCCTCTCCAGTGTGTGGTTATCCCTATTGCTTGTACACTTTTTATCTACCACATTGTTTCCTTCCCTTCACCTCTCTATTAATGTGCTTGGACACAGAGCTCTGTGAAGAGCCGGGCTCTTTAGCAATGAACTTTTGTGTCTTGCCCTCCTTGTGCAAGGTGTCAATGGTCGTCTTTTGGACAACTGTCAAGTCAGCAGTCTTCCCCATGATTGTGTAGCCTACAGAACTAGACTGAGAGATCATTTAAAGACCTTTTCAGGTGTTTTGAGTTAATTAGCTGATTAGAGTGTGACACCAGGTGTCTTCAATATTGAACCTTTTCACAATATTCTAATTTTCTGAGATACTGAATTTGGTGTTTTCATTAGTGGTTGTCAGTTATAGTCATCAACATTAAAACAAATAAACATTTGAAATATATCAGTTTATGTGTAATGAATAAATATAATACAAGTTTCACTTTTTGAATGGAATTGCTGAAATAAATAAACTTTTTCATGATATTCTAATCTTATGACCAGCACCTACAGTGTATATAATACATGCCTGGTAAGGTATATACCACATATACTACATACCTGGTAAGTACTCAGTACATATGTTTGATGTATGAGCTGCTTTTTGCATGCATGGGAACTCCGTAAGATAAAAAAAAACATCTTGAGGCTTCAACCATAAATCTCCAGGGCTCACACACATAATATGAACACTAATAATTATTATTAAGATAAACATATGTCTGTCTTTATGTCAAGAGTGTACTTCAGTAGATTTAATTATAAAAGGGCATGCAACTGCTGAGGTGGGTACAAACAAAGCAGAAGTGAAGGCAACATGGGCAGTAAAATTAGAGAAATAGCATTTCCTACAAAAATGCAGCGTAAATGCTCATAACTGAAGAACTTGCTGAAAAACAGCTGTAAATAGCTTAAAAAAACATGCTGAATTGTAGCTGAACTGAAAGAACAAGCCATAATTATAGCATGAAGAAAGCAGAAAGAACACATTTTTTGCTGAATTACGTATTAATTAGCAGCAATTAGCAGAAAAATTGGGAAATTAGCTAAAAAAGTAGAAATTAGCTAAATAAAAAAGTCTGAAAAATAGCTGAAAAAGCAGAAAGAAACTTACTAGAAGGAAGTGGAAAGAGCTCAAATGAGCTTTAAAAAATGTGGAATTTGTTGTAAAGGCTCAAACTAGCATAAAATGTGCCCAATAGTAGCTGAAATAGCAGAAAAATCTGAAAGGAGCATAACAAGCTGAAATTAACATAAAGAACATAAGTCATTCATTCAACCTTTATATAGACAGGTTAATCCCAATAATTAGGCTGAAAGTAGCAAAAATTACCAAGAAAAAGTTTAATTTATCTGAAAACAGCTGAAATTAACTAAAAAAAATGCTAATATATATATATATATATATATTTTTTAAAGGTAGCTGAAAAGGTAGAACAAGCTTAACTTGGCAAAATAAAGCAGAAAGAACATGTTCGCCCAATTAGGCTGAAAGAAGCATAATTGAGCAAAAAAAGTGTAAATTACATGAAAAAAGCTTAAATTAGCCAAAAAATAAATAAAAAACTGCTGAAAAGCAGCTAAAAAAATCAGAAAGAAGCTTAAATTCCCAGAAGGAATTGGAGAGAGGTTTTTTTTTTCCCCCGAATTAGGCTGATAAAAGTCTTGAGTGCAAAAAATGTGGAATTAGCTGAAAAAGATAAAGTTAGCATAAAACAGCTAAATAGTAGCTGAAATAGCAGAAAAAGCTTAAAATTTCAGAATTCAGCTTCATGATTCATATATTCACACAATAACACGCAGAGCCTTTGCAATCCGTGCACACAAAGATAGGCCATGATTTTTAAAACTGTCCGAGCAAAAGGCAGCTGCACAGCTTGCTGGTCATGGTTGCAAAGATTCAGGATTCAGTGAGACTGCAACAGGAAATTTGCCTGTTTTCTTGCCTATTTGAGTCACCAATTAGTCTCCAACAGTCACAGCCCAGTGAGATACTGGCTTCACTCAGCTGGTGTGAATCTGAAAATGAAAAGATAGGGCCACAAAGTAAGAGGTATAATGAGATTCAGCCAAACTTTGCTTTAAAAGTTACTCATTTTGGCCGTCAGCATCATTTTATTTCAAGACAATTCCTTTTTGGATGTTTATTCATCTTTTGCACATTGTCTTTTGTTATTTCACTGCATCATTTAGCTCCATCTGTCCAGCTTTTGCTAGTTTGAAATAAAATGTATCAAATAAACGGATTTCCAAAGCTCAGTGGATTTAAATTGGAAATGTAGGCTCCCTGTATTGTTGCCGACAGTACATCGTCTCAGCAAGAACACTGCAGAAATATAGGTCAGAACCTTTAAACAAACCCCCTGTTTTTATTCAGTGGCCTCAAAAGTCCAGAAAGTAAACAATGTAATGAGCAGTAATGAATGTTTCATGAACCCCCACCACATACGTGTGCATTGTGTGTCACAAACATGGTGTCTGTCTGGTGATGATGAGGGAGGCAGGTGGGAAAGAGCTGATTGCTCATGGGCATACCACAGCCCCATCTTATGCATTTGAAATGTCTTTGGCTCCACTTGGACACAAAGGTGCAGATGTCCCAGATCACACATGCACTTTCTCATCTGCCTAACTGATGGCAAAGATGGAGCCATTGCTCTGCTAAACATCCCAAGTGGAGTGTTTGACGAACCGAGGCGTGCCGAGGATTTGTGGTGTGCAGAGGTGGACAACAGGCGAGAGATTTGTGTGGACTCGAGGCTGTCTGACAGCCTATTCGTCAACTCTGGAAACACTGGACTTGCGCCAGAGTTTCTACGAGTTTCAACGAGAGCACGGGCTCCATCTTTCACAGGAACACACACTCCCTTCAGTCTGGAGCAATGAGGCAGAGAGTTGTGCTCACAAATCGCAGCAGAGAAGTTTAGAGTGAGGATACAGAAGAGACAAAATCAACAGCCGAACACATATAAGTCAGGACATTTATCTTTCGATTTAATCAAAATACAAGGAAATTGACTTCAAACTTCTTACAAAAGGAGCACATCTATCACAAAGACAGCATTAGTCAACAAAATGTTCCTAAAACAACTTGAAAAATGATTTTATTTCCCCAACACTCTGCTTTTCAAAGTGCTATTTCCTTTTAATTCATGGCTTTTACGCAGAATATTTCCGCCTCCATCATGAATCGCCACCTGGTCGTGATGAATGGAGTGTGCCAGAATGATTCTAGGAGCTGCACAGACAGGAGCAAATGTCCTTGGTAGTGTCTTGCGAATTATTATTATTATTATAACAATTATTAATTATTTCCACGTTTAAACATCTGTTCACTGTTTTTCTTACAAAGATGAAGTTTGTCACTTCCATTCACAAACATCTTAGTGACTCCACTGATAAGTTTTTTTTTTAATGCAGAATTCATAATGATCTCGGGGAACCCAGATTAGTA
This sequence comes from Nematolebias whitei, assembly GCF_014905685.2. Classification (NCBI taxonomy): domain Eukaryota; kingdom Metazoa; phylum Chordata; class Actinopteri; order Cyprinodontiformes; family Rivulidae; genus Nematolebias; species Nematolebias whitei. Next base: position 29,438,667 of record NC_056517.1, read on the forward strand.
CGAGACCCGGAACGAGACAAGACTCTAAGATAAAGGTTTAACAGTGTTTATTATATACAGTTGTGAATAATATTTACAGGTGATCTCCTGGAACACCTGAGGAGAAAGGGCATGGTCAGGTGGCAATGGAAACAGGCGACGAAGCTCTGTGTTAATTTGTTTGCCTTTCTCCTTACAGGTCTGGACGTCGAGATGGGGAATCCAGAAAGGGTTCCAGAGATGGAGGACCAGGCAGGTAAGTGGTTGGAGGACAAAGCGCGAGGAACGAGGACTTGACCAGGACCCAAGGAGGCAGGATGACATAGAGTATAATGCTCCAGCGAAGAGTAGCACTTAACTGCAGCCTTAAGTAGTGGAGGCTCTCATCAGGTAGATGGCCGACAGATGGTAGCAATTAGCGGCCATCTTGGAAAGAGGAGCAGCAGACAGTGGCACTCTTACAGAATTCTATTTTATTGTTTTCAAGCGGTTAATTTTCTGAAATTAAACATGAAAGTTCAGGTTGCTCTCCGGGTTTCCAACCTTCACTCCGCATTTCGCCCCTTCATGCTGCGAAAAATTAGATTTCATCTGCTGCCAATTTCATCCTAAAGCCTGAAACTATCCTATTGTACAAAGTATAAGTCAGAGCCTGTCAGTGTTTATTTCATTAACCGAACCCTCAAGAGAAATCTCTTCCTCTCATCACTCTGAGACTGATATTGTTCGCTCTCTGCTTGCAGCTGTATTTACCAGGTGGATTGACTCAGTGTGTTCACGGTGTTTATGTATGGTCACTGGAGAGGCAGGATGTCTTGTAAGAATTAGATAGAAATGTCAATAGCGCCAATCGTTTATTTGTGTCTGCTTCGATTCAACAAAAAGACACCTACAGTTCTTCCTATTTGTTTTATTTAATGCGTTTTCCTCCGTTTTGAGAATGCAGGCAACAAGAAGAAAGTTAGAATCTTTAAATGATGTCTGAGTGAGTTTTATGGCTACGCTTTTTGGACAGCTCGACAGCTGCAGTATTCTTATGCAACAAAACATGTCCCTAAAATTTTGTAATTTGTGAGCATGAAGGTTTACCACAAAAGAGAACCACTCCGACTTATTTTAAATGGACGCCATTCTTCATTCTTCTGTTATTCTTATTGAAGGACTGATGGGTTTGCTCAATTATTTTAAACGTTTTAAAGCCTAATCCTTGAAAATGGTGCAGATGAAATGTTACTAAACGGAAGCCACTTCAGTTTAAAAGCACTCCATCTGTGCTCAAGCTGGTTTCTTTGAGAGCTGCAGAAATGTGAAGTGACCCAACACTCGATAAGCGAATCTGCTTTTGAAGCTGCATTAAATCCGACAAACTTTTAATTCGCAGCTAGCAGCTATCTCAGCAAGGATTGGATTTCTCTCCATCCTTTTCACTTTCCCACTTAAAACTTGACTTTGTGCAATGGACGTCTGCATCTTCTCAAAGGCAGCTGTCAGCTTTTATTTCTGTCATTCTTTCTGCTCTTGCACTTTTCTTTCTTTTCTTTTAAAACTTTTTAAAACCACTGACAGATCTGCAGAAAGGAGAAACTAAATGATACGTTTTAGTTTGAACTTAAAGCACTGCCGTAAAGGAGTACCAGCTGTTGACTGGGAGATTATTTTCAGGACAAAGAACCACTCTGTGAATGTGATCAGTGTTTAATCAACATGTTGAGTCACACTTCTGAGAAGAAAACCTCTAACAATCAACGAATATTGATTTCTGCTTGACGTCCCCATCTGTGTTCAGCCTTCTGTTGGTGTTGAAGTGCATGAGAATGGACATAATAAAAAAGTGTTTATTTTTGTACACTTTAGTAGTATAGTATTTACGAAAAGCTGTGACTGAAGCTAGGGAAAGTCATATGGTTCTTAAAGTGATACGGCCTCCAGTTAAGATGAAACGTCTTTCTGATATCAAAGTTCATGCTCAATAATCCAGGTAAAAAATCCAACAAAGTTCAGTCAGGTCATCTGGATGGCTTCTTTTTTTTTTTTTTGTTGAGACATTTCATCCTTCATCCAAAGGACTTCATCAGTCCGAGGAGCCACAACAAACTCAGTCCCACAAGCAGCACATTCACATAGTGGACCAACCGGTTTGCTGATGATGCTCCTCTCCCCTGTTGACTCCTCTGAGGCAGCCATAGCCAAAGTGGTTCAAAACATCAAAGTTAATGCTCAATAATCCAGGTAAAACATCCAACAAAGTTCAGTCAGGTCATCTGGATGGCTTCTTTTTTTGTTGAGATGTTTCTTCTTTCATCCAAAGGACTTCATCAGCACGGGGAGCCAAAAACTCAGTCGCACAAGCAGCACTCTCACAGACACTGAGTTTGTTGTGGCTTCTTAAACTGATGAAGTCCTTTGGATGATGGACGAATCATCTCAACAACAAAAGAAAAGAAACAGTCCAGATGACCTGATTGAACTTTGTTGCGTTTTTTTTTTATAAGCTTGTTTAAAAGCCCAAGTCTTAAAATCTTATGTTAGACAGATTCTGCTGCTCGGATCTGTCAACAAACACATATTACACCAAAAAAATAAAAGACTGCATAACACCTGGACTTTTATGCCAAAGTTTTTGCATCTCATGTTGAAAGTTAACAGAGTTGTATGTCAAAGTGCATGTTGAGGATGACTTCCAGCTAGATTTCAGCAAAGATCTGGCACATTCTGTTAGGAAGGGAGAACAGGTCTCTGGTTGGTATTTGTGAGTGTTTGATAAACAGCATTTGTCAATAACTGTGAGGCTATAAATTATTTTACAAAGCCACAAAATAAAATAAAGAATAATGCAGATATGCTTGCAGTGTGCCCGCTGTGGTACTTTAATAATCGTATGTGAACATTTTATTTTGAAAGAAACAAAATAGATCTGCTAAGCTATTTTAAGGGTTGCTCTCCCTCTCTGTCTTCAACCTCCTCCTGAAATTTACCCAGTTCTTTAATTTTCTAATCAAGTGGCAGACGGTTTGTGAAGCAATTTTTAAAGCTACCATATTTTTTGGACTATTAGGCGCACTTAAAATCCTTTAATTTTCTCAAAAATCAACAGTGAGCTTCATAATCTGGTGCGCCTTCTGTATTAATTCTGGTTGAGCTTGCTGACCTCGAACTGATTTTATGTGGTGCTCAAAAATCTGTCAAAATGTTTTAGTTTTGCTTAATGCGCCTTATAATCCGAATAATATGGTGTATATTCAGGAGGCAAACATATCCTTGACAGGTTCTGGGGTAAACATCTATTAGACCTTTAATGAAATGGAGGAAGAAATATAATAAAACAATCTCAGGTGGGTAGAGGTTGAATATCTGGTGGTCAGGTTTGCCAAATTATTAATCTAGAGCAAAACCTGTGGGACGCAGTAACTCCAGGATGTAGACATTTAGAACTTGGTTATAAAACAAAAAGAGAGTGGCATTCCTTACACCACCTTTAGCATCACTGGCTTTATCTTTAATAACATTCATTTCCTTCAAGCATCATTCTCTTCTTCCATTTCTGCAAAAATAAAATAAAATTTATGCCGAATGAGGCTTTTCCTCTCCATTTCCCTCCTTTTGTCTGTAAAGGTCGCCTCCTTTGTGGCCTTTTCATCCGTCCGCTCTCTTACCAAACTGAACACAACTGACCTTTCCCTCAACTTCCTCTGACCTCTAATGATAAAAACTAAAAATCCCACTTTAGTTAAAAATCACAAGAAAAAGCCCAATCAGCCCTGTGTTATATTGGATCTCTTTAATGCCTGTAGGTTTACTATCTGAGCAGATTTTTTTTTTCTACCTTCAACAGAACTGATTGATGCTGTTGTGAGAAAATATCACTGTACAGCGCAGCTGTTACCTCACAATGACCAGCCTTCAGGAAATAAATAACTGCGCAGACAGCTCATCACTCCCACAGTTAAAAGTGCCAAAAATGAAAAATGCTTGTGTCATGCGCTCATTATTCAGCAATAGAGCGCTGTGACAAATGTATGTCAAAGAATATGACCATTTTAAATGATACCTAAAATTTTCACATTGTGGTTTGCCTTTTTTTTTTGCTGACTCGCAGGCAAATAAGAGTGTGTTATCCATTGCGCTGTTCGTGTTGATGGGCATTGACAGCAAGGGAACTCATGAATCATCTTTGATGTGTAAAGCAGGTAAAGCTACATTAAATTACTGTCCTCCTGCTCTCAGGTGCAATGGGTTAAATGCAAAGATTTCACCATTGTACGGGAACATGCATTGATAACAATCTCAGACTTCCCTTCCCCTATGGCTTTACAGCTTTACCGTATTTTTCGGAGTATAAGGCGCACCGGATTATCAGGTGCATTAAGCGAAACAAACAGTCAGATAAGTCAAACTTTATTCAACTCATTCACAATAACCACAAAAAATCAGTTGGAGGTCAGTAAACACAACCAGAATTATAAGGTGCAGCTAATTATAAGGCTCACTGTCAATTTTTGAGAAAATTAAAGGATTTTAAGTGCGCCTTATAGTCTGAAAAATATGTTAGATTTAACAAAAAAATGTATCCGAGTTTTTTTTTGTTCTTTGATTTCAACTGAGCATTTATTACAAGATACTTAAAAAGCTAATGACACTCCTATGAGGACTGTTTTATACTCTGGGTTAAAACGTTCTATAGTCTGTATATCTCTGGGTTGTGACTGTTAGACACTAACAATGGCATTCCCAAGGGAGTCTCCAAAATGTCTCAGAATGTCCACTTGAAGTTCCCAACTTATGTGAGTTGCAGTCTTGATACTTGACTGTCAAACTTTTGATCGTTATTAGATTTGGACATTTTTGTCAGAATGGTTGAAAAGTTGTGGTGGGTGTCTCAAACTTTTCTCATTTTTTTAATGGGAAATCTACTTCTTAATTTGGTTTATGTAAATTTTTAAAGTGCTATATTTTGACACCTGCACAGGCGCTCTCCTAAAGACATTAATAACCCAAGGCTATAGCCCAAAAGTTCAGGAACACAAATCTGAAATGTAATAAGTACCACTGTGGCTGCAGAGTGGGCTGAGGTGAGTAAAATGTGGGTGGAGGTGCACAGCCAAGAAAACAGTTTTGCATGTCAACAAAAAATGGTTAAACCATGTCATCTGGGCCTGTTTCTTTAAGTGAAGAAATGTTTCGTCCCCCATCCAGAGGACTTCGTCAGTCTGCGGCCTGTCAACCAGATCTGTCCCATAGGCTTCATTGCTGTGTTTCAAGCCAACCTAACGTTGGAATCTCCAGTTTGGAATCAAAAACAGTTCTGCATGTCATGCGCATAATAGTATGATCCTCAAAAATTGGTTACACAAAATGCAACTTGTCTGATTCACCTTTTTCCACAATTTACTGGCAATTTTGTCTCTCCAACTCCAGGTAGTCCAAAACTGTTGCAGCTCAAGATGTTACTTTAAAATACTCGCGTTTACATTGTTGCTTCAGTAAATGCTTTGGCAGCATGATGGTTCAGTGGTTAGCACTGTTGCCTCACAGCAAGAAGGTCCTGGGTTCAATCCCCTGTGTGGACCTGAGGTCTTTCTGTGTGGAGTTTGCATGTTCTTCTCGTGCTTGCGTGGGTTTTCTTCGGGTACTCCGGTTTCCTCCCATAATCTAAAAACATGCATGTTAGGCTGCCTTCAGAGCCAGGCCTCCCTTGCACAAGAGATCTGTGATCTCAATGGGATTTGCCTGGTTAATAAAATTTATTGAGCAGTTTGCAATAAAAAAAAAAAAAAATCTGTATATTCAAGTATGTGTGGTGTAAATCTGAATAAATACTTGAGAGGGAATAGGCAGTTTACTTCTTGGGAAGATAGCTGCGTCCCTGCTTTTATTCTTACTGGTGACTAACACGTTAATCAGAAACGTTTTTGTTGTAAGCAGTGAGATAAGGTTTTAACTTCAGTTTAAAACGAGGTGGGGGTGTAATTGTTCCAATGAAAGGCATAATCAATTTTCAATTTATTTAGTTGGCATAGCAGTGCAGCACGTTGCCAGAATTGAAAGGTCTTGGAAAAACTTTTCCAACAAAGACGTGATTGTTTTCATTGTGAAGTCAAATCAGCCTCGCCTCGGCGTTCAATCCTCGCTCCACAATTTCACGCTCCGAACGTGGCGATTGTGCGCCGATTCCACATTTTTCTATTCAAAAGAAGTTTGGGTGATTTCTCACTTGGAGGTCAACGAGTGTTTCTTTGTTTGTCCCTGAGCGATACATTTCTTCACACTTTCTCCGAATCATTTTTCTCCACTATCTGCTCCAAACAAGCATCCATATTGGTTTCTTTCTGCTTTTGTTTGTAGTGTTCTTTGTTGCGTCTTTTGCATTATTTGCACGTTCGTTGTGTGTGCGTGATCACCAAACTCAGTCCTGCTGTTCGCCAAACAGGACTCCTGAGGTGCTACGACTGACGGCCTGACGTCAAGAAAATAATCTCTTAAATTACCAAGCAGATGATTATTAATTCTTGGAGGAGGAAGAAGGAGCCGCCTCATACTTCTGTATGGGCATGGTCGACCTTTGAATTTCAGAACCCATATGAGTGAGGAGCTCACACTTTGGAGCTTTTTAAGAAAACACACCAATGACTGCATTTATTAAGAAGAAATTATGGTCTACGAGTCAAAATCCTCAGCTACAGCTAAAATACTTTCATTGCCGACAGTTGTGTGGTAAAATCTGCCCAGTCCTGCCATCAGTGCAGAACATTAACACAACTGGAGCTATCAGGGGGGTCCACAAATTTATCAAAGTAGGCACGGTAAGAAAAGCACCACATGAGTAAAATGAAAGAGCAGCTTCCAGCCTCTAAAGAAGCTTTTGCTCCAGCTTCTACCAAAACTGTCCAAGCAAAATCATCTGTTACTGCACCTTACAGGTAAAATAGTGTTTATTAATTAGGCTTTGAACTGTTGTTTGCACAATTATTTATATATTTGGGTTACTATAATTTTTTTCTAATAGTGTGAACGCTTATGAGGCATTCACACTATTGTGATCCATTTTTCTTGTGTACATTTTTCAGCGTGTTTCTCGTCCTGCAGTTTTCAAGCAATTTCAACAAATCATAAATCAAAACGTTCAGCTCTTTCAGTACAATCCTGCTATGACTTTTGGTATTGGCAAAACTTTTGGCTTTTTGAAATATTTAGCCTTTTCTGCCATTGTTTTTTTTCTCGTAGAAAATGAATTGAGCTCATTTTACATCCTTCAAATCTTTAGACCTGTTTACAAGCTTTCACTGCTCCTTTCACATTTTGTTCTGGTTCAGCTTCTTTCAGCTTCCTTCTGCAAATTTAAACATTTTTTTCTGCTACTTTAAGCTAATTTCAGCTGATTTTTTTCAATTGTTTTGTTCTCCTTTAAGATTCTTTCTGCTAACTACAACATTTTTGTGCTGCTTCTAACTTATTTAAGCTTTTTTTTTAACTCTTATGTAAGTTTCCATTTTTTCTGCTATTTCAGCTGCTTTTATGCTAATTTTAGCTTTTTGGGGGGATAATTTCACAGTGTTGTACTCATTTCAACTTTTTCAACTTAATTCAGTAAAAATGTGCTCTCTCCACTTCCTTCTGGTCATTTAAGCTCCTTTTTGCCTTTTTTAAGCTTCTTTTCAGTTGTTGTTTGCTAATTTCAGCTTTTCTCAGATTATTTCCACTTCTTTGTGCTCATTTCTGCTTCTTTAAGCCTACTTGGACAAACATTTTTCTGCTTTCTTCTGCTTGTTCTAACATTTCAGCTAGCTTTTTAGCTTTTTTTTTTGTTTTGGTAAATTTCAGCTTTCAGCTAAATTCAAGTTTTTCATGTTAATTTTTGCTACTTTCAGCTTAATTAACTTCTTTCAGCTTGTTGTGCTCTTTTTGACTCTTTTCAACTAGTTTCAGCTTTTTCTGCTATTTCAGCTACTATTTAGTTGTTTTATGTAAATTTTATATTTTTCAGCTAATTCCACTTTTTTTTTTTTAGCTCATTTCAGCTTTTTCCACTTCCTTCTTGTAGGTTAAGCTTCTTTCTGCCTTTTCAGCTACTTTTAGATGTTTTTTCCCTCTAATTTTAGCCTTTTTTTTAGCTGATTTTCTGATTTTGGTGCTTATTTCAGGGGAGTGGTGGCGCAGAGGTTAGAGAAGTTGGGCCTGTGATCGGAAGATTGCCGGTTCAAGCCCCGGTACTGACAACATCAAAAATGTGGGTGGGGTAGGTGAAGCTCCCACACCTGCCCCCACCCTCATTTGTGAGTCCTCGTGGCTCAATGAGACTTCCTGTATAAATAAAAGGTAAAGGAAAAATATTTCAGCAATTATGTGTTCTTTCTGCTTTCTTCTGCCAATTTAGGCTTGTTATTTCCTTTCAGTGAGATTTAAGCACGTTTTAGCTAATGTAAGCTGTTTTTCAGCAAGTTTTTCTGCAATAAGCATTCACACTGCATTTTCACAGGAAATGCAGTTTCTTTAGTTTTATTCTAATATTGCTTTGTTTACCTATGAAAGAGAGGAACCAAAGTGGTGTTTTCTCTGTGTACGTAACAGTAAACTTCTTAGAACCTAAACACAAATTTGTAAAAATTCACTTTTTCCCCCCCAATTTATGCTTCCATAATAATTATACAGTGTGTTTTAAACAACATGTTTGCACATACTGTCCAGTTGCTTTTGCCATGAGAACGCTGATATGAAAAAAAATAATAATCCCATCTCAACCATGCCAATGAACCAACATGAAAGCAAAGAGGATTTTTTTACACAATGAAAATCACAGTAATGAAGCATGACAAGCAATCAGACCCCAACACAGAGCTGCATTATCACCCAAACATTGTGACTACAGTTACAGATGTGTGCTGACATGGACAATAGATTAATTTACTTTCACAAAAAGAACGTTGTTCGGCCTCTACTCCCATATTATCTCGTCCCATTAAGTTCTCACAAAACAACAAAGGGAGGCACGTTGTGAGACGTTACATGTAATAAATCTTGAGCTACATGGTGTTATGACCTTCTCTCTGTTTCACCAATAACCTGTGATTTTACATTATGATCCTCAGAGCTGCAGCCCTGAAACAGAACATTCTCTCAGCAGCTGAAGACTGTCCCCGTTGATTTAGCCGACTATCCGCTGATGGTTTATTTTGTATAAATGAGTTCTGAGAAGCATCAGGAAGCTAATAAGGCTTTTGGCCTCCTGTTTAGTGAGCAATCATTTAAAGCTGGCAGAGAGGCGAGAGTCATGGCGTCTCCTTACTGGTGGGTCAGGGGTTTCCATGGGGACAACGGAGAGGGTCAGGAGCCAGAGAGGGAGTCGTATCTGTCTCGGTTCATGGTGCCCTGATTGTTTTTGATTGGGTGAAATAGAGGTGAAGCTCCTAAATGAGACGGCTGTGTACTGAAGTGTTGTGCCTGTGAGCTGGTAATTTTTTGTACGTTGTCAACAAAATCCACAAAAATAAAATAAATCAACATCAACCCAAAAAATGTATCGCTTGTGCACAAAAGTGCAGGACTGCAGGTTCTTGGGGTCCACTGTCCAGAAAAATGGGGAGTGTGGTAAAGAGGTGAAAAATGGAGAAACATTTCAGGAGTGATTTGTGACAAAAGAGAGGCAGCAAAGGTCAAAGGAAATGTTACAAGACAGCGGGGAGACCAGCTATGTTGTGTGGTCTGGAGACAGTTGCGTTGTCAAAAAGACAGGAGAAAGAAGTGGAAGTGGTAAAAATGAAGATGTTGAGGTTCTCCTTAGGAGTGACAAGGATGGATAAGATTAAGAATGAGATCATCAGAGGAGGGATCAGGTTGAACAACTGGGAGATAAAGTTAGAGAGGCCAGACTGAGATGGTTTGGACATGTCCAGAGGAGGGACAGTGGGTATACTGGTTGAAGGATGTTAGAAATGCAGCTGCCAGGAATAAGACAAAGAACGATGAAGATAATTTGGACCCACTTAAATTTGTTTATTGTTCATGTACAGGAGTGAACAGCAACTCTTTTAAATGTGATTTTAGGACACCTTGAAAGTACAAAAACATTTGTAAGATTGCTTCTTATTGACTTTTCGTCTGCTCTAAACTATTCAGTTCCACGTTTTAGCAGAGAAATTATTATGTTTTAACGGTCTTAACTCTGGCCTCATATGTTAGCTTGTGGACTTTTTACTGTTCGGTCTCAGCGGGTGAGGGTAAACTGGGTTCTCTTTGATGTCCTTTGGTCCTCTACTGGTTCCCCTCAGGGATGCGTTCTTTCACCCCTTTTATTTATTTAACATACAAACTGTCGCAGTCAGTTCCCACAGCGTCACATTTTAAAATGTGATAACTCTTGTCATCCTGTCCCTTCCCAGCAGTGATGACCCAGACCCCGGGCTTGTGGTCAGGGACCTCAATGAATGGTGTGAGTCTTCCTTTTTAAAGTTAAAGGTTTCTCAGACAAAGAAGGCGGTCATTGATTTCAGAAAAAGACTCTTCAGTTGCCGCTCCTGTGGTCATTAACTATGAAGCTGTTGAGGTGGAGCATCAGTATAAATATCTGGGAACTGTTCTTGATGACAAACGGACCTTTGATGCCCATGTGAACTCACTTTGTAAGAAGGCCCACCAGAGAACATATTTTTATTGGAAGCTCTGTGGTTTTAATGTTGATTCGACTTTTATGAGAATGTTTTATTGAGTCTTTTAACTTTTTCCTTCATCTCTTTGTTTGGACTTTTGACATGCAAAAACAGGAACAAACTCTCGGGGATTGTCAGGATGTGCAGCAAAACTGCTGGCATAGCCCTACAGAACCTCACGGACCTACACACGGTGAGGTCAGTGAACAAGACCAGGCATATTCTGGCAGATCCTGATCATCCACTCCATGGTGAGTTCAGGTTACGCCCATCTGGACGCAGGTATCTGCAGCCCAGATGTAGAACAAACAGATTGAAAACCTGACTGAGAAGTATTGGATTTGATACCTGGATGATTGAGCATGAACTTTGTTGTTATACTAAAAAAAACTAATTCATCCCTGTAGCAATAAGGCTTCTCAGCGAACAATGATGATTTCTGTACTGTAATGTCTCAATGTCTTGTCTAGTATAGTATGGGGTATAGATGTTTTATGTGCCTACTGACTGTGAAACAAATTGCCCCTTGGGGATAATAAAGATTCTTGAACTTGAACTTAAAGATGAGATATATGGATGCAGTTAGAGAGGACGTGGAGGTAGTTGGGGTGAGGACAGAGGATGCAGAGGACAGAGTGACATGGAAGAGGATGACTCGCTGTGGTGACCCCTGAAGAAGGAAAAGCTGAAAGAAGATCCACAAAAGGATAATATGCAAAGTAACAATTGCTGCAGAGTCAGTTTGTAGATTTAAAATTAGATTTTTTTTCAACAGAGTAGAAGAAATTCAGTCAGAACATTATATTACTGTAAAACAGCACTGATGATGTTTTCATCAATGTAGGTCTCATTCAAAGTAAAAAAAAAAAAAAAAAAACGTGGCAAGTGTGAAATAGTGAGTGAATTAGGGAACATTTTGACATTTTGAAATTTTTTAATATTTCTAGATGATGGGGGAGAACAGTAAATCTTGTATTTGATTTGCTTGCATGCAATGAGTCGCTACACTTTTTATGAACACATTTATAGATTGTGACGCTTCACTGTTTGGGGAATAAAAACAGATCAACATCATAATCCTGAAACAAAAATTGGCCGTAAAAGAATAAAAAAAAAAAACTATTGAAAATATTCACAGTTCAGATAAGAAAACTGTCATCTTGTGTTGACAATAGATGAAAATTTTCTTGAGGATTATTTACTGAAGGCTCTCTTAATCATTTCCACTCATCCAAATAAATAAAAAATGAACGATCAGTCCAGCAGTAATCACAAATCAAAGCTTGTATCAGGATCGTATAAATATTATTAACACCCGGAGTTCTGACTGAGGCTCAAGAGACCAATGGGAAAAGGTACAAGGTGAGTATGCTGACAACAGGGCGGCAAGTCTGGTTAGTCCACAGAGCAAATCTGTTGTGGCTTACTTGATGTTTCTTTTCTTTTAGGTTTGGAGTTGGTTCCAGGAGATTCCAGATGGGTGAAGCAGACCAAGTGGAGAGTTGAATGAGAGAGAGGCAGGACGAACCTTAATAATAATAATAATAATAATAATGTCATCACAATGTCAGCACTGTACGTTTCCATACAATGGCGAAATTAGTCTCTGCATTTAACCCATCCACCACCAGGTGGTGCAGTGGGCAGCTATTGAAAGCGCCCGGGGGACATTTTGAGGATGAGACGTGCTGCCCAGAGACACCACGTGATGTGCAGTGACTGGGGATCGAACCTGAGACTTTCGGGTCCCAAGCCGGCTGCCCTGCCTCTACACCATAAGGCAGGATGGCTGAAAATTGTTGTGCTCGTATTCTTTGTAGGTGAAGGACGACGAGGAAACGTAACAGCAGCATAAATGGGACAATGTTCCAGCAGAGTCTAGATGATCCTAAGAGCCAACTACTGGAATCTTCGCATCAGTGGAGTGGAAACAGCTGTGGGTAATCGGCTGCACGCTGCCACACAGGAACTGGAAATAAAACTGCTAGATCCTCAAAAGCTAGAATTCCTACAGCTTGATTAAAGAAGTCCATACCTCAAACATTTAAATCAAGGAATTTAAAGTGTTTTTGTGATCTCTTAAACTTTAAGCCTTTTTTTTGTAATCTTTGTAAGTGAGGTTCTGTGGAATGGTTATGAACAGTTAATATCTTACCTGTTGCGTATAGTTATTTGAACGGTCTTGGGTACATTTAATACAGTACAATACAATATGGTTTAATTCTAACAAAACTGACGAGCTAACAACTAGCCCAAGTAGGGCCAAGACCAAACTGGATGGCTATCATTTTAAAACAACTCAAATCTAAATAAAAAAAGAAAAAAATAATAACAGTTATGCAAACACTACAACAGGTTAAAATTAAATTAAATTGAGAAGAAGAAAAAAAACTCCAGTTATGTTTGTGCCAGTGAATCAGACTGAAACAATTCTATGGCTCAACTGTTAACGATTGCATTTTGTTGTAGTTATTTGAGATTTGTGATGATTTTACGTTGTTATAAATGGATTTTTCTTTATTATTTACTGTTTTGTTGCCACTTTTTATATGATTTTTTTTTAACGTTTTCACAAGAAATGTTCTTAAAATTGTTTCTGGAGGCGGACACACAGTCCCCAGGCTTGTCCCCTGTGAAACTGTCACACTGAATGCTGCAACACCTTGTCAAATCCCAGTGGTTCCCAACTCTGGTCCATGAGGAATACCGTTCTGCATGTTTTACTTGTTTCCCTGCTTTGACGCACCTGCGTGAATGGTGATTAGCAGACTTCTGTAGACTTAAATGAAGTAATTAAATCACTGAATCAGGCATGTTGGAGCAGGAAACAACTGAAACATGCAGGATGGTGTTCCTCAGGGACTGATTGGGAACCACTAGACACCGTCTACGCTCACACACAAAGTGGCAACCACTGCATTATCTCCCGTCTCTGGATACTCTGCTCCTACAACAGTCTTTCACAGATAAACTATTTTGTCGACCGTCATTTCCTCCCACTGCGCCTCACACCTCTGGTTTTTATGAGAGACTGCTGTGAAAGAGTAGCAGACCTCGTTCTTTTTCCATGTAGTGCAGTCATGACAGCAGATAACCATCCAGCTGCCATGTGAAGAGTGAGATGAATGTGTGGCTCGGCTCATACCACATATTTGATCAGGAGAGTGAAGAAGAAGAAAAGAAACACAGCGATCCAGCCTGAATGGCACTCTCCATCTGTATAATTGGTTGAAATTAGGAGTGAGGGCCACCTGCTGACTGTGTCATTTAGAGTTCTTTTGCATGGAAATTGTGCACAGTGTCGCTCAGTGCAGCAGAGAAAGAGGCACACACAATGAGCATGAGCACGACTGACACATTTTTTTCTGCTTGACATAAACCCAACAAAGAAAACTCTCCATTTACATTAATTTACAACAACAATGGCATAAAACTAAAAATTACAAAGACAATTTAAATATGTCTGGCTTGCAAAACAAAACAAAAAAATGTGCAGCAGCTTAGTTGTAAATTGAATTTTAAAGCTGTACCCATTACGTGAAAATTATTATTTTTTAAAAGCTATATTTAATACAGCCCAGTATGTTGCTGGTACAAAAAGTTGAGGTCACGTAAAATGTAAATAAAAACAGAATGAATGATCTTCAAATCCCATAAACCCATATTTTATTCACAAATGAAGAACGAAAGCATATCAAATGTTTAAATTATACCACTTATTTGTATCAAATGAGAACATTTTGAAGCAACATGATGCTGTGAAGTGGAAACAGTGCAACACAGGTGAAGAAGCATTTCACAACTAATTCAGTTAATTGGCAACAGGTCAGTAAGACGACTGGGAATAAAGAAAACATTTTAGGGAGGCTGGACCAGACGTTAAGATGGGCAGAGGTTTCCCAGTCTACAAAAAACTGTCTAAAAATAGTTGAACATTCTTGAATAAAGGTTATCTTAATGTTCCTCAATGGAAAGTTGGTGAGACTTTGAATATTACATTATCTACAGTTTATTATCACCTTTTTTTTTAATCTACAGAAATCTCTATATGCAAAGAACAAGGTCAAAAGTCTGTATTGGACGCCCCTGATCTCTGGGCCCTCAGGGGTCACTGTAATAAAAACAGGTCCAATTCTGTTCTGTACATCACTGCATGGGCTCAAGAACACGTCTAAAAATCACCGTCTGTAAACACAGTTCATCGTGTCATCGACAAATGCTGGTTAAAGCTCTATCATGCAAAGAAGAAGTCACATGTGAACACCATCCGAAAATGCTGGCATACTGGACGGAAGCTGATTTAAAATGGACTGAGGCAAAGTGGAAAACCGTTTGGACACCACATCCTCTACACTAAAGAGCTGAGGGACCATTCAGTCTGTCATCAGCTCACAGTTCAAATGCCAGCCTCTCTGATGGTATGGAGGTGCATAGATATCTGTTATTTATGCTGTTAAGTATCAGACATACACCCAATAATTAATTACAAGGTAATAAGTCACTTCATAATACAACTGAACTCCTGTACATACTAGATAGGTATCAGGTAAGTATGCATTACATAAACCAGTCCAGTAAGTACAGCAAGTACCAAATATGAAATGGGCTTTTTATTTCCAGTAGTCCCTTGTTCATCGCGGGGGATCCGTGGCTTGCAAACCAAAAACAAAACAAAAAATTGTGCAGCAGCTTAGTTGTTAATTGAATTTTAAAGCTGCACCCATTACGTAAAAATAAAAAGAACGGAAGCCACAAGATAAGTGAAAAACGCGAAGTAGGA
>NC_056517.1:29454465-29536991 GCF_014905685.2 Nematolebias whitei
TATATATATAAAAGGTGTTTAAAACCCTTCCCATACTCTTGCAATTTTATAAACAATATTTCCAAACTCTCAAAACCACAGCATGTCATGATTTCTGCTCTCTGCCTCCGGCTGCACTCTTGGCCACGCCCACTACTCAGCTCTGAACGGAGATCAGCTGCAAGGAAGCTTCTCCTGCAGCTTGGGCTGCACACAGGTGCTAAATAGTTTATTTTATTTTAAATTCTTAAAAATCCACGCCGAACATGCAGCTCTTCCACCAATCAGCCAGTGTTTGTCATGTCCAATCTTACTTTGAAAAACCGCGATAGAGCAAGTCTGCAAAAAACCAACTGCGAAGGAGTGAGGGACTATTGTATTATTACCACACCATAGATTTGCAGTTATGCATTTTAGTGTATTTTATTGTGTTGGCTGTTAAGGCAAAAAAAAAAAACATATTAAGATGATGTAAGGTTTGTATTGGAAACAGCAAGGGAATCATTTTAATATATAAAAAGCCATTTTAACAATCTATTTCAAATTTTTGGCATATTTTGCAGTAGTTCAAAACAATGCAACACCATCTGATTTATACAGCGTTGCCCAGGTGCAGAGATGCTGCTGGTTATAATGCTCATTAGAGCAATAAAGTGGGGCTGCTGCAAGCGTCATGTTAAATACAATGCACTTTGTTACATGAGCCTTTCTTGCATAGCCTCTTATCACTGTTATTGCCCTACAGCTGCTGGTAAACCTGAATCAACTGCCAAAGGCAGGAAACGTTGGCAAAGCATGTGAAAACCTTATTTTCCACTTAAAATATGAACATTAACATTTTAAATAGAGACATTATTATTCAGATTGTTCAAAATATAAAGAAGCCCCTGGCAAATCATAAAACATCTGTTTGTTTGCATTTTTCTGTATATTCTGCAGCAATAATAAATAATAAATGCACAGAAAAAAGCTTTATGTGTATAAAAACATGCATAATTTCCCATCCCTGTTAATCTTTGACCTTAACTATAGGAAAAAGTTTTGTTTTTTAATTACGTTAGTAACTTTTGTTTCTATACAACAATCAAATTATCATATCTTACAGCCCTAACAGCTCACCTCTTCTATTTGTACTAAAATTAATAATCCCATATTGAAGAACTTCAGCATGAAACTTGATTAGGACACATTTCATCATTGCTGCAGCGTGTGACCCAGTAAGACACAAAAAAATTGAGCATTTGGTGCAAATTATTATAATTTAAGCACGACTGCTTTGGGGAATATTTGGAGTCCTTTGAAGAGCTTCTGCTTTTAAACAAGCTATTCATTTAAGTTACTGTAGAAATGTTTTACAAAATAAAAAATATAAAAAGATCTCTACTGTCAGCTTAAGTCCATCACATATTTAGTATAAAATGTCTACATAATGAAAGAAGACGGAGAAACGTGTGTGTATGTTTTATCTCTATATACAGTCGTGGTTTTACTGTGAAAATGGGTTAGTAAGGTTGAAAGACTTTTGTAGCAAAACATGGTTTTGATTCGCCTTTGGGAGTAATTCTACAAGAAGTTCAGAAGCATTTGTCTTCAAGTCCTCGACTAGCTTTCTGAAAACATTTTCAAATCTTTTTCCAACATCCTCCTGCTTTTATGGCATTAATTATTTGCTTTTTCAGGACACACGGCAGCTGCTTATAAAGAGCCTATGGCTGCCTAACTATTAGGATGTTTGAGGAGATTTTAAAGCTTTAAAAGGGCTGAAAAATGTAGAAGTTATTTTGTTTGAGTTAGGCTTTACAATACATGAGTGTCACAAAAACCTTTTGTATAAAATAGTATTTTATTCATGTTAGTTTGATTTATTCTATTTGTCTTTCATCTGGCTTTCTACTGTATCTTCCTGCTCTAGTGCTGCTGATGTGCAGTTAAATGTAGAAAAACTTTGTCTTTTTTCACTTTAAAAGGTAAATATTCAACTTTTTTTTCACTTTATGCACCTCTTGTTTAAATTTACACAAACATGATTTATAAAGTGAATGGCCTAAATGCTTATCACCCACTGCATTTCATGCCAGAGTATGAAAGACGGGACAAAGTTAAATCTGTTCTGGTAAAAATTGCGTCATGCACAATCTCCTGAGGTGTTGGCTCTCATTACTTCCACATCAAATTATAACTTGATATGTGTAATATGGCAGCCATCTTAAATCAGATTGACTCCAAAATGTATTCAGCTGTAGTTGTACATCTAATGATTACTTTCTGAGAGTTTCATTGAATTCTGTCCAGCAGTTCAACGGATGTTTGATAACACACACAGCCCAAAATGGTCCTTTCACCATAAAGTATTTTAAGCTCGTTTTTTTTTTTTACAAATTTTTTTCGTACTTCACACACTGCAAGCTGTCCCATGCTTATTTACTGTATCTGGGGTGCCATTTGTAAAGTTACACAGTCAAAAATTAACAGCAATATTTTGGCTTTCATAAGAAAATAGTTTTGTTTTTTCAGTCATATTTTCACTATGTCATTCATACATTTACAAATGTCATAGTTCCAAACTAAATATTTAATTTAAAAGCTAAATATTTATTTTACAAATGTAATACTTAACTTGCAAGTTAAATAGTTAGCAAGCTATAAATATTTAATTTACAAATGTAATACTTAACTTGCAAGTTAATTAGCAAGCTAAATATTTAGCTTACAAACTAAATGTTTATGTCCTATAAATGTTTAACTTATAAATTTTTAACTTGCAAGTGTAAATTAAATATTTATTTTCCAAGCTAAATATTTATTTTCAAAACTAAATATTTATTAATTTCCAAATTAAATAATTATTGTCCAAGCTAAATATTTATTTTCCAAACTAAACATGTAATTTCTATGCTAAACATTTAATTAATAAACTAAATATTTAATATGCTAACTAAATATTTAGCTCGGACCTAAATATTTATTTTCCAAGTAAACCATTTAATTTCCAAAATAAATATTTAACTTGCTAACTAAATTTTTAACTTGGCCTAAATATTTATTTTCCAAACTAAACATTTAATTTATAAAATAAATATTCAATTTGCTAATTGTTAAATATTTAGTTTGTAAATTAAACATTTAGCTTGTGCATAAATATTTAGCTTGTAAACTAAATACTTAATATGTAAACTAAATATTTAGCTTGCTAACTAAATATTTAACTTGTAAGTTAAATATTTAACTTGTAAGTTAAATATTTAGTTAGCAAGCTAAATATTTAGCTTGTAAATTAAATATTTAGTTTGGAACTATGACATTTAAAAATGTATGAATAACATGGTGAAAATATAATTTAGAAAAAAAAAGCTGTTTTTTCCTTATGAAAAGCTAAATAAACCAAAATATTGCTGTTAATTTTTGACTGTGTAACTTTACAAACGGTACCCCATAGTTGTTCCATGCTACATTTTCAGTTTTATACTAAATTTGAGGGTCACATGTTTGAAAAATGTACTTATACAACAGGAGTTCAGTGTCATTAGAGAGGAAATTTAACATTTAACAGCATTTTTTTATAAAGAGCTGCACTTACTGCAGTCTCATACATTAGCTGACTTTTATTTCCATATCTGTCACACAGATTGTTGCCCTGTTAGCTGCTGAAAATCATCATCTGAAAAGTTTTCAGGGTGAAATATCTCCTGCAGCTTTCCAGGGAAAGATCCAATCACTTCTATTTTTAACAGCTAATCTGGCAGATTGCCTTTATAACCTTCTCTGCAACACTTTCTGTCAGCCGCAATCCCACAAGACCCTAAAATAAACAGTCTCACTGCTTGTTTCAGATTTCACCCCATTTCCTCCATAGTGTTAATATCCCATATTTTAATCTTCCCCAGACTATTTTTTGCTGGTACTTCTTAAAGCGCCCACCTACCAATGACAGTAAATCCTCTGGCTTATTTCTGCGTATTTGATTTAGTTAAGGTAACTCAGGGTGTAAGAGGAAAAAATAACTCATTGCTTTTTCGTAAATCTGTCACACTCTCCTCTTTCGCAGTCCCCCACAGACATCTGCACGGTCTGGCAGTCAATTACATCCCCTCACCTTCAAAAGGAGCCCGGCTCCTTCACTGCACGGGAGGCAGCAGAGCGCCGTATCAGGATCTGATCTTTATCCTTTTCTCGGCGGCATGAAGGGTGGAGCTGTCAACTCTGGATGGCTGTTAACAAGGCGGGAGGGTGAGGAGACAATTGTGATGCACTTGAGGAACAAAATGATGCTTGAATAAGGCAGATCAAGAAAACTCATCAAGGTGAGAAACCAAACAAACCTTATCTTACAGATGAGCAGGGTAAAAATGAAAACATTTTAGGTGATATGTTTCATCTGCAATGACTTTCTAAAAATTGGATAACAGGTTCTGTTTTTTTGCTGGTTTGTTGAACATTTGTCATCAACTTGGCAGCAATCAGACCAGAAAATCAGATTTAGAGCTTGTCAGTGGTCCATCATTCTTTCAGTTTCTTCTGCAGGGTCTTTCATCAAACACCTGTCTGACCTTGCTACCTGCTCATATCAGTACACAAGTTCAGCTAGTCTTGACAAACGGGTGGATCCAGGAGTGGGGCCAGCGGGACAGGGGCCCCTCACTGCTGACAGCTGACTGGCCACCCCTATATTCCTGTTCAGTCACTGACGGCTTGACTCTTCAAAGGCCCATCTGTTTGCTCTATGTTTTTTTTTTTTTTACATCAAAAACCACGTGACGTACATTTTACCATCCAGAAATGGTCTGTAAGGATTTGACAGGTCTCTCAAAGTGCACACCAGGATTATGGGACCTCATCAAGTGTCTGTACTGACATGCTATGGGGTGCCGTTTGTAAAGTTACACAGTCAAACATCAACAGCAATATTTTGGTTTATTTAGCCTTTAATAAGGAAAAAAACGTTTGTTTTTTCAAAGTCATACTTTCATCACATTATTCATGCATTTATAAATGTCATAGTTCCCAACTAAATGTTTAATTTACAAACTAAATACTTAACTTGCAAGTTAAATGTTTAGCTAGTAAACTAAATATTTAGCTATAAATTAAATATTTATTTTCAAAAGTACATATTTAATTTCCAAACTAAATAATTAATTTCTAATCTAAACATTTAACTCCTAAACTAAATATTTAATTTGCTAACTAAATATTTAACTCGGACCTAAATATATATTTTACAAACTAAACATTTAATTTCCATAATATATATTTAATTTGCTAACTGGGGAGTGGTGGCGCAGAGGTTGGAGAAGGTGGGCCTGTGATCAGAAGATCGACGGTTCAAGCCCCGGTATTGACAACATCAAAAATGTGTGTGGGGTACGTGAAGCACCCACACCTGCCCCCACCCTCATTCGCCCCACTCTGGGCCCTTGAGCAAGGCCCTTAACCCCCACCATCTGCTCCTCCGGGTGTCCTAGATAGCAGCTCTCTGCTCCACACAGAGGGATGTGGTAGCTCGGTGGTCTGTGGTTGCGTCAGGAAGGGCATCCGGCGTAAAAAAAACTGCCACATCTTAGTGCGACTTAGTTCGCTGTGGCGACCCCTATCGCAGGGAGCAGCCAAAAGAAGAAGCAGATATTTAATTTGCTAACTAAATATTTACCTCTGACCTAAATGTTTAGTTAGCAAATTAAATATTTAGTTTAGGAATTCAATGTTTAGCTTAGAAATGAATTATTTAGTTTGGAAATAAAATATTTAGTGTTGAAAATAAATATTTAATTTATAACTAAATATGAAGTTTACAAACTAAACAGTTAAATTGCAAGTTAAGCATTTAGTTTGTAAACTAAATATTTACATTGTAAATTAAATATTTAGTTTAGGAATTAAATGTTTAGATTAGAAATGAATTATTTAGTTTGGAAATAAAATATTTAGTTTTGAAAATAAATATTAAATTTACAACTAAATATTTAGTTTACGAACTAAACATTTAACTTGCAAGTTAAGTATTTAGTTTGTAAACTTAATATTTAGGTTGTAAATTAAATATTTAGTTGGTAACTATGACTTTTATAAATGTATGAATAACATGGTGAAAATATGACTTTGAAAAAAAAATTTTTTTCCTTATGAAATGCTAAATAAACTAAAATATTGCTGTTAATTTTTGACTGTGTAACTTTACAAACGGCACCCCATACAATGCATGTGCACAAGTAACACATTTAAAGGGTAGTGCTAAAGCAAAACACCAAAGTCCATGAGTCAAAAGAAAAAAAAATTGTTAGTAACTTGATTTGAAGAAATGTGTGAGGAAAAGACTGTTCTCCATAAATGAATAATCAACGAGTCAGGAACAAGAGGAACACAAAATCTGCACTGCAGCTGTGGTGAGAAATCATTTCTTTTCTTCCAAAAATCAAGTTAAGAAACCAGCATGATTGGAGCTGGAGTGTGACAGTGTAAACCAGTCAACCTATGTGAAGCAGCTGATCCAAAAATAGTCAAAAACTGAAAATTTACCACAGACAGTTCTTTAATTTCTTACAAATGATATTTCTTAAAACTATATTGGTGTATATATTTTATATGAAAAAAAGAGTCGGGGGATGATAAAGTGATTTAGCCATAAATGCAGCTGTTAATAAAAAGTGACGAGCAAGAGGCTGCAAGGAAAACGCAGCCAGCAGTGCTCCAAACTCCGTCACAGTCCATTTATGCTTCACTATAAATCATTTAACCAACAGTAACTGGACAAACACTTTAATTATGACATCTGACTTGGAAGATCCAACATTGTCTTGAGGTGAACCCATTACAAAATTTTACGGCTCTGATCTGCTTCTTTTACACTTGGTTTTATTTTGTTTTTATAAAAACTCAGCTGAGAACATAAAAAGTGAGTTGTCCTGAAGGTCTGCTCTTCTGCAGTTCAACCACTGGACCATTCTGTCATGACTGTCTCTGTCCCACCACATCAGTCCATGTTCTTCCTCTCACGCCAGGACTAGTTATCCTTTGTGTTCACCTGCAGGCCTTCATCCATGTGCAGCCGCTTCTTCAGCAGGTCCAATTTGTCGCTGACTAAAGCCTCTCTCAGTGCGGTGAAGAAGTTCTGGTAGTGGATTGTGTTGTGAATCATGAGCAGGACTCCAGCCAGCAGCTCATTGGTCACCAGAAGGTGGTGTACATACGCCCTCTGGTGGTTCTTACAGCAGTAGCAGCCACACCCCTCCACCAGGGGCCTGAAGTCGTCCTGAAACCTGGACAGAAGTTCAACGAAAGTTACAGCCGAGTCGACTTCTAAGCAGTCTCAGTAAATATAAATCAAATCATCAGGGCGGAGATTCTGCGAGCGCAGCTGCTTCTGAAAACTCCATGGGGTCTTTACAAACCCAGCAACGAACCTTTTGTCTTTGAGATTTATTTCAAAGCGTGTCATCTGCGTTTGATCGTCACAATTAAGATCTCCGTTCGGCTGCGTCTCCCCCGCGGCGTGCTCCCCTTCATCCAGAGCTGCCAAAACAGACGTGCGCCTCGTTAATTCCAACACAAACCGTTCAAGCCATAATCTCGTCCTCTGACAGAAAACAAGTCCCCAAAGACACGAGCAGCTTCAGAAAAATCAAACACCAATTATACCTAAACCTTCAGTAATACCTGCTGTGCTTCTCATTTCCTCCCCTACTCTAATATAAATGTTTACTGTCTATGCTGCAAATACTAACATCTGCTTCACACAAATGGGTGTTCCAATAAAGACTAATTAATTTACCGTACTTGCCACCGTACACGTCGCACCACCATATAAGTCGCATCAGTCCAAATATGTCTAATAAAGTGGGGAAAAAACATAAATACGTCACTTCGCCGTATAACCTGGAAATGTAGGCCGGTGTTGTGGCAAAAATCAATTAGCTGCTGAACAGCGGACGTGAGAGCGTGCACGGGAGGACTTCAACAAGAATTCAACAAGATTAGCAATTATTTGTTTGCTCAAAATTATAGTAAAAGGTGTGTCTCAGTTGAACTTTTCCCTTAATAAATGCACTATATTGGTCAAATCAGCTGCATTTTGCCTGGGTGGTGCAGCAAAATGCAGCTGATTTGACGTTCGCTCCAGGAGTTCTGGAGCGAGACGAAGGTGGCTTTGTATGGCAGGTCAAATGTCTCAATAATAGCCACTTTTACCTGTTAATGAGACACTTGGCTTGCCATACTGGTCGAGGGCCCTGTAGTGGCTGAAAATGGTAGTGTTCAATATTTTCCATGTCAGAATGAATGACATCGTCAGATCTCAGCCAAAAATGGGGTTATAAATATGGAAAAAACATGAATAAGTTGCTTTACCGTATAAGTTGCAGGGCATGCAAATTTATGCAAAAAAGTGCGACTTATATGGCGAAAACTACGGTAATAAGAATAGAGAGTACAACAGAGCTGAAAGCAGCAGCAGCTCTCTGACTCTCTGCAAACACAAAGGATGTAAGGAAAATAAGATTTGAGACTGAGCTGGACAAGAGAAAAATAAATAAAGTGGTCCACAGTGATGCATATGATTACACACTAAAAAGATTAAAAGGTAGCAGAGGTACAAAATGGATTTAGTGGATGCTGAAAGAAGTGAAGCAGCGAACTTTAGACAAAGCATAAAAGGATATTATAAGGTCTGTATGCAGTGTAGAGCTGGAGAGCTGATAAGAATGAGAAGAAAACAGGACAAAACGAGGCCAAAGATAGCAAAATGCAAAGCAGGGAGACGTAACGGAGCTACTGTAAAGATCAGTTCTGCTTTGTACACACAGAAAGCAACAACAGAAGATAATATGGAAACCAAAATAAAAGAAAATCAAAGTCTTTTCATGCTTCAAAGTTTTAAACTTTATGAGAAGAAGGAACTGAGCCGTTTTGGTCAAACTTTTTAAATGATGGTATGAAAAAAAATCATGCAAGGTGAGATCTGGCTAAATGTGTCAGCACTCAGTTTGTTGAGGTAGACTATTAGCTACTACCACACTAAAGTTTATTTAATTATAGCCATGTGTGCATTTGTTAAGGTTGCTTAATTGAGGCAGCCATCTTAAACAGGGCTGACATCAAAAGTTAATAAATTGTAGCTTTATTCCCAGTAGAGATGGGATAAATGGTTCTTTGAATGGAACCGGAGCTTGACGATCTGTGTGCTTCATAGAGCCGTTCAGTTTTGAACGAGTGACGTCATCATGTATGGATATACAAGATGACGCACGCCCTCAGAGCCGTTCCACGCATTTTGTCAATCTGCTGCACGCCACTGAAGATAAATCAGTCTCAAAGGCGTATGCGTTTTAATAAAAGGGGTGTTATGAGCTATTGGAGCTATTGTGCCAAGCCAGAAACGCCTCTTTTCTTAATAACTCAGTAAATCTGGTAACGCTCAGATGTCCCATCTTTTCACCTGTCTTGAACGCAGCATTACTGTGTTCGCTGTGAATCTGTAGTTGCAAGAAAGTTTCAAAATCCACATTCACAGGTAAGCTGGTCCGTGTGCTCATGGTGACAGATTCATGGATTAAACCAGAAAAAAATATTTTGACTGCAAGTTTTTCTACACCTAGAGGGTATTGTCCACCTTAATACCTTAGTAAAAGTACACAGTACACTGTGTACATGACCTTACTAAAAGTACACTGTAGTGTTCTCTAATGAAGCACCATCATGACCAACATCATTCTGAAGGAAGAGACGGGTTAAATAAATTTTCTGTAGTTTACGTTTATGTCATTTCAGTGTTTTCAGTTGAGGGGTTGTCAGATATATTTTAATAAATTATAGCACAGGAAGTCTTTTACAGAGTATACATTAATATAAATTGCTGTTGTAAATTTGTCAGACAGAGAGTTATTTCATAAAATGATTATTTCATTCAAAGGGATTATATTTACAGTATTACAGTATTAATCTCAAATGAGATGAAAAGGAGGTGCCGTAGATGCATTCCCGTCTCCTGCCTGTTGTGCTCGTGTCTGACCACTGACAGCCTGGGACTAGCAGGAAACACAGCTCGTGGCAGCAGAAGAACAGGACCAGCCCCCGGCACCTGCAGTGACGAGGAGCTCAGCGGGCTGCTGGGAGGAGTGGCCATCGCTCTGGGAGGAGTTCAGCCCAGCATTCGGGCGGTCCTGAAGCCTGAAAGAACTGAGAGACCAGCCGAGTCTGGGTGAACGGATTGCACGGCATCTGCGGCCAGTTTCTTCAGATCAGCTGTGGGACGGACCTTCACAAGAGATCCTTCCTGCCTACAGCCATCAGTATCTATAACGTCTCTTAATGAAACGAGGATAAAGAGTTACAACATTTAATTTCCCTTTGGGATTAATAAAGTATTTTTAAGTGAACTGAATTGCAGCTCATGTAATAATTGAATATTAATTTGATCATTTATTACATTACATTTATCAGAGTACAGTTACCTCTCAGTATGTTTCTAAATATAATCAAGTTTAGCTCCAAATAGCTACAACACCTTGTTAATGCAAAAACACCGTGCAGAAACGAATTTTTAAATATTTATGATAAACACCTGAAACAGATTCAGACAGAACTTTGTGAGTTTGGGGGAAAAAAATAAAAGTTAAACAGAGACACACATCTCTGCTATAATCTGAGGCATAAATAATCATCTTTTAGCCTTAATGTTGTAGATAAACTACAGCGGCAGAAACAGCCTCTCTCAGTGTGAGAGAAACTCAACAGGCTGCGCGCTCCCGCGGCAGTGCACGTTTCTCTCTCTCTGAATCAGTTTGGTCTCATGCACAGGTTGCACATGTCTATACGATGACGACGCTCTGAACATATTAACATTTAATACAACGTTAGATTTTAGATACAAAAGTCCCAGGAGGTCGGGGTGCAGTGCAGGAGGAGGGCGTGGGGGTGATGGTGTTTCAGTTCTAATATCTCCCCCGGCTGCAGTGAATTGGTCCCGTGTGAACACATACATTTAATAATTTATTATGTTATCCCCTTCAAGAAGGGGTGGGTGGTTCTGTTAGGGTAATGGGGTGTCCTCCTTGGCGTTCACCTGCAGTCTCTCGCTGCTGCTCACACCTGGGTTCACTGTGAACCGGACCATAGGACCCGCCCTGCTCTGCTCTGATTGGGTAAAACTATGACTGGTTCTTTTAATCGGTTGAAAGCACCATCAGTTTAATTCCTGTATCATCATTACGCTGGATGGTTTTAACAAGACCACAACGCACATTTGCTACCCTCCTCATTTTTACAGATGATGGAAATCCGTCTTGGCCACGTTCAAATGACCGAAGCACGTCTCGGTGACAGAGTATTCCACGCCGATTTGCCCACAACAGGTGATTTGTGCACGTGTATTTGAGATTTTGTATGCGCAGAATATTCCAACTTAAAATGTGTACATATGAAAACCCGTTTATGCATTTGTGAATCTTGTAGTACATTAGTCCCTCACTACTTCGCGGTTCGTTTTTCGTGGACTCGCTCTATCGCGTTTTTTTCAAAGTAAGAGTTGGACGTCAAACGCTATGGCTGATTGATGGATGAGCTGCAAGATGGACATGGATTTTTTTTATTTAAAATATATTATTTTAAATGATTTTGCACCTGCTGCACCTCTGTGCAGCCCACAGCTGTGGGAGAAGCTTCCTCCTGTAGCTGATCTCCTCTCTGCATGGAGATCAGCTGATCTCCGTGCAGAGAGGAGAAGTGAGCGTGGCCGAGAGTGCAGCCAGAGGCAGGGAGCTGAAATCACAACATTCTGTGATCTTTTAGAGCATTTACAGTTTAGAAACATTGTTTAGAATATTGCAAGCGTGTGGGAAGGGTTTAAAATGCCTTAACATATATGTATACATATTAGAGCTGTCATTTCTAACCCAAACCTGAAACCCGGCCCGGAACGACCTGGATTAGGGCCAGGCCGGGCCGTTATAATGTGATTAATGGGCGGGCCGGGCCAGTCTCGGGCTTTTAATTAGGTCAGAATCAGCTGTGATCCAATTATATGATCACATGGCCTGCCATAACCACCAGTCACAATAATAACTAATTAAAAACTTTTTTTTTTTCCAGGTTCGGACGTATAATTGTTAATTCGTCGGGTCGGGTTCAGAAATTATGACTGCGGGCTGGGGCCGGGTCGGATCGGATTTTTTGGGTCCGAATGCAACTCTAATGCATATGTGTATATAATTTGATGATTTTATATATATATACTATAATAAACTGTTATTTACCACTTTTACTGCTATTACTACTTTGCGGTTTTTCACTTATCGTGGGGATTCAGGGTACGGATCCCCCGTGATAAATGAGGGACACATTTGTAAAACTTGTAGTACCTTAAGGATCTTATTGTAGTCATACACATCTTGTACTGTGACTACTTTTGAGACTGATTTATCTTCATACAAATTCCTCCCCTTTGCCCGTTTTCCTTCGTCTCAGTGAAAAAGCGAAGGAGGTGCAGTTGCATGTGGGATTGAGGAGGAAAACATGAAGAAATTAGGAACAAAAAATTAAAACTAGACACAGCTCTCCAATGTCTGCAAATCTGTTTTTTTTTTTTTTTTGTAGAGAGATGTTCAACCGATCTGGATCGTTCACAAACGTCACATCTCAAAGGCCCAGATTACTTTGTGAGAGTTACATAAAGATAAACACTATCACTTTATGTCTTTTAGACACTTCCGTTACAGTAGAAAACTGAGAGTGATGAAAGTTTTAGCGTTTATTTAGTCTATCAGTAAGATTACACCAAAACTACTGAGCCTAATTTCTTCACAATTGCAGATCAGCTTGAGTTTGAGCAAAAAAAGAACCCGTTAAGTTTTGGTTCAGATTCACATGTTGTTCTTTAAAGTGAAGGAGAGAGACATGGCTGTTGTCTTCAAGACTGGTTTCACTTAATTACTGGCAGAAACTGTAATCTTGCACTTGGTTGACTGCAGAAAAATACAATGATAGATATTCAAGTACCAAACGGGTATCAATTATACATATACCAGCCAATACTACACTTAAAAAGATTTAAAATCTTAAATATAGCTAAACTAATGCAAGACTCAAGTTGTGTGTTTTCCATCTAGAAATGCGGCTCATGTTTAATTTATGCTATTTTTACAACAAACTCATCAAGCACCAAATTATAATTTGCATGCTTTACACAAATGTGGAATGCTCATTTAGAGGGCGAGTAGCTCATTTTATTTTCTGAACGTCCCCTAAACATCTGATGAGCAGACAACTAACCTAACGTGCCAGATGGTTTGTTACACAGAACCATCTGGAAAGTCAGTAGAAACGGTTTGCTTGGCAGATATTTGTGTACTTATTTATAGTGAATCAAACATTTATCACTGTCATAAGTAAACATCAACCAATCGGATCAACGGAGCGTTCAGAGCAGAATCGCTCAGTGAACAAGTGTAGTGAACTAGGCCTCAGGTCGAATCTGGCCTTGAGGGGCCTGCCTGGAACAAGAACTGTATTTCATTGATTTGAGTCCAGAATCACAAGATAAAGTTCATCCAGAGACTTTCTCGTGTCCTGCACTGATCAATTGAAAGAACACTCTCTTTTTCTATTATCATTACTATTTTACAAATGTTTTGATAATCAAATTGTGTTTAGTTCAAACCATTTTTAAATGTTGAAGTGAACTAATCATTTTTAATCAACTGTGAAACAGTATTAGTGATTTTTAATCCTCATGCAAAGTAGAAATCACGTTAAGGTCTGTTACAGAGTAATTATGCATTTTCTGATTTTCTGTCTTTGAATGAGCAAGTGTAAGTTGGTCCAAGGTTGGAGTCAAACGCAAAACAAGTTGTTGGAACGAACTATCATGTTTTTATATCCTCTCAGACGTAAATAAGAGGCTGGCACCTGTTTTCCCCCAACTCGCCTAAATATTCCTCTCTGGCTGTCTGAAAAACATTTTCAATCTGTTCCATAACATTCTTGCTGTTTTTCTGACTTCTAGTGACCTCTTACGTCACAAAAACACACCCCTGTCTGGTCGAAACGACCAACCAGGAACCTCCCAAGTGAACCGGAAATAGAGCTCTTTAAATGTCGGTACTTCCTAGTTCAAGTCAGTCGAGTCGGGTGGAGAGTTTGCAGCTCCAGTCGTTTGGGAGAACAGAAGTCCAGGCATGATCCGCAGCTCTTCCGAGTCTTGTGGGGATTATGACATCTTCCACCTCTGAGTGGAACTTCTGAAGGACTCCACTCATGTGAAGTCCACTCGTGAGGTGAACTGTTGTTGATGAAGTCCCGCCACCACTCCGGACGGTTCTCTGCCATCCTACGGAGACGCTGGACCGGTAGCTTAACTGGAGCTCCGTTTCCACTGATTCATCGTCAGAGAGGTAATGAGTCGAGTTTACTACCGAGCGTACCGAGGAAAGCTGGGTTCGAATGGAGGGTGCCGTTCTGTTCAACACTTTTCACTCACACACACACCATCTCCCTCCCTCTAAACTTCATCTTTCCATCTTTAAAATTCTTCTATCCTGCTAGAAATCATTCCAGATATTTTCAGAAATGTCTGTTGTGAAGCTTGAGGTTTTCAACCATCGCCGTATGGTTAATCAAATTGTACAGCTTGCTAATAACTAAGCCATGTTGTTATTTTTCAATTTGCCAATTAATGTAAATGTGTGATGTTAAACTTTGATTCTGTAAATAAATGACCACATTCATTTTGATGGGTCAAAGAAAATTAACGTTCAATGCACGATATTATTCAGTCCAGAAAAATGAAAGAATCCGTTTAATTTATGAATATATCACATGCATATGTTCATCTACACAAGTAAACAGAAATGTATGTTCCAAACTTGTGTTTTGACCACATATGGAGCTTGTCAAGATAAATTTTCTCATAAATTTGAAAGGCTAAACTGAAAACCAGCAGCCGTTTACCAACACGTTTTTTTAACTGTCATTAAAGGTGCAGAATAATGAAATTACTGTACTTTATGCCATACAAGTCACATCTTTTTGCATAAATTTGTATGCCCTGCAACTCATACAGTGAAGCAACTTATTTATGTTTTTGTCTCCATATTTATAACCCAAATTTTGGCTAAGATCTGACAATTTAATTCATTTTGACATGGAAAATATTGAACACTACAATTTTCAGCCGCTAGAGGGCCCTCAAGTCATATGACAAGCCAAGTGGCTCATTAATAGGTAAAAGTGGCAATTAATGAGACACTTGGCTTGCCATACCGCATTTCGCTGCGCTGCCCAGGTGAAATGCAGAGGACTTCACCATTAAAGTGCATTTATTAAGGAAAAGTTCAGCTGAGACACACCGTTACTATAATGTTGAGCAAACAAATAATTGTTCTGAAGTGTTAATATTGTTAAATTCTTGTTAAAGTCCTGCCGTGCACGCTCCCACAGCCGCCATTTGGCAGGCAATCGATTTTTAGCACAACACAAGCCCATGTTTACGGGTTGTCAGACATATTTGGACTGATGCAACTTATCTGGCGGTGTGACATGTGCGGCGGAAAGTACGGTAAATATGCTCATATTGTGCACATGCAGGTAAAGTACTGAAAAAAGATTTATATTTAAATCTAAATGACAAAATAATTAATAAAAATACAGCGCTTGTTCTCGTCAGACTGCTGTGGCGTTAAAGGTGTTTCATACCCGTTTTATAAATGACTGTAAATGTTACATAAAGCTTTTCCAAAGTAGTAAGAAAAATAATTTGAAAGCATAAATAAACCCATTTAAAAGGAGCCCATAGAGTGAAGTAAAGCCACATTTTCCTTTAAAGGAAAACCATTCAGTTATTCAACAGAAATGAATCTGCATCTTTCGGACTGTTTTGACAAACAAAATGTATAACGGCTGTGCTCAGGATAACGTGCACTGACATTTTATAGAGTACCGATAACAAGAAAAAATTAAAGAGTGGTGACACATAATAGATGTGACTTATACAGCAAAACAACATATTTATGTTTTTTTCCACTTTATTAGACATATTTGGACTGATGCAACGTTTACAGCGGAAAATACGGTAAATGTTTTCAGCTTGTGTGACGCTGATGAAAAATAAGGGTGGGGTCAGACAAGCAGAGCTAACCGAGGCGTAGAAAACAAGTTTGAATAAGTTAGTTGGTTTAATCGAATGTTAAAAAAGGCAAATATTTTCATATTTTCGTCCACTCTTTACAGCACTGTTTCTGAAAAATTAAAAGCCACATTAAAATAAACTTAGCCATATTAAACGTTAGCTCAATATTTGTAAAACTGATGATGTATAGCCATTAACAAGTTGGCTAATGTTGATTAGCAGTGGTAGCCATCTTGAATTACAATGACTTGAGATGTTAATCATTTTTAAATTTACATCCAATAATTACTTTCCAAGAGCTTCATTAAAATCAGTCCTGCTATTCATGAGAAATGTTGCTACCAGTCAAAGCTGACTAACAGTTGCTCCTAAAGTGTTAAGCAAAAATATTTGTAGTGTTTAAAATATGTATTGGGGCTAATTCATTCAACCTTTATTTAGACAGGTTAATCCCATTGAGCATCGGGGACTCATTTACAAGAGAGACCTGATTTCTTAAAGAACGATGACAACAATAGACAGTCATAATCCTCAACCATCATACCAAATTTTAGCTCAATATGTTTAAATGTGGTCTGAGCTATAGTCACTCTGAGGCGATAACCATGTTCCATATTTTAACACCTTTAGTGCAGACTTGACCCATCACTCCAGGCAGCTTCACAGTCATTCGCACCTTGAAACGTGTCCAAAACAACTCACACGTTGGCCTCATTAGGAAGTATTGAACAATATCCTGATGCATGCTCAGTATTGAACAAGTGTCAAAAGCTGTAACGCAGGGCTATTCAACAAAACTGCTCAGGGGGCCACAGTTTCTGAAAGCCAGCAGCTCAGGGGTCGGGCATCCAGTGATTACAGTCATTATGCAAATAAACTAAGTATTACAATGATCTGTTACCTTTTGAATTAGCTTATTTTGTTGCATTAAATCATAAATGCAATAAACAGAACCCAAACCAAACCCAAAATCCTACGACGGAGCTTTAGGGCCACTAGGCCTGTCACGATAACAAATATTGCTGGGCGATTAATTGTGTCAGAAATTATTGCGATAAACGATAATATTGTTTTTAAGAAGAAATGTTTAATTTGTTTTGTGTGTAATACCTGTTTTCGACCACAGGATGGAAGTATAATACTGAACCGAAGAATGGATAGCAAGGGAGTGAGCAGCGTTTCTCTTTAAGAAAAATGGGAGGGAGACCCCTTGACGTGACATGAGCTGTCTCTCTTCAGTTCTCAAAATGGTGAGCGCTCTGTGTGGTTTGAGCTCTTTAGCATTTTTCACACAAAGCTTTTAATAAAAAAATCAATAAACAAGTTCTCAGCTTCTTTTTGCAGAGAAAACAACTTTTTACAAGAAGGCACGGGTTTCAACTGAGAATTTTGGAGCTTGGACAAGACGGAGGTTTTTTCCCATGGTCGGCCTGTTAGCTTAGCTCGTAGCTTAGCATCTCAGCTTAGCAGCTTTTAACGATCCAAAAACGTGATTTTGAATCGTTAAAATGGATTTTAAAGAGAAAGGGAGGGGTCAGTGAAGAGCACCGGAGTTGAACCTTTTGTCATCCAGTGTCTTCAATAAAGAGACACGAAGAAACGATAAAGCCGATAAATGAAAATGAGGTTGATAATTTTCATTTATCGTGTGATTAGTTGATTTATTGTTTATTGTGACAGGTCTAAGGGCCACGTTAAGAAAAAAAAATTTGTCATAAAATAACAAGAATAAAGTCTTACGAGACTTTTTTTTTTACAGCTCTCGTTTATTTTTTTCCACGAGTCGGATTCATGACGCGACCTGTCAATCAATCCAGTGGGCGTGTCAGCAAATGACCAATCAGAAGCTAAACGCCCCTTACCTGCAGAGAGCTACACTGCAGCCCATCAGAGCGTACCACCTTACTGTAAGCAGGTTCAAAGTCCTGATACTGATAATAATCTGATGATGATGTGCTGACAGATTAACTATCTCCTTAGATTTTTCTACCTGGATTATCGAGCATACATCAGGATAACTATCTCCTTCTTTGTAAAACCAACACCAAAGTGTAATTTAACGAGATGCTCAACGTTCTTCATTTTACTACAGTTAAAATGGTAAACCTGCTTTATTGTGTCGGAGTTCGGCTAATATTGTAACTCATTTAGCTTTGGATTGGTCATTTGCTGACGCGCCTACAGGATTTGATTGACAGGTCGCGTCGTGGATCCAACTCGTTGGGAAAAACAAAACAAAACATGAAAGCCGAAAAAAAAATCTTGTACGACTTTATTCTCGTAATATTAAGACTTTATTCAACTTTATTCTCGTAATTTATGGCTTTTTTTTTTTCTTAGCGTGGCCCTAAAGCTTTATCGTAAACCCCAAACACAGTACCCAAACTTCCCCAATTTTTTTTTAATGAACTTATTGGTGGGCTGAACTGAAGTCACCTGCCGGCCGGAAGTGGCCCGCAGGCCGCCAGTTGAATAACCCTGCTCTAACGGCTCACTTTAAGGAGGAAATGATCTTATCTTTTATTTTATTTAACCTTTATTTAAACAGGTAGTCTCATTGAGTCACAAGGACTCATTTTCAAGAGAGACCTGTTTTTGGAGGAGATGGTGGGGGTTAAGGGCCTTGCTCAAGGGCCCAGAGTGGGGTAAATGAGGGTGGAGGCAGGTGTGGGTGTTTCACCTTTTCCACCCACATTTTTTATGTTGGTCCGGGGAGTCGAACCAGTGACCTTCCAATCACAGGTCCACCATCTCCAGTCTCTGCGCCACCACTTGATGAGGTGAATCTGCTAAAAATCAGCGACTCGTGTCACCTAATGGCGCTACTTCTGTGATCATTAGAACAACAAATTATAATCCTGGAACTCCCAACCCATAACCAGAACGGAAATGGCGTGGGAGGTGAAACATCTTCAAGACAAGTAAAATTAACAATTACACACACAGACACATAAGCAAGAACATTATCGCCCCGCCTTCAGCAGAGGGCGATAATGACAAACATTATGTAAGAGCTCTAACTTCCTCCTCTGAATTAAACGTTAGAGGTGCAAGGCTGCGGTTTGATCCCGTTATCGTCTAACTTTCTAAGTACAGAAAGAAAAAGCAGCTCGATTTAAACAACAACAAAAAAATAGGAGGAAGTTTTAAAAATGCAATGCAACTCAAAAAAAAACAAAAAAAAAACTGCCAAGGGCAAGAAGGCAGGTAAGGGGTGAATGGTTCAGCATGTCATGTGAGGATGTTAACACCCCTCCCAGTGAGGGTTGTAATTGGCCGACTGGGAAGTTACAGTTTCTCCGGGGGTTTGACATCGCTGCTCCCGCTTCCACTGAACTCCATTAGACTTCCTGTGCAGAATCGATCAAAGCGCTCGATGCTCTCCGACGCCGAACTTCCCTCTGTCAGAGAAGTTTAACGCTTTTTCATTAACTACAGAGTCAACACGCTGCACAAGACGGTGCGTTTCCCCACAGCGCACCACTTCTTTAGGAGCTCGCAAGGACAGTAATGATGGTGACAAGGTCGTACCTAATTGTTGGCTTGCAGAAGATGCTCAAAGCTACGCTATTGATTTTAATTCACCTGCTGGATCTCTCTATACAATTACCCAACTTATCTCTCACACACACATCAAATCATGCATAATGTTACTGGTCATTACACTGGTCTGATGTTAATGCCTCGTCTCCAGAGTGACATGACCACTGCATGCACTTATTTCCTAATCATTTTAAGAATCTGTCTCTCACTGACTTGCTCATGCTGCTCACTTGGTTGAAACTAAACACAGGGTTGTTCGTGCAGCAACAACACTCTGCAGGGTGTTTAAATGAAATCACTAAGATCTAATTGAACACATGTAATTCCCTGTGCAGCAGCGTGAGACGAACGCTTCTTTACGTTTGTGTAAAAAAACAGAAGCATCGACTCCGCAGTTTAAAACTCAACACCGGAGGCTCTTTATGGAGATGATCAAACCCTGCAGGGTTCAATAATTCAATCATGAGTTCAGTTAAATGCAACCACTGTGCAATTAACATCAAAGCTCGCGTCTCCCGATAAAATGTATTCGCAGCGCATCTCAGCATAGTTTTTGACCGCAGTCTTGTCTTGTTGCTCCATCCCTTTATCTCTTCTATGAACAAAAACGGTGCTAAATTACTTAATTTATGCAAGAAGAATAAATTTCCCATGACGTTCACATCCCATTAGGAGGTCATTATAATCCAAGAAAAGACCCTAATGCACAGTTTTGAATTACGCTGATTTAACTTTGCTCCAGGCACATATTTGCAATCTCTTAAAAGCAAAATGCCTATGTTTTCAATATTTTGGGGCTCATTTTTGTTCATCTCAGCTTCATAAAAATGTCATTTTCTATAGCTTTGGGCAAGGAAGCTTTACTTGAAAAGGTCATATGATTATAGGGAAGAAGTGAAAAAATATATAATGTCAAATTTTAAAATTGCTTTTTTTTTTTGGTCTTACAGTGTCCGAAGTGAGTGACACTTACAGGCTGCTGCGTAATGAGAACAAGAAAGCTGTTTTATGGAAATCTGCAGCTGAAAGGGATGAAACAAGGCATTTAAAAAAAATATTATGATGTAAATTTATTGTGCAAGTTAAAGCAACAAGTTACCTGGATTCATCACTATGACCCTGAAACAACGATGGAACAAAGTAAAAGATGAAGATAAAAAAATAATTAAACAAATCTGATGTTTTATTAATGACATGCTGGAGATGAGGAGGTGTACTTAAAAATTAAGAAGAGGCACAGCTGACAATACGGTTAAGATTCCTTTTGTTTCTTTAGCATTGTTTGCAAAAAAATGCGATTGACTCAGCTACTACCTCGTCAAATATTAGATCAATATCTGTAAAATGGAAGTGGACGTGAAGCAGGCCTGCGTCTCTGAACACCTTCTAGAAAAACGCTTCATCAGCGGGTGATTAAAAGCTGTTCTGTCTCCGAAACTTTCGTGGCAGGAAGAGATGACTGCAACGTACGTTAAAGCGTACTGAATGCCAACTTCCTATCCATCAGCTGTTGTAGAAAAACAACACGCCGCCTAAAAGGCATGAGGTGGCCTCTAAACCTTTCTCTGTACACCAGCGCTGAAAAGCCGTCCCCTTTGATGTGTACAGAACTGTGGTAGATGCAGCACGTGAATCTTGAATTGTGCACACTATCTCCTGAGGGAGACCCATCCTCTCTAAGTGGGACCGCTCAGCGGTCAGACCCACAGGTGCTGACCTATTTCTGGGTAACTCCTGATCGCTCCTCCTGCCTGAAGGAGAGCATCCTCCCTCCACGGCAGTTTCCACGGGCGACCCGACAACAGACGTTGCAGGCCTGGGAACCATGGTGCGTTCACACGCTCGGGAGCCACCAGGAGAGCTGTCAATCCCTCCTCCTGAACTCGGTTCAGGAACCGTAAAAACAGAGGAGGTGGGGGAAAAAACGCGTACAAAAGCGTTTTGGGCCACGGGCTGTGAGCAAATGCGTCCCCCCCCAGCGATGGATCGTCTCGCGGGCTCAGGGAAAAACATAGTTGACACTGAGCGTTCTCTCGCGTCGCAAACAGGTCCACAGCTGCTTTGCCAACTTCTGCCACGTCTGAAAACATCAGATCTGGATGGAGGGTCCGGTCCGCGTGACGTGGGCCGCCCCTGGACATCACATCTGCCCTTCTGTTCAGAACACCGGATATGTAAACCGCTCTAATGGAGAGCAGGTTTTGATGAGCCCAACACAGTAGCTTTCGCGCAATGTGTAACATCTGGGCTGAACGCACACCCTTGATGTTTATGTACGCAGCAGTCACCATGTTGTCTGTGTGAATCAACACGTGTTGATTCTGTAGCACGGGAGCAAAGTGTTGAATCATATTCAGTACTGTGCGACACTCCAAAACATTGATGTGGGCTGATGTGTAGTGGGGCCACAGCGCCCCTACTGCTTGAGATAGGCATGTCCCCCCCCCCAGCTTGACAGCAACGCGTCCGTGAAGACTGACCCGTGTGACGTGGTCTGCTGATGGGGACTCCCTCTGACAGAAACAAGGTGTTTCCCCAGAGTCGGAGGTCTGCTCTCACAGAGGAAGGGACAATGATCATTGAGGCGTCTCATGTGTAACAAACCAGCGGAACCACTGTGTGAGTAACATCATTCCCAACAGCTTCATGACGGAGACAGCTGTTATCACTTGCCAGGTCTTACGTGGCTGAGTTGACTTTAAAAAAGTGTTGAATCTAGTTTGCGATAAATGAGCTTTCATGGTGGTTGAATTTAATTCCACTCCCAGAAAAAGAAATGTCTGGGCCGGGAAAATCGAGCTTCCTTCCAATTTATGGCGAAGCCCAGATTTAACAGGTGTGATGTCAACACCTGATCCTGCATCAGCGCCTCCTGTCTGGAGTGACAGGAGCAGCAGATCATCCAGGTAAAACAAAAACTCTCGTCTCTGTGTTAGGATGATCGGTATGCGTTCTCTGGATGTTATACAACAGATCCAAAAAACGGTCTCACCCCTCCGATCCGTGAGTAAAAACCCTGTGTTTTCTCTCCGTTGGGGGACTCTGTAGATTACTTTATCAGAAACACTTGGACTTCTGCATTTAGGGATGAGATTTAGTCTGATGATGACGGGACCGTTTTATAACTCCTCTGAATGGAGGGGTTCGGGTTGCAAACTGTAACTTGTACCATTTGCATAAAACCTTGTCCATCCATCTGAAAAATGGCGAGCATGTTTTAGCCACTCTACGTAACGTTCGTAGGGTGAACGTGCGTTAAGTGATGTGTCACGTTTTGTACGGCTGTCAGCAGTCCGCCCCTCAACCGCTGTCATGCGTCGCGGGAATGTTTTCTGTGTGATCCAAGGCGAGGCTTGTGCTGAGGCGAAGCGTGTGACAGCTGATGACGCGGTGGGGCTGCGCGTTTGACGTCGCTGTGCGAAGGTTGAAAGGCGGAGGGCGTGACTTCATTAACGCCGTGCTGTTGGAGTGAAGGCTGCTAGCCCCGCGGGAGCACATGATTTTCTCTGGAGGGACGCGCGCCGCTCTCGCTGGAGGGGCGCGCGCTGGAGGGAGGCGGGACTCATTACCGGGTTCTTTCAGCTGCTCCGCGTTTAAGCTGCGGTGTGTGCGCCAGCATCAACGCAGCGTCGTTGGATGGAGTCTGTTTCATCCTTGTGATCAACTCGTCATGTCTAGAGCGGCGGTGAGTTTAAAAACCTTATTTAAGGACACCGGCTCATGTGTGGAAGGCTGTTCCATCCCACGAGTGCGAGTTGACACCGCTTGAGAGAGGATCGTGCAGTTCTAGTTGATAACGAGTTATTTTCGCTTACCGTTGTGCCGTGATCGACTCGTCATGTCTAGAGCGACGGTGAGTTTAAAAACCTTTAATTAAGGACACCGGCTCATGTGTGGAGGCTGTTTCTGTGATCGACTCGTCATGTCTTAGAGCGACGGTGAGTTTAAAAACCTTATTTAAGGACACCGGCTCGTGTGGGGGCTGTTTTATCCCACGAGTGCGAATTGACACCGCTTGAGTGAGAATCGTGCAGCTCGGGATTATAACGAGTTATTTTCACTTACCATCGTGCCCTGTAAGCGACTAGTAATGTCTTGGAGCGGCGGTGAGTTTAAAAAAACCTTATTAAGGACACCGGCTCTTTATGTGTGCGGCCGCTGTGAGCTCATCCGAGCTAACAGACTGGCTAAAAAACAGACACTTTGATCATTAATGATGATTTATTTCAACTTTCGTGTCACTTTTACACCCACCCTCCGGAGACCGTCATTTTGAGAAACTTCTCCCTCATGAGCTCTGCGATTGTTTGCCCAGAGCGCTGTCTTGCAGGCGAACTCTGGGGAAACGCTGAGCTGCAGGTTGCTGGAATGAAGAGGGCTGGATTCTGACGGGCGGGGCTGGTGGTGGAACTCAGCGAGAGCCACGGCCGTGGAAAAATCGAAGCTTGCTCGCGACGGTCCCTCCAGCGGGCCGGGATGGGCCGCGCGGCTTGATGAGGTGGCGCACAGCCTCTGGCACCTCCTCCGACTGCTTCAATTCGCCAGCATGGTTTGAAGCTGCTCTGAACAGCGCGTCCGCGATGGGCTTCATCAGGTCTTGTGCAGTTTCTCCGGCAGCGAGGGGAGTAACGAAGCCAGGTGGATCGTTGGATCATCGTCATCCGCGCTGCAGTCCTCGACAAGCAAACCGTAGGAGAGGCACATATGTTGAGCTGGCGTCAGCTGCCTTACAGAGGGAGTTCTTTGTCTCCAAGGCAGGTCTGCGGCCTTCAGTCCCTTGGACATGCTATATGCTAGCAGCGCACGTTGTTGCTAGCTGCGGCTGCCTGAAAACACATCGGTGGGCTCGATTGGAGAGCGTGGTCACCGTCTGGTTTGTGTTCCTCCGGAGGGACGGGACGCTGCTCCGACCTGGGCAGCTTTGCTCCGAAAGTTTCCGCGAGGCTTGGCTCCAGGGGGGTTACCGAGGAATAGCCCCGCTCGGTGAAACCCTCAACTCTGGTGATGGGAGCGGACTGGGGACCGACTCCTCCAATCTACCAGGAAAGAACCGTCTGTGGCCTCGCCCGTCGAACGTCCTGTTGGAACGCGAGGCCGTATGGATCAAGACGGTGAGCCACAGTGGAGCCCAGTGAAAAACAACCTTCCCGCCGATCATCCGAACTGGCGGGAAAAGGCGTGGGACGTAGAAAAAAGGGGTCCCTTCATGTCAGCCTCCTCCTGGGTTCCGCCGGGCAACCCCTGAGGGCGCTGTCGGCCGGGAGCGGTGTGATCGCCGATGCGAAACGAGGTGGGATGAGCATTCACTCAGCCCCCCTCCACCTACACTACGCTCCCCAGGAGGGAATGAGCAGCGGGGGCTGCAGCTGAGCACGCCTTGCCCCGGAGGAACCATCCGGTTCGCCCCGAGGGTCGGCGATAAGAGGAAAAAATACAAGATGGCGTTGTCCGGCGTGTAGTGACCTGTCACTGGGAAATGTTCCCCGACGCTTACCTTGGAATAAGACTGCTCGTCATCTTCTCCTCGGGGAGGAGAACTCACCGGACGACCGGAGGTCGACTGCCGGGCCAAGCATCCTTAACAAAGGTTGGTCATTTACACAATTTATCTTCTTTGTTCTTCTGACAGTGCTATATTAGCTCGCTGAAGAAAAAATGGGAACCGATTTCCCGCTCTTAACGTAATTTATACGGACCGGGTGGGGCCCACACAGCAGGTGGGCGTGGACTAAATTTTTTCAGTGCTTATGCTCTGCATAACGGGATAAACCCATCAGCGACAGCCTTAAAGGGCGAAGCCTATATGACATAGAACAGCAGTGTAGTAGAAAAAGCTGAAACTTGCAGGAATAAGCTGAAAGGAGCATAACAAGCTGAAATGAGCAGAAATATGTTAGAAGAAGCACACAAATGTTGTAGTTAGCAGAAAGAATCTGAAAGGAGCAAAAAACAGCTGAAATTAGTTGAAAATAGCTAAATTTGTGTGTTAGCTGAAAGCAGCTGAACCAGAACAAAATGTGAAAGGAGCAGTAAAAGGTTGTAAACAGATCTAAAGATTTGAAGGATGAAAAATGAGCTCAATTCATTTTATATGAGGGGAAAAAATGGCAGAAAAGGCTAAATATTTCAAAAAGCTAAAGTTGAACCAATACCAAAAGTCATAGCAGGATTGTCCTGAAAGAGCTGAACGTTTTGATTTTTATGATTTTTGTTGAAATAGCTGAAAACTGCGGAACGAGAAATGCGTTGAAAAATGTACAGAAGAAAAATGGATCACAATAGTGTGACTGCTTAACATTCACACAAATAGTCGATGAGCCATTTTAAATTAAACTGATTTCAAAAGTTAAGCCGTTGTAGACATACGTCCAATGATGGTGGCTCTACCTGTGCGCTCTGGGTCAACGGAGATGTCGAAGCGGAAGCAGAGCGCGCAGCCTCGCTCCGTCACCTGGAACGGGAAGAAGCCTTCGAACAAATCCACGCCAGCCTCTGCGCACGCCAGCACCTGATCAGGGCGTCCCACACCCTGCAGCAGTCTGACACAGACACACAAGCAAAGAGCAAGACAGCATTAAACCTTAACGCAACGTGTCTTTAACGCAGTCAGACACAAGCATCATCAGCGTTGCTCCTCACAACAACGTGTGCCCTCCAGAGCGTTTGAACTTTCCGTTAGCCTGTGAAACTCTCTGCCTGCGGGCGTCGAGGTCGAGCCCGATTTAGCTTTCGATCGTGACTCCACTTTCTGGAAGCTGCAACCTCCCTCCAACTGGAAGGAGCAGCAGGAGGAATGCACGCAGCTGGTAACAGATTACTGCTCCTCGCAGCTCAACGGTAACAGCCTCTAACAGGAAGCGCAGCTTCTCCATCACCTCCAGGAGAGGAGCGCTCATGTGGGACAGCATCCGGAGAGAAGTCTCTGACAAGATAATTTAATCCAGAGTTTAAACCTTTAGCAGCTGAAGTTTGTCCTTGTGTCTTTTAAAGGATCTGCCAGGTCAAAAAAGGAGTTTAAGACACTAAAACGCATTAGAATATCAGGTCCACCGGATCAAAACATGCCTTAAATGTTCTCGGTGTCAAAGTTTCTGATTTATCACGATGTCCATCGAAGGAGGGGAGACGCTTCGACTTTTATCTGGCTCACAGTTGATTTATGGTTACATAGTTGCATCCGTTTGCGAGGCTCTCTGACCTTGCAAAGTGATGAATTTTAAAAACCAAAACTGAAGCTGCAGAGAGCTAACAGTCTCCAGGTGTATTTGATAATATTCTGGAGCCGAAAGAATTGAAGCTCTATTTTTTTATAAATCAATTACCAGGAGGGTAAAGACGACGACTTCAACTTGTTCTATCGAATGGCTGTATTTAAACACATAGGGCAGCGCAAAAATTGGAGAAAAGTTATCAGAGGTCATAAAAATGATTTGATTTTAAGGGAATACATGTAAAATTGAAAATGTTCTGTGCTTGAGAACGTGTTTGGGTTTTTCAGTTGTTACCAACTCCAGAACTTTTTGGGTGGTTCACTGGGTTTGAGGATTTTTCGTTCAGGAAGCATTTAAGATTTTGCCACTTTTTCAGCGCTGTGTTACTAAATAATCCAACCTCCTACCGACTTTAACATCAAAGCACGCTCCTGACCACTGACTGCACCTTGGAAACATTCAAAAGTCCAACTTTCTGCTTTTTGCTCTTTAAACAGCAAATTCTCATTTAAAAAAATGTATTTAAGTTTTACAGCCTGACTCTGACTTATTGCCATTATTTACCTTGTGTTCTTACTCTGAGCACTGAAATCCAGGTTTTCTTATAATTGCACAACTATGAGGCCAAAATGTTAGAAACTAATTGTGTGAATGTTTATGAAGTATTCACCTTATTGTAATCCATTTTTCTTCTTTACGTTTTTCAGCATCTTTCTCGTTCCACAATTTTTGTGCTATTTCAACAAATCATAAATCAAAACGTTCAGCTCGTCAGAGAAGAAGGGCGCGACGACTTTTGGTACTTAGAAAATGAACTGAGCACATTTTACATCCTTTTGAAATTTAGATCTGTTACAACCTTTTACTGCTCCTTTCACATTTTGTTCTGGTTCAGCTTCTTTCCACCTCTGTGTTCAAATTTAAACTTTTTCAGCTACTTTCAGCCGTTTTTCAGCTGTTTTTCAGCTGTTTTGCGCTCCTTTTATATTCTTTCTGCCAACTACAACATTTTTGTGCTTCTTCTAACTTATTTCTGCTAATTTCAGCTTGTTATGGTTCTTTCAGCTTATTATTCTATTTCAGCTACTATTTAGCTCTTTTTAATGCTAATTTTTCGGCTAATTCCAGATTTTTTGCACTCGTTTCCACTTTTTCAGCCTAATTCAGCAAAAGTGTGCTCTCTTCACTTCCTTCCGGTGATTTAAGCTTCTTAGAAAATTTTAGCTACTTTTTAGCTGGGTTTTTTTTTTTGTTTTTTTGCTGTTTTCAGCTATTTTCAGAAAATATCCACGTTTTAGTGCTCGTTTCTGCTTCTTTCAGTCTAACTGGGTAAACGTGTTTTCTGTTTTCTTCTGCTAATTTAAGCTTGTTCTACCTTTACAGCTATTTTGTTTTAACATTTTTCAGATAATTTCAGCTGTTTTCAGATAAATTCAAGTTCATAGCTGTTTTGTGCTAAATATAGCTTTTTCAACTAATAGCCACCTATTTTTTTTTTCTCATTTCAGCTCCTTCAACTTCCTCCTGGTAGTTTAAGTTTCTTTCTGCTTTAACAGTTACATTTCAGCCTCTTTTTTTGTTGCTAATTTCAGCTTTTTTAGATAATTTCCTAATTTTTGTGATCATTTCTGCTTATTTAAATTTAATTTAGCAAACGTGTTTTTCCTTTCTTCTACTAACTTAGGCTTGTTCTTCCATTTCAGCTACATTTCAGCATGTTTTTAGCTAATTTCAGCTGTTTTTCCCACAAGTTCTTCAGCAATAAGCATTCACAATGCATTTTTGCAGGAAATGCAAATTTTCTAGTCATAGATAAAAATTAATCAATTTAGGTACCAATTTTTAACATAAACCTCTCAAATCTCACACATAAAAACAGTGGAAAGGACTGAGAGTGAAGCTCAGGGTTTATAGAGCCAACATGTGACGAAAGAATTACAAAATGAACATAAATGGTATTATAACCCTCCAGCTGGCTAATGTGGTACTCAGAGTTTGTACCTGCAGAGGTACAAGCTGAACCTATTAAGCAAATGACTTGGAAAAAAATTTGACTGAAAGATGAATCATCATCTGTTTTCAGCTGGTCTGCAGTCAAGAAAAATGTAAGTAAATTAGAATAAATTTACATTTTCTAACAGTTTCTGCAGACTACGCTGCGCAGTTAGGCTGAATACTGAAGAATTTCTTCAAGGTTTTGATACAACTTTCTTCAA
This sequence comes from Nematolebias whitei, assembly GCF_014905685.2. NCBI lineage: Eukaryota > Metazoa > Chordata > Actinopteri > Cyprinodontiformes > Rivulidae > Nematolebias > Nematolebias whitei. The sequence continues at coordinate 29,483,526 of NC_056517.1, forward strand.
AAGCATATGTCCCATGAAAGAAAGAGGGAGAAGTACAGCCAAGTGTCTCTCTGGGTCTCCTAAAAAAAGATCTGCAAAGAAAAAAGACTGACAGACAAGTTGCATAACAGGAATTAGGTTCTCCTAGTCTGCTGTATTTTCACCATAATTGCAGTGATTGTTTTTTTTTTCTTCTTCTTCTTCAAAATGTGTTGAACAAAAGAGAAATCTGTTGCAGCGATTGAGAACTTTAATCCATGACCCTAAATGTGTTAACTCCTCTGCTTTTAGTTCAGTTCTGTCCAACTATTTTCAGTAATTGCCTTTTAAATAATCCCAGAGAAAGTATTCTTCAATTAAAAAAAATGAAAAACTAAGAAATGTTCAGAGTCACAAGCGGGCAGACCTGGGTTTGTCCTCAGGCAGCTCCTTGGTCACAGCAGTGATGAGTTGGATCCTCAGGTCCTGATCCATGGCACCAGTTTGGAAGCCGTCCAGGCAGAAACCTGCCACGGGCCTTTTGGCGGTCTCCCTTGCTGAGCGCACCCTCTCCTCCAAGATGTCTCCTCCCTCCACTACCCCAAATACTCTGGCTCTTTCCAATTCCTGGCAGGACAGGGAAACATGCTGGTGATTAAAGCCGAGGAAAAACTTGTGAAAGATGAGAAAAATGTGTATTTTTAATACTTTGCATGATGTATGACCAAGCTTGCAGCAGTACAACAGATTTAAATTTGTGGGAAAACATACATAAATAAAAAGGTTTTACGCTGTCAGACTCCATTTGGATTTTGATTATTGGTACTCAACGTTCAGGGGGGGGGGGGGGGTGTCCACTGGATGGTTTGGAGGAAACTTGGCAGAAATCACACAGCTGACTGGGTAAAAGGTTGATAAGTAATTACCTGCAGAACTCTGTCTGTTCTCTTTACTCTACATGGTTGATTTCCCACCTTACTGTGTCAAGGAACATTTAGTTGGCATTCATGCAACAACAAAAACAACAACTGCAGCACAAAATAAAGACGATGAAAAACAAAGAATCACATAAAAATTGCAGTAAAATGCAGAAATTGGATGAAAAATGAAAAGCAGTCTATAATAATTTCTATTAACTGCAATAGAATGAAGTGGTCCCCTGTCATTATGATTTGCACGTCCTTTTGATTAAATTAAAGTTACATTAAGAGAATTTGAAAAACTAAAAAAAACGTTTAATTAGTTATAAATGCTTCATGCTTACACATCTGCTGTTTTATGTATTCATACAAATCTTGCAGTTTATTTCTGCAGTAGCACAGCTGCAAGGCGGCTCCTTTGACTTCTACCAAACATCAACCCATTGTGCTATTGCTGTGCACGAATGACTCCAACAGTTGGAGCTTATGGACTGCCTGTCAAAGTTGTGTGTTTTTGTGTGTACCTGTGATTTTTGGTGGAGCAGCAGACACTCGTCCAAATGAGCCAAGGTTCGATCCACTGACTTTCTGATCCTTTTGCGAGACGTGTTGACCTGCCAGGTCTCTCCATCTGCCATGCTCTGGTACCAGTCTGGCTGCACTGTCTTCTGGAGAGCCATAAATTTGGCCACCGACAGCTCTATCCGCCCACCGCTGCCCCACACAGACACCGTCTAATGACACAAAATGCAATTCAAGGCACTAGCAACTACACCCATAAGAGAGCTCAAAGTGGCCTAGAGCACTTTGAGAAATTACACTTCTAGAGATCAAGGAAAACAACTTTTGCTGGTAATGTTGCACTACAGCAGGCGTTATCTCACCTTGTTGGTAGTGTAGCCTGTCGGGCAAGGAGTTGCAGGGTCGTGAAGTGAGCAGTACAACACTGTATCATGAAGCCCTGAAAAACAGAAGTCACTCCATGAAAACAAAACCAGCAAAGCCAACAGTCGGGGATAAATGTTTCATTACTGAAAGACGATATGTGAACTTTATCAGCTAAAACCAGCTGCAGACAATAAATCAAAAGGTGAGAAAACAAAGGACATAATTAATATTTCTAGCTGTCCGTCCTTCCTTTCTGGAGCTTTAGAGACAACATTGTGCTAATTGACATTTTACATGAAGCGACAACGTTTATTACAGTTCTCATTTTAAAATTTGCTTGTGAGAGGCCGAGTAAAGCTCAGCGAATGTGGAACAAGGATCAAGTTTTTAGTAGATTTATATAAATTTACGAAGAACTACTTTTTGGTCACGCTCACATAGCTAATGAGCTTTTCACTAATACACAAATGCTGTTCTTAGAAGTCCTCCTTAGCAATTATTGAGGAATAGGTTAAAGCACTAATAAAATAAGATGAAAATTGTTTCTGCGTGCAGACAAGCTCTAGTCATTTTGCAGGTATGAATGCACTGACATCCAAATTAATCTAGAAAGGATTTCACATTTCATTGTCTTTCTAAGCTTAGTGCCTAACTTACATTCTGGAAAAAAAAGTATTGTAGGTTGTGTTTGATCACTAGATTGGTTTCTTTTGACCAAATCAAGAGCTTGTACTGAATTGGTTAAAAATAAATAAGGCGTTTAAATATGCCAGCCTTACAGCCTACTTGGAATCAGCTATACCCTCTGTAAAGGCTGGTGAATTAACACAACTTTTAAGCTTTACAACATTTAGATGTAAATAGACGAATAGGAAATCATGAAAGTACATCTTTGTACCTGCAAATGTCTTTAATCCATCTTTAAACTCTTCCAGCACTTCTTGCTGCTCTGCACTGGAGATGGAGATTAGATTTAAAATTAAAGTTCTTTATGTGAAACAATGTGCGAGATGGTTTTAACTTACACGTGGGACAGAGTGACCTGAGTGACAGAGGGGAGGTTGCTGATGGTGTGCAGCGTGTCCTGGGTGAGGTGGGGTGCCGTACCAAGGTGGGTGTACAGCAGACACCCCGGAACATCAAGAGAGTGCTGCCCCGTCCTCCCGAGACCCTTCAGCACACCCAAACGAGCTGTGCCCTGAACCACACGGGACAGCTCCATCTGCATCCTGCTGCCAGCCATACCAGCAGCTTCAAAACAGACAGATAATTTAAGAGGAAGCTAGGCTAGCCACGTAGCTAGCTTCGTTACAACGTAAGTTTTAGTATTTTGAGACGATTAATGTTATCGGATGGTTCGGTGAGAACCTTCGTTTGAATATGACCTTATCTTTGTTGATGTTTGTCAAATTCAAGCGCACATTTTTGTTGGTTTACCATTAGAAACTCATGCTGTGCATACACTGAAAGTCGGGGGCATATGACGTCATCAACAGCGACGGCGGTTTTTACTAATTAAAAAAAAAAAGGTTAAAGAAATGCCACTTTAAGCAGTATGTTAAAAACAATAAGAAAACACTTTCCAGCTAAAATCTATTTAGTCGATTTTATATTTTCCTTAACAAAAAAAAAAACCGAAAGCTAGCATTGTTGTCATGGTTACCTATGGCCCTCGAGCCTGTTGGGACGCGTAGTTCCAAGCATCTTATTCATTTTTAAAAAAGGTAAAGAAAGCCGATTAATTCACTACATTTCCCAGAATGCGTTACGAAAGCACTCCCAGGCGGTAAGGTTTACTGCTCTGGAGTTTAGCTCTGTTGTAACTTTTAAACTTGATTTGGCGACCGGATAGACCTTAGTTAGCTATTTATTCGCGTTTGTTGTTAGAAAATGTGTTAAAATATATATATCTTGGTTCATGTTTTAGGAATACAATATATTATGTAAACTGGCTAAACGGGGCAATGACGTCTTCGGGTCAAAACTCCCACCTGTTCAGGTGGAAGAGGCTCGGGCCTACTCCTGACAAGGTAAGTTTGAACTACATTACTGTTATTCCCTGTTAATCAGGTCCAGTATGCATGATCTTGTAGGTTTTGCTCAGAAAATATTAAATATGCATGCTTTAGTCAAATAATCTCTGCCTGACCGCCGCAGCTGTGCACAGTTGCAGCCTGAGCTGAATAGCTTGGTAAAGAGCTGGATTTTATTAGTCTGGGAAATGATTTTTGGATAATCTTCGGATTAAATGCAACATCTTAGCGTTTCTGTGAAATAAACAGCAGCTTTTAAGTTCTCAGTTTGCACACTGCAGCTGCAGCTCAAGGTGAGTTTGTTTAGGGGTTTTCAAACAGGCTAAGACCATGAAACCTGCATTAATGTTCAGGTTTATGTCTTCAAATCAAAATAATTTCCATTTTATTTTACAAACAGATGCCTGTGAAGACTGATGATATTGATCAGTGGAGGAAGGTGTGCAACTCATATGTCAGTTTTGTACATTCATTGCTTTTGAGAGTTTTGCACAATTTTTTTTATAAAGCTATTCATTTTTATGTCCTTTTCCTTTCTTTTAGCGGGTGGAGAAGGCCTCTGAGTTTGCTGTGTCTGAAGTCTTCTTCCACAAAAAACCCGATTCAAGACGCAACAGACTGGCTGTACCTTTACAAAGCTCGGAGCAGTTAAAGGATCATGATGATGCTTACAGTGAAGGTAAGCCAACTCGTAAAAAATATATAATTATCTTACAAGAAAAGTGCAAAACTGTTTCTGAAAGTTTGTTGAGATATTATTTTTATCAGTGTAAATTCAAAGCAAAGGTACATAATGAGACTCCAATTTGTTTTAAAGTGCTGGGGTGCTAAATGTATATATTTTTTCTAATAAATGTTCCTAACTGACACGGTATGTTAGTATTAAGTAGATGTAATGATAAAACCTTATTGAATTTCCTGAATTCTGAGTCGGGATCAAATTATTCTTTTAATATTTGATATTTGATAAATAAATATTTGATAAATTTATTTTCATGTCATTTACCATGAGAAACATAAAGAGATACAAATGTAGTACAAATTTCATGGTTGTAGCATTACATTTAATTTATCTTTTTTTTCTTTCCCTTTTTTTACCCTTAATAACTATAATAAGTGATATTTTGTAATGTCATAATATTACATTAATGTGCGTTTTGTGGACTCTTGTGTTTTAGTTTAGTTTTTCTTTCACTGCTGCAAAGTCACATTATAACTGAGTTTCTCTGCAGTCAGATTTGCACTGATGTGCATCTTCAGATCAGAAATGTTGAGATGTAATCATGAACATAATTGCCTGTTGACGTCATCTGATTGAAATAACATTGTGTTACAATCAATTATGAAATATAGCATAAAACTCTTTAAAAAAAAAAACTTAAAATTTTGGAGGTCTTCCAGTGGTTTCAAAACGTACCACAGCACAGAATCTGCTCTTTTAAGGGTTTTTAATGACATATTTTTAGCACTGGATTCTGGGAACTGTGTTTTACTTGTGCTTTTAGATTTAACAGCTGCTTGTGACACAGCCGACCATGACATTCTCATCTCCAGATTTGGAGCAGTGGGTGGGCATCACTGGTTCAGCTCTTCAGTGGTTTAGGTCCTAACTTTCTGATAGAAGTTTCAGTGTGATGATGGAGAATTTTACCTCTGCTTCTGCTGCACTTCCCCTGTGGGGTACCCCAGGGCTCTATGCTTGGTGCTCTCCTGTTCTCTCTTTTTTATCTTCAGCCTCTGGGTTCTGTTTTCAGAAAGTATGGTGTGCAATTTAATTTATATGCAGATGACTGTCAAGTCTAATTCCCTATGAAACATAATGGCTCAACTCAGTATCTCCTAGACTGTCTCAATGACATTAGAGGATGGATGGCACTTAATGTCCTCCATTTTAGCAAAAAAAAGACTGAGGTTATGATCTTTAAATCCAGTTGTCCTAGCAGTTTCCCCACTTTTGAATTTTCTTCTTTGGCCCCACATGAAATATCCATTCTTACAAATTTAGGGGTGAAAGTTGCCTCCTGCCTGAAACTTGACTGCCATGTCAACAGCATGGTTAAGTCCTCTTTCTTTCAGCTGAGGCGTCTGTCAAAAGCCCCTCCTTTCTAGGCACCACGTAGAGACAGTAATCCACGCTTTTATTACTTCACGCCTGGATTATTGTAACCCTGTCTGTTTTGATCTGAGTTAGCCAAGCCTCCCTCTCACATTTACAGCTGGTACAAAATGCTGCTGCACGATTTTTGACTGGTACAGGCAGGCGTGAACACATCACTCCAGTTTTGATGTCCCTTCAATGGCTTCTTGTCCAGTTTCAAATCCATTTTAAAGTTCTGTTGTTTGTTTTTAAGTCTTTGAATGGTCTCAATACTTTTTATTTGTCTGAATTGCTTCACCTTTACGTGCCGTCACATGCTCTTAGACCCTCTAGCCAGATGTCCTGATGCATGCTCAATAATCCAAGTAGAAAAATCTAAAAAAGTTAAATCTGGTCCTCTGGACATTCAAAATAACAAAACAAAAAAAACTGTAGAAATGTTTCGTCTTTCATCCGAGACTTGTTCAGTCTGAGGTGCTGTATTCAGCTCAGTCTTATAAATAGCACCTTCTCAGAGTGGATCAACCAGTTTTGCTGCTGACAACCAAAACCAGCTGCTCACATGGTCAAGAAGGACCATCAGCCTAACAATGGATCATTAGCACACTGATGGCTGTTTACTGTTCACAGGGGGCTGAGTGATACTAGCAATCACAGCATTGTAAGAGGGGGACAAGTAAGTCCCCCGGCACAAACAGAGTAATATTGTATATGCTGTTCAGTGTCAGGAGGGCTGTGATCAGTCTTACATCAGGGAAACTCAACAGCCACTGGTCAAAAGGATGGACCAGCACAGAAAAGCAACATCATCAGGCCAGGACTCTGAGGTCTCCAGGCCAGCGGTCACTCTTTCAGGGATGAAGATGTTCACATCCTTGATAAAGAGGAACAATGGTTTGAGAGAGGAGAAGAAACCGTCCATCATTAAACAGGGTTGGAGACCTCCGTGTTCAACTGTCTTCCTCTTACAATGCTGTATTGCTAGTATCACTCAGCCCCCTGTGAATAGTAAACAGCCATCAGTGTGCTAATGATCCATTGTTAGGCTGATGGTCCTTCTTGATCATGTGAGCAGCTGGTTTTGATTGTCAGCAGCAAACTGGTTGATCCACACTGAGAAGGTGCTATTTATAAGACTGAGCTGAATACAGCACCTCAGACTGAGGAAGTCTTTCGGATAAAAGATGAAACGTTTCTACATTTTTTTTGTTTTGTTTTTTTGAATGTCCAGAGGACCAGATTTAACTTTTTTAGACTAGCCAGATGCTTGTAGCAGTCCCAAATACCTTTTTATAAATCCAGAGACAGAGCCTTTTCAGCTCTGGCTCCTAAACTGTGGCATGAGCTGCCACTGAAAGTCAGGTTGGCCCCATCACTTCCTGTTTGTAAAACTCGTTTAAAAACACTATTTTTTCCTTTGGCTTTTAACCTAAAGTGAGTTAGCATCTGTATCTTAATGTTATATTATTTTACTTGTGGAAGTTTGATTATTTATTTATATATATATATATATATAGTTGTGTTAATTTTTTTTATTATTATTATTTTTAATTTATACAGCACTTCAGTCGGCTGCTTTGTTGTATTTTAATTGCTTTAAAAATAAATTGGTATGGTATGGTAACTCTAAAAGATAAAGCCAGAAACTCTACGTTCACAAACCTTCAACAATCATCCCTTTTATATATATTTATTTTCAGCTCAGGCTCTTCTAGGTGATTGGCTGGGCACCAAGTTACGGATGGAGCTGGAGGTGGACGATGAAGATGACCTGAAGGGTTTCGCTGAAACGACACAACCTGCTGCTCCGGCTTCTCCACCACTAGTTGTCCCAGCTCACAACAATTTTGAAGGTACATAAATTTGTCTGTAATGAATCTGAGGATCAGTATTTTAATCAGTTACTATAATACCTGTTTTAATTATACTTTTATAATCACAACAACCACATAGTTAATACAAAATGACATTACAGCCGCTTATTTAGAAGTTTTCAAGTGTTTATGTTAATATGCCTAAACATAAAAAGCATGTGTTTACAGCAAGGCAATACATATCTAAACCTATCTTTCACATTTTATGGGAAATATAAATAGATCTGTACGCCTGCCTGGCTGAAGAAGAAGATCAGTTTGCTGTTAACAGCTTCCTACAAGATCTCATGGAGCAGGAGCTGCAGGACTCTAGGATGATGGAGGAACTCTCCCTTGATGATGGAGAAATTCAAAAGAAGTTCAGAAATCCGATCATCACCATGGAAGCACGGCATCAGCAGGTATTTGACTAATATTTGCGTCCGTTTCTCAAGTTGTAGAATACTATAGATGTGAATCAACTTGAGCAGTGGACATGTCGCCTTCTCAAATAACCCAAACTGTTGCCGGTTACTGATTGAGGTGCGGGAGAACCGGGTGCGGCGAGAGGCCGAGAGACGGAGGCAGCAGAGGGAGAAGGAGGCTCAGCGTGAGGCTAGAAAGGAGGCGAAGAGGAGGGAGCGGGAGGAGGAGATGAGGAAGAAGCTGGAGCAATGCAAGCAGGAGGAGATGGTGCAGCTGGAGATGGTGAGACTGCGGCGTCAGATGGAGGAGAGGAGAGGCCTGGAGCAGCTCATTCGACAGAGGTGCACTATGAACAGAAGGTTTATAACAACACATTTCCAAGACAGTTGAGCAACTAAACTGTATTACCACAGAGAAAATAGTTGTATACTATAAGTTGTTTCTCTTCTTTAACCCATAGAAGGCACTTCAGATCTGTGGATGCAAATAATTACTCAGACGTTGGTTAAAAAAACAACTTTTTACGTGCAGAAGTATTTTAAATGCTGTACAATACAATCCAGTGTCGTATGATACAATGGGGTGTGCTGTGACGTATGCAACACCCATCCATCCATCCATCCATCCATTATCTTTACCCGCTTATTCCATTTTGGGTCACGGGGGTCGCTGGTGCCCATGTCCAGCAATCACTGTGCGAGGGGCGTGGTACACCCTGGATGGGTCGCAAGTCCATCACAGGGCCACATAGAGACAAACGAGACAAACAACCATTCACACTTTCACTCACACCTAGGGTCAATTTAGAGTTACCAATCAGCCTAACATGCATGTTTTTGGTCTGTGGGAGGAAACCGGAGCACCCGGAGAAAACCCACGCATGCACGGAGAGAACATGCAAACTCCCGTATGCAACACAATATATTTTATTATCCAGTTAGGTAAATTTAGTTTTGAACACAGTGTTGCCCTGGTAGCAGCCTTTCACAATATATCCTCAAATAAACTGGCAAAGCGATTTTACACAATACATGACTCAGCGTTACACAACTCCCATTTTAAAATGTATATATTTAATATAAAATGAAAAGCTTTAGGACATAAAGGTAAAGACAGGTCAAGATTTTGTTCCTCTTCTCCCTTGTGTTTCAAGATTTCTTATAGACATTTCATGATTTTATTAACATTCTGTATTGTCACATTCTTAAAAAAAATGTTTTGCAGCTTTACAAAATTTATTTATTTAGTTGACTTTACAGTAGTTGTCAGATATGTATTTGTTTTTTAAGAATTGCACAACTTTTTTCAAGTTCTTTGCGTCTTTGTCAAAGCGATTTGTTTACATTTGTTACGTTAAATTCAAACATTGCAATGAAAGAAGTAAAAATAGAGTTTAATCGTTGAAAGTAGTGAATCCTTCAGTTTTATTCAATGTAATAATTAGTCTATTTGTGGAAACTTGTGGTCTTTATTACACTCGAAAAGATGAACTGTTAAAATTTTATTTTCAGCTTTAAATTGTGTTTATTTTTTACACTTTTTAAATCAAGTAGCCAATTATATGTATGTTTGTTGTGCAGAGACAGAGAAAAAGCAGCGCAGAGGGCGGTCAGAACGGTTCAGACAACAAAAACCCTTCTGTCAAAGCAGCAGCAGGAAACTGAGCGACATCATCGAGAACAGGACATTAAAATGAAGATTCGCATGAGTAATCTCAAGGTTGGTGCCTCTACTGTGTGAAGCTTTATTGATACTTGCAGAACATAATCATACAAGTGTTCTTATTCATATAAATGCATTTGTGCTTGTGCTTTAGTGTCTGCACAGTCATTTTTCTGGGTGGTATTCGGTGGTGATGGACCAAAGGTTACGTACGGGTAAGGCTGTGGCCCTTTGTGATTGGAGGAGGCAGCTGAAAGCTTGGCGAGCATGGCGCACAGTGATGTGGGCAAAGCGCGAGCAGCAAGAGATGGCAAGAACAGAAGAGACACTGCGAATAGAAAACAGGCAACAACCAAAATGAAACCAAAGAAGACATTCTATAATGGATTTCCTAACCTATCAAAGATTTAATGTGATCTTTTTCATTACTTCCTGCAGACAAATCCAGCTAGCTGTGGAAAGTGACCGAAGGCGATTGTTACGGCGATGTTTGAGTGAGTGGCAGCTGCGGTGTCAGGTGGGGAAGGCACAGCGAGAGCTTTTGTCCCGACAACAGGAGACCAAATTAAAGATGGCGGCTTTACTCACAGCTGCATCCACAGGAAAACTCTTGGGAACAGGAGCCTCTGCTGATCAGTCAAGAACAGTCGCACCTGCACCCCCAAACCAATCAGAGGAGGTGACTGCTCATTCATAAAACTTCTAATTAATGGTTTACAACAAAAACAACTGTATAAATCATTTTTTTTACAAGTGGCTTAAGGGTCACAGCCATTACTAAAACATCAGCCCTGTCAATGACAGGTCATGTTAAGGGCCTACTTACTGAGGCAAGAAATAAGTCTGGGGAAGTAAACAAAATAAATAATACTTTCCTCTGGCCTTTCCCTTAGCATGGTACAACTGAACCTTTCACAGTACTGAGCGGGATGCAGTTCAGCTGAAATATTTACAATTCTGGAGAGGAGGTGGGGAGTAGAACAGGAGGGCATAGAGCAGGGGCGCCCACAGTTTTTCAGCATGCGAGCTACTGTTAAACTGACAACGTCAAATTGGTCTACATACTATAAGGCCCCGCATCCATGATAACAACCTCTGGAAACGTTCATGTTTTTTCAATGTTTATTGGGGACAGTAAACAGAAAATGAATGGGTTTACACAAAAACACAGTCGTTTCCATGTCAATCGGGTTGCCAGATAATAAATTATGAACTATAGTATTGTTGCTGTAAAATGATAGTATTTTGACCTAAACTGTTTATATGCAGGTAAAGATATTCTAAGATGAGGTGTGTGTTGTGTTTGTTGAATATGTGCACAGAAAAGGAGGGGGTAAATAAGACATTTTAAATTTATCTGGCAACACTGCTCGGCTGCATTCATTGTGCATGCAGTCTCAAGCGTGTGGAAAGTTTTCTACATACAAATGACTGGTGGTCTAGCTGTAACTTTTGTCATTGTTCTGCTCCCTTTCCCTATAGATCCCATCTGACTTTATTTTTACACTTTTTAATGAAGTTAAAAATAACAAGGATGGTTGTGAAGGACCAACGAGTCTGAACTAGTCGGAAGCTGCACTAAAGCTAAATTACTAGAGCAGGACCAACATAGAAAAACTATCCTGCCTCTGGTCCAGATGACAGGATTTAACCTTTTTTGTTGTTATTTATCTACCTGGATTATTGAGCCTACAACCCTTTTTCCTACCTTGTTAGGTTTCATTCCCTCAAGTATAAACTACTTTTTTTCTCTCTGTTGTTTGATGTAGATGGATCAACACAGGTTGGACACTACAGCTCCTTGTTCCTTTGTGGTGCGTCAGGATCAAACCTCTGTGAGTTTTGTGTCCCGACCCTCCCAGCCATGGCAGATAACCCAACGCCATGCTGCCCCCACCGCTGCAGAGCTCCACGAGGCGCGGCAGAGAGTGGAAAGCAGTGTTTTCACCCGCGCTAAAATAACGGCATCACCAGCCGGCAGGTTTGAGAACAGACATGCCGTCCAGCAGCAGATCATCTCGCAGCAGAGGAAGCTGCTGAAGGAGCAGCAGGAGAAAATTGCTCGGCTGACAGAAAAGCAGAACATGTTGGGTTTGGAGCTGGAAATGGAGAAAACTGCACAGCTCACCCAGCTGTCGGTGCTAAGAGGCTCCAGAGCAAAGAGCTGCAGCTTTGACCGGGAGCAGAGGTTGGCACACAGAACACAACAAAACATTAAAGCTGCATAACTAAAATTATTAAATTGGATCTAAATGTTTCAACTTATCACTGTCACAAAAAGCCCATACTATAATGGATTTAAAAGTTATAGATGGATGCTTCTAATGGATGAAAAAAAAATACCTATAAATGCTTTTTACTCACCTAAATGCCAAAGTTTATCTTTTTATATTCATGCTTTTCTCATAAATATTGTAGCTCAAAATCTTTCTTGTTGTAGTCGTAAAAAACTTTAGTTTCTTCCACTTTGTGAAACACGTCCACGTCTGAAAGGATTTTAAAATCCTATTGTTAACAAGTCATATATTAAGGGTTTTCCCAGTATTCAATTTATTTTACAGTTGTAATTGTAAGTAGTTGCTGAGTTGTTGCAAAACGTGCAGAATGCAGCAGTTTTCACCTAGATGCACATTTTCCAACTTTTGTGGCATCTGACTGACAAAATAACAATGGGGATGATTTGCAAACTTGGCATTTGCTGGTTAAAGTAAACAAACTTTGTAAAGGGTCTAGGTAAACAAGAACAATACAACAAAATTAGTTTACTATTTTATGACCGCCATTTTAATTTATGTCTGTTATCTCAGAAAGGTGCTCTAAGCATTTCCAGTGTAATTTAATTTCTTTAGATTGTGTAAAGACCCCCACTTGATGATTTACATCCCTTAGCAGAAAGTTAATCCAAACTTCTGGAGCCACTGGCCCAAACAATCCATTATGTCCACATGCTGAAGAACAACAGACGCACAAAGGTCTAGCATAGACTCCATCATTCATTCAGTTTGGGGTCAGGAAGGCCTAAAAGTCAAATGCAAGTTCCTCCTAACTGCAGAGTGCAAAATGACAGCCCATGAATATAAAATATGTTATAAATCAGACTGAATTAGTCAGTGAAATAAGGAAAATACTAGAGATTAAAAGGCTATTTGTAATGATGACACTTGATGTTTGAATTTTTATATTTTTGCGTACAAGTTCATGAATGAAACTCCTACAAAAGCTCTCAAACACTCATAACTATGAGTTATGAGTCATAACTCCTGAGTGTTCGCTCACTTCCCTTTAACTCAAAAGACTAACATGTAGAAAAATGTTTTCTGAAACCGTAGTCATGTAAACACAAGTTAAAAAAAGAGACTAATATCTAGCTTGGTATGCATGCTTATTGTTTTCACAAGTTGAATCAAGATGGTTTAAATTTGTATACCGTATTTTTTGGACTATAAGGCGCACTTAAAATCCTTTAATTTTCTCAAAAATTGACAGTGAGCCTTATAATCAGGTGTGCCTTATGTGTTACTGTATTTTCCGGCAGACACGTTGCACCGTCCTATAAGTTGTATCAGTCCATATTTGTCTAACAAAGTGGAAAAAATCCATAAATATCTCGCTTCGCCGTCTACGTCGCACCTATTATGCGTCACCGCTGACGCATCGTGTTTGTTTCGCATCACCGCTGACAATCCAGAAATGTGGGCCAGTGTTGTGCCAAAAATTGATGATGGGCTGCCAAATGGCGGCCACAGGAGCATACACAGGAGGACTTTAACAAGATTAGCTCTTAAAAACAATTATTTGTTTGCTTGAAATTATAGTGAAGGTGTGTCTCAGTTGAACTATTCCTTAAAAAACGCACTTTAATGGTCAAATCAGATGAATTTCAAAATTAGTTTTGCTGCATCGGTACTCCGGGAGCGCATATAGGGAGGAAATCGGGAAGGACGAAAGCTGCTCGTTTCTTCAAAATTTAACAAGAAAAGCACCTAAACAATTATTTGTTTGTTTGAAATTATAATAAGGGTGTGTCTCAGTCTAACGTTTGCTTAATAAATGCACTTTAATGGTCAAATTAGCTGCATTTCGCTGGGGCAGTGCAGCTGGTTTAACTTGCTCCAAACAGCGAGGTGGTACTATAAAGGTGTGGGTATTATGGCAAGCCGATTGTGTCATTAATAGCAGGTGAAAATTCTCAGTCATCCAGGACATGGTAAATTCAAAAACGTAAAAAATAAATAGCAATAAAATATAATAAATAAAGTCCAGTTGTTTTTGTCTTTAACTTTTTTGAATTTGTCATTATAGCCACGTTTACCTATTACATGATACAACGGCATGCCCTACTGCTACTACTACTCTGCTGCCATCAAGTGGCTGAAAATGTACTGTTCAAATTATTTTTTTCATTCAGAATAAATGAAAACGGCCATATCTCAGCCAAAAATTGTTTTATAAATATGAGAAAAAAAATCCATAAATGCGTTGCTTCGGCCTATAAGTCGCAGGGCATGTATATTATGAAAAAAAAACGCGACATAGGTCGAAAAATATGATAATTCTGTTTGCGTTTACTGACCTCGAACCAATTTTATGTGATTATTGTAAAAGAGTTGAATAAAGTTTGACTTATGTGACCGTTTTGTTTCACTTAATGCGCCTTATAATCTGGTGCGCCTTATAGTCCGAAAAATAAGGTAGTTTGTACATCTATATTATTTATGTAACTGCAAATTAAATACCCCTTCTAAGGCGATAAAACTTGCTCATAGTTTGTCTGATGTAAATCTGTTGGGTTTTTTTTGTTTGCCTTTCCTTTAGCTCTTGTTTTATTTCATTATTTTTTGTTTTATTTATTTAATTATTTTTTATGAAATTTGTCAGCAACGGTTCAGGATGACGTGAGCATGCAGACAGACTTATGACAGGCTTTATTTCTTCTCGCTGTTATCATCACTGTTGCAGAGCGCCGAGGGTTTCAGCAGAACCTGATAGTCGGAGTGCACCTTCGAGGAAAGCTGTCACACAGCAGATGTGCCCCCATCCTATCATCTCAGGTCAGTCTCAAAGCTCCCTCAGCCTGCAAGCTTAACAGCAGCCGAACGTACACACATTTTACAAAGAAGCAGAAGCTTTCACAGTACAGGATCTGCTTCCAAAAATGTTCACACATACCTGTCAAAAAAGCAGTTTTAAATGTCAGAATATATCGTTTGCTTTTATGTAAATGTACCAGGCTCCTAAACACAAGGAAAACATTTGCATAATAATGATAAATTGAAATTATATGCATAAATTGAACCTAAGGCAGCATGATTGGTCACGCCTCATTAATATTTGCCTGTAAAAATCTTTACAAAAGTGAAAGCTTCTAAATGTTTATCACGGGCAACAAGGAGCTTCTTGTACCTAGCAGATGGTCGTTACTGACACTTTTTCTTTTGCTGTAGCAGACTCTTTAAAGTTTGTTGGATTTACTTTTCAGGACTTTTTTTAGCCGTTCCTCCGTCCAGTCAGACGTGTGCTTCAGGTAGTTGTTTGTAGAATACCACCTGAACTTTGCCTCTAGTTTTCTGTCGCCGAGTAAAACATGTCTCCCCTTTCTTAAAGCGGTAAAGCGACGTCACAGCATGAATTAACCTTTTTCTGCCTCTAGCGTCATGATGCATCAGCTAAGCCAGTATACAATGAATACTTAAATTCAATGTACCAGTACTACAATAATAGGATTGTGCATAATGTTGGTAAAATTAACAGTTGTTTAAAACATCATGCACAATCTCATTTAATATTGCAAAGTGTTGGAACTGACTCCGCTATTACTACATCAAATTTTGGTCAATACCTTAAAAACCATTGGTGTGTTGTCAAATGTTGATTATCTATGGTGGCCATCTTAAATTGAATCAGCTGACTCCAATAATTTATCAGTTGTAGATGTATATCCTTTGATTACGCTCTAAGAGTAAATATTACACACAGTTGACTCCAATAGAGGTGTTTGCTAAGGTTGCTTAGCTGTGATGGTCATCTTTAATAGGGTTGATTCCAAAAGTTAATCAGCTGTAGCGTCAAATGATTGATTTTTGAGAGTTTCATTCAAATCTGTCTACTAGTTTATGAAATATTTTGCTAACACTGCACCAAACACCCAGGTTTAGCATTTCCACCATCATGACGTTTCTGATAATCCACCTTTAGTCGGGTTTTCCCTCTCTAAATTCATTGATCAGATCGTTTTATTGGAAAGGCTAAAGCCAAAAAATCAAATTAGCTTCACTTCCAACACAGAATCTGAGGTGAACTTGATGTGCTACACACTGAACGCAACTCCCCCTCTCATTAGCTTTAGTTTATCCGACACTGCACAAGCAGCTGCAGCCTTGCTCAGCTCTATATTAAACAGACCATTTGTAACAAACTTCCCGTTCAGCATATTGCAATTATAGATAAATCAATTAAGCTGCTCCTAACTTGACTCCATTAATACTAATCTCGCACTGCGGTGGAAAATAAACGACCTGCTCCATCTTCTCTCACTCCTTTCTGGCACAATTTCCATCATTTCCCTTCTTTTCCCTCCATGGATGCACAGATTATTGATTATCTTTTCAGTGTCAGCTGACCTTTACCCTTTTCAAATCATTCCACAATTTATCCCCACAGTACACAAAATTATGACTTGTCACTACTATCCTAATAATAAAACCCTTTCTGTTTCAAACGAGAAACTACGGTCACACATTGACATAGTGTTTTGTTTGGGAAATGATCTAATTACAAACAGACAACTTTATGAGCGTGTAAGTAAATCAAGGGTGAAAACATATTCTGCAGATTATTCAAATGAAAACTCAGCAGTTTCAGTGCAAAGTTCTACAGAAAATACAGATTGGCATTCCCACAAATTAAAAGTCTAGGATTCCTTGAAAGAATCAGAATCTGCTTTATTGTCATTGCACTGAAGCACAACAAAATTACATTTCAGTATAGCCCATCCAAGTAAAGCATAAACAAACAGACATGGGGGGGACGGAGGAGTCTGAGGCCGCGGCTTCGTGGGAGGCGCTGCCTTTTTCAAATAGGAAAAGAGAAACACGGGGAATGGGAGGTATAAAAAAAAAATCATATCTCGCACTGTGTCCTCCTAGACAGGACAAAGTGTGAAAGTTGCAAAAAAATTACCTCAGCACAGAAACGGCAACATATTGATGACATCATGATACATATGCATGAAGGCCGACGAAGGTGTAGTTCCATAGTCCTGATAAGAGATGGTGCAGTGTCTTATTAGCCGGCTCAGCTCTGATACAGGTCCACAGATGCCCTCAGGAAGGGAGGGGGGACAGGGGCAGAGCAGAGCTTCTTGTTCACATAACCTCCAGGAAAGCTTGAGGTAGTTGACCATTTCAAGGCCGAAATGGGGAAACCAGATTCAGATAACAGTTATTCTGGGTCAGGCCGACTCTGCTTGGTTTTCTGTCTGCCTTATAGTTCTACTGGTACGTCTCAATGGCGACTTCAAAACAGCCAAATTTTGTGGTCAACACTGCTGGGCAGAGCTTTTAGCTTCTCCCAGGTCGATTCCTTCTCGTCAGTGAGTTTCAGGAGCCGCAAGTGGCCTGCGATTCTCAGAAATCGCGTCCAGCTTACGGCTCGGCTCATACTGCATCTGAGTCTGAGTGCTCACTGCACGGCACATTCCTTCACACAAGTCAGGCAGCTGCTGACGTTTTCCATATTTGTCGATATGCCAGGTAAACGCCAACTCCAAAGAGCAGAAAACCTGTTATCATAAATCCAATTATGTACACGTCTTCTCCATCCTCAACAGGCAATACGGACAGGCACACGATCTTCCACTGCTTCCAGAAATCCATCTTGTGTCCAGCTGTAAGTGTCCCGTCAGGGCAAGAGGGCTCTCCTTCGCCCTGTCTTCTCGTCGAGAAAATTTTATTAATTGCATTGAGAGACCAGCTGACCAGATCCATAATTTACAATTCAGAAGATATGTAAAGAGAGGCTCCGATGGATTCAAAGGACAAAGAGCAAAGCAGGAGCGGGAGGGAAATGTGTCCGCCTTCGTCGAGAGCAAGCAGGAAGAAGCAGGAAATAATGCATATCACCTGCAGCCTTTCATGCCCGAGTTTCATCTTCTATTAAGAAATGATAGAGTTTTAGCTGTTTTGGTCAAATCTTGACAATAATGTTGTTCACATTCTCAATCTCAGAGAATGTGTTGAGAATGACTCCCTTCCACTACCACATCAAACTTTAGGTCAACATCTGTAAAACTTATATTTTTATGTGTTTTTGTTGCTTGTTGTCTGAGGCAGCCATCAACCAGCAGCAGGTGATAATAAACACTCATCATTGCCTAAACTTTTTCTCTTGAACTCAATATTTAACTCTTTTTCTGTTCACTGTCCCTTATTTATGCCTACTTATGGCACATAAAGTGGTCAGTTGTATTCCCAAAGAGGTCTTAGCTGGTTTTAAGATCTCGTATGACTGTAGTGAGTTTTGAAATGGTTTTGTTACTTTGATAACAGCATCCTGACACCACAGAGCTCTCACATATGTCTGGTCTATCTCTCTGAAGCCATGGAAGCCCGAGCACAACAGCGCGCAGAGCGAAGGAAGGAGATCGAGGAACTCAAGAGGAAGAAAGAAGACGAAAAGCTGGCGAGTAATGATTAGGCTTTGAGCCTTTCAAACAGTGATAGTGCCACACACAAACTATTAAAATTAAAAACCTTTCAGGCTGAGTTGAAAGCTGCTGAGGAGCAAAGGCAGAGGGAGGAAGAGGAGGAGAAACGCAAGGCGGCAGAAAAAAGGAAGGAGGAGAAGAGGATGGCAAGAGAGGTGAGCTGTACCAACGAGTAAGTATACAACAATCGCATGGTCTCTGGTGTGATACACAAGATCAAAATAATGTCTCTTCAGAGGGAAGAGGAAAAGCAGAGGCAGCAGAAAAGGCATCAGGAGCTCATGAGACTGGCCCGTCAACACTACCACAGAACCTTGTTGTCACATCGAGGCCTGGCGCCATGGAAACGCCTCATTCAGTTAAGACAAGCCAGCATGGAGGTAAATCACCCGTTTATTGCAGCTGTCAGACGGCAACATCAGCTCGTCCTCAGTCCAAAGTTCCTGTTAGAAGCCCAGCGAAACCTCCAGACTCTTGTCCTCAGCGGGAATAGAATATTTATCTGGTCTAGTTCTCTGAGTTCAGCAACAGAGAAGGGAAACGTCCGATCTTGAAGAATAAATGTGGCACACAAACTACACCATATTTAATAAATCTACAACACAAATCTGTAAAAAGGCCTAGTTTGCTGAGGTTAAAGAGAGACAGACTAAACTTTGTGGCATCAATAATCCCACAGAACGTTAAACCTTCCAAATAAACAATCTCAAGTTACAAACTCGGTGATACGCGTTAGCTGCATGAGATGGGTGCCACGTTGTGCTGCCGATTATCCATGCTGCTGATTTTTTACCCATAAACTGCTTCATTCATACCCATCTGCTCATAGATGGCTCATGTTCAGGCTGCTGTTTTAATTCACCGTATTATATTACTGGTATATTAGTATTGTTTAGCTCTTTTTTTTTTGTTTATATTTTTGCTATTTTTGGATGTAACTGGGACCTTGAGTACACAATTTCGTTCCACCTCATGTACCACATGTGATGCGAATGACAATAAAGAACCTTGAACTAACCCTGCTTATGTACTTTTAAGACTTTAGTTTGCAAATTAACCTTTTTTCCCCTCAAAAAGCATAAAAAATCAGATGTTATTTTTCTTACTTTACTCATTTTTGCCTCAATTTCACGGTCCACTTTTATGCTGTTATTTTCATTAATGTTTCCAAATAACTTATAAACCTTAGGTTTTTTGATACAACACATCTTTATAAAGCTGGATTTTTTTTTAATTGGCTGATAGACCATTACTGTATCTGATCTTTTAAAAAAAAAAAAACTGGAATGATGTATTGTATTGCCTATTAGATAAAATTTGTACATAAATTCTACTAAAAATATTCAGAAAATCCCCCCAAAATTTCTAAATAGCCATTTAAAAATGCTATTCTTTGTCTTATTTTTATGACATTTCTTACATTTGTGTATGCAAAGATTAGTTTTATTTATTGCACTCTTCTCTTATAATTGTATACATGTACATGCACACCTTCTTATTATGTATGTTTTAACTGGCAGGGATTTTTTTGAAAGTCTTAAGTTATTTAACAATAAAAACAATAGGTGCACCCTTTTTATTCGCAGATAAAACCTTTAGTAAATTGATAGTTGTGACTGATGAATAAAATAAACGCCAAAAGCAACAAAAGAATATACACTCGACACCAGTCTGTGATACATTATTTAACACGTAAACTAAATGTTGCTTTTTATTGTTTCAGTGTATAAATCAGTCTATTGTTTTTATTTCATAAATATAAATTAGTGTACATTTTTGATCTCTCACTTCCTGCCAGCTTGCTGAGCGTCGTCACAATCTCTTCCTCCTGAGACAATACACTCTGGAGTGGTGGCAGTGCGTGAGAGGGTCTGTGTCTGAGAGAGAGGCGTGTGCAGACCAGCTTAACCATCATTTTCTGCTTCGGAGGAGCTTAAACTGCTGGAAAATGGTTTGTATTCCCCTGATAATACACATATAAACTGTTACTCCTGTCTGTAATCTTCTCTGCAAAGACTAAATGTGTGTTCAGGTGTACAGCTGTAAAAAAATAAAATATTTTCTTCTCTTGTCAGAGCACTCCATAACTTACTGAACAATAAGCAAATTTATTGTCAAAACTACATGGAACTAGAGAAATTGCATTTCCTGCAAAAAATGCAGTGTAGATGCTTATTGCTGAAGAATTTGCTGGAAAAACATCTGAAATTAGCTACAAAAAACATGTTGAAATGTAGCTGAAATTGAAGAATAAGCCCGTTAGCAGAATAAAGCAAAATAATGCATATTTACTGAATTAGGTTTAAATAAGCACAAATGAGCACAAAAAATTAGCTTAAAAAAGTTGAAATTAGCAAAAATCACTGAAAAGTAGCTGAAAAGACACAGAGAAGCTTAAACTACCCGAAAGAAGTGGAAGGAGATGAAATGAGTGGGGGAAAAATGTGGAATTATCTGAAAAAAGTAAATTTAGCACTAAAACAGCTAAAAGGTAACTGAAATAGAAAAAGTTGAAACTAGCAGAGAAAAGCTGAAAGGAGCATAACAAGCTTAAATGATCAGAAAGAAGTTAATTAGGCTGAAGCAGAAATTGCCACAAAAAAACTTGAATTTATCTGAAAACAGCTGAAATTAGCTAAAATGGCAACAAAAAAAAAGGGTAGAACAAGTTTAAATTAGTAGAAGAAAGCAGAAAGAACACGTTTGCCCAATTAGGCTGAAAGAAGCAGAAATGAGCACAAAAAGTGGAAATTTATCTGAAAAAAGCTGAAATTAACAACATCATTTAAAAAAACAGCTGAAAAGTACAGTAGCTAAAAAGGCAGAAATAAGCTTAAATTACCAAATGGGTGTAGGGAGTACATTTTGCTGAAAAAGGTTGAAATGGGTGCAAAAAATGTGGAATTAGCTGAAAAAGCTAAAATTATCATAAAACAACTACACAGTAGCTGAAATAGCAGAATTAGCTTAAACTTGCATACATTAGCTGAAAGGAGCATAACAAGCTGAAATTAGCAGAAAGAAGTTAGAAGAAGCACAAAAATGTTGTTAGCAGAAATAATCCAAACGAAGCACAAAACAGCTGAAACTGGCTGAAAAAAAGTTTAAATTTACACAAGGAAGCTGAAAGAAGCTGAACCAGAACAAGATGTGAAAGGAGCAGTAAAACGTTGTAAATAGAGCTAAAGATTTGAAGGATGTAAAATGAGTTCAATTCATTTTCTATGAGCAAAAAATGGCAGAAAATGCTAAATATTTCAAAAAGCTGAAGTTGCACCAATATTAAGAGTCATAGCAGGATTGTCTTGAAAGAGCTGAACATTTTGGTTGATGATTTGTTGAAATAGCACAAAAATTGTGGAACGAAAAAGATGCTGAAAAATGTACGGAAGAAAAATTGATCACAATAGTGTGAATGCTTCATAAACATTCACACAATAAAGTTGTGCTTATGTTCTACATTCATACCGTCTTTTTCTTTATTATTCGTTTCAGCTGAGAGACAAGCGGATGATTCAGGAAGAGCGAGCTGAGCGTTTTTACCGCAGACGCACTCTGAGGAGGTTTCTGCTTGCTCTGCTGGATCACGTGACCCAGGAGAGGCTGATGGAGTGGGACCGTCTGCAACAGGCACAGGAGCACAGGAACAGGTCTGCTCCATCCCTGACTTTAAAACGTATTCACAGCGTTGACAGGTCGCTGAAAAGTGGTAACTCTAAATCAATCTGTAAAAAAAAATTTGTCATGAGAAACCCAAAATGTGATGATGCTAAACGTAGGCCTGTCGTGATAAACAATAAATCGATTAATCGCATGATAAATTAAAATTATCGACCTCATTTTCATTTATCGGCTTTATCATTTCTTCGTGTCTCTTTCTTCTGAAGACACTGGATGACAAAAAGCTCAACTCCGGTGTGCTTCACTGACCCCTCCCTTTCCATTTTCTCTTTAAAATCCATTTTAACTGTCCAAAATTGTGTTTTTGGATCGTTAAAAGCAGCTAAGTTGAGAAGCTAAGCTACGAGCTAAGCTAACAGGCTGACCTCGGGGGGGGGGGGGGAACCTCCGTCTGTCGAAGCTCCAAAATTCACGGTTGAAACCTGTGCCTTTGTGTAAAAAGTTTTTTCTCTGCAAAAAGAAGCTGAGAACTTGTTTACTGATTTTTTTAATTAAAATCTTTGTGTGAAAAATGCTATGCTAAAGAGCTCAAATCACACAGAGCGTCTGCCATTTTGGGAACTGAAATAAGGAACGAGAGGCAGCCCATGTCACGTCAAGGGGCCTCCCTCTCATTTTTCTTAAAGAGACACGCTGCTCGCTCCCTCACTATCCATCCTTTGGTTCAAACAGTTTTATACCATCTGGTGGTTGAAAAAAGGTACTACACACAAAACAAATTAAACATTTCTTCTTAAACTTGACAATAATTAGTAATTATTGTCAAATTTAAGAAGAAATGTTAGTTAATAAAAAAGCCGATAAATGAAAATGAGGTCGATAATTTTCATTTATCGTGCGATTAATTGATTTGTTTATCGCGACAGGCCTAGTCATTCATTTTATTAGCATTTCATTTTTAGGTCTGACAAATAGACTTGTGAATAATAAACCAAAATATGTGATTTTTCGATCATTGATGATCAGAAAATAGTTATTTCAAGTTCAAGAATCTTTATTGTCCCCCAGGGGCAATTTGTTTCAGTCAGTAGGCACATAAAACATCCATACTAGACAACTAATTAGGTTTTTGTCAGTCCTATAAACTTGTTGAAACTTCAGCTGTTCAGGTGACCACAGGTTCCAGGTGAAAACCCACCAGCTGCCACTGTCAACAAACTTGAAATACAACTAATTACTTGTCAACCCCGAGGACCCTTTAATCCGATTTAATGCTCCGTTTCCGTCTGTTTGCACATTAGACGGATCCTGCAAAGGTGTCTCCTGGCCTGGACGCAGCTTCCACGTGTGCTGTGCAGGGAGAGGGAGCGGGACAAGCGGCGGGAGAAGCTTAGCAGGAAAATAGCTGAGGTTTTACCTGATTTCTGCTCCTATCCATCATGTGAAACCGACTAACGACGGAAAAAGTGCTGAGTCGCACAAAAAAAAAAAAAAAAAAGACACGCACATCACTCCGGAGAGGACGGATGAGAAAAATGCCTGCTCGTTTCTCAGATTTATTTATTAAAATAAATCAAATTGGTTTATAGAAAATCCACAAACACAAAACACAACCAATACAAATATGCAACCAAAGGCTTTGAGTGACTATTTGTATTTAGATGTAAATACATACAGTACAAGAAAAAAAATAGCTGTTTCTACTCATTTATTCTGATTTTTATTCACTTGTTTTTGTATTAACAATTGTGTTACTACTTTTATTTTATTGTAGTGTGCATTCAGCACTTTTGAAAGGCAGAACGTTTAAATAAATTTGACCTTTGAGTTTGTTTAAAGAGTAAAAAGCATTGGCAGTGGAAAGCAAAAAGGTTTTTATCCTCAAGCTGATATTTGCTGAGCTATCTGCTATTTGGACAGTTTAAAGCGGTTTCATGAAGGAACATGTTGACAGTTTAAAAACGGATTTATACAAATGCAATCAGCTGCTTGATTACCTAAAATTAGCCCGGTACTTAGATATTTCATTCATATTTCACAATCTGCAAGGCAAAGTAAGGCCATCAGTGTTTGACAAACGAGGTACAGAGAGCAAACTGTACATTTAGTAAGTAAATCAACAAACGCCCAGTGGTGTCGTCTTATTGTTGAAAATGTTCCTACAGCTTGAGTTCTCCTTCATGCATCGAGGCACTAAAATGTAGCAGACACACAAAGTCAGAGTTCAGGTCCAAAGGAAGACTTCTTAAGAGAAGAGTGATTCAAGCGTGGATTCAGCTGCATAGATGACATGTTGTCACATTAAAGGCAGTGAACGCATATTATCGGGGTGTGAAGCTGAAGAGTCAGAGTCTGTGCAACTCCAAGGCTGCATAGAGATAAAGTGACTCCACTGCAAACAGCTGACTGATAGAGCTTGTATGAAGTAAAGCTGCCATCTAGTGGACGACGACAGAACTACTGACAGAAGTCAAACTACATCTGAAGAAGAAACAGGCTTCAGCTTGTCTCCCATGGTCATGAACTCGGACCAGTTCCCACGCAGGCCTTGAGAATAAACACCAGTGTCCACGACGAGCCCCCAGTAAGCGCTGCGTGCAGTTCTCTCTCTCAGGGCGGCTCGCGCCTCTCGCTCGGTCACGTTGTAGCTGATATTGATGACCTGCACTAACAGCAGATGGAGCAGCCCGCCGGTCACTATACTGCTGTACCACGCACAGGTGAAACAAAGTGCAGTGCTGGAAAACACAAAGAGGTAAAGTGATAAATATTAACTGCACAAAAAAACAGGTCGATCACTGATGATCACAATGTAGCTCCTTATTTTCATACATTAACTGGAGAAGTTGCATTTCTTGTGAAAACGCAGTGTGAATGCTTATTGAAGAACTTGCTGAGAAACAGCTGAAATTAGTTTTTTTTTAAACGCTGAAATGTAACTGCAATGGAAGAACGAGCCTAAGTTAGCAGAAGAAAGAAAGGACACATATTTGCTGAAATAAGTTAAAAATAAGCAGAAATTAGCACAAAAATTAGGAAATTAGCTTAAAAAAAAGCTGAAATGAGTAAAAGATGGCTGAAAAGTATCTGAAATACAGAAAGAAGCTTAAACTACCAGAAAGAAGCAGAAAGCTGACATGAGTTAAGAACAATGTGGAATTAGCTGAAAAAGCTAAAATTAGCATAAAACAGCTAAATAGTAGCTAAAATAGCAGAAACTTGAATAATTACCATAAGTGGAAAAGAGCATAACAGGCTGAAATTTTCAGAAAGAAGTTAATTAGGCTGAAAGTAGCAGAAATTACCACAAAAACATTGAATTTATCTGAAAACAGCCTAAATTAGCTAGAAAATGCTAAACAGGTAATTGAACAGGTAGAACAAGCTTAAATTAGTATAAGAAAGCAGAACATGTTTGCCAATTTAGGCTGAAAGAAGCCAAAATGATCACAAAAATGTGGAAATTATCTGGAAAAAAAAAACTGAAATTAGCAACAACAACAAAAAAGAAAACTGAAAAGTAGCTAAAAAGGCAGAAAGAAGCTTAAATTACCAGAAGGAATTGGAAAGAGTACATTTTTGCTTAATTAGGCTGACAGAAGTTGAAAATAGTGCAAAAAATGTGAAATTAGCTGAAAAAGCTAAAATTAGCATAAAACAGCTAAATAGTAGCTGAAATAGCAGAAAAAAACTGAAACTTGCATAATTATCGTAAGGGGAAAGGGGCATAAAAAGCTGAAATTTTCAGAAAGAAGTTAATTAGGCTGAAAGTAGCAGAAATTACCACAAAAAAACTTGAATTTATCTGAAAACGGCCCAAATTGGCTAAAATATGCTAAAAGGTAGCAGATCAGGTAGAACAAGCTTAAATTAGCATAAGAAAGCAGAACAAGTTTGCTAAATTAGGCTGAAAGAAGCCGAAATGATCACAAAAAAGTAGAAATTATCTGGAAGAAAAAAATAGCTACAACAAAAAAATAATCTGAAAAGTAGCTAAAAAGGTAGAAAGAAGCTTAAATTGCCAAAAGGACGTGGAGAGAGGACATTTTTGCTGAATTAGGCTGACAGAAGTTCAAATTACCGGTAGTGCAAAAAATGTGGAATTAGCTAAAAAAGCTCAAATTAACATAAAAACAGCTAAATAGTAGCTGAAATTAAGCAGAAAGAAGTTAGAAGCACAAAAATGTTTTAGTTCGCAGAAAGAAGCACAAAACAGCTGAAAGTAGCTGAACAAAAGTTTAGATTTGCACAAGGAAGCTGAAAGAAGCTGAACCAGAACATAAGCATTCACACAATTACCAGTATTGACAACGCATAAGTTTTTGAACAGTAAATGTGTTTGAGGAGTTTAAAAGGAAGCTTTGCTCATACTGAAACTGAGTGAATAATAGTGATTCACTGGAATTATGTCGGTTTTAATTGTACGAAGCCTGGAGTAGTGCCAGCACAGACCCTTTTAACTACTTTCACTCCTTGTGTTTTGATGAGCGGTCCTTAGAGGAGCTCTAAAAAGCTGATTTAACTTCACAGAGGAGGAAGTTTGACATTCAATAGCCAAGAATGTCACAAAAAAAAAAAAGATCCATTCTATCTGGGAAAAATGTCAAAACTCCCCATGACGTCTCAGTTAAAACAGTTTCTCTGAGCCAAAAAAAAAGAGTTTTGCTCAGTTGTTGGAGAAAAAGGCCTTTTACTGATTTCTGCTTCTATGAGCTCCTGAATTATTCATGCACCTTTTAAGCAGATATTATAAAGCTGTAAATGTAAAAATGTTACTCTATTTTCTCAGTATAATTCTGAACGATACTCGAGACATGTTTATGTACTCAAGTATTGCATGACAAAGTATTCCCATTCCAAAAGAATTCCCATTTTCTGCTCTAGATATTCGTTAAGGGATTTGAAGTACTTTAATGATTGACATTTTTAAAACTTAATTTATCTTATACTGTCGCATTAGGATTTTATTTAACAAGGCTAGCTTCTCAAATCCATTCACGTGTTCAAATCTGAGGCTTTCAGCAGGACGTCTGAGTAGATACTGAACACACTTCCTTATTTTTTGTTACATAGCACCAAATTTAGACTTTAAGTTAACGTTCAGTGTGGATAACGTCTGCTATCAGCAAATACTTCAAGTACCATATTTTTTGGACTATAAGGCGCACTTAAAATTTTCTCAAAAAATCAACAGTGAGCCTTATAATCCAAAAAATACGGTAACAACAGTCCGTAAAATGTTGGATTTTTTTGTTCTCGTCACAATCCTAATGTCTGAATACATCAAATACCTGTAGTATTGGTCAAGCTGACACTTAAAGAGACACATTTATGTATATAAATGTACTAAAAAGACTATTTTAACTTTGTAGAGATGCTGTGCTTGCAGCAATTACCACATAGAAAAAAATCTGTGCAGAAAACGCTGCTGGAGGCGGTGTTGCAGAAATGTTGTAACAAAGCTTGAATTTAATTACACACTCTTTACACATTTAATATCCAACACCTTGAAACAACATGGAAAACCTGAAAAGGAAGTACAGAAGGGATTTTATTACAAATACTAAACAGGACATAGAAGTTTATTTTAGTGTTTTAATAGAAAAACATCTGTCAAAACCAAATGTTTGGCGATTAAATGTTATTAATACTTCATAACCATGACTTAATGTCTTGGGTAAAAGTTACAAACACATCTTATATTCCTGTTTCTTTTGTACCTGTATTGGTTGTAAACTCCAGGGCAGTAGATTAATGCGGTGACGAGGTTTCGCCGTGGACACACGCTCCGCAGCACCAGGCTGATGCCGTACAGGGACGTCGTCAGGAAGAAGAGGAGTGTGAGCAGGAAGCTGCGGTGATTGGCCTGTCCGACGCAGCTGTTTATCCTGCCCGGGCGCACAAGCACAGCGACGACACAAACAAGCAGACATCATTCTGAGACTCCACACGGATATCAGCGAGAGCTGATGAGAAAACATTAACTTCCTGTCATGAATGCGTGTTTGATGTTAACTTGACAAAATGTTACATTATAGCTTATTTGTGCTCAGAGTGAAGGCGGTCATGATTTAGGGGGGGAAATAAGTGACATTGACAGTTTATGACACCCACCAGACGCAGTGGTGGTCGAGACGCAGCACACAGACGCCACAGATCCGACAATGCCCCGCCCTTGGAGGCCGCGCCACCCGGCACACCGAGCACCAGTTCCTCGGGCTGCTTTCTGCCCCTTCTTGCTCCGATGACCCCGTCCAGTGGGTCGCGGTCATCAAATCATCCTGCCTGCCCCCGTTGAGGGAGGAGTCTCTGTCTGGCAAGGGGCTGTAATACGTCACCGTGCTGTGGATGGCCTCTTTGTTTGGCCGAACGACGCCAGGACCTCTTCTGGTGTGGAGAAAGGCGAGCAGGGTGAAGATGACCCCTAAACTTACAGCCGCCAACTCCACCTGTCCCACATCCCCACGCAGAAGCACCTCCGAGATGAACAGGTAATACATGTAGCCCAACGAGAAGAGCGCCAGGCTGAGGAAGAACAGCGTCCGTCCCTTCTTGCGGTGGGTGAAATAGTAATACCACAACACCAAGCCGGGCAGAGCCGTAAGAACCACCATGCCAAGCAGGAAGTGGAGCGCAGCGAGGTGCAGCAAGGCAGGAAGGAGAAGAAGAGGAGGGATGATGGACAGATCTAGTTTTTGAGCTCCGCCCCACAACCAGGGGACACGAATCCGGTCGGAGACGACTGCAGCTATCTGAGACAAGGACTCAGACTTCTGAGGCTCCTTCTTCAGAAACCTGAAAAAAATATTTAGAACTCTGTAAATAAATGGAGCCGAAACTTGACCAGAAATATTGTGACTTTCTTACTATTACTAAATCCCATCAAATCAAAAACGAGATTCAAGAAACTCATCACCAGGATATGTGGTCACCAGCATGACCTAATATTACTCTGAATATGGTTTATAAAAAAAATAATGTGGTAATTTAGTCAAGAAGCAGCCCTAAACAATCACTGATCCCCAAGTTATTATTCCTCGTCAATGTTGCTTCAGACAAATCTACAAATGTTCAACAGTTCATATCTGAAAACTGAAATAAGTTTTTTTCTGCATAGTCAGCCTTTCTGTATTAAGATCATCTAAAACTGGGCCAAAATCAGAGTCTTGAGGCCAAATGACTTTGTGACCAGTGGTTAGAGCTCAAAGTTTAAAGCTGAGACCAAGTAAAGACCAGAGCAGTAAAATCTACTTTCAGCTACTGTTCTGTTCATTTTAGATATTATTACTTATTTTTCCATTTCAATTACTGTTTTGCACCTTTCAGCTTTTAGTTAACATTTGCACCTTGTAGAGATCTAGTAGAGCGCTGTATGAATGGGTAAACGAGGACACAGATTGTAGTGTAAAGCGCTTTGAGTATCTTGAAATAAGATAGAAAGGCGCTATATAAGTACAGTCCATTTACCTTTTAGCTTCCTTTTAGCTACCATTTTAGCTTTTAGCTACAATTTTGCTTATTTTAGCTTTTAGTTTCCTCTTCATTTTGCAGCTTTTAGTTACTATCTTGCTCCTTTTAGCTTTTGCTACCGTTTTGCTCCTCCAGCAGGGCCGAGCTCAAATCGCGGCAGCGGTACTCGTACTGGCACTTCCGGTGTCAGGTGCCACTCTGCATCCGGCTTCACTGGCACCTGCCACTAGTTACTGGCGCCTGCCGCTTATTTACTGACACCTGCCGCTAATTTACTGGCATTTGCCACTAAATCCCTGGCAGGTGCCAGTAAACTAGCGGCAGGTGCCACAGCAGCGTGGCAGCTGCCAGTAAATTGGCGGCAGGTGCCAGTGAAGCCAGATGCAACATGGCACCTGACACCAGAAGTGCCAGTATGAACGCCACTGCCGCGATTTGAGCCTGCTGTCTCTCCTGCAGAGACGGTGTGCGTTTAGCTTCGCTCACCGGTCACAGGCATCGTCCAGGTCCTCGCAGTCACAGCAACAAGCTGCCACATGACTTCGCTCTCCACGTCGGTTCACATACTCGCAGCAACACAAGACCTCCTCCTCCTCCTTCGGCACCTTCTTGGCCTGCTTCTTCATGATGACGAGCACTGCGGCCTGTGAGACGTTTGAAGAAGCCTTTAGCATTGTTGTCTTTGTGCGAGTATTCTGAATAAAGTGATGGATGAGCCACAGAAATGACTCTCGCAGCTTAAATAATCTTTGCATACAGCAGATTATCAAAAGTTTCAGTGAGTTTTCGATTTAGCGGTTCCAAACTGCAGACCCTGCTCATTTGACCCAACCCATATCCATCTGCTTCCCCCCACATCTGTCACACATCTGTCGTGTTTCATGATTTACAGTAACGATGCTATCCCACCAGTACGTCTTGTTGCTTTATTTATAGCACAGATGGATTTAGGTTGAGGTGTTGTCAGAGTTTATAACAGTCACGGTCCCCCCCCCACCCCCAATCAAACAGTGAGTGCTTTATAAGAGAACCTGAAACTAGAATTCATCCGTCAAGAGTCAAACTTCTTTCTGCCGTGGGATCCCAGTTCTGCTGAGAGGATCCAAATTAGTCTTTGACCCAATCAAAGCATGGCTTGTTTACAACAGCTGTTCTTCGAATGCCTTTACAGTTGGGATTAGGATTAAGATTTATGGCTCTTCAAACCATATGTCACCCTTCATCTCTGTGTCTTCTTGTGCTCTTATGGTGTTTCTAGCATTCTTATGTAACTCTACAACTTTTGGTTCACCTATTAAATCTGTCAAAAAGCTAATTCTCACCTAGGGACTATAGGGACTTTATCTTCAGGTATAATCCATCACCAATCACACATTCCAGCATCTTCATCTTTATATCTATACACAACAGTTAGATTTATTTTCCTTTTGTTTAAAATGTTTTGTTTTTAAAAAATACTATAGTTTTTAAAATTGCAACATGTTCTGATTCAAACTGTCCAGATACCACAAACATTTGTTAGAAATAAATACAAAACTTAAACAGTTGATTGTGATATTAACAGAACCAAATAAAGTCCTGTAACAACACATATTGATTTTAAATCCATCATAACGTGTTAATAATTCCACAAATGATGCCCTGTGGCACTAATTTTATTTTTTATATATATTAAACGGTTTAAACTAATAAAATAAGCATTTAGATCAATTTAAAGCAATTGAATTTGCATGTACTTTCTTTTCATTGTTTTGGTAAATTGGATTTCAGAGGGAAAGTGTGAGTTAATGACACCAAAATAATATATAACAGATGCTCCTTATATTTTTAACTCAAAGTAATATCAGGGACAAGAAATACTCCTGATATGTATTTACCAGCGCAGTTACTTGAACGTACCTGAACATGAAGCTGCTAAGTTTCCAGAACCGACCGAGCCTAGTTACCTCCGCGCGGAAGTCACGGTCCAGGCGGCAGCAGTCGCTTCCGGCGAGTCTGGCTGTCATTCGTCTGTTTCCCGTTTTATGGCAAGCTCTCAATTCCACTAAGACACTTTTACAACGCTTCCTCACGCAAAAAATGCCGGATACGCCATACGGGGATACGCCATACCTACACTGGAGGAGCGCGCGCACGAATGTCATTTGCGCTCCCGCTGGTCTCATTTGCTCACGCGAGATTTGGATTTGCTCTCGCGAGATTAGGCATGATAATGCCGCCTTTTAATGCCGCTGTCGTGCAAAGCCTTTATGGCCACAGAGCAACAGTTATACAACTGACTTATTGATTTACATGTCTGTGTTTATGCATGTTATTAAAGAAATGACCGTTTTATTATGCCGAACTTTCAGGCGAGCGCCCCCTCTGTTGGGGGAAGAGATTATTTCCGGGATACCAAATGTGGCACAACACCGGCCCTGGAGGCCTGCAGGTTGACACCCCTGCTCTAAAGAAACTACCAAAGCCCAAGACTTCAGATTTCGCTCGAGTGAACATAATAAAAGGAGCTCAAGATCGTGACAAAGGTTCACAGATAAGTTTTGTTTCACTTGTTATGCACTGTATGTGTCTTAACTTTGTACAGCAACTTTTTAATCTGGTTTAAATTAATAAAGTCTGTGAAAATAATTAGGGCTGGAAAGGCTAGAACATTTTCATAAAGTTTGCCATAAAACATTATACTAGCAAGTTTTAAATTGTTCCTATTTATTCATTTTTTTCATTGGAAGTATGTGAATTAATTTGATTTTGGTTGATATAAATGCACATCACAAAAAAATGTATCTATAATTAGAATTTATCATAAAAAATGTTGATCTACGTTGAATTTGACCCTGAAAAATTTAAATTATTCTCCAGAAAATTTGAAATTACTTTCCCAACACTCAAAACAAAGTTGTTGTTTTTTTAATGTCATTGTTTAAGCTTTTTTTTTGTATTTTATATGTTGCGTTCTACAGAGCTGCTGCCTCTCAGCGAGCAGGTCCTTGGTTCAAACCCCGGTCCAGGGGCCTTTCTGGGTGGAGTTTGCATGTTCTCTCCGTGCATGCGTGGGTTTTCTCCGGGTACTCCGGTTTCCTCCCACAGTCCAAAAACATGCATGTTAGGCTGATTGGTAACTCTAAATTGTCCCTAGGTGTGAGTGAAAGAGTGAATGGTTGTTTGTCTCGTTTGTTTCTATGTGGCCCTGTGATGGACTTGCGACCCGTCCAGGGTGTACCCCGCCCCTCACACAGTGATTGCTGGACATGGGCACCAGCGACCCCCGTGACCCAAAATGGAATAAGCGGGTAAAGAAAATGGATGGATGGATGGATGGATGTTGCGTTCTACGCTTACGTTATCATTTAGTTTGGAGAAAAGATTACATGATTGTTTTGATATGCACCTACAATATTAAAGTACTGTATTTATTTAAGTACTTACTAACACATTTCTTTAATAAGTTATGGTTATTGTATTCCACACAGATGGAAAAGACACAAAAAATCATTCTGCTGACTGAATAGGTATATCAATAAAGCATTTGCTGTACGTAAACCTAGTAATTATTGAATTAGAAATTACAAGTCCTACTGGGATCAAGGAGGTTTATTCTCCAAGTTTATACAAGTGAATAAGTAAAATTCAACACATTTCAGAAAGTCACTTTTTTTTAGTCTAGATTTATTGTATCCCTTTTTGAATTTTGTGGATTGTTTTACGGTTTTATTTTATGCAATTTTAGATCAGCTTAAGTTAATTTTCGTTTTATGGTTCATTTCCTTTGTTTTGTTGCAGTACATTCATGCAGAAGACGGCACAGCTTTTCTCATGGATCCTGCACAAGTATCAGAGCTTGAAGACTCCAGTTGTCCTGCAAAAAAATATATACAGTAAATCAACAATGAATAAATGTTTCAATATTTATACAAACATACTACAGTTTAAGGAATAACTAGTTTTATTCATGTTTTAAAAACAATGGGGTGCTTGTCTAAAATTTCTTGTACTCAAAACTGTTAATGCATTAACAGGGAATACTTCCAGATGAGGAGACTTCATGGGAAAACAGACTGGACAACTGTTAAATGCAAAGGGGGAATTATGTGCCACCCTGTTCAACAGGATGGAAGAAGCTGTGGCATCCTTGTTGTCAAAGTAAGACGAGAACGCTTTGTTTAAATCATATGCATGCGTACATGTATGCAAAATGTTAGTAACTAGTATAGGTCAATTAAAATTATATGAGTTAGTTCAGCCAGACCGTACGCGTTTGTGTACCTGGAGAATAAATAATCCAGAGATTCTTAATGGATTGTGTGGTTGTTTAACAGAAGAACTGGGGTCATCATGGGTTTTGTATTGATAAATGTGTCTTCCAATTTCAAATTTTGTGATTTTCACATCTTTTTATATGTGTGGATGTTATCTATAAAATATGTCAATTGCAAAGATGTGTTGCATTATTATGATTTTAAAAATAGTATCTAATAGTAATGTTTTGTTTTAGCTGGCAAAAGCATTGATGGAAACCTTTTCCATGGATGCCAGATGTGAAATTTGAAACGTCTAAAAAGGCTATTAATCCAAAGTGCCAGAAGAGACCTTGCTCTTCAAATCCTTGATGCAGCATGGTATCCAACATGCACCTCTTATGTACAGCATAGAAATGTATTATGTATCAATTAAATTGATTTTGTTCTCTTTCTTCTAGTGTTAGATGAGCACAGTTGTGCCATGTGTGCTGCCCATAAACCCCCAGTGTCTGGACCTGCAATAACAGACTGGGTGAGACCATGTGAGCAGTCGGGTGTGTATTTGTAAAAATTGAAAGGTGTAACTATGAGTAGGCTGTCGCCTTCATGCTTGCTCAAGATGAGAGTTCTGTGATGGACTTGAATTCAAAGCAGTCTGCTGAGCAGTCCTGAGATAAATTATGTGAAATTATTTTGGATATATGAATATTTCTGTTCAGTGCCCTCGGACGACTTCTGTTGTGACTTGGCGCTATATAAATAAATTGAATTGAAATAAGCAAGTAAACACCCTAAGCAAAGGATTATAATATGAACTTTATATATATATATACTTTAACAGATCCAGTGTGACGACTAACAGATGGTTCCATGTCCAACGCCTAAATCTAACTTGCACAGTTTATCAAAAAGCCAAGAAAGGAACATGGAAATGTCAATTGTGCGAGTAAAGCGCAATGTCTGAAATGTGTTTAATATTGTTAGAACATAATGTTGTAGTATGACATAATTGGATATATTCATACATTTTTCACGAGTTCTTCATCTTTCTGACTGTGTAAATGTCGTGCATGAGCATGAGTTTAACGAAAATGTAACGAGAGAGACGTTAATTATCTTTGACCCATCAAATGAATGCGGTCATTTATTTGCAGAATCAAAGTTTAACATCAAACATTTACATTAATTTGGCAAAATATGAAAACAATAACAATGGCAAGTTCACAGAAAGTTGGAACAATACGGAGATTGTCCTCACTTCTCAGCAGAACAACAGACATCAATCACACGGCGGTGATTGAGAACTTTGCTTCAGATATTTCTAAAATATCTGTAATGATTTTAGGAGAAGGGAGAGTTTAAGATGGAAAATGGAGATTTATCTTACAGAGAGATGTGTGAGGGAGTTTATCTGTGGGACCAGAACAACACGCTCTTTGGGGAATCAGCTTGGCCACGGTACGCTTGGTCGAAAATAGAACCTTTTACCTTGCAGATGATAATCAGCGTCGGTGCGGAGTTCCTTTCTGACTCTTTCAGCGTCTCCATGAGGACAGCCAAACCCTTAGAGAGTCGTGCGAGGTTATCCAAACAGAAGTTGTAACTCCCAAAATCCTCTCTGCATCCTGAGCTGCATCAGAGAGTTTTTCATCTCTCTTCTCCAGGAGAACTGCCAATCTTTGTAACTCTAACTCTTAGCTCTTTAACTCTTTTAACTCTCTGGGGAGAACCGGGAAGTTGCCACATTTAAATGAGTTGACTTCCGGGTCATTTTAGAGCTTTCTGATTGGTGGATGGACCAGATCAGAGGTGTGGTTTGTGATGTAAGGTGTTATCAAAGTCAAGGGCAGAGAATGAGATTGCTTAAAACAGACAGAAAGATTATTGGAGAAAACGAGACTTCGTGGAGCCTCTACTCTGATTATCTGCTGTAAAGATTAAACATGACATTTCTTCTCAGTAAACATTTTAGTTGACCGAAGCCTGAACT
This sequence comes from Nematolebias whitei, assembly GCF_014905685.2. NCBI lineage: Eukaryota > Metazoa > Chordata > Actinopteri > Cyprinodontiformes > Rivulidae > Nematolebias > Nematolebias whitei. The sequence continues at coordinate 29,519,387 of NC_056517.1, forward strand.
TTAACATACTTACAAATTTGCTCATTGAAGACAGAAAAATCAAGAAATGCATATTAACCTGATTTCTTCTTTGAATGAGGAATAAAAATCATTACTTACTGTTTATGTAAATAAAATGAGTAGTTCTCTTCAACCTGTAAACATTGAGTGAACTAACACAATTTGATTATCAAACATTTGTAAAATAGTAATGATCATAGAGAATTGTCTTTTCTACTTGATTACTTCAAGAAAGAAAGTCTCCAGATGGCTCAAACTGTATTTCTGGATGCAGATCAATGAAATAACAGTCTCTGTCCATCTGGTCAGTTTTGACATGGGCCTAGTCCACTACAATGTTGTGGAAAAACTTAAATAAAATCCTGAAAACACTTTCATGCTAAGACTCGACACAGTGGAAAAGGGTGAAAGTCCTGCAGACCGAAAAGAGGACTCAACCATCTGGCTGAGGCGAATGTAGGCCTCAAACCAAGCACCCACAATGATTACGCCCATGAACTCTGAAAGAAATCAACCCTAAATCTTCAGCATACAGCAGCCGAGGATGGGAGAAGTTTTGCAACCGTCTTCACGTCCACCTGGCCGAAACTGACACTCCTTATTTGGTAGGTGCTCTGGGACAATGTGCTGGGATGAAAGTTTTCCCCACAAAGTGAACATGTTAATGTTGAACGAGTAGATAGATGGAGACAAACCTACAGAAAGTTTTCTGCTCAGATGGTAGCGGTCAGCTTCAGCTTCTTCTGAGATGTGCCAGGCACGTACAGCATTGTAATGGGTAACAACTGGACACTGCGAGCCTTCGCCCGTTTAATGGACGGTTTCTCTTCATAAAGATAGCTTCTTTTACTCTTAAACCAGCATTCCTCTCGATCCAGAATAAGAATCTCAAACTGGGTTATTGACACTAAACTAGGAGCTAACACCAGCTAAAATCATTTTAGCTAAACACTAGCTAAAAGTAGAAGGCTAGCTAAAGAATAAAAGGCCAACTAATGGGCACTTTTACCAAGAGCACTTTACTCAAATAAAATTGATGTGTGGTTTAATCTACATTAATTGCATATTATACACACAAAAGCCTCCAAATTGTTCTTTAATTGAACTTGGCCCCACCCCCAACATGCTCCCAGAATAACTGATCAGAACACCATACCTGTCTAAAGATTCACCATTTGTCCCCTTAAACTCTCTCCAACTTTAATTAACTTTAGTCTCAAAGTATCAGTAAAATTTCAAAGTTGATCAGTAAATCCAGGGAGGAAAATATTTAATAGCTTCATGTACATTTCAATACATTGAGAAATGCTACGAGTTAAAGTGTAAAGAGGAAACGAAAAATTATACATCCAGGAGAAAATAAAATCTTGCATGATGCGCAAAACTGCAGACAAGGTGGTTGGTTTCCACCCTGCATGTTAAAAATGTAGTAAGTTGTGCATCGTTTATCAAAAATTAAACATTGTAAACATCAAAACAGGCTAAGAACCTCGTGATCACCAGGCACCAGTGACATTTAAATGATCTCGTATCAATAGCACTAAAACCAACCCAGTACCGACAATGCACACAAGTCAACTACACAAAAAATGAAAAAAGGCAAATGTCACAAAACAATTAGAGATTAGACAAGTCTTAGTGACTGATTCAACAGTTTATTAGAAACCAATAAAATTCAACTCACAAGACACGTAAAAATTAAGACATTTTAAATATTAAGTTAAAAACTGTAAAATTTACAGTACCTGTAGTTTCTTGCACATGGCACAACACAAAGCATTGACAAAATTTAAAAAAAAAAAAAAAAAAAAGGCAAAAACAAGAGACCAAACCTGCTGCTTCATGTGCAGCCGATTCTGATTGAACATCATCCCAGCAGTCAGTTTGCAGGTTTAAAATAAAATTTAAAAAAGCATCCTGGCATCTGTTGTGCAATCCTTGGCAACACATGGCACATCTGGGGAAGCAAACAGAGCAACATCCTGTGGGTGGCGGGGACTTCCTCAGAGGCAAACCGTCTCAGTGGCTCAGTTGGGTTTCCACACAAACTGGTGCAGGTAAATTCAACGACGTGCTGCCGTTCGATTGGCCAAAGCAAAGTTCTTCTGGAGCACCATCAAGGAGGTGCGGAGCTGTGGAGAACAGGAACCCATTTTAGGCCTTTACAAAACAAAACCTGAAGCATTTGAGAAATTAGATTGATGAAAGAGGAAAAATAGAAACAAGCCTAATTAAAAATAGACAAAAAAAAAAAAAAGTACTATAAAAATTCCAGTCAAATCCTTCTCTACAGCTTAAAGCGTTTACCATCTAAAGTAATATTTCAGATATTTTGAAGCAATGTATGATGAGATAGGTGAAGCTTTGAATCATTTTATTTTGAAGTTCAGTTCTGACAGGGTTGATGAGGCAACAGCTAGTCAGAGTAACGTCAGGACATGCTGATACAATATCAAAGTGCCATCCACAACAGGCAAGACATTGCTTATAATCCGTTACAGAATCTCACTTAAAAATGTTATTTAACATATGGAATCGTTTGATCAAATTACAGGTAAAGGAGTCGCCATGAGGACCACTGACAGAAAACGCCACCATCTTGAAAATGGCTCTCCTCGCCCTCGGTACCAAACACACACCAGGATCCCTTCAGCTTGCTTTGGCAGCGTGGAAAGGCCAAATTGTCATAATGTTATGGCCGATTGATGCAAGCTGTGGAGTTGCAGCCTCACCATCTCACCTGTTCTAAAAGATTAATGGAGTCTTGGAGTACAGTTTTCAGCAGACGCATGTCCTCATTGGTCCTGAACCTCGGCCCCTGTTTGGGACCGTATTCAGGCGTGAAGCTGTAAACGGAGACAGACGGGTAATGTTACATTTGCTGCATGAATACAGCAGAACAGACAGCGAGGTGAAGAAAATGTAAGACAATAGCTGCCGCAAGATGCTTCTTACATAACCACATTCAGAGAGACTGAAAAGAAAGTTTGTAGCGAGTCGGCAGGAACTCTCCACTTTTCCCTTGTATAGAAGCAGTCCACATACAGACACAGTCTTCCCTCCTCCCACAACGAGACAGTTTTCAAAGCGCTCACATCTCCCTTTCATTCTGTGAACAATCCACTGAGTTTCACAGCGGCTGACCTGGCTTCAAGCCTTTCTTTCAGTCGATGCTTTGTGGTCAAGTACATACGGTGGGCCACGTCCTCCATGGCCCACAACTTGAAGAACAGGCCCAGATTCAGCACCATCAGGATCAGCAAACTGAAAGAGGCACAAAGGGCTGTTTAAAATGCACAAGTTAGAAAAAACAAACATCTGCAGCTTTTTAAGCAGTTTCAGATCAGCTTACATCACACTCATGCAAGCCACTATTGTAGTCGTGTTCAACCTGTACGGGCCCGCCATATCCATGGGGCCTGCATTACATAAAAAGTTAGAAATACATTAGAGTTCAATTTTCACAATCCAACAGAAAATTTAAAAACAAGTTTAAAATTGATAACTTTAGTTAACACGGTTTCCCCATTAACAGGAAGCATTTGGCAACCATCTGAAAAAAGGTCTTGCAGTGTGTCAAACCTAATAACTTTCCAGCCTTCACTTTTTAACTTTTAAGCCTACTTTACATAAAACTGTGTGTAACCATAAAACAAAAAGGCGCCGCTATGTAGAAAATGTCTGCAGCACAACACGGACAATGTGAGCACGTGCAGACGGCACAGCAGTTAGTGCAACATGTGCAGTAGTTGTGAGACTTTGTCAACTGCATCGGTTTTAAAAATTTTAAATTCTGATGCATTTTAAAGATGCTGACGCCTCAAACTGCAGAAATAAGACATCAGAAAATAAAATCTTTGTTCAAATCCAACAAAATGTTACATTTACTTCAGAGGTTTAATTAATATCAGTACCCATCAGAGGTACAGGACAGGTTGAACAACTGGGAGATGAAGTTAGAGAGGCCAGACCGAGATGATTTGGACAAGTCCAGAGGACGGACACTGGGTATATTGGTAGACTGATGTTAGAAATGCAGCCGCCAAGAAGAAGACCAAAGAGATATATGATTCAGTTCGAGAGGACGTGGAGGTAGGGTTGGGGGATTTATCGAATATACTCGATGTATCACGAGATTTTTCTATTTACGATGGTTAAAATGGCTTTTTCGCAACCATCGAGTATTAGACTTTAAAATCTTTGTAGTTTTTTTCTCCCGTCTGCGCCTCCAACTTCACACAGCCGCTCACCCGTGCACGATACCCCCACCTCCTGCTTCTCCAGGTGTGTGTGATGGGTGGGTAGCACAAGTAAACAGGGGAGCAGTTTAGCTGCTGTGCAAAAATAAACACAATGGCTGTTATTTGGAGATGGTTTGGATTTAAATTGTCATATGAGCAGCAGAAAAAAATGTTTTCTGTAGACAATGCTGAAATCAAGTCCCGACAACAGGTCAGAACTAGGAATCTTTCACCATTTAAAACAACGCTGTAAGTTATAAGTTGGTGCCGACTGCTTTTTCAGACTCATTTCCTGAGACAAACCACGGGTCAAAACTCGTTTATTAGCCATGCTTTGCCTTATGAGGGGAACAGTGAGAGATGTCCCAACTTTAACAGCTTATATCAAAAACACGCTCCTTAGTGGCCAACAAGAAAGTTAGCCGTCTTGTTAGCCACTAAAGGCCGTGTCTTCGATATGATAAGCTGCTGATTTATTGATGTGGCTCCACCTCTTGCTGCAAGACTTGAAAATCTGTGTAGTTCTTTTTCTGCCTGTCCAACTTCACACACGCTTACTACCAACGCTGTGAAGGCGGTGCAGCTGAAGAGGATTATTATTAAATATATGTACAGTAAATAGTTTTATTTTTTATGTTTAGTAGATTTACAGCTGTTTGTTAATAAATGTGCCTGTGACAATTGGGACAAAGCTTTGACTCTGAAATATATTTATAGAAAGAAAAAAAAATTAACTCAATATTTATAAAGGTGAGCCTCAGGACTCGTCTATAAGAGAGACCTGTTGTTAAATAACGATAAGACAAACAAAAGCATATAAATTGAAATAAATAAATGGAAGAAAAATTATATTTAAATTTAAAAAAAAATTTTAAAAAGCTGCATTTTAAAGAGATGTAAAATGGTAAAAATACGAACATGTCTGCATTGGTTTGTGCCATGAACTTAGCAATGTTTGAATATTGAGATATACATCGTATATTGAGATTCATCTTAAAAATAGAGATATTAATTTTGGTCCATATCGTGCAGCCCTACATGGAGGTAGTTGGAGTGAGGACAGAGTGAAATGGAGCAGGATGACTTGCTGTGGCAATCCATGAAGAGGGAAAAGCCAAACGAAAAAGAAGTACCTATGTTTCCGTCTCTTGGTTCAGGATCTTGCCCGTACTGCTTAATGGGCTTGATGTGCTCCGATAGAGTCCGGCTGAACGTTCGCCGCCTCCTCCGGAGTCCTCCAATCTTTCCTGGCTCTACTCCCGTTTGGGTCATCTCTGCCTCCTCCTCCAGCAGTTCTGCTTCTGTAACATATGAACCGACGGGGGAGATGATGACCAGGTAGTGAGTAAAGTGACAATTAGACGTGCACAAGGAGCTCCAAGCTGTCAGGTCATGGGAGCACTAGCTTAGTCAGGGGGGAGCAAAACAAAATATTATAAAGATCTGTACAAACAGCCTGTCAGTAACACTGAATTGCTTTAAATTGGGGGGGGGGGGGGGGGAGCAATAGTTCTGTTTCAAGCTATTAAAATGTAGCTCCATGGTTAAGATCTTCATTGATTAGGGGCGGGTTATTGCAGTTAGTGTCAGCACATGTAGCTACTACAAAATAAGCAGGTCAAGTATTTTAGTAATAAAAATAATCTCAACCTAGTTCTCAGGTACTTTTTCCTCCTTTGAGCCATCAATGATTACACAAACTAAACTTTTGAAGCCCGTTCTGCAGTCTTAACTGCATTTTGAATGTTGCAGTTTCCATAAGTTCAAAATATACCATGGATGCCTCGCAACACTTAAACGCACAACAGCGTTCCAACTTTGTTTACAGCACAGCAAGATCTTATACTTTAATCCAATATGGCCCTCATGAGGATTAAAGAATGTTTTAAAACTTCTTCCTTCCTGCCACCCATTTTCCTTCTGTCCTACATTTACATCTCAACTTATCTGCTTTGGCTCAATTTTGCTCAGTGAGTAAGAGATCAAGGGTTCTCCATTTTTCCTGGTCTACAGTTGGAAAGGTGAAAACTTGTCCATCGTTTTTGCTTACGAATAAACTGCCTCATCTTTAAAAAAAAAACATGTTGCCTTGTATCTCAACCGATGCCAGATGGTGTGATATGTCAGTAATTAATGTTTTCTGTTTAAATATCAATGGCGAGTATACTAAACTCCAGCTTCGCATGATGTGCATTCAAAGTGGATAGTCGGAAAAAAGAGCCAGACAATATTGCTCTTTATATTCCCTTTGTCCTGCCTGCAAACACAGCAGTAATACGACTCACTGCTGCAGAGCTCCATGTGTCAGAGGAAACCGTTCAGATCAGATCAAATCGCAGGCAGAGGACAAACAGGAGAGGACGTGCTCGTCTGCCTCTGCAGTGTGCAGGCAACACTTTATGAAACTCACCCAGCTGTCTGAAATTATCCTCGATACCGCTCCAGGAGTTTTTTGTAATGAAGGACTTGATTAGGCCCCATGTTGGTTTCCTGTACTTCACATCAGTGTACACCCTAAAACACAGGAAAAGTTTTAATTTCAAGTCAGTACTAGTCAGTGAAAAAAAATAAAATCAAATAAATAGAGGCTTTAATGATAATTTCACCTTAGTCGACATTTCCGCTTGGAGATGCCTATGATGTAGTACCGGTTTTGTGTGTAGAAGTAGTCATGATAGGGAACGTCATGCGTGTAAACCTCTGAATCAACTATGTAAAACTGACCCTCCTTGGATTCTTTGTACAAAGTCTGAGAGGCAAAGAAAGAACCAACTAGAAAATTTGCATTTCCTGTGAAAATGCAGTGTGAATGACAATTGCTGAACTTGCTGAGAAACAGCTGAAATCTACAAAACATGCTGAATTGTAGCTGAAATGAAACAAGCCTAAATTAGCAGAAACATTTGTTGAATAGTTTTAGATTAGCTTTAAAAAAAAAAAAAGCTGAAAATTAGCTGAAAGGGCAGAAAGCTTGGGCTTAAAGCAGGAAGTGGAATAAGCTGAAATGGGATAGAAAAGGTGAAATTACATGAAGCTAAAACTAGCATAACAGCTAAATAGTTGAAATTATCAAAGCCAAAACTAGCTAAACATAAGCTTAAATTCCCATAAGTTAAAAAGATTGAAAGTAGCAAAAATTTTTTTTTTTTTTTTTTTTTTTAAAGCTAAATATCTAGCTGAAAAGGTAGAACAAACTTAAATTAGCGCAAGAAAGAACACATTTGCCCAAATAGGCCGAAAGAAGCACCAAAAAAAAAACAAAAAAAAAAAAAAAGAGAAATTATCTGAAAAAAGATAAAATTAGCAAAAATAAATAAACAGCTGAATAGTAGCTTAAAAAGGCAGAAAGAAGCTTAACAGAAGGAAGTGGAGAAAGCATAATTTTGCTCAATAAGGCTGAAAAGTAGAAAAGAGTGCAAAAAAGTGGAATTAGCCAAGAGAAAATAAAATGAAGCTAAAATTAACAAACAGCTAAATAGTAGAAGCCAAAACGTGCATATATAAGCTGAACAGAGCAAAACACACTAAAATTAGCAGAAAGTAGTTTGAAGAGGCAGAAAAAAAAATGTAGTTTGTAGAATTTGAAAGGAGCACAAAACAGATAGAAAAAATAACAAAAAAAAACAACTGCTGAAAAGTTTATAGTTGCAGAAAGAAGGTGAACCAGAACAAAATGTGAAAGGAGCAGTAAAACAGATCTAAAGATTTCAAGGATGTAAAAATGAGCTTAATTCATTTTCTATGAGAAAAAAAAAAATGTGACAAAAGGCTAAATATTTCTAAATATTAAAGTTGCACAATACCAAAAGTAGCCTTCTCCTGAACGTTCTGATACATTTGTTTTAAATACCACAAAAATTGTGGGGGGAAAAAAATTAAACACAGAAGACAAATGGATCACAGTGTGAATGCTTCATAAGCTGCGACAAACCGTTTAAACCAAAAGCACAACTGTTCTTGAGACACACCTGGTTCTCCGTAGCAGTGGAGAACTTTCCGATCAGCGGGTTGCTGATGGTTATCGTGTAGTTTAGGGTCCGCTTCATGTTTCCTGAGGCGTCCTTTTGCCAGGTATTAAGACTGGGATCTGAAGGCACAGAAGCATAAATATCAGAAAGCAACAAAGTTAATTTCTGGAACATGGGAAAATGAAATAAAAAGGCCTTACTCGTTATCTTACGAGCGTTCATAAACTTGCGAGTGAAGCTCGAGTCGGTGAAGAGCAACTCAAACATTTTGTTTGCACTTATGTGGAAAATCCTGTTGAGATACAGCCGACCCGGCACCTCAGACAGACTGAGTCGTTCCTCTGTTGGTGGGCAGAAAGAATATTAAACTTGAAGAGAAATGCCAACGTCATACGCTCCAACATCGACTTTAGTCCTCTCACCTTCTTCTATGCTTTCGGAGCCGCTTTGCTCAGAAACGCCGTTCTCGTTGGCGTTGAGGTCAAGAGAGTTCGAGGAACGTTTAGAGATTCTTTCTGGCGCGAGCCGGTCCTCCAGCGACAGAACGGGACTGCGCCGCATGAACTGAGCGTTGCGAGACTCATCCTGCAGGAAACAAGATGGCATTTAAAAATGCAGTAGAATTTAAAAATAAAAAAAATCAAACACGCAACTTTTGATACCGTGTTAGTTTTTGGTGAGATGACAGGGGAGGGGAACTCCTCTCGAGGTGACGAGCTCTCTACAGGCCCAGTGTCCATGGCAGGGAGGCGAAGGGATTGTGGTCGCTCCAATTTCACAGAACCATCATCCCCAGCAGGCTTCTGTGGTGGGCTGCAGGTACACAACCAGGTTAGTATTAGAGCTGCATGATATTAGGAAAAACACAATTACTATGATGAATATTGCAACATTTGTAAGGAACCCACATGTTCCGTCAATGTTCATAACACTCCCATGTCTGAGCTTTAGAATGGGGTACATCAGATAATGTGCTTTTGGCATGGTCTGAATGAATAATTATTTTTCATATACTTGAACTGCACATTAATTTGTGCAGCCAATATAAAAAGGTAATAAATTACTATTCAAGTAGAACTTTGAGTCGTGGACTCAACCACACCTCTTAATCACTTGGCAGGTTCACCTATTCATGTTCTCATATTCCCCACTTCTCCCTCAGCCACTCATCCTTACCTCATATCCCTTCTTATCTCAACTCATTTATCATGACTCAGTCCCCCCCCCCCCCCCCATCGCTTATCGATCCCTCAAAATGAGCCCAAACCACACCCTCAGCTCTAAAGAGACCAGCACATCTACATCATTGCGACTTGGTCCTATGCCTGTAAAAGCTAGCAGATGTGCAAGACAAATTTCTGATGAACCACTGGATGGATGTTAAAGAAACCCAAAGTAACAATAAGCCGTCCATCTAGAACAGATTACCTTTTAAACATGGCCACCTCAACCAACTAACCCATACATGGCTGCATCTGACACATTTACATATATTAAGCTAAAACTGTGTAACCGAAAGTCATCAACCAACACATACTCCAAGCACCAACTGATCTTGAGATTATTGTATAACCAAAATGACTGACTCCATCCCCATTAGTCTAAAGCCGACATGGTGGGTGATAAGCAGGACTGTTAGTAATTTTAAAGGAAGTGCTTACCTGGTCTGCATGTTTGCTTCTGTTGATAACTGTAAACTCTCCATCTCTTCACTGGTCAGACCCAGATCACACCCATAGTGCTGTTTAACCATCTGCCACACCTCCTGGCTGGTCAGGGGCTGAATTAAAGGAGGAAACTGTGTGAAGACAGTTCTGCAGCAGGTGCAGGTACCCTGGGAACGTGTGACGTCCACCAGGTGTATAGTCATCTCCACGGGAGACGGTTAACAAACATTACACGAATGTCTTAACCCATAGCAAGAGCAGGTCAATATATTTAATAACAACCTGCGCTTGGGGCACTTTAAAGGCTGCAGGTTTTTCTAAAAACAGCTGGTTTCACATTAAGAAGAGTCGATGTTTTGTTGTAGATTTGTGGATTCCGGCAGGAAAAACAAAAACATTTGGACTTATTTACTGTGTTTTAGCTTAGTTTTCCTTAAAACCCGACAAAGTTTGTTTGCTCGCGGTTCCCCTTACCTGTCAGAGAACATGTCGCCGCAACTGTCCGCCCCAAATATGTACCGTGAACGCAGCGCGCATCCAGGAAGTCCTCGGTTTAACACGCGCCGCCCAGCCGGACTACATATTAAATACAAGCCTTCTTCGTGTAGAAACTACGGTTCGGTTCGGGGTTTTGTTTGTTTTGGAGCGACCCCCGCTGAGAGTTTCTGCTCTGGTCGGTTTGACTGCAGGTCGTCGTTAATCAGCCGTCGGAGCCACACCTGGAGAGGTCAATGAACTCTGGTTTACCCGCACAGGTGTTCACGCGCCGCCAATCAGACACGCCCCGCCCCTGAGAGCGCGCTGCAGATAGGTTGTGACATATTTAAAAAATAAAAAATACAGTAAAGTCCAACCTGACTTTTTAATCAGTTCTCAAAGAAAACATGCAACCGTTCTTACTTTCTGTTTAGAGAATTTCCATCCAGACAGTAAATTAAAATTAAGCTTTTTTTTTTTTTTTTTTAAATCAAAATCAAAGTTGTTTTTTTACTGAATTCAGTTTGCATAATTTCACCCTCTTTGAAATCTATAACTTTATATTTCCCCCTTAGATTATAATTTACAAAGTGAACATCTGATTAACTTTGAGTCAAGTCAGTCCAAGATTTTTAGCAAAACACTAAAATGGCTTTTTTTATTTTATTTATTTTTTTCTTTTTATTATTATTATTATTATTATTATTATTATTATTATTATTATTATTATTATTATTATTATTATTATTATTATTATTATTATTATTATTAAAGTGTTTATTTTTGTAATCCATTATTATTATTATTATTATTATTATTATTATTATTATTATTATTATTATTATTATTATTATTATTATTATTATTATTATTATATATATTTTTTTTTTTTATCTCAGGCAGTTTCACAGACACTAAAGCTAAATTTAATGAAGTAGCTGAGTCATTCTCAATATGCACCCTGAGCGTGGACAAATGTCAAACAAGTTGGACAAAAAACAGTTACAACTCATTTCTTATAAAATTTCAATTCATGCGTTTCATGAAAGGTGGAGAGCAATATGCATTACTTTAAAAAAAAAAAGGAGTCCTAACAGTGTAATCATTTATCCTTTTCTTGAGATTAGTGTTCAAACGTTAAAGCAAGCAATGGGTCAAAGTAGACCATTTTCAGTGTTACACTTTCTCCCACAAAAAGGTTTATCCATTTTACTTGAACCAAATGTTTGTTGAAGATCAAACTAGCTAAATCATTACTTTAATATTCCTTCAAAGATAACAGTTGAACCATTTGCTTCATTCATTCACTTGAACTCAACTTTTAGACTTTTTTCCTCCATTAATCTAACGGGTATTTTCCCTCCAGCGTTGTCTCTCTGGGTCTTTTTAACTCGTCTCGCTGCACACATTTTATCTTAAACCTTCTGAATAAACTAAAATGTTTTGCATGTGCCAAAGTGAACAAACCCGAGTTTGTTCTGACAAATGCCTCTTCTCACTCTGTACTGTGTGAAAGGTGAAAGCCGAGTTAAACTGTGCCCAGGACACGTCTGGGTAAAATCCTCCAAACATGTGTCCTCAGACTATGAAACAAACCGATTTGAGAGCAAACCCTGCAGCAGAACACCGATAACCTTTGCAGACAACATGCGGTTGAGACGGTTTGAACTTTGACCCCGATAGATAAGTGCTTTTTGAATCAGACCTGCTGATGCATCCGTATTTTAGACAAATGTTTGAGATTCAAATACAAGAAACAAAGTGTGCAAATGATTAGCTTGAATAGTTAGGAATAGGGACTTACTATGTTCATCAAAGTGTTTTGCCACATGCGATAAACACTTTGATAGCTTCTCTCTCTCGCTGAGAAGGAAGTGAAGAAGAACTGAAGGACATACAGAGAGATTAACGGTGTTTTTGTGTTTGATCATTAATAAAATGTAGATACGCGCTTTAGAATGGCAGCTTTTTTTTTAGACCTTCTCAGTATTTGTGCAGATCTGGATGGCGTTAGGGATCAGTCGAGCTATTTTCTCTCTGGATATACTAGTGATGTCTCGAAGAGTCAACATGATCTAGGAAAAAAAAAAAAACATTAAAGGCTTGTTGCCAACATCCGTGTCAGCAAAATTAAGAAGAATAATAATAATCACGATGGTGCTTTATATTAACATTACGTGGTCATTAGATTGTGTGCAACGATGAATCCCTGCCCGTTTTGTCCCCACAGTCTCATTACCTTCGTTCCACGAAACACATTGCTGTAGAAACAGACCCAGTTCATTGAGAGGTAGAGGCGTCCCTGAAGGAGGATGTCTCTCTGGAGGGCACACGGGTAGTCTGAGGAGACGCAGCAGGTAAAACACACAGATGAAGAGCATTAACACACCACAATGCACTGTTTACTACTTGCTGCAAGGTAATTAGAGAGAAGAATACTCTGGGAATATAAATAAAAAGACAAATGTATGCGTTTGCTGCATTGGTGGTTTTAGTGTCAGCAGTGATCTCTATAAAGTGAGTTTACAGGAGGTTTTTGCTGCTTACCCAATATAAGCATCTCTGATTCTGGCAGTTCTTTGAACAGCCTCCTGAACTCCTCCAGCCTCTGCTTGTAGCTCTGCAGAGGAGCCTGAGGCACCGAAAGACACGGCCCTGGAGTTTCAGAGCTCTGATTTAAAAAATTACATTAAAAGATTGGGTTATTATTGATGCAATATAGTTTCAATAAGTTTATTATTTTTTCCTTTTTGTGTGTGTGGTGGGAACAAGTTCAGTGTATTATCTGACAAAGATTATTCTAACCAGCCTTTTTGGGTTTTGCTGTTTTATCCGAACCACAAGAGGGCAGTGAGAAAGTTTCCAATCACAGGTTACTTTAGAAATGCATGACTAGATAGAAGAAAGAAAATGATTCATTTTGCCCATTGCTCAGATTTAAGGATCAGTATTGACAGTAATGAGTTTATTATTGTGGTTTTACTTCTTCCTCTGAGCTCAGCCTGAGGTCCACCAGGGATGAACTATCATCATCACTGCCCACTCCTGACCGGTTGGATTCCTGGTCCATCGAATCTGCTGGGCTGCTCAGAAACAAACAGTTTGGATTATAATTCGGGCAAAGGTTGGGTAGAAATATTAGTCTCAGAGCTCTAACGGATGACAACATTTTTAACAGCAGAACTGAAAAGCTTCACAAACGTGCATTTTCTGGAGAGAAAAATAATAAATAAAATTGCATTTCAAATATTTGTGGGAAATTGTTGCAAATATGTTAAGTTAAACAAGCAGAGCAAAATAAAGTTGACAAAACAGCAGCTAAAAAAAAAAAGGCCAAAATGAGAAAAAGTAGCTTGAACAAATTAGCTAAACCTTATTTCTAACCTACAAAGCTCTCAACAACCTAGCTCCATCTTATATTAAAGATCTTATTGTTCCATATTTTCCTAACAAAGCACTTTTCTCTCAGACCGCAGGCTTACTTGTGGTTCCTATAGTTTCCAAAAGCAGAATGGGAGGAAGAGCCTTCAGTTGTCAGGATCCTGTCTTGTGGAGCAAACTTCCAGTTTCTGTCCGCGACGCTGACACATTGTCCAGTTTAAAGACTTTCCTTTTTGATAAATCCTATAGTTAGGGTTGTTATGCTGCAATAGGCTTAGACTACTAGACGACAAATTGCCCAAATTTCTTAAAATTAATTGTTAAAATTTCAATAGTTTTCATTTGATACCATTTCTATCTTACGTGATTCTTGACCTGCCATTGTGTATCTGTTCAAACCCAGCCGGTCGATGCAGATGGGCGCTTGTCCTGAGCCTGGTTCTAAATGTTTCTTCCTCATGAGGGAGTTTTTCCTTTCCACTGTCGCCTTCATGCTTGCTCAAGATGAGAGTTTTGTGATGAGAGTTAAATTCAAAGCAGTCTGCTCCTCAGATAAATGTTAACTTACTTTTTATGGTTATGAATGTTTCTGTTCAGTGCCCCGAGACGACTACTGTTGTGACTTGGCGCTATATGAACAAAATGAATTGAAATAAACATGGCAAAAGGCTAGCTGATAGAACAACTAGCAATATATGAGCAAAAGCTGCAAATTGGTGGCAAAAAGTGACTGAAAACAACGAAAAAGTGGTAGAAGGGTAAGTAAAAGCACTGCGGGGGGAGTGTAATGAAGCAGATTTCAAAAGTAATATTGCTGAAGGAATTCAAGAAATCTCACTGTATTTCTACAAGGAATTTATTTTAAGTAAAGCTAAAGCCATTAAAACAAGATAAAAAAAAAAAAGTTACAAAAAACAAGCACACTATTACCAATCAAGCTGACCGTTCAGATGTATGAACAGTGGAAAAAATAAAATGGCACAAAATGTGCTGCTGTAGTTAAGAGTCCATAAAGGGGACAGAAGAATCTATAAAACATTGGGTGAGTCAGCATATCCATGTCTTCCTAAATGGCTCAAACCTGCACCATTAACGTCAGTGTTTCCAGGAGTGTTCATCACATCTTAAACTAAGATTCTCCTCATGGCTTCTACAGCCGAATGTGTATAGAGGTTAGAAACGACGATATGTCCTCACAATGTTTACAACTTCACCAATTAGGCCTGCTCCAGTATATCAATTTAAAGTTTAACAAAAATATAAAATTTTCCACTCGAGTCATTTTTCCCCACATGAACCGACTCCAAATTGCTGGAACACGCTTGTTGAACAGATTCTTTAAAATAAATTTTCCTTCGTTTAACATGTTCACACCTGAGTACTTCTAATTAACATTCAGTAGAGGTAATTTTATCCACTAAAATAAAATAAAAAATAAATCACATTTCAAGTAGAGTAAACTTTATTAGAATTGTGCATGTTTCATGCATTAAGGGAGGAAATGAGAGCAGAATTAAAGTTTAGGAATCATGGGTTAAAAAAAAATAAAAATATCACAGCAACAAGACTAAGAGGTCAGTTTGTAACAAAACTGGTTCGTCTGCAGAGCTGACGTCAC
Organism: Nematolebias whitei; assembly: GCF_014905685.2. Taxonomy (NCBI): domain Eukaryota; kingdom Metazoa; phylum Chordata; class Actinopteri; order Cyprinodontiformes; family Rivulidae; genus Nematolebias; species Nematolebias whitei. The sequence goes on from NC_056517.1 coordinate 29,534,739, forward strand.
ACCAAGTGACCAGAAACCTTCAAGCACCAGTGAACATAATTCTAAACTTCTTCTGTGAACTGCAAAAATTAAAATGTTTTAGTTCAAAATATAAAAGCAGCATTTTAACACGATCACCTGCTGATCCGAGTCAATCAGATCAACCTGAAGCTCCTTTTTTACACACAAAAAATCTAATATTGAACACACGGCTTGTTTTTACTTACCTGACACGTAGAGGACCCAGGATGTCTGTTTACCTGAGCGAGCTGACAGTAAACAAACGCCTGCTGTGAGTTGGACGCAGCCGAGGCTCCTCGGATGTTAAATGCGCTCCTTGTGACAGCAGGTGATTCTCATCCTGCAGGGGAACATACCTTCTGGGAGTCGTCACCTCACTGATGACGCCCTTACAGGCGACGACTTCAATTGTTAGGCTCAACTTGTAAATGTAGCTCTCTTAAGCCACAGTACTATAAATTAATAATGCGTTTGTGAAGCTTAAGCAGTAAATTTTGATGTGCTATTAGAAGAACAGTGGTAAAAAAAAGTACTTTGCAGCTCTATTTTTAGCTTTTCAACCAAAGGGCTTGGTTTTTCAGGTGTTTAGTCATGCTGAGATACCAGTTCAACAGCACCGACAGCTTAATCAGCAACAATTAGCTTCAGACAAACACACAACCTGCTGGGATTTTTATTTTATTTTTTGCAGTGTTTTAATTCTTTCAGAGTAACATAATGAAACAGTTGGACAGCAGAGTCTGACTCTTACACATTCACACAGCAATGGTACACAACACTGCTGAAATACAACCATTAAAACAAAAAGGAAGCCTCTACATCAAAACACTGGCAATAAATAGACTGATCTTATTAAATTTATATTCTTCTGTACAGATGGTCGGTGAATTACAACACAACTCGTCGCGAAGAGCAAACCACGGCTACACGCAGAAATCATGTAAACAGAGGGGGAAAAAAGGAAACGAGGTGATGAGATCCGGCCGTCACGCTCGCTTTTAAATCATCACGCGCACACAATCAGTGACCATGACCATGCAGAGGATCCAGAATGTGAGGCAGCAAATAATAATGAATACAGTACATCTGTCTCTTTTTTCCCTCCACGTTAGGTTTTACACACAATCAACCACAAAGGATCACAAGGGGCGGGGCCACTGCACGAAGGTCTGGGAATACAGAGGTGGAATGAGCTCTGCAGCGGAGGATGGGGTCAAGAGATGGACTGTGGAGAGGCTGGGTGGGTGTGACTACTCCTCCAGGGTGCGGAAGGAGTTCTGCATGTCCTCCAACAGCTGAGTGTACTCGGACTTTATCTTGGCCTCGCCGTCCTTCACCGGGTCCTACACACACACATACAGATTAAGAACACACAGTTTGGACATTTGTGAACTGGTGTATCTCCCACCCCCTGCATATCTAACTCCCATCCTCCATGAAAGGCATTTAGGACTTTTAGATGTTACCAAATGTGTAGGAACTTCCTCTTTTTCTTCAAAGAAAACAATGTCCATCACTACAAGTGTTTGACAGAGAAGAAAAAAGGAAGTGCAAAATGTTTTATATTGGGCAATTTCTGTCTGGTGTTTTTGTTGACTCTCTCTATGGCGATATTTTTTCCTAGCAGTCAGGAGGCTATGTGAGATGGGGTTTATTGTGCTGTCGTGCAGCTCGCCTTCTTCTGAGCCAAACAGCCACTTCAGGTGTCTGCATCTCCTCTCACTGATGTTTCAACATCTGCATTGAGCGTGACTGCTGTGCTGTGAGTGAGCCCTCAAACTGGCAAAAGCGATGACGTCATTAACCTTTTCTGAGTTAGGATGCAGCTTATTCCCATATTAAATTTTAGGGATGCACGATATTGGATTTTTAGCCAATATGCTGATATCTTAAAACTTATTTGGCCGATAACCGATACCAATATTTTTTCCCCTAGACCTACTTACAGAGACTACATAACTTCCTCTGCTGTGGAATTAAAAAACTACATTATTCTGCACGGTCTTTGTCAGTTTGGCCTGTTACTAAATGCAGATGCCTAAAAGAGCGCTGAAAATGATGTAACACTTCAACTTGGATTATGTTTAATGTCAAATTTATTCATGACATTTACTCTCTCTAGCACAATGACAACCCTTGAACAGTGCAAATTTGAACATTTTCACAAATCTAAACTCAACAGCGTGCATGATGTCATGTTGTGCTGGCGCTGCAGGCATCCTTGTCACTGGGTTGTCATACAAAAACAGCGCC
>NC_056517.1:29546991-29631499 GCF_014905685.2 Nematolebias whitei
AAGTGTACAAAACGCTGCAAATATTTAATATAAATTAAAACAACATAAAGAAGCTTACTTAGGTGTTGTTTACCTATCTATAAACTATCTATATATTAATTGAAATAAAAAGCTTGAGAAGAAGAGAAACTCTTTTCGTTATTTAAAAAAAAAAGTTTCATATACATTATTTTAAGTAATGAGAGAGGTTGAAAGATTTTTTTCCCACAGTCAGGACTGAATACTCTAAATTCTTTATCAAAACCTGAAATCTTATGTGTTTTTAATGTGTACCCTAATTCATAATTTTAATTAACTATTTCATTTAAATATTAAAGACAGCCTAACAGAACACATGTAGTGGTGTATGGAAAGATAATATATTATATAATAGACATACTTTTTCCTGATCAAAAACATCAGCTTTTTAGAAAACTTTTCGTCTGACAATTTTAATTTCAGATGACCCAAACATTACTATTTCTAGGACTAATTAGGATACTCTTCCATTCTGGTAAACTCCCCATTGTAAAAACTTTAAATGTGTGTTTTTTCATTCATCCTTTATATGGGTTAGTCTCATTGAGTCACAAAGACTCATTTTCAAGAGAGGCCTGTTTTAGACAAACCACAGATAAGGTACAGACAACGATAAACAGTCATAAAATGCATATAAAATAAAAAAGTAATTAAAAGTAGTGATATAAAACAAAATAAAATAAAGCTACATTATGAAACAAGGTAAAATATTAAAAACAGGAACATGTCTGCGTTGATTTTTGCATTGAACTTAACAATTGTTTAAAATCTGTTAGAGAGGTCAAAGTCGACAACTTCAGATTGTTTTGTAAGGTGTTCCATGTTACAGAAGCAGAGTAAGAAAAGGCCTTTTGCTGAGTTCAGTCTGCACTGAGGGGACGCTGCAGGTAATGTCTTGAGAGCACACGCTGTAACTGCACTGACGACGTGACTTGTAGGAGGAGATGTATGAAGGCAACAGACAAAGCAGAGATGAAAATGTACCAGTGTGAGAGCCTGAGGACCAGCTGACCAATGAATGCAGAGCGCAGTGATGATAGTTGCAGTTATGAATCTTAGCGCGCCATGTAGACGGCATCCAACATCTGCAAGGTGCTTGCAGGATCATTCATATACGTTAAATAATGTCACCATAATCAATGGCCAGAAGGAAAGTAGCAGCTACATGGCATTTCCTAGCATTCAGAGTTAATCAAGATCTATTTCTGAAAAATAAACCCAATTTTAATTTCAGTTTCTTTATCACGTTTTCAACATGCGGCGCAAAAGAGAGACGTGCATCAACCCGGATTCCCAAGTATTTGTAAGAATCCACAAACTCAATAGTTTTTAAGTATTGCACTCAGTGAAAACTTTATTTCAGATGTAAACAACACGAGAACTGAATATTCTGAATATTAATAAGCCCAGCACACTTAAAAGGGAAAAGCGGCACCATTTGTCAAAGAATAAATAAAAATGTGATAACTGACTTGTTGATTTTGGATAGAAATAAGACTCGTTGAGATCTCTAAAATGTGCTTTTTGACTCGGAAGAACTGAGTTCTTGATATTGCTTTACCCTTTCAGGTTAGCCAATAAATAATAATATTGTACTGTATAAGAATCATTTAAACATTTTAAAGATGTACTAATTCAGTCTTACTTGTAAAAATCTTGGCATATACGTTAATTAAAAAATTTCCACCTTATTTCTGAATAGTAGAAATGTCATTTTGCTTTAGAAATTTATTAGCTAGGGATTTTAGAAAGGTGTGGTGTAATTACATGTTACAACGGCCTGCCTTACAATTACCATGTTTGTGCGCATGCGTCAGTCAGAATTGACACAGTCGTGGTAGAAGTGTAGAGGCTAAGCTACATGTGGAGGGTAAAACGGGAGGTGTCCCCGACCCTAACTTTGTCAAAATTCCCAGATTTTACCCGAAACAGCTCTAAATTATATCAAATCACAAATAAGCTTATTATCTTCTTTTTAAAATGAAAGGGTGAGTATAAGCTTTTTGAGTAGCGAATATGTAGCATGAGTAAAGTTTTTTCAGGTCAAGGGAGGCGGGCAGAAGAGGAGGTTAGCTAGCGCGCTAAGCTGATTTTACTTCGATTTAAGGCAAAAATATAAACGACAGCACAGTCACTGGGACCGATTTGTTGAGGTCGTTCTTATCCTAATCTGCTTTTCGTTTCGTTTAGGTCGCGAATAAGGGAAGCTAACCAGTTAGGTGCTAGTGGGAGGGCTAAGTTAGTCAACCACGTTAAGAAGCTAAGCTAAAGCAGAAAAACCACGGATCTCTGATGGTTTCTGCTTTTGTTGTGAACTTCTGCTGCACAAAGGCTGTAAAATAAATAATGGGACACGATGTACAATCAAGGCCTGTCAAGTTAGAAAGTTGCAAGCGCGGTACTCAAACTTAAGAGGCTGTGCCAGCTTCTTTGTAACTTGATCAGTCAGAGTAAGAAGCAGGCTTCAAGTTTTGACAGATGCTTTTAGCTCTGATATCTGTGGTCATATTCTCAGATGACATAAGGGAGATTAAACTAGGGTTTTGTTTAATTACACAGACGGGATTTCACAGAGTTTGCTGCATCTCTTAATAGCAGGAGTGAGTTTCAGCTGTTTATGTGTAGTTCTATAAATACTACAGTGAATTCCTTAAGTGGAGTAGAGGGATAAAAGGTTCAGTTTCTTATTAAACATATTTTTTTGTTGCTGTTTAAGTTGCTTATACTGACCTTTTTGCCATAAATCAGTTCCATTACTTTCTTCAAGTCAAGCTGTCTTGTAATAAAAATGTGATATTTCTGCTACTTTCATCCAGACATGTCTGCAGATATTGTGCAGCAATCTCAAGTTTGACAGTTGAGCTCCTGGATTGTTTATACAAACCGATACATCATTTTAAATGCGTTATATGATTACGTTATGTTTTCTCAATGGTAACTAAATGTTTCTAGTGTTTAGAAAAAAATATTGAATGACCGACTTAACTTGTCCTCATCATAAGATTATTTAAAAAAAGTCATGCGAGTCAGTCGTGACTTTACTGGTACGCACGTTGTCAGCCATTTGACCGCTTTGCTCTTGTTCCAGTAGCCGGATCGAGCTGGGGGACGTTACGCCTCACAACATTAAGCAACTCAAACGCCTGAACCAAGTCATCTTCCCTGTCAGCTACAACGACAAATTTTACAAAGATGTACTGGAAGTGGGAGAGCTTGCAAAGCTAGGTGAGCGATGAGCCATGAAACTTCATTCAGATCATCTAACTTTGATTGCTTTAAGTAAGCAGTGTAAAGTCATAGTTTACTTTTTTATTGTAAAGCTACTAATATATTAATCACTAATTCAGAATTTAAAAAAAAATCTTGGTTGTCTTAAAGATTGTATTTCCTGTATCAAACTTGTTTTGATATTAGTTTATTTTGTTTTTTAGCGTACTTTAATGACATCGCAGTGGGAGCTGTGTGCTGCAGAGTAGATCACTCTCAGAACCAGAAGAGGCTCTACATCATGACTCTTGGTTGTCTAGCGCCCTATCGTAGGCTTGGAATTGGTAAGGCTTTCTGTTTCTCAACAAATGCTGCAAAAGATTTGTTAATAAGAAGCAAAACATGTTTAAAATCAAAACTTGCCAGGTTTGCTGTAGTTAAGTGAGGATCACAATACCACCATGTGTTCTTTGTTTGATTTTATTTTTCTGTTTTTCTTAAGGTACAAAGATGCTTAATCATGTCCTGAACATCTGTGAGAAGGATGGGACTTTCGACAATATTTACCTGTAAGTGTCTTAAGGCAGAACACAGAATATTTTTGACATGCTTTGTATGAATATTATTATTATTGTGATTATTAGCTTAACTGACTTTAATGTCACCAATATGTGTGCTTGTAATCATCTACAACTATTTTGTTTTAGCAGTAAACCCAATTCAAGAGGGCAGCTATCGTCAACTAACCTTAAAAAAAAAAAAAAAAATGGCAGATTTGTTCAATTTTTACAAATATTGACCCAATTTCTTTGGTCAGGTAGTAGCTACATTCATTTCCAATACACATTCTTGAGTATGAGCGAGAAATCAAATCAGTCAAACACCAAATTCAGCAAGTCAGAACTCAAGTAAATTAAATCGTTGGAACTAGACGAACAATATATGCACGTTGTTCCTGTTTTATTTTTGTTTTTTAAGCAGATTACTAGTCATTTTTTTCCCTCACTTGTCCGAGCATAACTAAAGATAGATTTTTTCTTATGTCTTCTAGATACACTTACCAATAACTTATCTTCTACTTTACCTTTCTATAGTCATGTGCAGATCAGCAATGAGTCAGCCATCGACTTTTACCAGAAGTTTGGTTTTGAGATCATCGAGACAAAAAAGAATTACTACAAGAGGATAGAGCCTGCAGATGCCCATGTGCTGCAGAAGAGCCTGCGCAGTCCGTGTGCACCGCCCAGCGGAGAGCTTCAGAAGACCGAATAGGGGCACAGCGTTGGGGGATTAAAGCACTTGCGTGCCCGCCAACATAGAAACAGAACTGTGCAAATGCCCCAGGGTCAACACATTAACAGTTTCTTCAGAGGACAAAGAAAACAAGTTTCACATACAAAAATTGCAGCGGTCATTTTGGAAAAATATGATTTTTTTTTTTTTTTTTTTTTCATATTTTATTGTTCCCTTAATTTCATGCAGTTGTTTGTAAAATGATAAAAGCTGCATCAAAATTGGTCCTAATGACAAAAAATGCCAACCTATGCGAGTTTCAGACATGGAAGATGGGGATGTTCGCAAATCATACTGTTTGTGTTTGAGGTGTTTTATGCGGTTATGATGCCTAATGGGGACATATCTATTTTTTGAGCATAAGGAAAGAGTTTGAAAAGACCATCACTGACGGGTCTGTTTGGGGTGTTACGTGGAGTTTCTCGTGGAACACACAACTCTTGTTCTCACAACCTGAACCCTGTGATTTGTGAGAAGTGAGTAGCCAGCATGTGTCTAGGTGGAAATGGAGATGTTTTCTCTCGGTGCGCACACAATGAAAGCTGAATGGTTCAGAGGTGGTAGGGGAATGTGATCACCACGCTCACTTTCCGGGGGACTTATAAATTTTGGCCAACAATTGTTTTTCTTTCTTCCCCCACATTAAAATGGCAAAAGGTTCAGAGGTTCCACTGGGTTTATTACAAGAGCAACAAATGATTAAATGTGAGCTAGCCACAAAGTCACAATACTAAAATGTTTTAACAGGTAATGTTTTCTTTATGAAAATGTATCAGTAACTGATTGTATGGGTTAATTTTGGACATTTAGTTCCAAGCACTATACTGAAGATTTTGAGCTATACCGTAATGCTTTTAAAGCATCTTATGTAGCCATCTTGCAAAAATGGTGTCAGACTTGCAGCACCAGCTTTCTGTTCAACTGTTCTATGGTTAAACTGATATTTCGGATGTTTTTATAGGCTCTCTTTAACAAAACCCAGAAGAAGCTCTGACCCCTCTGCATCCAGGGAGAGTTGTCTTCTCCACTGTAGTAAACGCATGTTTTGTTTTTCTTTGAAGAATTTTATCTTTTTCTGGAGTTCTATATTGTAAGACTTTTTAACGTCTAAATAAAGGAATTACTATTTGCAGTAAATATTTTCTGTGCCGCCTTATTTTACTTTTGCAAGATGAATTATATGCCCAGAAATAAGCTTGTTTAGAAATTTTTGCTGCACGCATGAAATAGGTGAATCAGGCTTCTTATGATTGGCTAAAACTTTCCAAGCTCGACTTCCTATTGGCTACCACCGCTTTAGAGCCCGCCCCTTTCGGCACGGGGTTAGGTGTATCTAGATTGTTTTGAGATTGCTTGCTAGTACTTGGCTTCCAATGTCTAAGTTTTTACTGGAACATACAGTCATCAAAATGCCGAAGTTAGAGGTTAGTGGACATTTATCTTTAGCAGCGTAGCACGGGAATGAAGTCGAATTGTTTTGCCTTTAATTTGATTAATAATTGCGTAGTTATCGGTAAGCTTAGATAGCTGCTAGCTAACTGGTTAACTGAAAGCTAATTGGTCAGGTTGCTACTTTCCAGTTAATTTAAGTAGCGAAATATTTGAGCATCGACTGTTGTCGTCGTGGCGATGTTAAAGTAAATCAAATAACAGAGCAGGTGGTTAAACGGGCTGTAATTTGCTGTAATGTCAAGAGTTCAAGTCTACACATTAGCATGTTAGCATCCGGCTGTACGTGTAGGTGAGAGCTCAGTGCAACAGCAGTTGTTAAAGGACATTTAACGTCGACTCTGTGTTTGGTTTGCAGGACGGGCACAGAGGGGATTTAAGCTCCAGTTGCTGAATGCGTCGTTTGCTGGTATCTTTTATGATACGTGTTAAAACAAGATGCCAGAGATGACTGAAAGTCAAACACCTGGTCGTAAACCCAAGTAAGAATCATATCATCTAACCAAATTATCAGAATGCAAAGGTTTGTAACAAATCTATTTTCACATTTTCTTTGTTTCTGTTTAGAAAGAAGAAAAACAAAGAATCCCACAATGCAGGTAAATTAATATAACATGGAGCTCTTGTTCAAACCATTAATTTCCATCCATCCATTATCTTTACCATCAAATTCCTGTTGGGGTCGTGGGGGGTCACTGGTGCCCATTTCCAGTCATCACTGTGTGAGAGGTGGGGGACACCCTGGACAGGTTTCCAGTTCATCCCAGGGACATATAGAGACAAACAACCATTCACTCTCTCACTCACACCTAGGGATAAATTAGTTACCAATCAGCCTAACATGCATGTTTTTTGGTCTGTGGGAGGAAACCGGAGTACCAGTTCCACGCATGCTCATAGAGATCATGCAAACTCCACCCAGAAAAGGCCCCCCCAGACAGGATTTGAACCAGCAACCTACTCTCTGAGATGCAACAGCTCTACCAACTGAGCCACTGTGCCACACCTTTAATTTCATTATACGTATAAGTAAATTGACCGGTGGAAGTTGAAATACATGTCAGGTCTAAAACAGTCTGCAGCAAATGAATGGCATCTGAACGCCATGTCTTTAAGAAATAATTTTTTTAAAATCCAGAAAATAACTTGGCGCAGTACGTTAAGTATTATCTGATAGCATTTTAAGAAACAACTGCTACTAAAATATAATTTTGTGTCAAATTGTGTTATTTTTTTTTTTAATTCAGCTAAATAAACTGGAACAAACTGTCATTGTGACGAGCTGCATAAAAGGTTAATTTCAAGATGACTTTATTGTCATTCGCATCACATGCGGTACATGAGGTGGAGCAAAACTGTGTACTCAAGGTCCCAGTTACACCCAAAAATAATAATAATAATATACCAGTAAACTATATAAAAAAAGAAACCGTATACAAGGATTTAAGATATACGCTAAACAGTAATAATATAATACAGTGTATTAAACAGCAGCCAGAACATGAGTCTATTGTTATTTTATTCATTATTTATTGTACTCTGTTAATCTTCAATGGGGAAATTAATTATCTGCGTTTTTCCCATTGCACATGTGAAGCAGTGAGCTGCCGTCTTAAGGTGCCAGGGGAGCAGCTGGTGTGGGGTGGGGTGTTTAAGGGCTTGCTCAAGGGCCCAGAGTGGGGCAAATGAGGGTGGAGGCAGGTGTGGGTGTTTCACCTTTTCCACCCACATTTTAATGTTGTCTGTCTGGGAGTTGAACCGGGTTGACCGGCGACCCTCTCTAACCTCTGCGCCACCACTTCCCTTTGTTAGAAGGTGGGTATGAAATGAATATAGCAGCTTATAGGTAAGAAATCAGCAGCACAGATAAAAGTGTGTTAATTTATAATTAAGTTTTCTGTTATTTGTTAATACAACACTGAGACATCTCGAGTTTAGGAGCCTTTTCATACATGACTAATTCTTAGGTCAGAATTAAGTACTGTAGTTTAAAAAAAAAAGTAGTTTAAAAAATAAGGAAAATGATACTGAACAAAAACAGTGAAAAAGCAGCCAAGTTAAAAGTAATAATAATAATAATAATAATAATAATAATAAAATAAAGTATAAATAAAAAAATAAAAACTTTGACAGACCTTCAGAAAGCCTGTAGAAATATTCCTGAAGAGAACTTTAAAAGATTATAGAAATGGCTGATGCCTTACAAGCAAAATGCAAAAATGAAAGGGATGTTTTTCTTCTGTGTTGTAAATTTCTTGTACATGATTTTACTTCAGAACCATTTGGATTTTGAAAGGCTTGTTTTTGTGTATCTGTATGTAGTTGAGCGACACCGAAAAGAGAAAATCAATGCAGGGATTAACCGTATTGGCAGTCTCCTGCCGTGTTCTCAAGCACTTAAACAGGTAAGAAACTAGCTGCCATTATTTGAATCAGCCCCACACAAGTGCCTGAAAGTGTATCATATATTTGTATGTATGGTTTATCTTTCATAATAGAGTAAAAACATGATATTGGACCAAGCTTTTCGCTACATCACTGAACTGAAGAAACAAAACGATGCAATGCTTTTGGATGGAGGCGATAAAGTGCAAGGTACAGTTTTATTTATTTTTATTCAAATTTTCAGGTTTATAGTTGTGTCTCATCTTTAGCTCTCCAGCTGTAATATTTACTGAAAAACTGTATCAGATATTTATTTGTAAAATATGTGACTAGTCTACCTAAACAATCTTGTAGTTAGTAGAATACTGGGGAACATGTTTCTAATTAAATGCGTTGTTTCTGCTTTGCAGCAGAGGAGATTAGTCGGCTGCGGCGTCAGTTGGAGGAACTGAGAAAAGAAAGCGCTCACTACATTGAGCTCCTCAAAGCCCATGATATCAATATTCTAGAGGACCCCACCATCCACTGGAAGGGCAAGCAACGCTCTGCCAAAGTGGCAAAAGTCACCCCCACTCATCAGCTCCCAAAGGGGATTGTCTTGTGCTCCACCAGCAACGTGAAAGGACCTGCAGACAAACAGATGAGTCCAGGAAAGCAGGCGTCTGAAACGATAATCCTCCAGCCACCAGCTGAGGCCAGGTTAAGAGTTAATGGAGCCTTACTGCAAGTTAAAACACCATCCTCCACCCCTGCTCTTCTCCCAGCTGCCACACCCATTCCATCTACGCCTGGTTCAAGAGCGATAGAGCAGTGTGTGGTTGAGACACCTGCTGCAGCCCCCACTCTGCCACCTTCTGTGTCCTACATCACCCTCCAGATCCCTGCAGCCACTACATCTCTGCCCCAGCAAGCACAGCCTGCTGCCCCAGTTCAGACAATTACTATAGATGCTACTTCATCCTCACAGCATCCCGCTGACAGCGCTGCGTCACCCGTGTCCACACACCTTACGTTTCCCCAAACTGTAACCAAAACAACTTCAGACGTTTGCTCGTTGGTCACACAGAACACTGCTGTCAGGACTGCATGTTACACTGCTATCCCTAGCAACCAACCTCTTCTCAGGGCTGCAGGCAGCACTCAGACCACTTGGACAACGCTGCAGATGGCAGGGAACACGGTCCAACCAGTCTGCCAAAGTCTGCCCTCTCCAGAGGTCAGCAACACCACACAGGCTGTCCAGCAGGTGACTGTCTGTCCAGTGGGCAGCAAAACCTCTGTTTGTCCCATTCAGATACAAAAGCAGTCGCACGTGCCTGTACAGCAAACTCCCATTGCAGGTCACATTCAGCCACATCCTCTGATAAAACCACCCCATCTACAGCCTGCTGTGCAAAACCAGGCACAACCTCAACCTGTCTTAGCTCCTCAGCCTCAGTGTGCAGTTCTTCCACGGTCAGCCATAATACCGCAGCCAGCTGTGGTGGCCCACCCAGCTGTCATGTCACAGTCCCAGCCTGCTGTACTTCAGTCAGCATCATTAGTCCCTCATCCCCCAGCAGCCCTTATCCCACAACCTCAGCCAGCTCTGGTACCTCAGCCGCAGGCTGCCATGCTCCCCCTCCTTCAGACAATGCAGGTGCTGCAGGTCAATCCAGCTGCAGCAGTAGCTTCAGGTGTGACGGCACCTCAGAACACAAACAATCCGAGTCTTGTAATCCTGCAGCAGGCCAGCACCTGCCCTGCCCAGCCCGTTGTGAGGGAGGAAATTACAAATCAGACACCATGTCAGCATATAGTCATCATTCAAGCACCCAGTCAAGCTGCATCTGCTCCTCCAAATCCTCAGGTCGGGATTGTTCCTGCCGCTTCCACTCAAACACCTACTACAAGCAGTTCAGTGTCTGCCCCTCCTTCACAAAGTGTTGGAGGAAAGCAGCTGGTGCACATTCTTCCTCGACCTGTCCAGTCTCAAGTAAACCATCCTCGACAGGTCAGCCAAGCGTCCACTTCTTCACCAGTTCCTACAACGCCACATACGATCACTGTGAATGGTCAGGTGTTTGCCCTGCAGCCCATGAAGACCTCAGACAAATCCATCTCCCTGGGTGGCCAGAGTACCCTCCAGCTGGTCCAGCCCACCACATCTGAGGAACCTACTACTAATGTGGCCCTCAATAGTTTAGGAGCCCTTAGTAGTTTAAACCAGAGCATATCTCAAGGCCTCCCTCTTTCTAGTCAGAGCAGTTGTCAGCCTTTTCCTACTCCGTTATCAGCAGGACAGCAGCAACCTCCTGCTTCAGCACCCAACTCTGGAGTCACTCTTGTGCTACCTGCCCAACAGCTCCAGGTCCCTTGTGTGAACCCAGTCACCTCAGGGCAAGTGGTTAATACCTCTAAGCCCTCAGGAAAGAAGCTATGCACAGTTTTAAACACAAAGAGAGCAGCAGCTAAAAGGAGTAAACCTGCCAAGAAGAAGGAAAACTGCTCTGCACAGGTTGCTGCTGTTCCTGTCAAACCTGCTGATGCAGGAGAGAGCCAGACAGTAAAAGTTACTTTATCTCAAGTTTTACAATCTTCACCTGCCAAAGTAACTAACGTTCTCCCAATATGCACTGCAACTTCCACAACTGCAGAAAGCGGCAAAGATTTAGGTCGTGTTACCTCGGCACAGAACACCAAGCAGCTGATTGTGTGCAGTTCAACTAGTAGCACCGCTGTCAGTTCATCTCAAAGCGAGTCAATTTCCGGTCAAACCACAGTTGGTAATATCACAACTGCAGCTACTGTCAAGCTATCAAACAGCTCAGCTTTGGTAACAGAGAGTAAATCAGCTTCAGTTTCTGATAACAGCTCAACTGTAACCAAACCTTCAGTTCTAGATGTTAAACTCACTACTGCTAGTACAATAACTAACACACCACAAAGTAAGTTAGTTGTCACTGCTGCTGTTTCTAAACAAAGTAAACCCACTGCAGTTGCCACTGAGGCACAGTACACATCTGCTGGAGATTCTACTGCGTGTTTGGCTCAAGTCTGTGCCAGCAGTAGTACAACTACTGCACCTTCATCTTTAAGCCAGAATACCCATGCTGTCTCACAGTGCCTTTCCCAGGAATCTAAAATTCAAGACCCACTGACTTGTAGTAAATCAGAGTTTCAGCCTGGCACTTCGTCCTCCGTGCCCACAGCTGTGTCGCAGTCCTCACCTGCAGCAGTGCATTCTGTTTCTCACAGCTCCGTCGCTGCCTCTGCAACAAGTTCAGAGTTTAAGAAAAAGACCATTGCTCCGAGAGCACTGTCACAACAGACTGAGGTTCCTGTGCCCCAACCCTCTTCATGCCATCCTACAGAAGTGAAGCCACCACAGGCTGCAAAACCTGACAGTGATGTTCAGGGGGAGAGGCGCCACACATCAACAGAGAAAGAGAGCTTTGTTACGGTGACTTCTGAAGCTCCATCAAGAAAAGATTTTGCGTTACCTCAGCCGGTATACACTAACCTAGATGATCAGTCTTTGGAGAACCCCATGGCATCCACCAGTCAGACTGATTCTCCCACTTCTGCAGGGAATGGGAACGGTAGAGGATTCTCTGTGGCATCAATGCTTCCTCAGGGCCAGAGCATCGTTACATCATCTGGCTCCTTTGGAACGTTTACGTTCACTTCTGAACAGGCAGAGATGCTGGCCTTGGCCATGCTAGAACAGGACAGTCCTGGAAGGAGGAGTGGGGGCTGCTCTGGGGACAACACTTCTTCAGCCAATGCCAACACAGCCCCATGGGGCTCCCCCAAACCCCCACTTGTGTCTACAAACAAAGACAGGAGCACAACTGGGCAGCAAGCTAAAATGACCAAGCCCATGGACCCAGGAACAGTTGCACATGTTGAGATGTCTGTCAGAGGACAGACTGGGGAGGGGTCTGTCAATAGGCCAAATGGAAGCAGACATTCCCAAAATATTTCCTACTCACAGTCTCAGCCTCTTCCCCAGTCTCAGAGCTCAGCACAGAGTGGGACGGCAGCCAGCCTCAGTGTGAACAACCTGGTCAGACCCAGCTCCAGCCATCAGCCCTATCCAGCCTCCCCCAGTCTTGCTGCTCAACAGGGTTCTGTTTCCTCCCCGGTGGGCACCACGGTTCATATGTCCCAAGCCTCTAACAAGTCCCTTTCACCCTGTTCAGGTGCTGCCCATGTAATTGAATACACCACCTTAAAGACTTCATCAGTAAGGACTCAGCCTGGAAATGCTGTGGGTGAGCGACAAGTGAAGATCATCTCTAAAAGGCAGGCCCAGGAAGAAGTCATGCTAAACACAGGAAAACGACCCAAACCTTGTCTCCCCACAGTTAATCCTGTTGGCCACATGGATGTCAAAGCACCAGAGCACAGTCAGATGATGGTGCCACTGCTGCCATCCACCTCTTCAGCTGTCCTAACAAGGATCAGTTCAGAAAGTGGTGGCCCTCTCTTCTCCACCAACTCCTTCATGAGTCCAGCTGCACGTCCCATCGAGGGCCACTGCCCTCCACAAGGACCTCCAGAGCAGAACCAGTCAGGGGTGCTTCCAATACCCCAGGGTCATTCACAACGTATTGTAAGCCAACCTGGTCAGCATCTGGGAGGGAACCTTTACATGAAACAGCAGCAAGAACAACAAAGACATCATCTGTACCATTTGCAGCACCACTTGACACAGACAGACCCTGCACAGCGCCATTCACTACACCAGAGGGCGCTGCAGCAGCAGCAGCAAGAGCAGCAGCATGTCCAGAAGAAACGAGGGATTGTCAGAGGTGGTCAGACTGGCTCACCTGCTGGGCTGCAACAGAAGCATCACCTGGAAAAGTCTGGACTGCAGCAGCATTCACATCAGCAACAGCAGCCTCAGCATCAACAGCAAACCCAGCAGCATCCGCAGCAGTCGCACCAACAATCGCAACAGCATCAACAACCGACGCTACACCAACCATCTCATCAGCAGCAGCACCAACATCAACAGCCTCCCCCCCAGGCACAGCATCAGCAGCAGCTACAGCAGCAGCAGGGTGCCCACTCCAGACACCCACAGCATCTGCAGCAGCAGATCCAGCAGCAGCAGCAGCACTTCAGGCATCAAGAGAAAACTTGTGAAGCCCAATCAGTGGGATCCAGGTCCCACCACAGCAGCCACATGGCCCAGCAGGACCACCTCAAGGTTGGTAATACGTGTATGCGTTGCTAGTTGAAGATACTACCATACACGGTTTTTTTTAGTTCCAAAGGGGTTGGTCGATCTCTGAGCGCCTGATCGAAGCCTCAGTTTGGCGGGCTGTGTCTCGATAAATGTTGACCCTGTTTTTGTTTAGTGTTTTCTCTAAACGACTTATAAATGGAAGAAAAATTACATTTAATGAAATGACACTAAAACCTGGCTAATTATCAGAATTTTATTTTTTTACTTTTTATATCTAGATTTTCTTTAAATCAGTTTTTTTATTAGTTTTTCATTTTGAACACAAAAAACACACACACACACACAAAAAAAACCTCCCACCCCTCTCACACCAGATCAGTCACACATACACAAATTAACCACAATGAACTACACAGGCATTGAGAAGTTTTCCTCATACATTATAAAAGGCCGTCACGTGTCCCAAAATCTTTTAACAGAACCCTTCAGGGTATATCTTATTTTTTCTAGATGAATATGACACATCACCTCTCATCCAAATTACATATGCTGGGGGATGTTTGTCCTTCCAATTGCACAGAACCAGTCTTCTGGCCAGGAGAGAGCCAAAGGCAATCACATCCTTCTCGTACTTGCTGAAGGACGTATCCACAGGGATCACCCCAAACAGTGAGATGAGTGGTGATGGATGAACAGTTTTTCCTCATATCCAAGAGAAGATGTCAAAAATAGCTTTCCAAAAGGTCAGCAGTTTGGGACAGGTCCAGAATGTATGCAGGAGTGTAGCTGGAGTTTGTTTATAAATATTACATGCAGGGTCCAGGTCGGCTTTGATCTATATCTAGATTTTAAAGGTCTTCATCGCAAACTATGAAATTGAACAAACTTTTTATTGCCTTTTCCAAGCTGTACCAATTCTTTGGCACACCTGATAATAAACAGAAGTTTAGTACAATGATGGATATTAACAGTGACATCATTTTCAAAACAGGCTAAATAATTCAAGGTTGACTTAACAAGAGAGTTCTTTATTGTGCGACTTCTTTTGACGGACCTTTTAGGTAGTAAAACAATCCTGGAACTTTAGTTCAAGAACATTTTCAAAACTGTATTTATGGAAAAACTTACATTAATGGGAAGAAAGACGGATTACATTAGTGTATGATCATCTTAATTGCAGCACCTGTGTTTCCCTACATCTAAGACAAGTTTATCAAGTGTGACATTTTTAATTAATTCTGTCTTTTTCTACATGTTCAGAAGCTGCTCAGAACTAATGGTTTTACTAATATTTTTTTTATTGTTACCCCCCCCCTTCTCAGACTGGTCAGGACCATAATGCTATGCAGAGGATGATGAGCTCCCGGAGCCTGGAGCAGCAGCTCATCTCTCCTCCCAGTAACCCGGTGTCTCGTTCGTCTGAGCTGGCCTGCGCTCCTTCTCGTCAGGAACGTCACCGCATTTCAGATTACTCCGCCGAGGCGCTCCTCAGTAAGAGTTCCACTAGTGGCGAGCAGCAACAGCGCATAGCTCTCCACCTTCAGCCTGGCCGTGGTGGCGCTCAGGAACAACCAGACCTCCGCGGTTACTTGGACACCTCCCGAGGAAAGGCCAGCATTCCACACAACCCACAGAACCGCCTCCCACCTGAGCATTCTTCTTCCAGTGATGTTCAGCGAGGTTCAGAGTGTCAGCCCTTTAAGGCGATGGGTGGTGGAGGGGGAACGCATCAACTTGGTGGTTTTGAGGCTCAAGTCTCTCGTGGGAATGATATGGCGTCCAAGTCGGTGCCTCCCTCCCAGAGGGGCCTCCAGGGGCAGCAGCAGGGAGGGTTCAGGATGAGTGTTGGCCCCGTCGCAGATGGAAGAAATCGTGGAGGCTACAGTGGAGCTCATCCTGGCCCTCAGGGTGTACAAGTTGGGTCCACGCTGCCTCGCGAACAAGAAGGTTGTCACCAGAGTTTCATGCAGAGCCTCCTTTCACCCCACCTTTCTGAGCAGAGCAACCACCAGCGAGGGGTGCAGTGCTGCCCCCCAGTCAGCATGGAGTACAGCTGTGTGCCTGGGAGCACCTCAGGAGACATCCAAGCCAAGGCCTCCAGCCCGAGTGTGCCTCCGTCTCAGAAGGCCCCAGCTATGAGACTGGCAGAGAGCAGCAAGGGCCACATTCCTCAGGTCAGCAGTAATATGCACACTGGGGTTCGAGCGGGTCTCCCCCACCCTCCAACTCCACACAGCAGCTCAGAGCCGGGTCGCTCCTCAGCCCTCTCCAGACCACCTGCTGCTGTTAGCCAGCACTCTCGTCATATTCCGAGGGACACTCAGTCCGCCAAACTGAGGCCCAGTGACCGGCCTCGATCAGGCGCTCTGAGATCGACCAACCCCTTTGAGCCCGAGGGCCACCTGCCTCTGCCCTCTGCGGGGGGAGTGCTACTGAGTCGCCCGCAGTCCGGAGGAGAGACCAGACGCAGCACCATTGTGCGCTTCATGGGGGACAGCGCGCAGGTTCCCAGCGACAACAACCTAGTGTCTGATCAGCACCTAACACAGAACTTTGGCTTTTCCTTTATTTCAGAAGGAGGGATGAATCCTCCACCTCCTATCAACGCAAACTCTACTTTCATCCCTCCAGTCAGCCAACCCAGCACCTCCCGAACACCGTCCCTTCTCCCTGTGGAGCCCCAAAACACGTTACCCTCCTTTTATCCTTCCTACTCCCCTGCTGCTCACCCCAGCCTTCCCAGTGACGTCACCCTCCAGTACTTTCCCAACCAAATGTTTCCAAGTCCCAGTGCAGACAAAGGCAGCGCACCACCACTCAACAACCGATTTGGCTCCATCCTCTCCCCACCTCGACCTGTGGGCTTTGGCCAGGCCAGTTTCCCCTTGCTCCCAGACATTCCCCCTATGCCTTCATCTGGAATCACCCCTCACATCTCAAACTTCAGCCTCACCTCGCTGTTCCCCGAGATCGCCACCGGCATGCCCTCCGACGGCTCGGCCATGCCCATGTCTCCCCTGTTGTCTCTTTCCAACCCATCGGCCGACTCTGGCAAGCAGACGAATCGTCCTGCCCACAACATAAGCCACATCCTGGGCCACGACGGCAGCTCGGCCGTGTGAGAAGACCTGATGTTGACGTCCGACGGCCGCGCTTCAGAAACAAACGTTTCTCATTGAACTTGGTAGTTTCTTTAAGTGTTGAAGAAAAACTGCGAAGCAACTAATTTATTGTTTACATGTTCATGTCATGGTTTCAGTTCAAAATGTTTTGTTTTTTTTTTAATATGTCAGAGTAATTCAGATTTTCAAACTTTTTTTTGTTAAGAAGATAGGGTAACACAACTTGAGTCAATACTTTTAACTGACTGGTTGTGGGGAAAAAAAAACAGTTCAGAACTTGAATTCTTTGTATTTTGAATCATAAGAAACCTTCTGCACAGTTACTAAAGTAATTTACTAACTTATCAGGTTGTACTGTACAGAAACCTTTCTTTTGAGAGGCTATTTTGTAAATATTAATGTTTCATATCGAAATTGCTAGATTATGTATTTGTAAATACAAAATTGATAAAGTTTATAAGGAAACTTGTATTTAATTCCATCTCGTCTTTGCTTTCTTTGTCTATTAATTTAAGCGAGAGAAACATCTTAAAAGACGCACCACAGATACATTTTTATAAAATTTTATTTACATGCAATAATGCTCCAGCTTGTGCAGCAGCAGAGTGGCTGCACTTTTATGACATTGTGAATTCAGGATCTCCTTCATTTTGATCACGTGTCTGTCACAGACTAATACTTCTTGCGTGGATAAGTGGGGGGGGGGGGTGTAATACTAACACACCAGTCACAGCACCCTCTACTGGCAGTCATTTTGGTAACCAGCATGAGTAAACACACAAGTGGCTGCAGTATAAAGTTCAGCTTATCGATGACCGTTATTTTTCCAGAATCTCTCCCACTCAGTGATGAAAACATAAATATGAGTTTTATATATATGTATATATATACATACATACATATATAAATCTGTTGTGCACTACTGAAACAATGATTTATGTTGCATACACTTGTTAATAGTTTAATAATGAGCAATGCATAATACATTTGTGTTATTGCTATACAAAATTACAAATCTGAACACACCACCTTATAGTGACAGCATCAGCTTGGTGGAAATGGTCCCTTTAGTTACTGTTGTGCATAAAGCGAAGTGTCAAAGGCCCAAAGAATGGATATTTATGAGTGGATGGGAAGTGCCGACAACAGGAAGAATGTCAAAATGCAAAACTTAGGGCCATGACTTCTTTTGTTCGGGGCTTATAAAGAGCATATGTTTGAATAAAAGCATCCTCTTGAATATGAAAATAACCATATATACAGTATAGTCAGACACTTATGTACAAAAGCATAAATATATAAATATCTCTGATACAAAAATAAATATTTTCTCTCGTTTTCCTCTGTTCAGTCTCTTATGCATCTGTAGTGTCGGCCGACCCTTCGTCCTCTAGGGACACTTCGTTTGGCAGGACGTTCACTTCTTGAGTCGAGTCTCGGGACTGTTGTGTTGTGGCTGATGAAGACGACGTGAAAATCCCATCTTCTGAAGATAGAAGATACAGAGGTTCTGGTTCTGAAGAAAATAAAACACAAAGAGGGTGCTGCTGAATAAAACTCATCTAGACCTTTGACTTTCAGAAAACTTAAACGGACTTATTAAATGTTTGCAAATGAAAGCTCATTTAATTATAACTAGAGGAATTGCATTTCCTGCGAAAATGCAGTGAGTGTATATTGCAAAAGAACTTGCTGAAAAAACAGCTGAAATTAGCTACTGAATTAGCTAATGAAGAACTAGCCTAAAGTAGAAGAAGAAAGTAGAAAGAACACATATTTGCTGAATTACCATTCAACCTGTATATAAACAAAGATTGAATGACAATAAGCAGAAATGAGCACAGACATTTAGGAAATTAGCTGAAATTAGCAAAAGTAGTTGAAAAGGCAGGAAGAAGTTTAAACTACCAGAATGACGCTGAAAGAGCTGAAATGAGTTTAAAAAAAAAGGTGGAATTAGCTGAAAAAGCAAAAAAATAGCATAAAAGCAGCTAAACAGTAGCTGAAACTAGCAGAAAAAAGCTGAAATTAGTACAAGCTGAAATTGGCATAAAGAAGTTAATTAGCCTGAAAGTAGCAGAAAATTCTCACAGCAAACTTGAATTTATCCAATAACGTCTGAAATTAGCTAAAATGCTAAAAAGGTAGCTGAAAAGGTAGAAAAAGCTTAAATTAGCATAAGAAAGCAGAAAGAACATGTTTGTCCAATTAGGCTGAAAGAAGTAGAAAGGAGTACAAAGAAATGGAAGTTATCAGAAAAAAAAGAAGCGGAAATTTGAAGAAATAAAATAACTTGCTGAAAAGTAGCTAAGAACAAGCAGAAAGAAGCTGAAACTACAAGAAGGTAGTGGAGAGAGCACATTTTTGCTAAATTAGGCTGAAAATGGTTTAAATGAGAGCAACAAATGTGGAATTAGCTGAAAAAGCTTAAATTAGTATAAAAACAGCTACATAGTAGCCAAAATAGTAGAAAAAGCTGAAACTTGCAGAAATAAGCTGAAATGAGCATAACAAGCTGACATTTGCAGAAAGAAGTTAGAAGAAGCACAAAAATGTTTTACATCCTTCAGATCTTTAGATCTTTAGTGAAATGAGCTCAATTCATTTTCTATGAGAAAAAATGGCAGAAAAGGCTAAATATTTCAAAAAGCTAAAGTTGCACCAATACCAATAGTTATTGCAGGATTGTCCTGAAAGAGCTGAACGTTTTGATTAATGACTTGTTGAAAGAGCTTGAAAACTGTGGAACGAGAATCGCGCCGAAAAAATGTACGGAAGAAAAATGGATGAAGACCGTGTGAATGCTTCATAAACACTCACACAATAAAAAGTTAAGACATATTTACGTGTATTAGTGGTTCGTGATAAAAATAAAATAAAAAAAGATGTCCATGTATGTTTACAAACATTTCTGGAGATGCCAAGTCATTTCTGATTATTATAAACATCTATTTTGTTTTGTTTCGTCATCATTTGGCAAAACTGTAGTATGTGAAGTAGCCACACATACTCCGGGATGTGTCTTGTTCTCCGTCTGCAGCGCAGAACCTGGTGTCACCTCCCACTTCACCTGAGCCAACAAGCTGACAGGAAGACGCCAGAAGGTGAAGGGTGGCGTCGCTGGGAGAGCAGCAGGTCTGTGTGTGATGATCAGCACCACTGTGGAAAACAAAAACAAACATGAGCTGAAGCTTTTCACTGTTTTTAGTAAAAGCTACTGAAATGCCAGAGAAAAGTCAGATTCTACGGACTAGAAGTTGTTCAGGATTACTGTAAACTATTTTCTCTGTGCTAATTCAAACAACAGATGTGACATGTCCATAACCTTTCCACAGAACACTTAAATCAGTTCGCTCCAGTTTTACGGACTAAAATATGAGGACGTTAATATTTCTTCACGAACTTCCAGTTTGTGTTTTTGTACAAACATACCTGGTGGAGTAATGGTAGACAGGCATATGTCCGTTTGACACCATCTGTGGCAGAAGTGTGTCACACTCCATCTCACAGTCCACCTCATCCTGAACATCACAAATGTGTTTAGATTGTTTAGTCAACAAAAGTAACACAAAAATAAAATAATAATGTTTATTCGGCCCGAGTAAAGAGGTGTTTCTACCTGCTGCAGTCCTGGCAGACACTCCTTCGGGTGGTGAGCTTTGCCGTTCTGCATGTATTCTCCGTTAACTGGGTAAACGCCATGTGGAGCTGTCATGTGTGGATCCAGTGGACAGTGTCCAACCAAGGCAAGTCCCTGAAGAGGGACCATGGTGTACTGGCACGAAGACACAGGAGCAGCCACAGTGGGGAAACACAAGTCTGACGTTTGTTCTGCAGCAAAGATAAAAATGGGTAATTAGACAAATGTACAGGTAAAATGTGGAATCCTGCCAAAATGCAATGAGCTCTGAGGAACACTCACTCTGTTTGGCCCAAGCTCTCCAGAGGCAGAAGGGGATGAAGGCCACAATGATAAAGACAAAGGCTCCCAGGACAATACCAACTATGAGGTAGGGGAGGTCACCAGGGCGAGGCACAAGCACGCTCTGGCCCCCGATCCCCAAGTCCGGGGCCTCGGACGGCACAGTCCAAAGGTGATTGAGACGAGCTGAGGAAACAAAGAGTGGACAAGTCAGATTGTCTGGCTGAGCCTTCTCTAAATGCATATATAAAATAAAAAGAGACAAACGACCTCACCTTTTGTTTCAAGGATCACCACGTTGCCAAATTCGCTCTCGCCCTTCTCGTTAAAGCTCTGCATCTTGATGTCGTAGGCAGTTTCCGGCTGTAGGTCAGTGATTGAATGCCAGTATCTGTCTCCCTCCACCACATCCTTCTTGTAGTCACTGTCATTATCGCTGTCTGTTGGCCGGTAGTAGATGTAGAAACCATAGATGGGCGTGTTGTTTACAGGGGCGTACTGTGGAGGCAAAAACAAATCAGGTTAGTAATCCCAATTAGACTAAAATCAAACATATTT
Organism: Nematolebias whitei; assembly: GCF_014905685.2. Lineage (NCBI taxonomy): Eukaryota > Metazoa > Chordata > Actinopteri > Cyprinodontiformes > Rivulidae > Nematolebias > Nematolebias whitei. The sequence continues at coordinate 29,568,122 of NC_056517.1, forward strand.
CTGACTTCTAGACACTTACTGTCCATTTCAGGATGATGGTGGTTTCATTGATGGCCTCGTTGTAGGTGATGTAAGGGCCGTCAACGGGACGCTCGTGCGTTCTTCCACCCACCACAGTGTAGGCCTTAGACGGAGCGCTGGGAGGACTGGAGCCGATCACGTTTACTGCGACTACACGAAACTTATAAGATGTACCTACAAGGGGAGGAACAAACATTAATGATCTGTGTCTCAGGGCTGTAGACTCTACGGACTAATTAAGTTGTTTTCCTTGTCTGAGCGAACGTTACATTAACTTTTACATAGTTATGCTCTGATTAATGGCAGTAATCACTGAAATGACTAACAACACTCATTATGGTGATAAATTTACAGATGGTGGGCATGTAATTATGCAGAGCACTATCACTGTAATTATATAGAACAACATCCTATAGCTCCCCTTAACTCCAGCAGATCAGAGCAACTATGCTTAAATTGTATGTTCTGACCTTTCTCCAGGCCCGTGATTTCCACAGATAGTCTCGACGGAGGAATGTTCTCCACCGCAGTCACCCAGTCCTCCCCTGCCCTCTTCACCTTCTTGTACTGCACCCGAAACGACTGGATGGGGAAGCCGCGGTTGCCGCGAGGAATCCAAGTCACGTACGCCGACGTCTCGGTGGCCGTGGAGACAGTGGGCTTATCGGGAGCCTCAGGAGCTGCGGAGCAGAGGTGGTGTCGGATAAACCTCAACAACACAAACATAAATCTGACAACAATGCAACCTCGGAATGTGAAATCCCTTTCAGGACTTACTGGGAGTTCATCCTTCAGAGACAGAAATGCAAGAGAGAGTGAGAGTTGTTATTCATTGTTAGTCTAAGTCGGGAGAATCCTAGATTAGATATTATTAGTGTTGTTAATCAGAGGATTTGTTGTGGCCACATGAAATATACTTACGAGACAGCTTTGTTGCAGGAACAGCAGGAGGTTTTGGTGGGTCGTGGTGCCCTTTGCGATCTGCAGAAAGAAAAACACATTCAAGACTCAAAAACTAACTCATAAAGAACCAAGAGGCTGTATCAATCACTTCATGTCGGTCTTTAAACAAATAGTTTAAAAAGGCAACATGAGGAAAATCATTAAGACTTGAAGTTGTGTGACTTTTAGAGAGTGGACGCTACACAGAAGAAGGGAAGTTTGCTGTTGTACATGTGTGCATGGGATTTCATGAGTACTTGTATCACTGTGGACAAATGTCTCAATGCTTTCTGTCGGTGTCATACTTTTGCCAGTTCTGAAGGTCATCATGGCCGGCTGTCCAAAGCCCGCGCAGTTTTTGGCAGCCATCTCCACTTCATACAGGCTGTCTGGCTGCAGTTTGGTCAGGGTCAACTTATGGAGAGAGCCTGAGATAGTCCGGATGATCCAGTCTGCAAGAAGGTCTCCCTCCTGAAAGGCCAAAAAGGACTTGGTTACTATAAAGAAACCAAGACAAATGCAACTTATTTTACACAATAAGTCCTAGTGTATCTTTACTTTTCTGTATTTGATGATATACTCCAGCACAGGGGCTCCTCGCTCATGCCGAGGCCTCCAGGTGAGCTCATAAGTGTCAGCCTTGCCTGTGCGTGGCTGACTGAGAATAATGGGGGCATCTGCAGGTAAAATTTGCCCTGGCAGTTCAGAGCAGTCCAAGGGCAGCATGGCGCCCGTTGCCCCAGGCCTTACAGGAGGCTGCTCCTTCAGCACCTGGTCTGGGCTGAGAGGGCGATAGCTGGAAGGCAGCCTCTTCCCAGATGAAATCCCTACAAAAACACACGATCAGGTTTAAACGCAGCCAAACAGGAGAAGGAAACCCACAAGTGATTAGTAATCGACAGCTACTTACCAGATGATAGGGTTACAAGGCGAACGGAGGCTTGTGAGCTGCCCACCCCGTTCTCTGCCATGCACTGGTACAGGCCGTCATCCTGCGGGCCCACGTTCAACACGTGCAGCCTCCGCGAGGTAAGGCGGTGGCGGGGAGACGGAGCCAGGGGCTGAGCATTGTGAAGCCACATCACAGAGGGAGCGGGCTTACCGCGGGCCTGGCAGGTGAAGCGTACCGTTTCTCCGTACACGACTTCCTGCTGCTGCAGCTCCACGGTGACCTGCGGGGGCTCTGCAGGAGGAAACCAAGAGACGGGAACGCATTAACGCTTGCACAACTGAAATGCTTGATCGCCACTATGTGCTGCATTTAAAACAATCGGACAAAAAGGCTTTAGCGTCTCTGAGTAAAAGCACAAGCGCATGCATGTGTGCGCGCAAAGAAATACATAACACGGGGGGTGTGCAGAGTCAGGCAGGCCAGCCAGTTGATGGTTGGCTGCTTTTGAATAGGGTGGGAAGACAGAACTCATTTCAGCTACAGCAGCACTCCAACTTTAATTAGAGCCAGATGCTGAGAGACGAGCCCCAAACACATTTACACAAACACACAAGCACACACACACAAAATCACTGTAAAAACAGTCATCCATAACCTAGACACATTCAATCAAGTCCTGCTGCAGAATACAGAGCCCTGTCTCCACTGTGTCGTCTTTGCTTCTACGCACACACAGACCACCGATTCAACTTGGCCAAACGGGAGGCGAAATAACTCGGATCCATGACGCAGACAAAACTGGGTAAAATAAGCAAACTCTTCAATATGAAAAGCCTTTACAGAAATCTGAATTCAATCAATTTGTTGAAATGTTTGATAAACAATTTGGCTTTCTCACCAAATACTTGCACGTTGTACAGCACGGTGGTGGAGCTGGCCGAGTCGAAGCCGTTGTCCGCTCTGCAGACGTATGTGCCGGAGTCGCCTTCGCTCACTGCGTCAATCAGCAGGTTGCTGAGCAAATAGTGCGTGTTGTTGTGAAAACGCAGGTCCTGGCCATCTTTTGCCCATGTGACCTGCGGAGTGGGGATGCCACTAGCCACACACTCCAGCACCAGCCGCTGGCCTTTGGTCACCATGATGGAGCGGGGCGCCGGAGGGTAGATGATGCGAGCCGCTTCGGAGGTGGAGCCTGAAAGACATGAGGACAGACGGGATGTGAATGTTGACGAGGCTCCATTTGTTTGTCAAATTTAAAACAGACGACAGAGAAGCTAAATCAAACGGGCTTTCAACTTTTTTCTCCGAATTCGAAGATTCAAAAGCACGAGATGAGCATGTCAGCATGTGTGACTAAATATGTGCCGACAAAATCAAACGATCAAGGTCAAATTTGATGGATTTATGAAAAACAACACGTGTACAGTGTAGGCTGCAAAATCTAAAGTTAGATAAATAGTGAGATCTTTACAAGTTGGGTTTTATGGAAAGGTTGTGAACAATCTTACCTGTTGTAGACAACTCTTTGAAAAACCTATCATTAATAACCCAATATTTCTGCCACAATAACCAAAACTGTGGTAGACATAAGGACATTTTCCAGATTATTCAGCGAACAATCTCTTGACAAAATCCCTTTCTCCAAAAGTTTTATTTGTCCACAACCTTATCCTGCAGCATGGGCTGCACAAAGGTGCAGGTGGTGCTAAATAATTTAAAATAATTTATTTTAAATAAAAATTGCATGCCGATGTCAATGCCATCCATCAATCAGCCAATTGTGTGTCATGTCCAATCTTATTTTGAAAAACGGTGATAGAGCGAGTCCGCGATAAACGCACCGCGAAGTAGCGAGGGACTACTGTACAATGAAGCACCATTAAGAGCAATGGCATCCTGAAGGAAGAGAGGGGTGTTGAAGAACTTTTCTGTAGTTTACTTTTATGTCATTTCAGGGTTTTCAACTGAGGGGTTTTCAAATATGTTTTTTAAAATTACAGCTCAGGAAGTCCTTCGCAGAAAATTCACTTTAAAATATTATTAATAGATTTCTCCTCTATAATGACCCTTTCATTCATGTGGTTATATTTACAGGATTTCGGCTCATTTAATCATATTTATTTTTCACATTTGATAACTTATTAAATTACATTTATCCCTGTACAGTTATCTCTCAGTATGGTTGTAAATAAAGTCAAGTTGAGCTCATCCAAACAGCCACAAGACCTTGTTATTGTTAAAACACAGCACAGAATTTAATTGAGCAGATTTTTATGATAAACTCCAAACACCTGAAACTGACTCCCCCACTAAGAGAAATGGAGACACACATCATTGTTATAATCTGGGGCATATACAAATTTGTCTTTTAGCCTTAATATTGTTATAATATCTTATAATTATAAGAACTATAGCCGCAGACACAGCTCCATCAAAATGACGCAAATCCGCTGCGGTGACGGAGAACTTTAATCCATGTCTGTTTTACTCAAGACAAGATCTGGTTGTCCGAGATTAATTAAGGTTATCTCGGCCAAATGGAAACTGCTTGTTGATCTGTTATCTGCAATAAGTAAGATAATAATTGTTCACAACCTTTCCAGAGAACCACACTTCAAGGGTTCTGACTGTAAATTATACGGATAAAAAACAATTTCCTTCTGATTTAGTTTAAGCGATAGAGGTGGTAACTCACGGCGGATGCGCAGACGGTCGGTGGACGTGGAGGTTTTGACCTCCTGAGTGACAGGATTGTAAGCGGCACACTTGTACGGCCCTTCATCTTCCTGCGTGGCGTTGGCTATCTGCAGGTTCCCCGACGGCATGATGAGGTAGTTTCCTACAAGAAAGAATCCATTCTGGAGTGAGAGGAGCCTAACAAGCACATTTCAGGTCTCTCTTGTAAATGAGTCCCTGAGGCTCAGTGGGATTAACCTGTATAAATAAAGGTTGAATGAAAAATTAATCTTAAACAATATGGTCAGTGGGGTTACATTCTTGCTCAGAAACATTTCAAAATACATTAGATAAATCAGAAATATGAGCAAAAAGGAACAGAAAAAAATCAGTCCATGTAGTAAAATTTTGCTAATACAAGTCGGTACAGTCAGGGGCCACGAGGTGGCGCCCTTGAGTCTGACCTAGCTATCCAGTAAGCGTTTAACAATGTGGTATTCATTTCCTCGCAGATAAGCAACAGATAGTACCTACACCTCCCAGGCTTCATCATCATACCAGCAACAAACCACTTCCAGACAACTTAAAATTAAATAGTTTTGGATAAACAAACAGCATTCCCATGTTCCAACATTCTCCAGATACCAGTCTTATCACCAGTTTTATGAGGGGGCAGATAGGAGGATTATAGCATTCCAGTAAATTAACAAAACAGTATCAAGAGGGAAGATTTACGCAGCAGCGCAGTACCTTTGGAGGTTTCCAGCCATTCCTGCTTGACGCTGTAGCGAACCTGAGCTTTGGGCTGACTCTCGGGGAGATGGCATTCGATCACAGCCGTGTTGCCTTCGTCAACTTCAATCTCCTGCTGAACGTCAGGCTCGAAGTCCCGAAGCTCTAAAAAATAAAAAACACAAGTCAGCTCTGTCACATAACTGCAAACCAACTCACTATTCTTTCAGCGGCGTAATACATTGTAAATCACTTCTAACTGCACATATACACAGTCAGTCCTCAGTGTTGGAAGAAAACCACAATAGTCTGAACAATAATAACTTTATTGTTTCCATGCAACGCCAGCTTCTCTCTGCTGTGTTGCAACCACATTGTTTCTTGAATGTTCTCTGTAGCCATTTCTATCCCACTGCTTGTGTTAACACGATCCAGTTAAAGTCCCTGGAGTTTTAACTAAGCATTCTTCTGCTCGAGTCATTTCACGGTGAACACCTAAATACGGTACCTTTAACATATGAGGAGGTGTCATTAATCCCATTATTGGATCTGGTTCGGAGTCTGTGGGAAACGATGGCGTGGGATTACTGGGGCCATGTGCTACAACTGTGTTCCGCAGACACAAAGTCTGCACGGCATAGATGCTCATCTGACCCCTGACCTCCTTAAACCCCTGCCTGAGCGGCCCAGAGGCCTGATGATGGGGTCAAAGGGAAGGACTGTTCGCCCAGAAGAGTTTCAGAAAAAGAGATCCAGTTTGGGTTTGAGAGGAAGCAGCTAAAACTCTGTTCCTGAGAGGCCGGAACCAAACCCATCTAATTCTCAGCAGGAGAGGCGATGCCATTTTATAAAAGTTAGAGCAGAAGGGAAACGAAAATGAGAGCGAGGGAAAATAAATAAGTCAGGGTGAAGAATGGGGGGGGGGGGGGGGGAACAGGAGAAACTTATGATGGAGTTCGACAGTAAAATGAAAGATAAATAAAACTTCTCCGGGAACGTAATTAAACGTCTACCAGCCTTTGTTGATTTATTCTTAACAAACATAGGCTCTCCATTCTTTCCAGAAGTGCTAGAACTGGTGTGTTTTTCTTGGCTCAGCCACACTTTTCATTGAAAAGTTAAAAAACAAAAAAAACTGCTGGTGCTTACAGTCAGCTGATCAGATTTTGTTTACAGCTCTAATTTAATATGCAAAGTTCAATGAAAGACACGGGATCAAGTGATAAAAACACTGGAGTGATTTACGTCTGCACAAACACGTCCGCTGATTAGTTCACCATGGCTGCTGGATCTGCCTGCATCTGGAGGAGCTTTAATGGGAGAAATGGGGGAGATCAGGGTCTACACACACACACACACAACAGGGCTCCATCTCAGACTCTTGTCAGCTTTGACTCTGAAAGATGAGAATCCAAGCCGGGGCATGTTGAGTTTTAGTGGTGTGTGTGCGTGAATGTCTTCAAGTGTGTGCGCTCCATTTGCTAAATCAATCAGGAGCTGTTTTTACAGACACCCATCTCCCTCCTGATATCTACCCATCCTACCATCTTCCTGCGTGTTTCTTTCTACATTTACACCTTCAAACCCTCTAACACACATCCACATTCTTCAGAGGAACAAGCCCTCATGGGTGCCTCTCAGGTGTGTGTGTGTGTGTGAGAGCATCCTGCACGTACAGAGGATTGATTGTATGCATAAAGTGAAGCGGACCTCCCACACCAGGGCTCTTTGGCAAGACCCACAAAAATATTTCAAGAGAGACAGTGTATTCATCATCTTTATGCGCCACAGCAGGAGGGCCCCCGCTTGTGTGTGTCTCTCAATTAGAACATGTTTGTGCAACGTGTTGTGCGTTCCCGTTGCACAGATATATGGCAGGGTGATTGTCAGAGCAAGAATTCAAGCAAGGAGCAGTTTTAACTTGTGCCAAAAAAATTTAAAAAAAGGGAGATTCTTCAGAGTCGGATAGTGTGGAGGGTCTGGAACCAACCTACACCGATTACAAAAAACATGTGTGTGCAGTTGAAAGAAAGGCAAGCATGTACAAATTCCCCGTGAAGCAACTCCTTGGGCAATTTGAGGGTGGCCGAGAAGGAATCGTTATTAAATTATATAAGTTTCGCTCTTTTTTTTGGACGAGGTGAAACATTCAGGTTCACCATATAGAGCTCAGAGCTTTTAAAGTGAAGTTCTGTGGAAAGGTTATGAACTTTTGATTTATTACCTGCTGTAGATAGCTCTTTAAACGACCTAGAGTTTAATTATGACCAGACTGACGAGCTATGAGCAATGTTCAAAACAAATCCAGTTCATGCAAACAGTGTCGGCATCAATTTTGCATTACATTGTTATTCTAGAAGTATTGTGAAGTACCTGCAGGAACTGCTGCAGGGCGCACTGAAGGTGCTACATTCAATCACTTTGGTCTTGGCCTCGTTTGGTCAAACTATTAGCGGTTCAATGCAGTCGGAATTAGGCCTGTCACGTTAACAAATTTTGCTGGGCGATTAATTTTCTCAGAAATTATTGCGATAAACGATAATATTGTTTGAAATTTGACAATAATTAGTAATAATTGTCAAATTTAAGGAGAAATGTTTGTTAATTTGTTTTGCATGTACAGTAGTACCTTTTTTTCCAACCACCAGATGGCAGTATAAGACTGAGCCAAAGGATGGATAGAAAGTGAGCGAGCAGCGCGTCTACGAAAAATGGGAGGGACGCCCCTTGACGTGACATGGGCTGTCCCTCTTCGATTCTCAAAATGGCAGACGCTCGGTGTGGTTTGAGCTCTTCAGTATAACAGTTTTTACACAAAGCTTTTAATTTAAAAAAATCAGTAAACAAGTTCTCAGCTTTTTTGTAAAGAAAAACAACTTTTTACACGAAGACACGAGTTTCAACCGTGAAATTTGGAGCTTCGACAAGACGGAGGTTTATTCCCCGAGGTCGGCCTGTTTTAGCTTGTAGCTTAGCTTCTCAGCTTAGCTGCTTTTAACAATCCAAAAACATGATTTTGGACGGTTAAAACGTATTTTAAACAGAAAAGTGAAAGTGAGTTGTCAGTGAAGAGCACCGGAGTTGAACCTTTTGTCATCCAGTGTCTTCAGTAGAAAGAGAGAGGAACAAAGAAACGATAAAGATGATAAATGAAAATGAGGTTGATAATTTTCATTTATCATGCGATTAATTGATTTATTGTTTTTTGCGACAGGCCTAGTCGGATTTATGTTCCATTTCTCAAAACTGAGATTTTTTAAGAGATGCGACAAGTACTGTCCAACACTTTTCAAATCAACTCCACTTCAAGAGATCTAAACAATGACTTTAATGTCCAGGGATGATTCGTCCACTTCTAGAGCCAACGGTAACTTTTAACGCCTTTAAACATATTTCGTTGGCAAAATGAAAAAAAAATGGGCAGTGAAAAGGGCAAAAATAGGAGAGTCGATAACAAAAGGATGGAGTGAAGTGGCAGTGAGAGTGAAAAATGTGCACAGCAAGGGGTGTGAGAGAGTGAGTTTATGGAGAGTGAGAACGTGACATTGTGTCTCGTCGTTATGTCAGGATCTTGTTTCGACTGGCCTAAAACACCTCCAGCTTCTCCAGTTAGGGCAAACATCAATCACATCAATGCATGTAAAACAATACGTTTAACAACAGCCTTGCTACACCCATATCCTCTGTCCACCCCCACCACACACACACCTCTTATCTCCCTTTAGCCCATAATGGGGTCATAATTTCTGGTGAGCCCTGCTGTCAGGTCCTGCAGAGAGGAATGTGGTGTTGTGAGGAGCAAAAGAGTCAACGGAGGCAAGGGGCCCCTGTGCTGAGCACTGGTCCCCTATATCCATACTCAGGCTGGCCCCCGGCCCCAGGGTCCCCTCCATTCCTAAAGCTCAAGTTTCACAGTTTCAGACACTCTCTCCATCCCATGATGCATATCAAATATAACACCACCCACTCTGACAGCAGAGCACTAAAAACCTAAGCATCAGCAGTCATTTTATTTCACTATTAGATTAATGTAAGTCAACATAAAAGCAGCTGTTTTGTCTACACAGAATGAGTTATGTCACTTACCAGTGATGTGTAACAGATTTTCACTGTAGCTGGTTTGTGTACTTTGTGAGGATTAGTTTCAGACTAACCACAACCAGTGGAAAAGTACAGGGTTTTCAATGTTGTACTGGTAAAGATCTGAAGCAAACAAATGCCACCTCCTCACTGTTTTTGTTCTAGTTGAAGAAAGTCAAGTCAAAGGCGTTCTTGGGATACGCTGAAAAACCAAACTCAAGAGAGGCTAAAAGAGGTCTGTGTGTTTGTGTTTATTTGGCACGGCTTTGAGGGGGTGGGTACTCACCGGCAGCAGTGACGTTAGCAGGAACGCTTGCCAGAGCTCCAGCATCGGTGCTGGCCACACACTGGTATCTGCCCAGAGTCAGGTTGGACAGAGCGGGGATGAACAGGCTGCTGGGACCCACTACCACACCGTAATCGCCGTCCGTCAACTGCTCGCCATTGAGACGCCAGCTGACTTGGGCTGAGACGGGTTGTGCGCTGCAGCGCAACGAGACACTGCCTCCAAACTTCTGCACCACGGACACAGGCTCCTCGGTGAACACCGGCACTTCGTCTGGAGAAGATTTTAAAAAAGCCGCATACATTTTTCTGCTAAAAACATCCTCAGAGCTGCACTGGATACTTCTTGCAGATGCTGAAAATCTAGTTGATGAAAATTTTCAGTCATTTACACAAAAAGGAATAAAAGTAAATGTAAGATCATGATCTTAATTTTGTTTTAAAAAGTGTTTGCTTCTTTTCCAACAATCTTGAACTTGGGGGGGGGGGGGAATGTAGCAAAGAAAAACATGTTACTACTTTTTTGCAAATCAAGGTTTCTTCTCCCTGTTCACCTACACAATTAAGATCACATAGCTGATCTAGGATAAACTAATCCAGACTACACTAATCCACCAGTTAAATTATTCAGTTACTCAAGCATTTGATTAGCATGGCTGAAATTAGTTCATCGGAGCTAATGGTACATGCCTGTTGCTGTTGATAAAAAAGGGATCTACATGCAAAAAAAACTACAGTTCTGGTTAATAAATATTTAAATACTAAAAAAAAATATAGTGAAACAGCAAATCTGAACCTCAGCAGAACATCTATTAAAGTGTTAAATTGTTCATGAAAATATACTCAATTGAATTTTATAAACTCAATCAGTTACCAAATTAATTTCCTTAAACAATTCAACTGATTAACAAGTAAACCATTTTAGTTTTCCGTACAACGCTTCTTTTCATATTCAGTTCGCCCATGGTGGCTGCTGCAGCTCATCCAAATTGGTCACTCATTCATGCGCATTTCAAACAAACTGCTATGGCTGTTGCCAGACATGTAAAACACTTCACTCCCTGTGCCAGAGCCAGAATACGTTTTTCCTGGCAGGAGTTATTGCGTACCAGGTGTTCAAGCTTGCAAAGTAAGGTCAGACTGGACAATGCACTGTTGATAAAAATTATATATTATATTCAGAAACTTAAAAAATAAAAATTAAATAAACAGAGTTCAAAACAGCTTTAGTGAAAAGGCAATATTTTTACGATCTCATTAACTCACCAGTGGCTGTAGCGCCGCTCTGCAGGCAGCACAGCAGTACTGCACCCAAAGCACACAACACTGGAACCCTTCTCTTTCTCATCCACAGAGTCCAGTTTTGCTTTCCAGACATTTTCCATACACTACCCCCTGAAAAACACAAGAGATAACAGTTAGAGGGACATTTACATGTTCTGTGCACTGAAAACAAACAGCATAAGCAAGGCTGTATGTTAAGTCATAACACAAACTGCAAAAACATCATCTGGGAAGCATACAAAAAAAAAAACTAAATAACTGAATTTATGTATGCATCCCTCTGTCTGCTTAAGTCAAGCTTGTATACATACGAATGCAAAAAGGCAGCCATTAACACAACCCAGGTGAGGCAGAGCACTCTGCAGAACCCTCAGCAGCCCAACTCCAGACACAAATAAATCCTTTCTTTTCTCTCGGCCCCCATCCCATCACTGACCTCGTCCCCTCCAGCCTGCACTCATCAAAGGGGCGCCCTTATTCTGCGGGCCGTAACCTGAGCCCTCCACCTTCCCGCTCAGGTGTAACCGATACAGGTAGAGTGACGAGGAGGAAGGAGGGATGGAGGAGAAGGGAGGGGAGGGGGAACACACAGATTGCATTCATGAGTTCGGACAAAGAGCGACTAACGAGAGGTAGGATGGTGGTGGTGGTGGTGGTGGTGGGGGGGGGTATCGCAGCAGTGAGGAGTACGTTTATATATTTCAGAACATTGTATTTTGGGAGTAAAATGAAGGGTAATAATGGTCTGTGTATGAGCAGTTAATGCAGAGAGAAGAGCTTTTCTTTCCCTTGTCGCTTGCTGCCAAGTTTCTTGAATTCTTTCCTGTCAGGTTAAACTAACAACTTCCCGTCAGGATAAGGAGGGTGGTCCTGAAAAACTCTTTCACTCCCCTTCTTTCACGTACATACAGTACACGTCGCAGAACATGCTCAGCTACCCTGTAAATGTAGAAGTAAAACAGAACTTTCACATATGTAGCTGTCCTGAGTCTGATCCTATTAGGGCAGCAGGGATGATTAATGGAGCTCAGTTTGGGGGGGGGGGGGTGCATAGAGGACAATAACCTAGTGGAAACTCTTACCTTCATCATCTAATGGCAGCAGTAAAAATGCTTAGCTGCCTGGCGCATTTATTGAAAAATGAGCAAAGGAGAACGCTCATGGAAAAAAAAAAAACTGCTAAACTAGACCACACGTTGTTGTCCTGCCATTTAAATACACACTGAGAATGCCTCGGTGATTTTACATGATGAATGTAAACATTAACAACAACAAAGCAGCACACACATGAAAACATGGTGTGCTGCTGATTAGACGTTGTGAATCAGCAAAAATTAACAAGTTAGAAGAAAATGCTGATTTATATCTATTTAAAAACTCTGTGGTTATTAAATAGAGGTAGCATCTGCTAGTTACAGCGCTTCTGTCAGCATAATCATCCTATTTCTGTTGTGATAACTAGGCCTGTCGCGATAAACAATAAATCAATTAATCGCATGATGACTGAAAATTATCGACCTCATTTTCATTTACCGGCTTTATTATTTCTTCGTGTCTCTTTCTTTCTACTGAAAACACGGCTCAACTCCGGTGTTCTTCACTGACACCGCTCTTTCTCTCCTCTCTTTAAAATCTGTTTCAACCGTCCAAAATCACGTTTTTGGATCGTTAAAAGCAGCTCCGCTGAGAAGCTAAGCTACGAGCTAAGCTAACAGGCCGACCTCCGGAATAAACCTCAGTCTTGTCGAGATCCAAAATTCACGGTTGAAACCCGTGCCTGCGTGTAAAAAGTTGTTTTTCTCTGAAAAAATAAGCTGAGAACTTGTTTACTGATTTTTATTAAAAGCTTTGTGTGAAAAATGCTATGCTAAAGACCTCAAATAACTTAGCATCCGCCATGTCGCCATGTCAGCCCATCTCACGTCAAGAACCCTCCCTCCCATTTTTCTTAAAGAGACGCGCTGCTTAACTATCCATCCTTTGGTTCAAACAGTCTTATACTGCCATCAGGTGGTCAAAAGAGGTACTACACTCCAAACAAATCAACATCTATTCTAAAATTTGACAATTATTGTTAAATTTCAAACAATATTATTGTTTATCGCAATAATTTTTGAGACAATCGCCCAGCAAAATTTGTTATCGTGACAGGCCTAGTAATAGCATGTACTGTAATGCAAATTTGGGACGATGTAAAGATTTATAAAATATTGTTCCACTGTATAATACACCAATGCTCTAGTCATAAATGTTTGTTGTTTGTTTGTGGTTGAGCAAAGATGTTTACAAAGGAAAAAAATAATCCTGAATCTAAAAATTACCAGCCAAAAACAAACTATCAGCTCGTTAATAAACACTTAACATTGACTTTGTTACTTTCAACATTTCTTAAAAGTTGAAACTGCAACTTATTGATAAAGTCACAGATATGCAGTTTGATTTACTCCCTCACCCACACAGAGTGGCCCGTCAGTAACAGGCTAACTCTGTAAACAAACAGCAAACTAATGTGGATCCAGGAGGCAGCAGAGCTGAAGGCCTGTGGCTTCTGTGGCTGGTTGCAGTATGGACACAACTCAAGACAGCTGCCCCATACATGTGCACAGAGCACCTGTTCCAACTGTGAGAGTCACTGACCATAAACCACACCAAACAGCCAGCCAAGTGGACACACACTGGGATGTGCCACCCAGCCGTGCAACCTCTTACCTGTCCAGTTCATCCCAAAACATATGAATCGACAGAAATGGAACAGAAACCAATAGCGCTTTGTAAGTAATAGTCACATTGGCAGGCCCCTCATACATCATCAGTCCCTTAAAAAACAGCCATACTCCTCTAAGTCTGTCTGATTCATTAGTCAGCTGTGTTTGCTTAGTGGATACCCTGCCTCAAGATGAAAAGTTGGTCCGACATCTCTGTCCAACTTTTTCCATCCATCCTTCTCTGAGAAGTCACAGGCGTACAGGCAGAAGAGCCTCCTACGCATCGAGGCGACTGATAAAAAACAGAGCACACTCCCAGACAGCTTCTCTAAATTAAGAGCCCAGGGTATGTTCCTGTGCCTTAGACTGTGTTGCAGCCTAAAAAAAAAAGCGTTGCAAGAAACCAAAAATGTAAACGACTGCAAATGTTGGCATCGATTTGTCCATGATGTCGCAGATCTATAATTAGTTAGTTAGCACTAAGTTTCCATTACTGTTGTTGGCAGCTTATTGAGTCACGTTGTAAAAAGTTACTCAATTAGAAAAAATCCAGGTGAGTCGGGAAGACTTTTGGTAAGCCAGCTCTGGCCCAGTAATAGCTGCCAGACTTGGTTGGGTTTTTAGATGTATGCATTAGGGCCAGTTTGGGCTCACAGCTCACACATTTATCCACATTTAGACTGACCACAAATCATGAGCATCTTCTTTTGCAAAATATAGACTTAAGTTTGGATTTCCCACCTGAATGGGAAATCTTTTATGCTATACGTAGGCTATTGCCTCTAGCTTGCTAGATTTGTAGGAGTCAAACCATTTATAGAATTAGACTGGCTTGTGCCTGATTGTACAAGGTCCTTTAAAGGATTGCTGTGTCATTAACTTGGTCATCTTAGGGGAAAAAAGTGTTGGTGTGTAGGCATGTATCATCAGTGTAGGTATGCGAGCTCCGTGTATGTTTTGCGAGAGAGTCACTTGACAGAAGTTCATTGTGAACGTGCTAAGTGAAGACACCGAGGCCCCTGTTTTCTAGAGGCACTGCCGGTCCCATTGTCCCCCTGCCTCTGTGGATAAATTCATTTTGACAACCCTGCTAATTGGATAAAACCGGACTGGAGCCTCCTCCCTGAGCTATCACATTCCATCTGCTTACTGGCATGGAGAAGACACACAAGGAAGCGGAGGTGGAGAAGGGGTAGTAGGGTAGTAACTCCTTCCGAGGAGCTGAGCTGTTGAATATTTATCACCTCCCTAAATTTCCTTCTCCCCCACCCCTCTCTAGTTTTATGTCTTTTTACACCCCTCCTTTTTCACTCTGGAGGTTCTCCAAGCACCACAAAGCCCCCCCTTTAGATAAACACATGCGGTGTCAAGTGTGAGGAGTGCTAGGGGTTCAACTGCCCTGCTCGGGCCCTAAGCCCACAATGCTGTGCTGCATAGCTGCCATGCGGGAGGCCGGTTGCCCCTGGCGACGCTAACAGGCAGAACGCACCTTAATAGAGTGGAGAGTCATTGTAAAGCAGTGAGCCGGTGCACGGACAAAGACCCCGCAGACCCCTGGAGAAAAGGGAGACGCTGCTCTGAAGAGCCCGGGTAAGAGATGATGGGCCATGCTCAATGACCAAAGAGCAGAGTGGGAGGGGGACTCAATGGCCAAGAGGTTCGAGAGTGGAGAGTTTGTGAAGACAGAATAAAGAAGGGGGGGTCAGTGCCTTTATCGATTGATGTGAGGATGGGTAAAGAGGGTTTATGGAGGCAGCGGTGCAGGGGGCGGTGACTATGAGCGCTGAACAGCGACTCAAATTAATATAGAGGACATCAACTGGCAGGCGAGCAGGAGGAGAGAGCAGGGCCTTGTCAATGAGAGGGAGTGTTTGTGAGAGCGTCCCTGAATGTCCCAACATATTTTCCCCTCATTCTATCAATCTGGTTGCTGGCCTCTCGGCCTCGCCTGGGGCTTGTGCCGAGTGGAGCATGAGGAGGAGAGTGCCGAGTTTGCTTAACAAACCAACACAACGCCCGGTTTACTATCACAACATCAAACAGGGATAGGACAAAAACAAAAATTTAAACTTTTCATCTTAATTTTTCAGTCATTCAACTATCAAACATCACAGTATAGTTAGTCGAGCACTGTAACAGAAAACAAATAGACTGACTTGTTGCATACGTTTCTATATCAGCTGGCATTATGTGATGCAGTTACTAGACTCTTAAACCTACCAGTTGTTTTGTCTTGGCAAAACATAACAGAAAAAAATAAAGGCATTAATTTCACATAGTTCTAGCAAAGTAACTATTACAGAAAAGCAGATGGTTGAACGGAGTCAATAACAGTTTGTAAATAACATGACACTGGAACTATTAACCATTAACCACATCTATTTTTTTCAGTGCAAATCTCATACTGAATGTTGATCGACAGAAAATATTGGCTCACGCATGAATATTTTAAACCCCAAAAATGCAAAAAATGTCTCGGATCCAATTTCCTGCACTAGTCTGGTTCTAATGATTTTCATTTTAAAAATGTGTGCTTAACAGTATGTTCCAACTGTATGAAAAAGTGCACACAAAATACAGGGTTTTACCCAAGTAATCTACCAGGAGGTGATGGTTGTGAAAGAATGAAATCTTACCGTACCTATTAGCTTTTTAAAAGCAAATACTTTGTTGCAGTCTAGAACTAATAAAACAGTGAGGGAAAGTCAAATAAAAACAAAACAAATAAAAAAGAAGATTACATAATGGTTTTGAAATTCTCCCCTGCTTTTTAAATCCATCCACAAGCCCTCCAGGCTCCTAATAAATACTTTAGTTGCTTCTCCACGGACGTGACTTTAATCAGTTTGCTTTCGACTCAGCATCAGCCTCCATTCCCTGTTCCTGCTTGATTGTTGGACCCGCCTCAGCCGTGGTTCCAAGCAAGCCAAACCGAGCAAACAATCTGACGTCAGCAAACGGTAGCCGTTGATTGGCCAGTGGATCAACGTCATTGGATGAACCAAGGCTGTACTACCCGGTGCTGCCAACTTGTCTGACTTAAGCAAATTTTCAGACCTCTCTATGAACTTTTTATGTTTTTAAAGTGACTAGCGACAAATCTAGCTCCTTTTTCGTGTGTTTGGAGACTTTTCGAGGATGCATATGAAGGCACTAAAGATTCAGCAATCACTGTCCTCAGCAAGCAGCGAGTGATGTCATAAGCCCCCCCCCCACACACACACACACAAAAAAAAGCTTCAACAAACCGTCCCGCACACAAAGTAGGGGACACACTCGTAAAGAAGACGCACCTACACCTGAGAAGAGCCGACTAGAAACGAGATCAGAATTGTTAAAGAAGAAGCATCTTTTGTGTCTCATTCTGAAAAGTAGGAAAGTTGTGGATCACAATTTTAATGTAGTTGTATACGACAGCAATCATGTGGATCAAAATACTTATTTGTTAAAAAAAACTAATCAATTTAAAACTAAGAAATTTGCTTCACTGAATATTTGAGAAACTTTTAACCAAAAATTACAAAAGTAGCATTTTCACTGTCTTATTGGTACTTTATTAAGAGAACCTTCACCAGCATACTTTATTAAGCTACTAAAAAAAAAACATTTGCACAAATAAAATGAAGATTATGTTTGAATGGAGAGCAAAAAGCTCAATTCTTTTTGTTTTGCACATATTTCTTTCCCAAGCAGTCTGCTATGTTTCAAGGTCACACCTATTAAAAACACAAGATTGTGTCAATTATTAAAACAAGCTGAAATTGATGCGCTCCATAATTTCCTTTTCTAGTCTACAAAAGTAAAAACTTGGTGTATAACAAATACTAAACGATTCCCAGCTATCATCTTGCTCCCCCAGAGCCCTCCTCAAGAAGAAGGAAAACTTGAGTCTTATTTGGCATGAAAATCCTGCTCAACAGGTGGAGAGGGGTCCAGTCCAAATCCTTCACTCAAAACATCCCTCGTTCTCATGCCATAAAATTACACATCAAAAGAATCTAGGCATCCCTAACGAGGCTGAGAATTTATCCCCTCCTCTAATTCTTCACAAAGTATTAACAAGCAATATGCCCATCCAAGTCCTCATTTATCCCCAATCCGCCAAAAAAATACAACAACAACCCAGCACTAACGAGCTACAGAGTGTCTTGAGGATTAACGAGAGGGATCTGGACAGCCCTGCAATGTAATGGAAGGCGGCATTCTAATCAAACAGGCACCGTGGCATTTACATAATTTAGATAATGAAGCTGAATTAACAGCGGAGAGCTAATTATGGTGTCGTGGCGAGCACATCCACCCACATTCCTCTGCCTGGTGTGGGATGCCAACGTGCCCGGCAGGGCCATGGGAACAAGATCGGATCATCACAGCCACCAGGCAAGTAAGGTGAACATGAGAGGAGGGGAGGGGAGAGGATGGAAACAAGGCAAGATAGGAGGGAACAGATGTTCGACATATAGAGACAAGAAAAACAGAGGGCTGCTTGGGTATTAAATAAAAATACAATTAACTGACTGGTTAACGAGCAGTGTTGGGCAGCCTTCCTCAAATTATAAAGTACCATTAACAAGGAAAGAGCAGTGATTTTCAAACATACAAAGAGTCTGTAAAATGTAAAAGTTCAACAAATTTATGCTACTTTCATTTTGATTAGCAAATGTTTTAAGTGTGTGTGGGCGGGGGTGTGGAGGGAGGTTTCTTCCACATGCATCCCATAGCAACACTTGACCTTGAGATAGCAGAAATACATGAAGTTGTATGCTAGCAACCAGACGAGTGATATTTTTGACACATACCAAAATAAAATTTTAATAAACTTGAAGTAAGCCCACATCTGTTTCTGTCATCGTAGTAGGGCTGGGACATCTAATATCATTCATGATAATATCAGTTAAAAAAAAAAAACATTTGCCTGGGAAAATAAATTATATCATATGATATGATAATTTTATGGCATAAATATGTCAGTGTTTCACCTACAATTATACAAGTGGGGTACCCCGCCCCGTTAACAGAACTGAGCGCTCCACATACCAAAACGAACTGTGCAACACCCCCCCACCTGCCGGTACTGGCGTAACGCTAAGCTAGCCGCGCGCAATACTAGCTAGCTAAAAAGCTAAAGGCATCGTTTACGCTGCCTATTCCGTTACGCTGAACACCACCACCCCTCCAAGAAAACTGCCAGTACAAACAGTGTGCAGCTCAGCTGAAACACCACCACAAGCTTCAGGGTCAGTTGAAGACACCCCAGGCACAAGTGATGCAAAGTTGCCAAAGAAGAGCCTCTGAAGCTTTTTTAGGAGGGCTGCAGTAAGTGGCAGACCAGGAACAGGACCATCTCCAAGAGAGAGAACTCGGGCAGAGTTAAACAACTATCTACACTGTCCTCCAGCAGACAGTGAGAGTAATTATTTTAACTGGTGGAAAGTGCACGAGGTTAACTTTCCTCAGGTTAGCCGTTTGGCAAAAAAATACCTGTGCATCCAAGTCACTAGTGCAGCCTATGAAAGGTTGTTCAGCACAGGAGGGAACATTGTTTTGTGTAATAGCACTGAAGCCTGATTCAGTGAAGAGGATTGTGTTCTTGAATAAGAATCTGAAACTTGACAAATGACAACCAGCTAGGTGGCTGTGTTCTGCCAATGATCAGCAATCCTTTCAGGCAGCATTTCATTTGTTTTCAGCATTTGTCACAAGTTTTGGAAGTTATAGCTCATTTAAAGGCAACATATTTTTTGTTGTGTTACATTTATGCTCAACAGAAGTTAAGCTTTCATTTTATTTAGTTTTATGGGAACTGCACCTGCACTTTAATTTTTGTGGTCAATTTTGTGCAGACTTTTTCAATCTAAACAACAGAGGGATCATTTTTATTTTTATATTTGAGACTGAATACTTTGCTAAAATAAAGTAATTGCAGTAAAATTAACCCTTGTTTTTTTAGTTTTTATATACGACTGCAAAACAACATGTTAAGTTAATTTTGACAAATGAATAACTATGATTTCAGTTTTGGTTTTTTGTTGTATCACAAAATGTATCATTATCATCAGAATGCTCTGAAATATCACGTTATTATGTTTGAGCCATATCGCTCACCCCATATCGTAGCTTTATTTTGAAAGGATAGAAAAATGAAAACTACATTGACAGGTGAGCTACGCACCTGTGGAGGACATTTGCAATCATTGATCAGGGGTCAAGGTAAGCAGTTTCTATTTATCTGAGACAATATATTTTTGTACTGGACAACCAGATCTTGCTTCAAGGTTGTCCAGTGGACAACCAAGTAAAATAGACATGGATTAAAGTTCTCCATCGCCACAACGAATTTCTGTTATTTTTAACGTCTGTATAAATGAAAGGGGGGAAAAACATGTTTTGTTGTTGTCTTTTTTAATCTATCTAATCTAATACAGGGATTAAATTGACGCTGCTTTCAACAAATAAAGAGAACTAGAGCCACAGTTTTACCCGATCAGAGCAGAGAAATGCAGGTTGCAAGGTCTGATAATTGGCAGGTGAGTGCAGTGTTTCCAACAAAGAGACTACCAGTCAGTGTTTCCAGTACCATTTTCCAAGGAGGACATCTCTCTACCCTAACCAAAGGTGATGACATGTAATAATTTATTAAATATCTACATATTAAACATATCAAGGTCAAGGTTGCTTTATTTATTCACATCATATGTGGTACATGTGGTGGAACAAAATTGTGTACACAGGGTCCCAGTTACATCCAACAAAAGTATAAATTGTAAAATGTGTTTGCGCATGACCACTGCACTGCAGCAGGGGGAGATACCAGAACGGATACACCATTACCCCCATCCCTCCCCTTCCACACCACGCCCGACCTCCCCAGAACTTTTACATCTAAAATCTAACTTTGTTTTAAACGTTAATGTGTTCGTAGTGTCGTCATCATCGTACAGACATGTGCAAATTGTGTGCACGATCAAACTCCAGGTCCGAGAGAGCACGTTCAGCCTGAGTGTCCTCATGGTGAGAGAGGCTGAGTCTGCCACTAAAAGACGACTATTTATATCATATATATATGCCTCAAATTATAGCAAAGATGTGTGTCTTCGTTTCTCTCTGTGGGGGAGTCAGTTTCAGGTGTTTGTAGTTTATCATAAGTCTGCCAAATTAAATTTTACATGGTGTTTTAGCAATAATAATAATAAGGTGTTGTGGGCTGATTGAATGTGATTAACTTGATTATATTTAGATTGACAAGAGATAACTGTACTGTGATAAATATAGTTTAATAAATGATCACTAAGTAATTTGTATCAAACTATAAAATGAGCAGGTGTGCAACGATGATAAAATGGTAAGTGGACTGTACTTATATAGCGCCTTTCTATCTAATCAAGATACTCAAAGCGCTTTACAACACAATCTGTGTCCTCATTTACCCATTCATACAGCACTCTACTAGATCTATCCATCCATCCATCCATCAATCCATAATCTTCTCCCGCTTATTCCATTTTGGGTCACGGGGGTCGCTGGTGCCCATGTCCAGCAATCACTGTGCGAGGGGCGGGGTACACCCTGGACGGGTCGCAAGTCCATCACAGGGCCACATAGAGACAAACGGGACAAACAACCATTCACTCTCTCACTCACACCTAGGGACAATTTAGAGTTACCAATCAGCCTAACATGCATGTTTTTGGTCTGTGGGAGGAAACCGGAGCACCCGGAGAAAACCCATGCATGCACGGAGAGACCGGGGTTTGAACCAAGGACCTGCTCGCTGAGAGGCAGCAGCTCTACCAGTTGCGCCACCGTGCTGCCTCTACTAGATCTATACAAAGATAATTGAACAAATCATTCTAAAGAGACTAATCAGTGTTTTATCACAGGTATACACCGATGGGACACACATCGGAGGCAATGAGGGGTTCAGTGTCTTGCCCAGGGACACTTCTGCATGTGACTGCTGGTGGATTCGAACCCCCAACTCTTACATTGGAGGACGACTGCTCTAACCACTCAACGACAGCCACCCCAATCATCCTGGATATGTTGGTTACAATGAAATGGTGTTGTACAGAAACAACAGTGCAACAGAAAAAAGGCTCACCTAAAGTTTCCTTTTAATTAAATTAAATTCAGTTTATTTATAGTGCCAAGTCACAACAGAAGTCATCTCAGGGCACTGAACAGAAACGTTCATAAAAAAAAAAAGTTAACACTATTTATCTGAGGAGCAGACTGTTTTGACTCCATCACAGAACTCTCATCTTGAGCAAGCAGGAAGGCGACAGTGGAAAGGAAAAACTCCCTCATGAGGAAGAACCTTTAGCAGAACCAGGCTCAGGACAAGTGGCCATCTGCTTTGACCAGCTGGGTTTGAGAGGAACAGGAAGGAGGAACAGATACACAATGGCAGGTCAAGAATCACATGTCAAGATAGAAATAATATCAAATGAAAACTTTTCAATTTTAACAATTAATTTAAGGAAATTAGGTCAATTTGTTCTCTAGTAGTCTAAGGTTGTTTTCACACCTGATAGTCCGGTAGACTTGGTTCGGTTGGGGACCAATATTCATAACATTTTGTTTATATTTGAGCTGTTGTGTTTGCGTTCACACTGCACTGTGCAGTCGAGCCAACCTGTTCGAACCAACCTGTTCCTCCACTCGCCTGTGGGGGCGCTGCACCAAGAACTACTGAAAGAAACTATACAAAAACCTTTGAAGAAGACACTTCTTCTTCTTCTGGAAATTAAAACAAAAACGGAGTGGCATCAAGTTTTAGCAGTTTTAGGAGTTATATTTTGTCATTTTTCAAAAATGGACTCAGCATGAGCGAAGATGAGGCAGAAGACCATGGAGAATGTTGTTTTTCACACAAGGCAGCTGACGGCTCCATATGAGGTAAGAGAAATGCTTGTTTGTTTGCCCTGTGCTGTAGTACACTTCTTGCTTGTGGAGCGGGGCCCGGTCTGTTTACATTCACACTGTACTCGAACCGCGCTGGAGTTTTCTTCTACCGGACCGAGACCTAGGTTTTAGCTCGGGCCAGAGTTTGCCTTTTTGTTCCGTGACAGAGTTCGATGGCGCGTTCACACCTCCTCAAACGAACCAGACTTCCTAGGAAAACGAGCTAGAGTTTGATTAAAGCGGACTAAACAGGGCTGGTGTGAATGCACCCTAAGCTTATGGCAGCATAACAAGCCAACCCTAACTATAGGATTTATCACAAAGGAAAGTCTTAAGCCCAGTCTCAAAACTGGACAATGTGTCAGCCTTATGGACATAAACTGGAAGTTGGTTCCACAAGAGAGGAGCCTGATAACTGAAATATCTTCCTCCCATTCTACTTTTGGAAACTCTAGGAACCGCGAGTAAGCCTGCAGTCTGAAAGCAAAGTGCTCTGTTAGGAAAATATTGAATAAGAGTTTGAATATAGCTCGATGGAGCTAGGTTGTTGAGAACTTTGTAGGTTAGAAGTAAGATTTTGAATTCAATTCTGGATTTGACAGGGAGCCAATAGAGAGAAGCTAAAACTGGAGAGATATGATCTCTCCTACTAACTCCAGTTAAGACTCTGGCAGAGGCATTTTAGATCAACTGAAAACTTTTTAAAGAAGTATTTGGACACCCAGATAATAAACCATTGCAATAGTCCAGTCTAGACGTGACAAATGTATGAACCAGTTTTTCTGCACACCAGTTTTTTAAACACCACTAGGGTATATTTATTTAAAACTAGGGTTTTAACCAACTAGTGTTTAACGTTTAAAATGTTTAAACTAACTAGGGTTTTTTTTATTTTCCTGTGAGATCAATCAAGTATGTATGCACTTATCGAACATGTTTGTGAATGGCTGTGATTAAATTAACTTTCGAGTTTTTAACAGTATCCAAAGCAATACCGTTAGTGGTTTTTTTATACCTGGATATACCTTAAAACAATTATCCTACTAGCCAGCTTCTATGCAAGTAGACAAACGAACAGACAGAAAATAAGGACGGGCAATACCTTTTAGATTTCTTCATCATCAAAGTATAAGAATTTAAATAGCCTATTTTAATTGAGTATTATCTCAATTTGCTACTTTTTCACCAGCACTTGGTAATGACGTAACCCTAACATTACCACAAGGTGACAATAATGTACAAATGTATTTGGCAATTGCTATTGTGTTTTACAAAACCAAGACAAAGTTTTTCTGGACAACTTGCTAGCAACGGTTTAACGCCATCCAATGTCTGCCTCTGACATTGCAGCCTTTTTAAGGTAAAACGCAAAGTAGGATGCTATGGTGAGAAAGGAAGCTGTATTTATTGTCAAAACATTTTATATTAATCCACTTGGCTGGTCAAAATGAATAAACACATTATATCCCTGACTAAAAATAACAAAGACATACTTGTGTGTACCAAGAACCTCTGTTTAATCAAAAGCCAGGGCTTGTAGTTTACTGTGTTTTGATCCATATCACCTAAACAACGTACTTTTAAAATCATACTATGAGAGGCAAACGTCATCTAGGGGTGACATTATAATTAGATTAATTTGTGTTAAGATGAATGTGATAAAAACACAATAAGTAGGGATGCACCGATCCACTTTTTTTTTATTTTATTTTTTTACTTCCAATCCGATCCCGATACCTAAATCTGAATGTCGACCGATACCGATCCGGTTCCAATATCATCATCATTATTGATTTTATATGAGGCTGTAATAATCTCCTCTCAAGTACAATTTATACAAATATATGCATGCATGTCCAAAAAGGCAACTTGAGGTAAGTTTTATTAATGTTGGATAAATTTTTAAGTTAGAATTAAATTCTGCTAACACAAAACATGTTTTTTTTATTCCTAGCTTTAAAGTGGATATTAAAGTGATTAATTTAAGTGATTGTTTAAAGCTATTTTATTTATTTTTTTATATTTTTTAAGGGGCAGATATAAGATTTTTTTTTTTCTTCTTTCTGCACTCTTTTCATTCAATGTTTCCTTTTTGGTGATTTTTTTTTTTTTTTTAGTTATTTTGTTTCTTTTAAATGAATGAATAAATGAATTAAATAAAATAAAATGTTAAATGGCTTCAAACACATGCTAAGTTCATGGCACAAACCAACAGACATGTTCCTGTTTTTAGTATTTTACATCACTTTATAATGTAGCTGTTTTTGTTTCATTTTTTTGTTTTTATTTTATTTTCAAATCATGTGTTTTTTTTATGATTGTCTACTGTTGTACTGATAAATATCTCCTGGAGGATAAACTATATCTTGGCTGCAAGTATCAAGCTGCGAAATCCTTTGTTTTCTACAGCTGATAATGTTTGGTCATTAATTATGATGAAGTTTAGCAACTTCTCGGTAAACATTCGAGCTCCGGGGCTTCAGCGATGTCTTCTTCTTCTTGTTCAATCCGAAGCAAGCAGCCTGATTTCGGTCAGCCGCGCTCAGTCTGCCCCTCCTCGGAGATGGGCAGACTGAGCGGGGCAGAGTGGACATGGCTGGCCGGGGTCGAGTCGCCTGTTTCGGGTTGAGCAAAGAGTAGCTCCCTGCTGAAGCCATGGAGCTCGAATGTCCATCGTAAAACTAACTTTACCACAGTTTAATGTGACACTGTGGCTCTGCAGACATTGCACGTTGCTGTCTTGTTTTGTGGTGTTTCTAGTGTAAAATACTTCCACACAGCAGATGTGTTTCAATGAAAAGTTGGCTAGCTGTTAGCCACAGTGCTGCTAACTCAACCCTCACGTTGTAGCTGGCTGCAAACTATGAACTGGATTTCCTGAATCTGAGGCGGGTCTTATTACTCTGGGCTCATGAGACACGCCTCCGTTCAGGAAATCCATTCCATAGTTTGAAGCCAACATGCATCATGGATCGGAAATATCGGCAGGTTGGATTGGAAAAATCCGATACGTAAATTATGCTGGTATCGGAGACCGATACCGATACTGGATCGGATCGGCCCCATCCCTAACTAAGTATTGAATTTTCACACAGTATGCTGAAGTTTATTCAGAACTGAACTGCCTATGGTATTTCAGCAACTTACGGTTAAGCAACATTTATTATTATATGACTAAAAGACAAAATGTGTTGTGAAATGCAATAACGGTCTTTTTTATGTTTGTGTGTGTTACAACTACACGACTCGTTGCGCAGACGCACACAATCATACAGTTAGATTTCACTTATGCACAGCCACTTTTCCCTGCACCCACACTCACTCACATACACACTTGGTGACACATAAGCAAGCAATCACACAAACTCCTATTACATGGTAAAAGTATACTCACAGAGGCGCATAAATATGCAGACCTGAAAAAGTCTTTCCAAAAGCAAATGTCAACAGGCTAAAGAACAGGCTACCACTTCTCCTCAGCCCAAGAGATAAAATACTGCATACACACGCCACAACATTCGTGCCAGTGTAGACTTTCATAGCTGTATATACTGTATACGCAGCTCGCTCCCTGTGTGTTCCTGCATCATTGGGAGGGAGGGACTGAGGCAGGGAGGGGGGGTATTGGATGGGTTAAAGGGGCCCCTAACTCTTTTGGCAGCTCATGCATCAGAGTGAATGGAACCAATTATAAATCAAGAGCAATTTCTCCCCATTATTCAGCAGGAACCCAGAGGGAAAAAAGGAGAGCTGCCTGGCTCTAAACCTCTCAGTGGGGGATGAAGGAAAGAAGAGAAAAGCAGAGTGGGTGAAATATTATATGAAAAACAGATATGAGAAGGCATTAGAAAAGCGAGATAAGGCAAAGGAGGCGGGGGTGAGGATGGAAAGAGAAATGAGGGAATGGAGAGAGGCTGTAAAGTTATTTGGAACTGCCAAAGGAGAAAGTTATGGCAAGAACAGATATGAGAGAGGAGGGAATTAAAAACCAGAGAAGAGGCAGGAAATTAAACACAAAGTGAAGCCGTGGGGCGTCAGCCATCTTCGTCATGGTGTAACTAAGTTTGACCGTTGGTTGTGAAGGAAAAGCTGCTGGGTCTGAAACTCGTTTCCTAATAGGAGAAACAGCTGGAGAAGGCTGGTTTGAAAATGGAGCCCTTGGATTTTGGGGCTAGACTCGTGACACGTTGCAGCGCTGCCATTTGTTGTGTCAGTCAGTCGCAGATGTCCACAATACTGCTCTGAAATACCACAAAACAAAACTTCAGAGATACAACTGTTACGGCAGATGGAGCCGCTCTTCTGATGGAAAATTCCAGCTCCGATAACCTCAGGGGCCCAATTACGAAGCGATCTGGTGCCCAGTGATTTATTCTGTTGAATCATGTCTTCTCTTGCCAGTTTGACATTCTTCAATGATGAGTTTTTTCTCTCTAGTGCAACACAATAAATCTGATTACTGGTTAAAGCCTGGAACACAACCCAGATTCCCTGACATGTCTTTTTGATGCTTTTATTGTTTCTCTTTAAAATCATGGAGGGGAAAAAAAACACAATGTGCCATTAATACTCCATCTGGACAGCAAATTAACTACAAACCTTTATAAGTGTGCATGATGGAAATAGTTTAAAAGAGGGGGGGAAATTATTGTGAGGCTAAAACTGAACAGTCCCAGTCAGAGTACAACCTAGCGTCTGTGTGAATGATCTATTAGAGCGTCTGGGTTGCTTTTGGCTCGTAAAAACACCCCCTAATCTTTGTCCAAATATCTACTTTGCACACAGAGGCTTAGTTGTCCACACACACACAGCTTTCTTTGCAGAGTCTGGAGTTGATCAATGATCCAACGCTGCAAACACAGCAATCAAACTGTGTGTTTGCATGTTTGTGTGTGGGAGAAAGAGTGCGAAGAGAATGACTGGAGTAACTTCTTTATCCAATTAAGAGCTTCGTTATGCTTTGCTTTAAGTAGAAGAAATCAACTCAACTGGTTTAAAGGCTGTGGATAATCCCTCTTAAGATAATACAATGTTTTTCAGGTGATTGCAACTTTAATACATACTAGTTTACTATTTTAAACCGTGCTTTGCAAGAAAATATTTTTGCATCGATATTAAAAATATGTGTGATAATACTGTTAAATATTGCTGCGGTAACAAAAGTGATAAAGTCACAATCTTCTCACAACAATGTGTGTTATAACATCTCAGCAACTATCATCTAAGGCAATGGTTCCCACAGGTGAGGTCAGGACAAAACACCAGGTTTGGGGTCCTGAGATGATCTCCAGAAATAAAACCAATTTTACAAATAATTCCTACTAGCATAATTTCCCAATAAGTCTTACAATGTGGTGAAACATCACCCTTGTTTTAGTGTAGACAGTCAAAACGTAACCCGCTGATAGCCTCACCACTAATCCAACAAACAACCCATGAGTGTTGGCCTCCTGCATTTACATTTTTCACCCAGCGTGCAAGCTTTATGTGCATGCTCCACACCTTGTTTTGTGTCCGACGTCGTAAAGCTGCCACGAAAAGACAACGTTCCATAAAAACATGGCATAGTTCCACTGGCGTTTTGGGTCGTTTTAGAGTTTCTGGGTGTATGAAAATTTTTTAGAGAAATAGTGCCATGTCTAAAAGGATACTTTTAGAAAATAACAAATATAAAGACTGTTTTACAAAAAAAGTGTTTGCATGTGTGGACCATGCTGTGGGTGATCATGGGTAGGATAGTTCATCAGACTGGCCAAATTACTGGACTTTACTGGTAATGAACACACTGATACTGTGATGATGGTTTTTATATATTTTATAATAGAAATCATTTTATCTTACCTTGTTTTTTAATATAATGATCTGTTTGATCACAACCTGCTAAATAAACTCCTCAAACTGTGTCAGAACTTTCTCCTTCACCGTCTCCCCCTCCTCTTTTCAACACATTCCTTGGTCTCCCTCTCTGCGGTCCCCGCTGGCAGGAGGATCAAGAAAATAGAGGTATGCTGGCCCCAGGGAGGGGCCTGAACCCTGGCCACCTGCCAGTCCAGGTGTCCCTTTTAAGTCATCCTATGTCTGACTGGACACAGGAACTCTCTCAGGAGGCACAAGGGCTAGAGCCCGAGCCTCCAATCTGTCAGTGCTGGAAGGCTAAAGCATCATATGTCAACAGGCCAATAATGACAGCCAGGGTAAAAATGAAGCTGCCTTATTTGGCAATGACTGTGTTCCTTGCTTGTTTCTGAAAACAACTCTACTGTAACTCAGAAAGGAAAATGCTAATGTGTTAATCTCAAAACAACTGGTCAGGTGAGGCCAGCTTTGGACCAAAATGACAAGTGATGCATTCCAGTGCAGAGATGGCCTCGATTCGACGATTAACACACACAAACACACACGCAGCAAAAGCCCACAGATTCTGTCTGCAGGTTGTTATGACTGCATGAGCATACCCACTGTCAGGGAGATGAAAGTATACCCTCAGGAAGGAGTTTCCCCCCTCTTTTGTCAGTTAACGCCAATGTTAAACCTACAATAATAACAATGCTCTTTTCCGTTAAATCAGAACTGCTCACTCACAAACACAAGCTCCAAGAAGTAACAGCAAACCCAAGGCTTGTTTGTTATACTGAATTTAAAGGGTGGATTTAGTAGACCATGATTTACATCCAGATGTAAAAACACACCAGACGAGGGCCGAAAATGCAAAAATCACTCAAATATGAGTTGAAAACTTTATTTCAGTTGGTTACGGACCTAAAAACACATCATGAAATCTTTACAAGCTACGAAATCTACACCTCATCTACATCTACACCTCCAAATGTAGGAAGAGGGCCACCTGCATCATGAAGGACCCCACTCACCCAGCACACACACTTTCTGCCCGCTCCCCTCAGGAAGGAGGTTAAGGAACATTAAGTGTAGAACCACTAGACTGAGGAACAGCTTCTACCCTGAGGCTGTTAAGACTCATGAATCTCTAACCAGGATAATCACTGTGAAAAATCACATCATGCTGCTGCTGATCCATTTCATGTTGCTGTGTTCATTCGTGGTCAAGTGCTCACACAGACTCATGTTCATGCTGCTGTTCAGCGTATTGTTTTTATGCTACTAGTGCTTAGCGTATTTTTAGTTACCATTTTTTTTAGTTCATATCTTAGATCTTATTACTGTTCTTATTTTTACATTTTATTGTTGGATGTAACTGGGACCCTGTGTACACAATTTTGTTCCACCACATGTACCACATGTGGTACGAATGACAAATGAAGAAACTCTTGACTCTGAAATGTCTGTTCCTATAAGCTGTATAAAAAGTGCCCAATAGCCACTAATGAAACAGTCTAAAACTTGGAGATTTTGTCTCCACTGTCTCTTTGGTAGGCAACTAAAATCAATAAAATGTCATATCTTAGTTGGACAAGGCTTTGTCAGAAAGTGTCAAGCCAAACATAGATTATTAAGACAACCATCAGTCACAAACTTATTTAAACATGTAGATTTTCATCTAAAGCCATTGAAGCTCAAGTCGATTGGTAAGGCTTTTAAGGTAAACTTTAGCCAATTTTTAAACTGTAGCTTTAGGCGATACACATCTAAAATCGTGTTTGATCAAAATGCACTATATTGCTAAGCTATCTTTTTTTCACTATCTGACAATCATTACCTATTACATAGCTAAAAATAAAAGGAAAACATTCTCAAAGCTGAAGATGATATCTGGTTTGATGAAAAGCTCCAAGAACTGACCAAAAACAGCAATTAAACCTCACATGGGAAAATACGTAAATGACTTTTTGTTGCTTTAGCAGTCTGGAAGCCTTTCGATTGTTTTCATATGCTGATTTAAAAAAAGAAAAATGTATTTTCTTAATGTGACTTGACAGGTGTCAATAGAATTCCTTTAGACTTGCAGTGAGATTATGAACTCGTGTTCGTTCGAATGAAAGGGACCAGGCAGTGTGAGAAACGGGCACATAATCATTTAGTTTAACTTTGATCCACCCGCCTGTCAAAGATGATCAAGAAAAACAACAAACTCAGCAACCAAACAAAATGGGCCCTTTCTTTGTATATAACCGAGACCAATTAATTTGCTTATAGGCTGTGAGCCTAATTGGGGGAGGCAAGGCCATTACTTTCGACTTTTAATCCAAGTGACATTGATTCAGTGGGAACAATCGGGCCCTCTTGTACGATGCCATGTCTGTCACTGAACTGCTCCGCGCAAAGAGCCAGCAGAGGCTAAATGTAATCCAAATCACAAAACGACACCTGGGGTTGGAAACTTGAGCCCCTGCGGCTGTTCCAGCAGGCCCCGTGATAACACCCTGGCCAACACTCATTAGCAGCCTAAGAGACTGACACATCTTATTTTTTCCTCGTTAAATCAGACCTGAATGAGAGGATGATATGCAGAGAGATTCTCCTGAAACAACAGACAAATCTTATAGGACAGATCCAACAGCTGCCAGTTTATTACAAGCTTTAATGAGGTCGTTCTGACACCAGGACTGTGGGGTGATGGGAGGAGTGCACTCAGGTAGCCATGCTTTGGTATGTGGAGTGTAATAGTAGTAATCCTGGACTTTTTTTGTGTGTGTCAAATGGATAGTAAAGAAACTAAAATGGAACAAACTGATGAAAATAACCTGAAAATTTAGGACCTGACGACGCAAATGAGCAAATCAGGAGCTGCAATTTATAATTAAATATCATAAACGTGACATTCCTCAGAAAAAAAATAGTGTAGTTGTGATTTTTTTTTCAACAGAAACCTTGTTTTTAATAGTAAACACTACTTTATTCTGCTTCCCAGCATCTTCATGGGGGTGAATCTGGCAGAAGGTCTCCATGTCCGTTTTCCCTTTCCTTGTAGAAACGACTATAGGCTGCGGCCTGCAAACCATACCAAACCATACCAAACCAAACCAAACCAAACCAAACCAAACCATGGACACATTTCCCAACAAAAAACACACGTATTCGACTTAATACACAGCTTTAAATCTCTGCACCGTGTCGCACTGAGATGATGTCTCTCCGTTAACAGGCGTTGTGCGGTGACCCACCGCAAACACAGGCAGGAAATGAGGAAAACCTGGTTAATAACATGAACGCAGGGTTCGTCCATTCAATAACAGGCTAAGTCCGACAACAAGTTTCTTTAAAAGCGACCAAAACCAGACAAGCGTTAAACGCTAACGCGTGTGATGGATAAAGTTATGAGCAAAGTGGGGGGAAACAAATGTAGCTAAAGTAGCATCATCAACTGGATGTGAAGTTTCCAAAATTATAGCTTTTCTTAAAATAAATGCAGTAGTTCAGGGAATAAAAAGCCCTAACTAGCGTTAAACTCGACCCAAAGTGAATATATTGTGAATAACTGCATTATATGTTAATACGTAGCATAGCGCCACAACAACACGGACCGCATGATGGTAAAAAAAAACTCACCAAAAACTGCTGCACTTTTACTCTCACTTCACTCCACCTTCTTGTTGCCTCTCTTCTCAGTCGTAGTCCCCCAAAAAACAGACTTATTTCTCTTCTTTCCCCCCTTTTTCGCTCTAAAGCCTTCGCTGCTTCAGTAATTTACTGCAGTGCCACCCGACATTTTCTTCTTCTTCTTCGCCTCCTTCTTCTTCTTCGGCTCCCCAAGTTCTCACATTGAAAGGCCGTTTTTGGATGACTGAGCTCTCAAACAATTCTCCCTTTTGGAACGCCTTTTCGGGTCCTCCCACTTCCCAAGCAGGAGGAGGGATCTTGAACAATGTGAGGGACCGGCTCCCAAAAGTCCCAGAACCGGGTACTGCAGCTCCGGTTCTCCCCGGTTTACGTCCCCGTCGAGCGCGCGAGGACTTCCCATTGGTTTCCGCTTAACTGTCAAACCGGAAGTTGAGGTTTTTATAGCGCAAATGTACATCTAGTGTTAAAATAACTCTTTAAAATTGAAGTTCTGCTCTGGAGGAGAAAAGAGCGCCCCCTCTCTCCCCTCCTCTGCTCCCCCCTGATTTGGTATGCGTCGGTCCCCTCAGAGCTTGTATTGACCCCCGTCCATTGAGGCCTGTTAGCCCTCCAGCACAGCTGTGTACTGTGGTTTGTTGTGGTCAGGAAGGGCCCAGTCAGGACTCTCTCACACACAGGGATCACAGCTCGAACCCCCCCCCTCTGTGCCCACTCTGGAATTCTCTTCTTCACTTCAATCAGCACACTCTGAAATGAGTAGAGCCTCCTGTCCAGTTCATTAATAATTGGATATGCCCAGATCACAGGGTTTGATAGAGAGGACATGTTGGTGGGAAGCCGCCTCTGGCCTGTATGGGTGCAGAAACACCCACCACGATCTTCCCTGTAGGGAGGGGTTGTATCCCTACAGGGCTGTGTTTAATGACACATGTGGCCTTTGGTCTGGAGTGTATTTGAAACCCACTCTGGCTCATTCATTTGACAAGTTTTTTTTTAAGACAATAAGCAGTAAATATCTTACCTGTTGCAGATGACTCTTTGAACAACCTCAGTTTGGAGAAAATGAGCTTAGTTCTGATCAGACTGTTGAATTAACGGCTAGTCACAGCTGGGCCTAGATCAGTTTAGATGTTGGTGCATTAAAACTACTTCAATCTTTAAAAAAAATTACAACTGTTCATTAGAGTGCTATTTTTATTAAAGGCTTAGAATTCCTTGAAGGGTTGCATGTTGCTTTTTATTTTTGAGAACCAACAGAGTTGCAGTTGTTTTGGTCAGCCCTTGAAGATAACATTATACACATTCTTATGTGATATCACAAGATGTCATGCTCAGAGTATGTGTTGTGGGTGGTTTTCAGCTACTACCACAACAAATTTTAGCTCAATATATGACCGATACATAGACATTTGTTTTGTTGGCCAACGTCAATCAATGTATTTGTGGATGCTTCCCTCAGTTGAGTTGCCAAGTTCTGTCAGTGTTTTGATGATACTGAGCAAAGCTAAGTTTCCATGTGGCTTCCTCACTTTAGCGCCACCTTGCTCTCCACTGAGGAGCATAAAGAGGAGTTAAAATAAAAAAAATAAAATAGGGATTCCCCCCCTAACTTTCCATGCTGGGCAGGATGAATTAGCCCAGGGACAAAAGGCTTTGTGGCCTGGCCATGAAAGGCCTATTAACCATACTGCATCCCCCCAGAGGCGCTGCCCGCAGGACACCGCCTCCTAGAATGCCACTCTCTCAGCAGGCCGCAATCCCAGCATGCACTGCTTCAGAGTGAGGAACGGAGAAGAGGAGTGTCAGCAGTGTGTGGGCATGTGGTGTGATTTGTAGTGTCTTACCAACAAAAACTCTGAGTTGGATGGTGTGAGAGTGCCGAATGAGTTTTGGGTGTTGGTTGTCAGGTGTGAATTCAGTCAGTGTTCCTCTTTTTGTTGAAACCTGTATTGTTCATTAGGACGTGCGTGCGTGCGTGCGTGCGTGCGTGCGTGTGTGTGTGTGCTGAATAAGAGGTGATTTCCACTGAAGGGTCTTAACTGTGTAACATCATCTCCTCTTCAACCGCCTTACTCCATTGTTCATCTGGGCGCCATGACAACGACCTGCTCTCTCCCTCTGCCTCTGTATCAGTTGACCTTAGCAGCTGTGTCACTTCCTTAGCGAGACAAAACCAAAATCAGTCACACACTCACACTGGGTTTTGTGTTGAGAAGGTGCAATCAAGCTGGGAAACAATGCTCAAGTTATTTCACCAGAAGTTTGAACATTTTTTTCATTTTGGTGGGTGAAAAACAATTGAAGAGATAACTCAGATATTTTGGGTTCTGTGGAAATGTTTCGAACTAGGGATGCACGATATTATCGGCATGGTATCGATATCTGCTGATATTAGAAAAAAAGTTAAACATCGGACATCGGCCATTCCATCAAAAGAACTCACCACTATAAAAGGCTTGTTTTGAGTTCATTTTTTAATTTAAGAAACTGTCAAGTATATCTATTAATGCACAACTACTTATGCGCTTTTCACTTGTCGCTTGTGAACAGGTTGAATTTAGATTTGTGAACATTTACAAATTTGCACTCTTCAAGTGTTGTCGTTGTGTTAGAGCAGGGGTGTCAAACCCACTTACAAAAGGGGGCCAAAATCAAAACCTTTTTCCAACTAAGGGCCAGTTTCAGAATCTACATTAACTCAAGTTAGATACCAACATCTTTTCTTGGTTGCAGGTTCCTCAACAAGAGTTTGTTTGGTCTCATTTGACGTTCTCTGTTGTGCTTTTGACATCATAATCAAATATTACTGAAAAAAATTAAAGTGATAAAAGTATTTTACATTTAAAATATCATCTTTGGGGCCAGATAGGATGTAAACAAGGGCCACATTTGGCTCCCGGGCCTTGAGTTTGACAGATATGTGTTAGAGAGAGTAAATATCATAAATAAATTTGACATTAAACATAATCCAAGTTTAAGTGTTGCATCATTTTCAGCCCCTTTTTGGCATCTGCATTTGGTAGCAGGCCAAACTGACAAAGACCATGCAGAATAATGTAGTATTTTAATTCCAGAGCAAAGAAAGCTATGTAGACTCTGTAATTCAATTCATTTCAATTCAATTCAAAAATACTTTATTAATCCCAGAGGGAAATTAAGTGTTTTCGTAGCTCATCATCCTGGTTTTATTCAAGAGTTGTTAGATGCTGATTGCTGTGGGAAGAAAGGATCTCCTGCAGCGAATACGAAGAATCTGGCCACAGATATCGATCTGTCCACCCAGATCCAGCTTGCTGTCAGATCCGGCTGGCCTCTCGGTTCTCCTGGGCAGCAGGGCCGCCCGAATGCCCGCCAGAACTCCTCCCAGAGTGATGGCCACTCCTCCCAGCACTCTGCCGAGCTCTTCGTCACTGCGGACAGCCAACTAGGTGCTGAGGGACGATCCTGTCCTTCTGCTGTCATGAGCCGTGTTTCCTGCTAGTTCCAGGATCTCAGTGGTCAGGCACTTGAGCGCAGCTGGCAGGTAGATGAGAATGCGTCCACAGAACATCCTTTTCAACTCATTTGAGATTTGGGGCTGTAGTTGAGATATTATTTAAGCTTTTGAGATGTCAATCAGCTGCTGTTGGTTGTAGAAAACTGCCTTGTTGCCATGGTTACGCATCATAACAAATGTCCAAAACTAAAAAAAAGTTTCAGTAAAAATCCTTCCTGCTGCACAGCATCTGATACCAGAGGAAACGATCATCCAAAAAATGTGATTTACATTCAGAAAAAGAGGAATTAAAGTTTCTAAAAGCAAAATCTCAGAATGAAAGTAACAGAGCTGCTCCAACATGCAGCCACCTTGAGCGGCACAATTAAGTAGGTCTAGGGGGGGAAGTATCGGTATTGGTATCGGTTATCGGCCAAATAAGTTTCAACATATTGGCATATCGGATATTGGCCAAAAATCCAATATTGTGCATCCTTATTTTGAACCATTAATATCTTACCTGTTGTAGATACAGTAGCTCTTAGATCAGCCTCAGCTTGGGAAAGTTTAAGTCGCCATCTACACAGTATTTTATGTTTACGTTTTGCAACCACGTTGAAAAAGCATTTTAGGAACCCCAAAAAATATTGTTTTGGAAACAGAATATATAGAGAAAAAAAATCTTGAAACACCACCCTTGTGTTTTTGTGTGGACAACCAAAACAGAACCTCGGTCATAGCCCTACCTGTTCTCTAACTTACAAGTCGAAGGTGTCATGGAAGTGTCGCAGCACTGGGTCGTTTTAAAGTGTTTCCATGTGGAAGAAGACCTTTCTAGAAACAATGCTATGTTGATGAAGATACTTTTAAAGACTGAAACAA
Organism: Nematolebias whitei; assembly: GCF_014905685.2. Classification (NCBI taxonomy): domain Eukaryota; kingdom Metazoa; phylum Chordata; class Actinopteri; order Cyprinodontiformes; family Rivulidae; genus Nematolebias; species Nematolebias whitei. Next base: position 29,604,477 of record NC_056517.1, read on the forward strand.
AAAAAAAGGATTGTTTTGGATAAAACTATGTTTCAAGGAGGCACAAAAGGGGGGAAAAAAATCAAGGAACAAACAACAGTATTATCAGGAAACAGAAAACTAAACACTAACATTTTAGTGGTGGTCACCGCATACATGACCCTTATCCATCGTTCCCTGACCACAGACGCCTTTGGGATAGCTTCTTGGATTTGCTTTTGTTTGAACTACAGTACATGTTGCAGTACTTCATAAAAAAAGAAAAAAAGATGAATGATTTAAACAACGCCAGGAATGCAGTTTTCAGTAGAGTTATCAGTGAAGAAAATCACTCCCTGCCCTCTATTTGCTCTACATGCCACAGCAACAGAGGGAAGTAATGTAATCTGCAAACCACTAATTGTCCCTCTATTATCAAGTTATTACTGAGCTGCCTAAAGCATATTTTTACCCAAACTTAAAAAACTATTTCTGGAGCCTCAACTTAATTATACAGAAGTGGGCAAAATAAAGCAACTTCACGCCAAGTTAAAGGCAAGAAATTGTTGGAATAAATGAAAAATCAAACCAGCAACACTCCTTCCTCTTGTTTTTAACATTTTGCTTTATACCACATCATGTGAGTTTAGAGATATTTACCGTAATTTCCGGATTATTGAGCGCACCTGAACATAAGCCACACCCGCTAACTTTTAAAAGAAAAAAAAATTGTACATATATAGGCCGTGCTTATCTATAAGCCGCAGGGGTTCACGTTGTAACATGAGATATTTACACAGAAAGATTTTTTAAACTTTTAATTAAATATGTACCAGTAACATACACAAATATGTACAATAAAGGTTTTTTTTTTTTTTTTGACCAGTGCCTGTAACACGGCTGGCTAAAAAAAATCAAATTAAAAAACAGTAGCCTACTAGGAAAAGTCATTGATCGCTATCTTCATCTTCCTCCTGCGCACTACTACCACTGAAGAAGTCTTCTTCAGTGTGAGAATTGAACAGCCTCAGAAAAACTTCAACACACACGTCCTCAGTTTCTCTTTCGATGTCGCTCTCAACGTCACTTTTGACTCGAGGCAAAGTCGCACTTGCGCTTGTGCTGTCCTCTTCCTCACACAGCAGTCCAACCTTTAGAAACTCATTGGTGTCCCAAGGGATCATGCGTTTCATGTGATCACGAGATGTGTTTTGGACAGCTATGTAAGTGCCCAGGTGTGTCGAAGCTAAATATTTTGGTGACAAGACGCTCATTAGCCCTTAAAAATCCATAAATTAGCTGCATCATTGTATAAGCCACAGTGTTCAAAGTATAGGAATAAAGTAGTGACTTATAGTCCAGAAATTACGGTACTTCATAATTTGCTTTGTTTCTGTAAAGCCAACTCACTTTCAACGCAATACCACCAAAATCAAGCTTTAAAATTTAAACTCATGTACTTTTAATGTTCATTTTGCATATGTTTATCCCCTGCTGCCACAAAAGGCAAATTATCACACAGATGCCCCTTTCTGTGTTTGTGTATGTTTGCCTGTCTGTTAGCAAAAAATCTCATGAACCAAAAAGTTGATTTTGATAAAACTCTCAGAACATGATGTTGGATTTAATGAGCCCAAGTTAGCAGACTGATAAAAGACACACTAAGTGATTTTATTTACAATGTGCTTAATGAATTATTTGCTGTAAGGGAAAGGGGAAGAAGGTGAGTATGGGCAGTGCAACATATTTGATGGTAGAAAGTTGTTTGTTGTTAATTCTTGTACTTTTGGTTGTTTGTAGGTAACGTTGGAGAGGGGGGAGAAATTAAGTCCTAGGATTCCGAAGGAAGAGAGCGACGTGATTCAGAAAGGTGGGTAATGTTGAGAAGAGTGACAGGTTGAAGGTGATCAGTGTTTGGTCTAGGCCAGGGGTCTGCAAACTTTAGGATCTAAAGAGCCATTTCTGCCCTTTCGTTCACTAAATTAAATGTGTCCAGAGCCATAAAACCTGCTACAACTGTCATTATCAACTGGTGGCCCATGGGCCACTTTAAGTTTTTTTTTAGAGGGGGGCTTTTCTGGCCATTGTGTGTGAAATTATAAAACTAAAAACATCTAATGATTTCTAACATTTATTGATGTTTTTACATTTTAAGACAAAAGGAAAGACTGGATTCATTCCATCCATCCATCCTTCCATCCATCCATCCACTTTACACATTTCTTTCTTTAAAGGTTGCAGGGGGTCACTGGTGCCCCATGTCCAGGTCGCAAGTCTATCACAGAAGACTGGCTTCTTGTAAAGAAAAAAAATGTATATATATATTATTTGGCCAATTTTTAAAAACTAAAACAATGAACTGCGAAGACTTATGCAATTTTTTTAAATTGTGGAGTAATTGATAAGATAAAATAGAACTTTATCGATCCCGCAGGAAATTGTTGTACTGAGTATTATTTTATCTTATTTTGAAGAAATAAAGCATAAAACTAGAGTAAAGTTTACTCTGTGTAGGCCTATTAGTACTAATATCCACATATATGCAAAGGAAATGACAGGAAAACTGCTAAAACCAGTTATTTTTTAAACATAAATTCAGTTTTAAGTTAGTTTTGGTCAAAGCTTGAAAGAGCCGCTGTGGAAGGACCAAAGAGCCACATGTGGCTCCAGAGCCGCAGGTTGCAGACCCCTGGTCTAGGCTGATGTTTGGCGTTTGCAAGAACTGGATGATAGCAGGGCGAGGTCACGAGGAGCGAGGAGGTTTTCAGGAGACATGGAAGAGCAGGACTTGGACGGCACAAGAGAATTCAAAAGCTTAGTATAAATTCACAAGATAAAGTTTTTTCAGCTGTCACTTACTGTAAGTTACCATATCATAATGTTCCAGCGTAGGATGAACGACTGCCAGGGGTTTCAAGGTTCAAGGTTCTTTATTGTCATTCGCCTCACATGTGGTACATGATGTGGAACAAAATTATGTACTCAAGTTTCAGTTATACCCAAAAATAGCAAAAAATATAAAGTATTAAAAGAAACAGTATATAAGGATTTAAGATATACACTAAGATACACGCTAAACACTGATAATATCTGATAATATGAGTCTGGGTTTAAGTACCCAACAGAGAAGTTGTCATGATCAGGTGCAGCTGTGGAGGGGTGGATGATTGAATGACAGTGAACTGTGGGGAAAGTGGTTTTGGCTGAAAACCTAGGAATCCTACACAGAAAATATTTGTTGGATGTACATCTACACTGAATTAACTTTAGGAGTCAAGCCAATTCAAGATGGTTGCCACAGCTAACTGACCATTGCAAACACATATTTGTCTATATTTAGTCAGTTTTACAGATAATACTTGGTGTGATGGTAGCTTCAAGTTCAAACATTTGGCACACAAGGTGCAGGTGATAGGCATTCCTCCATAAAAGCAAGTTATGACAACATGTTGACTTGAAGCTTGGCAATATTGACTCACTTATAACCAAAAATGCAGTAAAAATTCTTAAATACAGTTAAATATCTGTATAGTTATCGTCTCTCTAATGGCGTGTTTTTATTTTGCTGAAGTTTTAAAACCCAAGAGATGCGGGTTGATGATGTGTCTCTACTTGCACATATGTTTTTGCGCGGTGGAAAGATTCAGTAAGATTGCTGGTTTCTGCAGAGTGCATGGGGGCGCTCAGAGTGAAATTTAACCCAAAATCTTCTGCAACGTACTCACACCACAATCACTTGGCAGCCAGCAGGAATGATAACAGAGGCCCAAAGTGTTTCTTTATTGGTTGGTTATGTTAATGTTGCACAAAGTTAGAACTCAAAAGAGTAATCTGTCTTCTAACGAAAGAGGGAAAAATCTCCAGGCAAAACAAGAACCGAACACTCAGTGGGGGTTTGAGGACTTGTCAACACAACATGGTGCCGGTCTCTGCACCCTCAGTCGAGGTTCACGGCCGTACAATAACCCCAACATTCAAACAACAGGTGTTTCAAATGTCATCATGGAGGGCTTTTTGTTACATAACACCACAACATCTGAATAAAGAATTAAATGAACCATGATGTGGTATACAGTCGAATGTGCAGTGACTGGAGTTCAACTTTTTCATAACAAAAATAAACCGACGCGAGCTGAGGAACTGCAGAGCACGTGTCAAAGCTGCATGAAATAGATCCAGAGCACGAACTTGAGTCATCTGTTTCTAGTCCTTCATCTCCTGATTGTCTTCTTTCTGCTCATAAATACTAAAAAACCCAGACGGAGTTCATGGGAAAATGTCCTTAAATGAAAGATGGTGCGTTCTGACCTCCCAACTGCAAAACTTCATGCACATTATTTAAGTGAGGAGGAGGGAAAGGGCGCACAGAGTCCCATGTAAGAGAAGTGATTCCATTTATACAGTTGAAATGTTTAATATAATCAGATTAGAATATCAAATTACCATATGGAACTAAAGGTCGATTGTTATTTCTTTCTTCTTTTTGTTTTTTTGACTTAGATTCGTTCACTCTTGAATATTTTTGTTTCACTAGTGTTTGTAGTTTTAATATTGACGTCCAGAAATATTAAAGAGATGTTAGTTTTTTAATTAAAAGTATTGTTTAAAAAAAAAACACCATGGTAAGCGATAAAATTATTGTATCAAATCAAGCTTTTGGTTTTTGTAGTGTTACTAAACAATACTACTGCTCATATTCAAAAGGTAAATTAAAAAATGTTACCATATTTTTTGGACTATAAGGCGCACTTAAAATCCTTTAATTCTTTTTTCAAAAACCGACAGTGAGCCTTAAAATCAGGTGCGCCTTATGTATTAAATCTGGTTGTGCTTAATGACCTCAATTTTATGTGGTTATTGTGAATGAGTTGAATAAAGTTTGACTTATCTGACTGGTTTCGCTTAATGCGCCTTATAGTCCGAAAAATACGGTACATGAACAATAATCAGAATCGACAAGAAAACAACTGTGACCTTACTCTTGACAATAATAATAAAAAAAAAAACTTTAATGGCAAAAAAGTTATTGTTTGTAAAAAAAAAAATCTTTGCATTAGGTCAAGATGTTTCTAAGTAAGCAACACTCAGTGGTGGAGAAAGTACTCAAACACTGTACTTGAGTAAAAGTGCAAATAAACAGACAAAAATGTACTCTAGTAAAAGTAGAAGTACCACATTAATATTTTTAATTAAGTAAAAGTAAATGAGTACTTGCTTTTAAAAATACTTAAAAGTATTAAAAGTAAAAGTACTTGCTGAGTGTATTACCTAATGCAATGGTCTACAATATCATTAAATGTACTTCCATCCATCCATCCATTTTCTTTACCCGTTTATTCCATTTTGGGTCATGGGGGTCGCTGGTGCCCATGTCCAGCAATCACTGTGCGAGGGGCGGGGTACACCCTGGACAGGTCGCAAGTCCATCACAGGGACACATAGAGACAAACGAGACAAACAACCATTCACTCTCTCACTCACACCTAGGGACAATTTAGAGTTACCAATCAGCCTAACATGCATGTTTTTGGTCTGTGGGAGGGAACCGGAGCATCCGGAGAAAACCCACGCATGCACAGAGAGAACATGCAAACTCCACCCAGAAAGGCCCCTGGACCGGGGTTTGAACCAAGGACCTGCTCGCTGAGAGGCAGCAGCTCTACCAGTTGCGCCACCGTGCTGCCCATTAAATGTACTTACTGTATGTATATTTTCTGTAATACATTAATAGCATTGTGTCATTTTAATGAACAATGCTGCAGATAATACATGTTTTTATTGTGTTTACTCTGTGACACCATTCATACTTGGACTTGTAATTCTGTGCGTCAGAATTTCAGGGATGACCTGCAGATTTAAATGCCATTAAGCAAAATAAGAAAGAGGAATGATTGCACCTTTGAAAGTTTTTATTTAACAAAAAGAAAACCAATGTGTTATTTTAACTGCAGTAAACACATTTAAGTAAAAGTTGTCTGCCTGAAAAAGGAGCATGACCTGACAAAGGAATAGTCACTGATCATTTCAACTCCATTTTGTCATCAAATCTAGTTAAAATACTGTCTAATCGACCTTGTAATGGATCAATAGTGAACAATATTTTAACTTCCTGACACCATTTTCAAAACTTGAACCCGAGTGTCGAGTCATTTGGAGACATCTCTTGTCTCCTGTCCCATCATGAACTGACACATTTTAATATTGCAGCAAGAATTTCTTGTTCAAGTTCAGAAGAAGTTGGTTTTCAAAGTTTTTGAGTCCAATCTGGCTCTTTAGGGAGAAATAATCTGTCCTGCTGTACTGAATAGTATTTCAATAGTTTTTCAATAATCTTTCAATAATCTTTCAATAGTCTTTCAATAGCCTTTTAATAATCTTTCAATAATCTTTTAATAATCTTTCAATAATCTTTCAATAATATTTCAATAATATTTCAATAGTCTTTCAATAGTCTTTCAATAGTTTTTCAATAATCTTTCAATAATCTTTCAATAATATTTCAATAGTCTTTCAATAGTCTTTCAATAGTCTTTTAATAATCTTTCAATAATCTTTCAATAGTCTTTCAATAATCTTTCAATAGTCTTTCAATATTCTTTCAATAATCTTTCAATAATCTTTCAATAAGGCCATGGGTGGCACGTATCTTCTGGCTGACTCTCGGCGGGAGAATCCATTTTGGATGTGTTAGCGATGCTGTGCGTGCGCCCAGCTCAATGACGTGTATACTAGAATATACATCATTGGTCCAGCTGTTCTTGAAGGCGGGCCTAACGTTACCTGCACACTTTGCAGGGATTCAATGGACCAGCTCCCCTCTCACTATTGGTTACTTTCAAACTAGCAAACAAATAAAAACAACTGCAACGTGACTGTAACTTGTAATGCAACACATTATAGAAATGTAGTGTAGTAGAAAGTACAGATACTTAATGTAAAATGTAGTGAGTAGAAAGTACATTTAACTCTAATTAAGTGAAGTACAGATACATGAAAAATGTACTTAAGTACAGTAACAAAGTACTTGTACTTGGTTATATCCCACTACTGGCAACACTAAATATGACATTTATATCATGTTTCTTCCATTTTCATGAGACACTGTAAGTGATGTCAGTGCATATAAAAATAGCTTGTGTAGGGATTATTTTAGAACATAAGAATGCCACAATAAAACTAAAAAGAGTCAAACCTACAATCAAACCTGTAGCCATTCAGAAGGTATCACTCTCCATGTCAGAGATTTATTTATTTTTTAAACAAAAAAACTGCACCCTTACACTTAATACCTTTTGTTGGACAAAACCCCAAATCCACAGTTAAATAATTAATGAACATGAATGCACGACACTGATATAATTATTGATGCGCATGTTTAAATTCCAACGGGTGTGCATGCATTTTTCCTGAGAGATGTAAAATACTTTCATAATAATAGCACTAAACATTGTTAAAATAGACAGACTTTCTGTTTCCCCCCTCGTCTCTGCTTCAGATGCTGAAATCTGCCTTGGGCTTCACCTCCAGATTTGTCAGAACAACTGGTGCAGAAGAGATTTATGACATCTTTTTTCTTTTAAGACGTCTTCAGAAATGCTTACATGTGAACACACACACACACACTTATAAAGGGAAAATCCTATAGCAGTGAATCACCGCCTCAGGAGTTTTTCATATCCGGAGATTTTATTGTTCTTTTACATTCTTATTAGTGTAAAACTTACCCTCTGTGTGCATGTGTGTGTGTCGTAGACTGTTATTGGCTCTTATTCCAATGATTGTGCTGTTGAGACAGAGATCCCAGCTCAGGTGGGGTCAGACCTCAGGCTGAGTTACGGTGCATGTCATGTTTTGGAATGTGCTCGTTATTGCTCTGATTAGACACTGCTTTTCTTCTCTGGGGTAACTCGAACCTCCGCTGAGGATATAAGACTGTAATTTTCTTTTGTAGAATCATTTTAATGGCGCAATTTTTAATTGAACTAGCTTTTGCCTACCTTATCTTACTTTATTTCATTCACGGTTTCTGCATCTACTCCCGCGGTTTTGAAACTTTGCAATTCTTTCTGTTACTCCAGTGCTGCTCACCCTCAGTGGTTAAAGCTAAAATCTGCTGTAGTTCTTTTTCTTTTCCAGCCTTCTTACCACTTTTGTTTTCGTCGTTTAAATGAAATTATATAGCAATATTATTTCTTGTATTCAAAGGATTTTAGGTTTTCTCACCAATTTGACTTAAAACCGGTGATATACAGCAAGCACAGGCAAAATATTCAACAGAATCCATGTTTGGCAGTAATTGGTGCATTTAAAAGCAACTCAAACTTGCAAAGTTTCTTAGCCAAGAGATTCCAGTATTGTAATTTTTTTCCAGTAATTGTTTGCCCTCAGCAAACCCCCAAACAAGAGTGTTACAACATAAGAATCCTCTTCCTGACACAGTCTGACAGCAGCTGCCGGCCTCGCTTCTGCTCCCACTGCCTTCTCCTCCTTCAGATGTTTGTCCCGTAAATATCGTCCCGCTCTTTGCGGTATTAAAACTTAAGTGGCCTGCAGTCTAAAAGTTGTGACTTTATATCCCTGCTGGAGTGAAGTGTGAGTTTTGACTCGAAATCTTAACTGTGTCCAGCTGCAGCAGACAGTCCTAATTGGACCTGGAGCCAGTTAAATCCAAGACCCCGTTCTGCTCAGCTCAACTCGTATAACTGCTCGGCCTCAAGGTTGGCCTGCCTGAACCGCCCTTAAAGTGTTTTATTCTTTTTCTTTTCAAACATCAATATAGACTGTTCCAAAATAAGTCAGCAGTAAATCATCAGCTGTGAAATCAGAACAAAGTAATGAAGACAAAGGAAAAAGTCCACCTATGAGTCAGGCTATAGCTATCCAGATTGGACCCTGTTTTATACCGTTTTATGCAAAAAATAATAATAATTCTTACTCAAAACTGTCATACTGCTTGTTTAGTTTGTCGCCGTTTTCTCAAGTTCCGGAGCAAGATGAACGTGGCTTTGTATGGCAAGCCAAGTGTCTCATTAATAACCACTTTTACCCATTAATAAGACACTTGGCCTGCCATATTTATCGAGGGCCCTCTAGTGGCTGAAAATGGTAGTGTTCAATATTTTCCATATCACAATGAATGAAATCATCAGATCTCAGCAAAAATTGGGTTATAAATATGGGGGGGAATATATATATATATATCAGTCGCTTCGGTATATAAGTCACAGGACTTGCAAATTTATGCAAAAGGTGCAACTTATACAGCAAAAAATATGGTACATGTATTGTATTGTATACACATACACCAAATCTACTCAGTAGATGTGTCTGTAGCCAATTACATTAATAACAAGCTATAAAGTAGCATTTTTGCATAATTTTGGAAATATTTAGGCCTTATACATGCATTTCAGTATCTAACTATAGATGTCTGAGCTGTTGTCCAGCATATTCACTAACTCATTGTTATTTAATGTACTGTGCCTTATGATAGTTTGTAGATTAATGATTATTATTTTAGAAAGCATGTTACTTATATCAATTCAATATCTTTTAGTTGGTATATTATCAGTATGATAACCTGCCTTTCTCTATGTTGGCAGCATACTTTTTTTTAAGTACATGTTCTGATTTGTAACACATAACGGCAAAACATTGAGCTTCTTGGCAGAAATATGGTACAGACTATTAATTTAAAGAACGTTTATTCAAAAATGGCCTGACTATTCCTTTAATGTCTGGCTGCTGGACTACATCTACCTCTTGTTTTTTCCTTATGAGGGAGTTTGAAGAACAGCCCATCATATGGAACTGAAGGATCCAAAAGGTTAAAAGTAAAATGAAGTTATAGAGTCAAGCTGGTGTTGCTGAGAGGGCCTAAAGGTTGACACAAAGCAGAGGTCGAGGAGTGTATGTTGTATTTCATGAAATGGGGATGGGGGGAGAAAACATCCAAAAACCTGTCATGGCTGAGAGTCTAACATTCCACCTTTTATCAAGCACCTGGTTTTATCATCCACAGCCTCCCTGCATATGGTTTCTTTTGGATCTGCCTCTCTATCACTCCCCCATCGCTTTTCAGACATCCCGTCTTCCTCCCATCATCCATCTTGGCTTGCGTTTCTCCTCCCTTATTTTCACTCACTCCCTCACCCCTTCCCTCCTATCATCTATCTCCCATCCCTCCCTCTTTCCATCTCTCCCTCTCTGACTTCCTGCTTTCCAGCCTGCCAGACGGTCATAATTAACGAGGAAAACGATAGTCCCCCTGGCCCTCGGGAGTCCTCTCCACTCACTGCCCTGAGAGAGTGGAACTTGTGTGCGTGTTTGTGTGTGCACACAGATCCCTGTTCCCACTGCACCTCCCAACTAGAACTATATGGTCCCACTCCACTCAGCGAGTCTTTATATTCAGTGACAGCATGATCTCACCCCCTCAAAAAAAACACCAAAATGACTTACAGAGACTCCCAAACACAGGCTGCAAACATGGAGTGGTCGACTATCCAAGAGCAACAACACACACCCAAACACACACACGTCTGCTGGCAGCAGCCCTCATTATGACTAATCCTGACCAGGAGCATGAGAAAATAAAGAAAGTTACAGAATCTGTGCTTTAACATACACTACACAAGCTCTTTTGTAGGACAGTTTCAGATTTTACATCATCCCATTATTCATAACCTTTACCGTTTATATATTTACATGATGTTGTGTTTGTATGTCTTCATCGCTCTCTTGTTTTGGCATTCCACCTCCTTCCCATCACTCTCCACCCACAGCACGAGAAGGCAGATCCCAGTTCAGAGGGCAGGGAGCTGATAAGGAGCTGCATCGATGCTATCTGTCAGTCAGAGCCAGAGGGAGGGACTCAGGAGATCCGGACCATCACGGGTCCCTGGGCTCTCCTCTTTATCTAAACAAACAGGATGCTTTCACTTATTAGCAGATTTTTAGTGATGGTGGTTTATTACATAAACATGATTTACTTTTAATGGGAACAAAAAGATCAATGCTGACATTCAGTACTTTATGACAGCATGCCATTTTATGGCAACTTTAAGACCAACCTGTGTTCAAGTTTAAACAGATGCACAATTAAAAGTCCCAATAAAGGCTGACAATGTTGCTTATTATCATTATCTGAGTAAAAAAAAAAAAAAATCACAAATTACCGTATTTTCCGCCATAAACGTCACATCAGTCCAAATATGTCTAATAAAGTGGAAAAATCCATAAATACGTTGCTTTGCTGCATATGTCACACCTATTATGCGTCAGCGCTGACACGTCGTGTTTGTTATGCGTCTCTGCTGACAACCCAGAAATGTGGGCCAGTGTTGTGCCAAAAATCAGTTGGCTGCCAAATGGCGACCATGGGAGCATGAACGGGAGGACTTTAGCAAGAATGTAACAAGATTAACACTTAAAAACAATTATTTGTTTGCTTGAAATTATTGCAAAGGTGTGTCTCAGCCTAACTTTCCTTAATAAATGCACTTTGACGGTCAAATCAGCAGCATTTTCAAAAGCCGATACGCGGAAACATGAATGTGCAGAGGGCGACTCAGTCCATTTCTATAAAATTTAACAAGATAAGCACCTAAAAAAATTATTTGTTTGCTTGACTTTATACCAAATTGTGTCTCAGTTGAACTTTACTTAATAAATGCACTTTAATGGTCAAATTAGCTGCATTTCGCCACGGTGGTGCAGCGAAATGAAGCTGATTTGACGGTTGCTCCAGGCAGATAATGGTGGCAGGCTTAGGCAAGCCAACTGTGTCATTAATAGCCATTTTTACCCATTACATGATAAAACGGCCATACTGCTTGAGTGCCATCTAGTGGCTAAAAATGGTAGTGTTCAATATTTTCAGTCAGAATGAATGAAAACGTTCATATCTCAGCCAGAAATTGGTTTATAAATATGGGGAAAAATCCATAAATACGTCGCTTTGGCGTATAACTCACAGGGCGTGCAAATTATGCAAAAAAACTGCAACTTATAGGCCGAAAAATACGGTAAGTTCTTTTTTTAAATGAATTTGCCATTTTTAATGGAAACATTTCTTCCAAGGTGAGTGAGAGCAGATGGGTTAACGAACAAATGAACAAGTGTGCATGGCGGATTATACAGGGGAGCTCAGCTAACGATGATGAAATCACAGAAAATGGACTAAACTGGCAACAGAAAGCATGCACCGAAAAAATAAAAAGAGGAATTGCATTTTCTATGAAAAGGCTGTGGGAACGATGAGTGCTGGATGAGTTTTCTGAAATTTGCTAAACAAGCTGAAACAGACCACCGAGCTGCTGCGGCTCCAAATATCCTTAAAAGTATAAAAGTTATGAGAATAAAAACTCATATCATCCATCTCCTAAAATAAACTGAACATTTTGATATATGAATGGCTAAAACAATGCAAAATGTGCAGAAATAGTTAGGTTGGGGAAAAAAAATGCAGAAAAAATAATAAACAGGAACACAATAGTATGAATCAGCATTCACTCAACAAGGCACCAGAAGAATCTAAACTACACTACATCACAGAAACGACAACACTGTGACACAAACTAATCTTTAATGATAGAGATGAGGAAAAAACTGCACACACACACACACACACACACACACACACAAAAAAGCTAAACATTTTTGCAGCTTGTTTTATTGAAACATAAACCGTACGGTAAATGGGCTCTAACACGGACAACTGTTAGCGTAAGCATAACTTGTGTTGAATGAACAATCAGTCATCCCGGACAAATCTTGGCGTAAATACAAGCAAACACACGTGGAAGCAAACGGTGCGAAAACGAAACAACGGCAAACACGTGCTTAAAAAAACAGTTTTCATTTTAGCTCCTGTTTTCTGTCAGAGTTTACTGAATGTGTCCCAGTGTTTGTCCTGCCGTTAATGATAGCAGGTGTGTGCGCTGCCAAATGTTAGTGTGTCTGGATGAGTGTGTGTGAGTGTGCACAGTGTGTCTGGATGAGTGTGTGTGAGTGTGCACAGCAGTGTAAACACCGTGTTGTGCTCTAGTAACAGCTCTTCCTCTGGCCCTGCAGTAGCAGCACGCTTGGCTGTTTATTTTCCTTCCTGATGGACGACTTCTTATCAAATAAGCAGACACTGCCTCCGAGCCTGCTGTCCAACCACGCGCTCCCAGAGGATATCCCACCTTCTTCTCCAGTCGGTCGCACGGCGAGGCCTCCGACTGAGAGGCAGCAACCTGAGCCAGTCTCTGTGAGGAACGAGGGCTGGATGAGTGTGGATATGCTTCACGGGGCATGAAGAGAAAACCCACAACGCTCTCAAAGATTTACTGCACATCTTCTGAGGTGCACATGCAGACACACCCACAAAGCAGATCTGAGAGATGATGAAGCATTCAGTCTCTTTTACCCACCATCGTGACCTCAGTTATGACACTTATGATAACACACACAAAGGGACCTTATGAGTCAATGTGGGCGTGAGGGCTCATCAAAAAACACTTCAATAAAAGCTGCAGATATGTCAAAAACATGATTAATAAAACACTTTATGAAGACAAGCAGTCTTATGCATCAAATTCCAAATGAAAGAAGCTGACACAGAATACGTAATGAAGGATTTACGTACAACGTAGAAAAAGAGCTATTAGAAAATGTGTGCAATTGCACTTACATAAAAATGAGCTCAGTGTCAAGTTCCAACTAACCAAACAAACCTAAATGTAACCAAATAATCAAAAACTGTGAAACAGAACTGGAACACAATGTTCAAACATTTTCCTCAAGGCTGGAAGTCAACTTTTTTTTTTTTTACACTTTTATTGTTAAAAAGGATGTCAAAGAGGTATGCATGGTATTAAAATGCCATAACATCAATAAACATAATGTTTGTCATTCTGTACAGATAACCTCCAAATCTAATATTTGCCTTAAAGTTATCAGATCTTTAGAAAATGGGTTCTGTGGAAAGATTTTGAACTGAAAACATCTTACCTGCTGTAGATATCTCTTTGATTGGCCTCTGTTTATAGAAATAAACTTTAATTCTGACCGAAGAGACAAGCTGATGGATATTCAGTGGAAGGCCAGGAGCAAAGTGCATTGCTGTCATCATGAAACATCTCCACAATCACCTTGAAGAGTTTGCCTTCTGGTCTGGGGCCCGTTTGCATCCTTTCTTTGTGCACATGTAGGTTTTCTGCAGGTAGCTTTGCTCCCACAGACCAAAAACAAACAATAGGTCAATATATAACCCTAAATTGTTGCTAGGTGTGAGTGAGGGTAGTTGTTTGTCTATGTGTGGTCCTGTGATGAACTTGCAACCTGTCCAGGTGTACCCCGCCTCTCATACACTGACTGCTGGAGATAGACACCCGCTTTCCTGTGACCCCCAAAAAAGAGATGAATGTTAAAAATAAAAAATAAAAACTGGACAGCAGCAATTTATTCAGACTTAGCTCTTCAGAATGGTAAGAATTAAACTATTTTTCCAAACTGAAGTTGTTTAAAGAGCTATCTACAACAGGTAAGATATTTATTGTTAATAAACTTTCTACCAAACCCTGCTTCAATGGATCTAAACTGTTGCTTTAAGGTACATACGTGTCCATTTGTGTTTTAAAGACGAGTGTAAAGACTTTGAAATATGTGGACATTTCTTTTACAAACCTTCACAGATTTATGAACCCTCAATAATACCCTTTAAAGGTTTTGAAAAGCTTATTTTCTTTGTGTAGGACTATATCAGTATTTTTCTCACACTTACAATCAGCTACACACAACTTTTACAACTCAAAAAAAAAAACCCACCCAAGTCGAATATCTTATTGTTTTTTTTCTTTCTTCTTTATAAACTCCCAGGTAGAAGACATCTTGAATAAAACCATCTGGCCATTATAAACTCCTCTCCTCCATCATGCCTCCTCCTGTGTATGTGTGTGTGTGTGTGCGTGTGCGTGTGCGTGTGTGTGTGTGTGTGTGGTAAAAAGTGAGAAACCGTGAGCCGTGCCTGGTTGTGATTACGTGTTTACATCCATATTTGTAAGTCTGCTGCGAAGACATGTGTGTCTGTGTGTGCAGTGATGGCAACAGTGTGTGCGTGCGCGCAAGAGTGAAAGTGTGTACACTGAGAGTTGTGAGAGTAAATAAACGCAGTGCAGCGGGAACTCACGTGGCGTTATTATCAGAGCTCAGAGAAAAGACAAACTGTTTTTTTCTCTCGGGTTTGATTCATACCACCCCCCTGCTCCTTTGCTCTGTGACCCACCATAACACACACACACACACACACACACACAGCCCCCCTGCTTTAAACACAACACATGGCTTTAATCAGGAGAATATTTTTAGCGCTCCTGCTTTTCATAAAGGAATTCAAGTCATTGTGATTATTATAGTTTATTCACTTGCAGCATTTATGCATCATAAACTGACGCCCCCCCCCCCCCCACCACCACCACCTCCTGTGTCACCGAGCCCAGGGCCCACTTCAGCGTTTTAATTTCAGCCGCCTGCCTCTTGACTGCAGTTTGTGATCGGAGGAACTCTTTAAAACGGCCCAGATGCTACGAGTGAGCCAGTCTTCGCTCACTTTGATGATTCTTTGAAAGAAAAAAAAAATCCACAAAATAAAGTTTGGTTTGGAGGCCGCATGTCAAACACACACACAAACGCGCACATGCACAGTGCGCAAACTCACACACTCACAATTTGTGGTACGCTGAGGCATTCTTTCTTTCCTTCTCCTCCTGCTCCTCCTTTCTCACATGCATACACACCAAGTTGGACTCATTAATCTGGGCCGAATCAGGAAACCGCTCCAGTGAGCTGGCTGGAGGCCCTGGGAGGGGTGGAATGGAGGGGGAAGGGGGGGTATGACGGGGATCAAAGCGAGGACGAGAACAGCAGACTCGCTGAAAAGAAACAGCAGAGGAGTGGAAGAAAAGAAAGACGAAAGTTTTGAGAGGGGGAGAAAGGAGAAAGGAAAATTTCCTTGTGCTCTTAAGGTCGGAGGATACAGGAAGGAGAAGCTCTTGATTTAATGAGCTGGGACAACTGTGTGCACGTGTGTGTGTGCACGTGTGTGTGTGCACGTGTGTGCGTCAGTGCTTCCATACTGACCCTTTAGGGTGCATTTACCTGACAAATAAAACTGTATTTGTACATAAAAATGTACCTAAACGTGCATTTCTAATGTTCAAACAAGCTACACACATTTGTGCACTCGCTTACACTAACATGCACTCCCCCCCCCCCCAAAAAAAAAAACTCTGCAGGGAGGGTCGACAGTCCTTAAGAAAATATTCCCCAAAGCACTAATTAGAAAAACGATGGTGCTCGTTAATAGCCAGCTCATACACACACACAGAAAAACTATCCCCCCCCCCCCCCCCCCCCCCCCCAGTCTGGCAGAGGAAAACAAAACAAAACAAAAAGATTCAGGCAGTTGGAGAAGAGAGCTTTCCTCTGGCAGGCCTGGGTCAGGGCCCTATATACCTACCGCAGCACCGCTCTGTCTCCCTACCGAGCGCCTCCCCTCCCGTCCCGAAACCCGACCCTCGGCCTCCTCCTGCAACACACACCGACGTGCGTGCACATCGAGCCCAGAAAGTGGCACATGGTCTTGGTTAAAAGGTTCTGGGCTCCAAAAGGAAACCGAATCTTGGAGTTATGCCTCTTCATTTAAAATAATGTGAAATAGGAGGAGTTGGTGTATTTTTCCATTGCTCTTTCTTTGCAGTTTCTCGTCCTGATTGCTCAGACGGTCTCACGGAGTGGTTTGAACGCAAACACACCTGCACTCCTTCAGTCAATCGGTGGTGGCGAGTTTACAAATCAATTTGTTCCCGCTTTGCTCTTGCAGCTCACTATCTCATGTGGACGTCTCCTCCCGCTACAACTCAACCGCCCATTACTAAGCCACACAAGCCCTTATTAAATGTATATATAGTCACGCTTCAGACCGGGAGACACTTTCTCACACAAAGCCTTGACGGAGAGAACAGAGGGTCATGCAATGCATTCCTGCTATGAAGGAGTACAGGCTCAGGCAGGGAGGGAGACTGAAGCTAGGCCATGATCCAAAATGGCCTCGGCTTGTGTGGGCGGACGAGCAGAGTCAAACGCAGCACTCCTGCGTCTTGTTTTATGACATGCCGCTCTCCTCCAGCGTGTGCACCGCTCCCTGTCACGCTTCCCTCCAGCCCTCATTAGAAACATCTCACTCAGGGTGACGGTGTTATTTCAGCGTTTGCAGCTCGTCATCGGAGTGTTTTTCTTGCGGCGTGGCCCTCGCCATGAGTGTCTGTGTGTGTGACGAGGACGGCAGGAAAGGGGAGCGGGTGTGACTGGGGGGGATGGAGTGGGGGATTCTTCTTAAACTAGGTTTAAAGTGTAGAAACATAAAGTGTGATTCCAGATGTGTGATTTTTTTTATTTTTTACTGCTCTGGCTGGGATGACATGGGCTGTAAAGAACTTTAGAAGCGGGGGAGAAAAGGGAGGAGTTAAATGCTCATGCCTGGGGGTTGAATCTAAAAAAAGTTAAGAGGAAAACAGAAAGGTCGGGTTTGGGGGGGGGGGGGGGGGTGAGGAGGTCATAGTGGTGTTCAGGGGTTTGGGAGAAGTTAAGTGTGGGGCAGTTTTTAGGGCCTTTGGGACTCCAAAACTTGAAGAGTGAGGAACTAGGTGGGAGGAGAAAGGGTGAGGGAATGCAGGGAGAAAATTAATAGATTTTCCTGGCAAAAAAAAAAAAATTACACTCCTTCTGCTCAGATATGCTAAAGGAGAGAGTTTGGAGTCGTGAGAGAATGTGGATGTCAGAGGAGTGCGCAGTGTGTTCATACACTAACACTGAAGAGCGACGTAAAGACGTTTACGACTTACTTCAAAGAAAAAGTGACGCTACAGATCAGGGGTCTGCAACCTACGGCTCTGGAGCCACATGTGGCTCTTTGGTCCCTCTGCAGTGGCTCTTTCAGACTTGGACCAAAACTAAAATAAAACTTAAATTTATTTAAATTATTGGCAATAACGAAAAGGCTAGTTTTAGAAGATTTCCTGTCATGTTCAAGTTCGTTAAGTATGATACAAATACATTCAACTTTTATTTATACAGGTTAATCCCACTGAGCCCCGGGGACTCATTTACAAGAGAGACCTGGTTTCTTAACAAAGAGTGATGACAACAGTGGATAACAATGGCTACAATAGACTGTTTCTCTATTTTTTTTTCTACAAATTAAAACAATCAAAACAAAATAGCAACCAAAAGGACAATCAAGAGGTAGCAAAAAACAGCTAGATTACAAGGCAATGTAGAAAACTAAAAACAGGAACATGTCTGCATTGGTTTTTGCCAGGAACTTAACAGATGTTTGAAGCCACTTAGAGAGGTCGAAGTCGAGAGCTGCGGGTCTTTTTGCAAGATATTCCAACTACAAGGCGTAAAACATGTGGACTACATCACGCTAGTAGTCTAAGACACTTTACGTTGACTTCCAGTCTCCCAGTGTGATCTTTCTCTCAAAACCATCAGAATGTTTTGGAATATCTTTAAGACAAGTTGCTGAGAAGGAATATTGGACACTAAGAATGAAAGACAAAAAAAAAAGGTCAAAATAAATAAAGTATTTGGCTTCTTACAGCTTCCGTGTGCAATTTTTTTTTTTAATTCAAAAATTTTCAGCTGTTTTATGCTCCTTTCAGCTTCTTTCTGAAAGTTTCAGCTACCATTTAGCTATTCTATGTTAATTTTAGCTTTTTCAGCTAATTCCATATTTTTAGCTCATTTCAGATCTTTCCGCTTCCTTCTGGTAGTTTAAGCTTCTTTCTGCCTTTTCAGCTACTGTTCAGCTACGTTTTGCTAATTTCAGCTTTGCTTTAGCTAATTTTCTAATTTGTGCTCATTTCTGTTAAACTAAACCTAATTCATCAAATACGTGTTCTTTCTCCTCTCTTCTGCTAGTTTAGGCTTGTTCTTCCATTTCAGCTACATCTCAGCATGTTTTTAGCTCATTTCAGCTGTTTTCCAGCAAGTTCTTCTGCAATAAGCATTCACAGGAAATTCAGTTTCTCTAATTTTAGTTTTAAAATGTAATTGATGTCCAACAAACTGGACTAATTTTATTCTCTCTTTAACATAGGATAATTAATTATTCAACAATTAAAAGAACTCACATCGATCTGCAGAGTTTAGTTTTCAATTTTATAAAATTGTGAAAAATTATGTATATTTTTTCTTTCTTTACATGAATCTGTTTTTTTCCTTTTGTATTAAAATGTAAAAATATCAATAAATGTTATTAATAGACATTTTTCGTTTTACAATATCATCTGAAGTGGTCCACGGGCCACCAGATGATAGTACACAGTTGTAGCAGGTTTTGCGGCTCCGGACATCGTAATTAATATAAGCAAAGTGGAAAAAACGGCTCTTTTTATCGCAAAGGTTGCAGATGGCCGCCGCTTCTCATTTGTTCAGCATCAACAGTTGGAAGCTGTTTGCCCGGTTCCTGCCAGCATAAACTCAATATAAACAAAATCATTTTAAAATGATTGCATAAGATTATACTTAAAAATTATAGTTCTTTTCTTTTAAAATGTGGATTCTGTGTAAAGACTGTAAACAGTTCATATCTTACCTGTTGCAGGTGGGCATTTGAACAGCTTCAGTTTGGGAAATAGTACAATTCTGACTGGACTGACCTGGAGAAAAGTGGACTGCTGCCATCTTAAACAACTCTAAACTCAAAAAAAAGTTTATAGCGGTTCATATTAGCGCTGCCTTCACGTTCACGTCACGTGGTTATTTACATAGAAATATGTGGGTTTTAGTCTATTCTGTAACTTTTCCTGTACAATCTCAAGTTTTAGCATGAATATCATATTTCTACTTGAATAACCATGTAATGTGCAACTTTAATAGTTTATAAAACAGTGTTTGCCTGAACCACTAAAAAAACCTTTGTGTCTTTTTAAAACAGCAGTGATCCACTTTGGCCGTCACTCCACTGCGACTTGCTGTTGTCTCAGAATTAAATTATATCTCCAAAACGGAGGTCATTTATGATATTTGTAGGGCGGCTGTGGCTGAGTGGTTAGAGCAGTTGTCTTCCAATGCGAGAGTTGTGGGTTTGATTCCACCAGCGGTCAAATGCCAAAGTGTCCCTGGGCAAGACACTGAACTCCTCATTGCCTCTGATGTGTGTCCCATCGGTGTATGAATGTGATAAAGCACTGATTATTCTTTGTAGAGATCTAGTAGAGTGCTGTATGAATGGGTAAATGAGGCACAGATTGTAATATGAAGCACTTTGAGTATCTTTATAAAATAGAAAGGTGCTATATAAGTACAGTCCATTTACTATTAATGGAGCTATCTACAACAGGTAAGATATTAACTGTTCATGACCTCTCCCTCAGCATCTCTGATGAGTGCTTTGAGTAACAGCAGTAAGTAATTTGGTTCTTTTTGGGAACGTGCTGCTGTTGTGGTACGTTTGGTAAAGAAATCAAACTTCTTACACAATACTGCTTTTTCCTTTATGGGTCATGGGGGGTCACTGGTGTCCATATCCAGCAGTCACTGTGCGAGACGCGGCCTGGACATGTCTCCAGTCCATCACAGGGACACATAGAGACAAACGAGACAAACAACCATTCACTCTCTCACTCACACCTATATAGGGACAATTACCAATCAGCCTAACATGCATGTTTTTGATCTGTGGGAGGAAACCGGAGTACCCGGAAAAAACCCTCGCATGCACGGAGAGAACATGCAAACTCCACCCAGAAAGGCAGCCAAGATTAGTTCCGATAACCTTCTCACTGAGAGGCAACAGCTCAACTGAACCACCATGCCGCAATACTGAGCAACATTGTTTTTAATTCTTTTTTTTTTAAATAAATAAATAAAATAAAATTTGGCGACAGTGCAGCCAACATCTATGGCACAAATGGACAGAACACACATGCCAGTTATTTGGGGAGTGGTGGCGCAGAGGTTAGAGAAGATGGGCCTGTGATCGGAAAGTCGTAGGTTCAACTCCCTGGACTGACAACGTCAAAATGTGGGTGGAAAAGGTGAAACACCCACACCTGCCTCCACCCTCATTTGCCCCACCCTGGGCCCATGAGCAAGGCCCTTAACCCCCATCTGCTCCCAAACAGGTCTCTCTTGAAAATGAGTTCTCGTGACTCAGAGAGACTACCCGTGTAAATAAAGGGTAAATGAAATAAATTTTAAAAATTGACACTGGTCCACAACTATATTTATAGGAAAATATTATTTTTTTAATCAGGTGAAAACTAATGAAGGAATAAGATTCTGATCATTTTGCAGATTAATTCTCCTTTCACTGAACTAAGAAGATTCGAACAGTAAAATTGTGGCTTTCTGTCTTATTTGTGCTCACTCACACTCAAAACAAAAAAATCTACTTAAGTGTAACGATTCAATCCTTACTGATTTCAGCTTATAAATACTGTACCTTTTATGTAAATGTGTAGAGAGACGGAGTTAGAAGTTTACACGTCAGAACCTGGTATGATTTCTGAAATTAAATCAGGATTGTGAAACTGTTGCAGCCAGACTGAAGGAAACCCACTCAGCCAGGTGAATCAGCCCAACTGAGGAATATGTCAGCACGATAACTTGTGCTCTGCCATCTGCTCACAATCAATGAATCAGCTCCAAGGAAAGAACGGCTGCCATGCTTAATGAGGTTTTGTGGATTTGACCTAATAAATTGAACCACACTCGTCAGAAATGAGCAGAAACTAAAAATCTGCGTTGTTGTGAGGTATTGCTGTAGGCTGGCTGGGTTCGGGCCAACATTTGGGCTTTCTTTTTACAAAGATGTGGTGTCTTGAAGCAGTTTCCAGGCCACCTGGTTCAGCTCTGACCTAATGGTTTGCTGATGCAGTTAAATGCTGCTCAGCCTTCCAGTATCATCTTCAAAGAAAGCATTTTAGATCATTTGGCTGAATCTCTGATTGTTAAAACCTGATCGGTGATGTTTCTGTGCTCCAAAGAGTTTGTGAGCCACCTGCAATCTAAACTAAGCTCGCAACAAAATAAAACCATTAGAGGAAGCAAAATGGGATTTTTAGAAGATCTCTGGGTCATATTAAGCGTGAAATGTGTGTAGAAAATGGAAAAAGCTGCAACTAAAAGACAAAAGGCAAACCTCAAGGAAGGAAGAAAGAGAACTTGATGCATGAGGAGACATGATGCACGAATGTGTGCGTGTTGTGATTCCTGCAGCTTGTTAGTCATGCTCGTTAATATGTTCTTGTTTTATGGGGCTCTGTTCAAAGTCTGATGTGGCGTTTCATCTCAACTATACCTTTACAGATGCTTGGAAGGGGCAGAGAGGTGAGAGGAGGAGGAGAGGAACAAGAGTAACTGTGAAGTTTTAAACAAATAGGATGTCGTGCCCATTTTTTATTTATTGTTCTGCAGATTTCATATAGTAAACAAAGAGAAAGTGAGGAAGGAGAGATACTTTAGAAAGGAAACAAACACAAACAACTCTTTTATTTTTGCTCTTTTATATTACTTTACAAAAAGCGCCTTATTTCCTATGGCAGGCAGGAGCCAATTTTCATTTAGCTGCAAACTCATATGAGGCAGCCAAAGGTTACACCAAATTACCTAAAGATAAGGATAGTTCAAATTTAGAACTTCACTGATTACTTGAATATTTGCTACTTTTAAAAAGTCTGCAGTTGTTCAAGCCTGTGTATATTCTACCAATTACCAAATAGGAAGATGAAGCTGTGCAGTATTATTTTCAAAGTTCAAGTTTCTTTATCGTCATTCGCATCCCATGTGGTACATGAGGTGGAACGAAATTGTGTACTCAAGGTCCCAGTTACACCCAAAATTAGCAAAGTATAAAAAAAGAAACAGTGTATAAGGATCTAAGATATATGCTAAACAATAATAATGCAATATAATACGGTGTATTAAACAGCAGCCTGAACATGAGTCTGTAGTGAGCAGATGGATATTAATACAGCAGCATGGATATATACATTTTTATACACATTTTTATTTACATATTTGCCTAAAGAAATAAAAAAGGTGTTACATAAAGACCATCAGCTGCCCTGATTTCTAAAAATTGGTACTGGTAACAGAAACAAACATCAAAATAACAAACTGGTGGACCTCTAATCAGACCTTCCAAAGAGAGCCCTTTGACCACATTTTCTGTGGTACAGTGGTTTGTTAACATTTTTTAACACAAAATACTGAACTCTCCAACTACCACCTATTAAAAACCAGTAAAAGAAGCTTTTACTCATATCTGGCACAAATTATTATTATTTTCATAAGCTGGTATTATTGTATTATAATCATTATTATTACTATTTCCTTTAGAACAGGTTCTTTCTTGAACCATAACAACTGAACGCTCTTTTAAGAAAACGTGAATCAAATCTCATCATTACAACTGAAGACATGTTGAGTACCATCAGTGGTACTTGGCATGAAAACAGCAGAACAGCCAGACTAAACTGGATTGGTGCAGTTTTAATGCATTTTAATTAAAAAAACAAAGAAATAAAGAAACATTTATTCATGCAAACGCAACTACAGTTACCTGTCCTGCTTTAAATTCTACAATACGTGTTTATTTTTATGAGACATTTATTGATCCGAATGGTTGTTTGTCTCTTATGTCTCTATGTGTCCCTGTGATGGACTTGCGACCTGTCCAGGGTGTACCCCGCCCCTCGCACAGTGATTGTTGGACATGGGCACACCCCTCTGACCCAAAATGGAAGAAGCAGGTAAAAGATAATGGATGGAAGAATGGTTGGATTTATTGATCCACCTGCAAGACGTGCCTCAGACTGCACTGAAAGTGCTACAGCTGGCTGCTGCTGTTCTTTGCCTACTGATGTAAAGGTTTAGATTTGAGTGTTAGCTCATCGATCTAGTAGGAATGCAACTATTTAAATTGAAGTTGTTCAAAGAACTATCTACAACAAGTAAGATACTGATTGTTCATAACTTTTCCACAGAACCACATAAAAAAAATCAAACTGTGACTTGAAGTGTGCTGAATTATGGGTAAATTTAAGTACACTATTAAACTATTAATTTGGATTTTTGAATGCACAGATTATGTTGCACAGCCAATAAACATCTTGGTCATAAGCGGCATCAATTTGCATGAATAAGTATGATTATTTAATTATCGACATAAGAGATGACGTTTAACTCCCATAAATAATCAGAACTCATATTTTGCATAATTACCCCGGGCATTAAGTTTGTTCTGTTAAATTGTATATTTAAGCACAGTTTCAGTTCTTCAAAGCAGAAGGTGGCTCTAAAATCACGCCACATTGCACTCGACACACACTGTGTGCATGTGACCACTCACTTGCCCTCTCCCACCTCCTCTACAGGCACCCCAGCACGTCCAGGTCCGAAGAGCGAGCCTTTCTGGGGGGATCAGAAACAGATGTGCCTCCTGCCCTCTTAACTCTCTCACACACACACATGCTGGCAACTATTCGGAACCAGCGCCAGGACTCAGTGAGAACGACGGGCCAGCGTGACCCTGAGCTTGACCCCGGCCCACAGCAGCTCAGACAGGAAAGGGACGCAATTGGCTTCAGCTGTGACCCTCCGCTCCGTTCCTCCTGCATACGCTCCCCCCTCTCATTAAGAAAAACTGTTGTTAAAGGCAAAGCAGCTTTCACTGCCACTAAAGCCAACACCCTGCAGCACGGATGGAGGGGTGAGGGTGAAAAGATGAAGGAAAGGTAAAAAAAAAGAAAAGAACGGGACTCAAATAGAAGCCTGGAGAACAAAGGAGATTATTTTAAAGAAAACATCAAGGTGAAGGAAACTGTTAGGAGGGGAAGAGGGCACAGAGTAGGAAAATCCAGTTTGGGAGCAGAGAGGTGGGGGTGAAAAGTCAGGAATATCACTTGCAGCTGTTGC
Organism: Nematolebias whitei; assembly: GCF_014905685.2. Lineage (NCBI taxonomy): Eukaryota > Metazoa > Chordata > Actinopteri > Cyprinodontiformes > Rivulidae > Nematolebias > Nematolebias whitei. The sequence goes on from NC_056517.1 coordinate 29,629,404, forward strand.
AGGCTCATGTTCCCAGAATGCATTGCAACTTGGGAAGGTATTTCTAATAAGAAAGGGCGGCCTTGTGGTCACATTCATAACAAAACATCCAGAACAACAACGATGAAAGGAAAAAGCAAGAAGACATGAATTCATCTGGTAATAATGACAATTAAAACAGCCTTCATTAACGACCACGCTTATAGAAAATCCACGTTTTGTTTTTCTTCTGCAGAGCAGCGTGTTTCCAGACTCAGTGCGTCCATCAAACTGCTCACTTCAGGTCGCAGCGTCTCCAAAACTGCTCTCAGGATCAGCACATTTCATGTTTGGTGACCTGCAGCTGCTAAAATCTACGCTAAAGCAAGAAAACTGTGTGTGTGCATGTGTGAGTGTGTAAGTGAGAGTGGCAGGGCATGCTGAGGTAGATTAATATGGCTGCGCAGAGGGGGGTTTACTCCATTCAGGGCTGACTGATGTGCATCCCAAATTGATTTATGAAAACGGCTCTTAATCAATTATGTGTGGAGAAAGACAGAGGAAGAGTGGGGAGGTAGTGGAGGGGGGTAGAGTGGGAAATAATAATAAAAAAAGAAGAGTAAAAAGGATAAAGCAGCAGAGAGGAATGATGCTGCCCTGCTGAAGGAATGTCATCTCATGCCACAGGTGTCCGGCATGGTGGATGTGACGGTTCGACAAAGAAAACACAAAGCGTCCAGGCTGATTGATGTCCACAGCCAACGTGGAGAAGAAATATTAATCCTCATGTGAGGGACCCATGAGAAGTTCATGGAGGGGAAATGTTAAGAAAATGTGCACATGCTCAGATGAGATGCAGCAGCACATGTTGTGTTTTTGTTGCAGTAATAGCTGAGTTTGGGGGGTGGAGAGGAGGGAGCGGAGTGAAACTGCAGTTGTTTAAAAAGCCCTTTTCCTGCCTTGCCCATTGTGCCTGAGACAGGGGTGTTCGTGGGGTGGTGGGGAGTGGAGGGTCACGCTGAGAGCTCGTTTCTCCTGCCTGTCAGAACTCTATCTGGGCTCCAGCCGGAACTAATCAACTCCAATAGGCCTCCCCATTACCCAGGGTGCAACGGGCCACGGGGCTGGGGTGGGGTGCTGGCCGGTGGGAAACAAACAGGAGAACTGAGAACCCCACCCCACCCACCTCTTCACCCACTCACTCACTATCCCCTCCTCACACACGCAAGCACTCCATTACTCCACCAACCCGTGGCGCGCACACAACACTCCCACTGTTTCACACTGAAGCAATAATAAACACTTGCAATAATATTTTCCCAGCAGCCAACAGCCTGCTGCAGATCAGAACCTCGCACAGCTGTGGAGGACACAGCCGCGCACACAGACCCCCGCTCACATGCAAACCTGCACATGGCACACAGGCTAAAATCTGGGTTATTAAATGCAATTTTTTGGGGGTGGGAAAGCTGCAAGAATGCAAAAAATCTAAATGGCTCCCTGCACAGAACAAACAGCATCAAAAACAAACTAAGACTGGAAAAAAGTGAATTTTCTGAAAATGTTGACTGACTAAAGAAATGTGCTGCAGAAGCTGAAATTAAGCTGTTAAAGCTAAAAGAAGCGGAATGCTAGCTAAAAGTGGCTAAAGGATAGCTAAAAGCTAAAAATATCAAAATGCTAGCTAAAAGTAGCATAGGAGCAATAAAGCAGGCTTCAAAAATAATAATTTGATTTTGAAGGACCTGGTGACCACACTGTATTTCTAAGGGAACTTATTTTTTTTTTGGTAAATAAAATCAAATGTTTTATAAAGTATGAAAAGTTACAAAAACCCATAGTCAAACTTGGAATGTCCTGAAAAGAGAAACGTTTTGACATTTGAATGGTAAAATAAAGTAAGCAGCTGCATGTCCAAAAAGGTCTGAAAAAGACATCTAGAACGACCAGACCACAAGCAGCAAAAATAAATTAAATTTATCATTAAATATTGATATTATTTTTCAAAATTTTAAGTATATCATACTATATTATACTATACTATACTTTGCTACACCACACTATACTATACTATAGACCTACTATACTATTCTATACATCACTATACTATACATCATTATACTATGCTATACTGCTCT
>NC_056517.1:29631509-29633864 GCF_014905685.2 Nematolebias whitei
ATACTATACATCACAATACTATACATCACAATACTATACATCACTATACTATAGATCACTATACTGCTCTATATTACACCACACTATACTATACTATAGATCACTATACTATACATTGTTATACTATGCTATACTGCTCTAACCACACTATGATATACATACTATGCTTTACTATAGTAAACTTTGCTACTCCAAACTATGCTATACTATACTGCACTGTATTTTATTAGATTTGTTATCTTTGAATAAATCATTTTGTTTTATGCTTTGTGTTTTGATAATGTCCGTTAATATTTGAAATCAAAGCATAAAAGCTAATAAATGGATGCATTTTACAATCAAAGATCCAGAGTTAAGCTGCATTCATACTGCTCTCTGGTGGTTGCTGTCTAGCACTGAAATTTAAAAACAAGTGTTTAAAAACATTTTTAAACAGATTTTTTTTTTATATAATAAAACATTAAAACATACACAATTCGTCCACTTATTCAACTCAAGTAAAGCTACTCAATAAACAAAAATATATATATATTTTTTTCTAATAAAACTGCTTCAAACCAAAAATGATTGAGGCCTTTCTGTTATAAACATAAACTACTTCCTGTTTGTGTTTTTCTTATGGATTTATTCTCTATATTAACAAACTCTTTGTCACTCTGAGTGTGTGCACGAGCTTTAGTGTGTGTTTGCACTCAGTGAGGTGAAGTGGGGGCCCATTGACATAAATAAGTAAAGAACACAACTACCCTTCAACCTTTCCAAAGATCTTATTTGTGAGTTTGGTATACGTTCCAGCCTTGTTGCACACACATTTCTCTAAAAACAGTTGCTCTCTTCGCTCTAACACCAAGATTCAGGAATAACGAGGCAGCGTGAAGCTGCTGCTCACATGGGAACTTTCCTGATGGTGGAGGTTTGGGGGTATTGAGGGGCACTGGGCTGAGGCTAATCCTCATTCACCCCCCATCCTTCACTCAACCAGCTGGAGCACAAAAGAGCCCCGCTCACCTCCTTCTGCGTCGCCACCGTGACCTCTGACCCCACGTTTACGGCCGCCGTCTTCAGCTCCTTTATACTTCCGTCCTGTTATTATCTGCAATATTTACTCCTTTTGATTTCCCTGCTGCTCGTTGTCAACATCCACGCACATCGGCTGTCTGAGAGGAAAAACATCAAGGGCTCTTCCCCTCACATTCAAAGAAAGAGCAAACATCACCTGAGGTGGAAACAAATCAGCACGTGACCGAACACTCATGATGTTGTGATTAAAACAAACGGAGACATAAAGGCATATTAAATTACATATACAGGTGCTGGTCATAAAATTAGAATATCATCAAAAAGTTTATTTATTTCAGTAATTCCATTCAAAAAGTGAAACTTGTATATTGTATTCATTCATTACAAACTGACTGATATATTTCAAATGTTTATTTTTTTAAATATTGATGATTATAACTGACAACTAATGAAAACCCCAAATTCAGTATTTCAGAAAAGTAGAATATTACTTAAGACCAATGGAAAAAAAAAAGGATTTTTAGAAATGTCGGCCAACTTTAAAGTATGAACATGAAAAGTATGAGCATGTACAGGACTCAATACTTAGTTGTGGCTCCTTTTGCCTGGATTACAGCAGCAATATGGCGTGACATGGAGTCGATCAGTCTGTGGTACTGCTCAGGTGTTATGAGAGCCCAGGTTGCTCTGATTGTGGCCTTCAGCTCTTCTGAATTGTTGGGTCTGATGTATCACATCTTCTCCTCACAATATCCCATAGATTTTCTATGGGGTTAAGGCAGTGCTTCTCAATTATTTTCTGTTATGCCCCCCGCAGGAAGAAGTAAACATTTTGCGCTCCCCACCCCCAACTCTCCGCCGCGACTGTAAATAGTGTCTATAAAATTGTTATAAGTACACCTCTGCCTAACATTGTGTCCTTATTATCATTAAAAAAAGAATATAGATCAACTTACAAGGAAGAATAACTTTATAAACATTGTTTTTTTAGTCTGTAACAGAAACAACTTAAAATGCATCAATTTGCCTGAAAAAAAAAAAAAATTTAAACTGTAAACATTTTTGACCAATTGATACGAAAAATAAAATTAAATATAATCAATAAATAATAATAAATTCTAATTGATCAGCAACATTTTAACTCAGGAGCATTATATAAAACTCATCTGCTCACACAGACTCATGTTCGTGCTGCTGTTGTTTTGGCGTAGACTCTGATTTCTGGATCAGGTAATGAGTTCTGGATCAGATTCTGAATTATGAATCATATTCTGAGTTCTGGATCATTTTCTGAGTTCTGGATCAGACTCTGAGTTCTGGATCAGACTTGGAGTA
>NC_056517.1:29648864-29685542 GCF_014905685.2 Nematolebias whitei
GTTCCTCCTCTGCAGTGAAATAAACACTGGAGTCAGAAGAACTTTGAAGTTCCTCCTCTGCAGTGAAATAAACACTGGAGTCAGAAGAACTTTGACGTTCCTCCTCTGCAGTGAAATACTCATCTGAGTCAGCAGAACTTTGACGTTCCTCCTCTGCGGTGAAATAAGCACAAGAGTCAGCAGAACTTTGAAGACTCCCTGCTGAGTCCTCAGCTGTGAGTTCTGACCTGAAAAACTCGTGTTTCACGGCATCTTCTGGAAGAATCCGATCGGCGGGGTTGACAGTTAACATTTTCTTAAGGAGGTCTTTGAAGTCTTTCGTGCCTTCTGCATCGTTGACTGCTGGATCAATGCAACCAATGTCTCCACGGTTGAAGACAACTTTTGTTCTCCCAAAGCTTCCCGAAGACGATTCGTATTCTTCTACGGTTTTCAGCGTCCATAACCAGTTCTGATTCTCCTGCATCTGTTTAAAAAAACGCTGGACTCGTTTACCTTTAGAAAGGAAGTCACCGTGGATCTGCTCCGACAGATCCACGACTGACTTTAAATAACTGTACTCACATTCCGTGTTGAAATAATGTCGCCCAAAGTGTAAAAAGGCTAGAGTACAGCCGAGTCCCCAGATATCAAGACCACAGCCCAGAGGTACGTCTAGAAAAACCTCTGGCGCTGTGTAACCACAGGTCTCTGGAAAAACACACGTAGACAGATCTGAGATTTTACATGCAGAGCTAAAATCGATTAAACGCACACAAAAAGGCTGATTGTTGCCATTTACAATCATTACATTTCCCGGCGTGATGTTCCCGTGCACGACTCCTGCATTTTTCAGCAAAATCAAAGCCTTCAGAGTCTGTTCTGCTATTTCACGGATTTGAGACAGATTCAGAGGTTTCCACTTTCTCAAGCTCATCGCCTCCAACAAAGTCACATCCAATTTCTCAAAAGCAAAACAGAACAATTCTCCCCTTTTAAAATTCTCAATAGATTTAACAAAAAATCTATTGTCTGGGTCTACACATCGGAGAGAATTTAAAATCTGAGCTTCTCTCTCGGCTTCTTGCAGGAATTTGGGCTCGAGACATTTTAAAACGCATTCTTCTGAACCGTTTCTGAGACATTGGACAATCTGGCCGCGTTTCACGGTCCGAAGAATTTTTCCAAGATGGTAAATGGCATCTGCATTTCCAAAAGTTGGTTTACTCCAAGACAAACCCATTTTCAAATCTTTTTGCAAAAATATGTCGTAAAGACTGTTTGCAAAAAAGTTTTAAAGTGTGTTTGAAAATAAGGAATAATCCAATCCCATCCTGTAAATATCTGCTCACCTTAGCTACCTTCTGCTAAATAAACCACACGCCGCCTTATATAAACTCTGACGTGAGTCATCGTTGCCTGTCATTTGACGCGTTGTTGTGACGTCACAGGTCCCGCGTGTTTGTCTGATTTGACGTCTTTCAAACGGACGTCATCCTGTCATCTTGTGATCAAACAAAAATTATGCTTTGTTACGTCACAGAAGTTCCCGGATGTTTTGGCATCGTTCCAAACCCATCGTTGAGCTGGTTCCGGAAGCACGCTCCGTAGCGTCAGCTCATTTACGCATGCGCAAATAGACCGTCAGCTCATTTGCGCATGTGCTAAAAGAGCTACTTCCAGGAGGGTTTCAGACGTTGCAAAAATGGGCAGATTTTCAGTCTTTCTAGTTTCGTAACCTGCAATTTTTCCTGGAAAAGAAAACTTTTGCAGGATATGTGGATAGCAAAATATGTCAGGGCTGGCCCCAGCGGTACGTCACAGCGTCCGCCATACTGGATGTGGCAGACCTGCCGGTCAACTAATACAAAAAAATGCATTGAACTTTATAAAACACTGTTCTACAAATTGTTTTAAGTTAATCCCTGTTATTCACACACTGATACATTTGAAAAACAAACAAGCACCAAAGGCAACATTTGTAACTTTTACCGTGATTATTAAAAATGTTAACTCATTAAATATGTAGATTAAAAGCACTAAACTTTAGTGCTTCTCAATTATTTTCTGTTATCCCCCCCAAACTCTCCGCCATGACTGTAAATAGTGTCTATAAAACTGATAAAAGTACACCGCTGCCTAACATTGTGTCCTTATTAACATTAAAAAAGGAAGAAAAAAAAAGAATATAGATCAATTTACAAGGAAGAATAACTTTATTAACATTGTTTTGTTTAGTCTGTAACAGAAACAACTTAAAATGCATCAATTTGCCTGAAAAAAAAAATCATTTTATAAACTGTAAACATTTTGGACCATTTGATACTAAAAAATAAAATTAGATATAATCAATAAATAATAATAAATTCAAATTGATCAGCAACATTTTAACTCAGGAGTGTTATGGAAAAGACTTTGACCTACAAAACAAAAATGAATAAAACAATTTATGCTGTGTTTTTAATCAAAACGAGGAAGTCGGGATCAATGAGCACACTCATCGATAAAACAAACAAAAAAAGAAGAGGGACAGGTAACCCTCTCGCTTTGATTCAAAATATCCTGATGCATGCTCAATAATCACCACGCGTGCCCCACCTCCAGGCCTGGCTCCAGAGTGGGGCCCCGGTGACCCACGTCCGGGCGAGGGAACATCAAGTCCATTTCTTTTACTCATCATAGGGGTCTTTGGGCTGCACTTTGTCTGGTCCCTCACCTAGGACCTGTCTGCCTTGGTTGACCCTACAAAGCCCCTGACAGCATAGCTCCTAGGATCATTGGGACACTCAAACCCCTCCACCACGGTAAGGTGGCAGCCCAGGGAGGGGCAAACAACCAGCACCTGTATATAAATAAACTGAACTGAATTGAATTAGCTGTGGTGGCCATCTTGACCTCCAGAAGGCGATCAGTTGTGAGCACATCCAACAAAGTTTAATTCAATTCTATTCACTGGTTCATTTAGATATTTTGCTGACAAGACTTAATGAATATAGGCATGCACAGACACGTGCAAAAGCCTTACAGCCAATTTGCTAACTAATATGAACATCAAATTGCAAACAAATAACTTAAATATTAACACAATTTAACAAATATTGGCAATATTTACCTCACTAAATACAAGATAATGAAATAAAAATGAAAACAAAAATAGAATAACTATTTTAAATCTACTAATTTTATTGCAGGAAGTTCCCCTGAACAGACATGAACATGATGTCGCGCAATGTTTTTGTACGGTTTCTTGGTTTGAAACACATTAGCTGCCTCTGTTGTTTTTCTCTGGTAATCTTGCATTTACCAGATCCCCCCCAAAAACAACGTTTCAAATCGTAACTTAAACAAACGACTGCCCACACGCACCACCATGAAGACGTTTCAGCCTCACAGTAAGAAAAACAAAGATATAAATGCCTTCCCCACTGCCATGTCTTCATGTGACAGACTGCTACTTATGATATCATCAGGTCTCTTGAGGTTGCTTTTATTTCATTCTTAGCTTTTCTTCATTTACAATTTCATTATTTATTTATTTTTTTGCTGTTAGGCACAAAATTTTGAATAAAATTTAAATATTAAAATACACTTTTAGCAAAAGTTTCCCAGCTCATTTATGAGTCTGCACTGACACCTGCTGGCTGTGAACCTGCAACCTTCTAACTTTTATGCGTGCATTGAATGGAAAACACTAGATTGGTGGTGATCACAAAGTGGCGGCCCACGGGCCAAATCTAGTTCCAGAATAAAATATTTAAGATATTTTGTATGCCTTTTATTTAAGCAACCCCCAAAATGGAAAAACTTAGGCCAATTTTACCCACTGTTTAATTTACTAGTTTACACACTGTTAAAAATTAATGTTTATACACCTAAAGCTGAAATACGTCTGATTATAGAGAAAAATTACAATGTTTCTTTGACAAAAACTTCTTCAGCTCAGACTATGCATTATTATTATTATTATGTATTTCTTAAGAGTCTGGTCAGGGAAATTCTGGCCCTTGAGCAAGTTTTGTTGGCAAGCCCAGCTGTAGAAATAGAGTGCAAACAAGTTTAAAAGCTGCAGGGCAGGGGTTAGGGTTGTCATGGTTACAGTGCATCATCCACAGGTTGTCCTCTCAGCTGTGGAGTCCTACCTCATACAATAAGCTTCAAATGAGGTCACAAAGGACCACTTGAAGCAACCGTTAGCCCTCCTCATCACTTCGAATAGTTTCCTCATAACGGCAATAGTTTCATCCTGCACAAAACAAATGAAAACTTTACGGTAACAATAATCAGCGAGACTGCTCAGAAAGCATTAAAACAAATATTGGAGTAACTATTTGGAATGACCGAAGAAGACAAAAAAAAAAAACACGTAAAAGTTTACAATTTAAAAGCTTTATTTGGAAGAATTTAAAAACATCTACACAAAATGCTAAAAAAAACTAGGGAAAAAAAAGTCCTCAGGTTTCATCTCACGTGAGTTGACAAGGCAAACCAGCCCTCTCGTTCGCTCTGCTTCTTCATCTAACGTTGGGAAAAAAAAAAAAAGTGTTAACAGTTTGATAAAAGTCAACAACATCTGTGTAGGCAGCAGTTTATGTTTGTGTGCACCTGGATTTTTCCAGGTCCTGTTTCGAAACAGTGGGGAGACGATTCAGGACCAGCAGATCTGTGACACACATAAAATATTAGTTTACATTGTTAAACTAAAACCTACTGTCATCCTGTCAAATGGAAAATAAACCACTCAAATGCAAGTCCTAGAGTCGACACAACTTACTGCATTTCGTGTGAATATAAATAAAGAAAAAGTTTTTCCTTCTCATTTAGCTGAGCAACCCACCGTCGATGTGAGGGAACATCCTGCTCCGGCTGCATCACCGACTCCTCTAAGCCTAAAAATCAAACAATGCAGTGAATTTCCTATAAATCACCCGTGATCTTACAGCAGCATCCGTCTTTACCCAGCATACCTGCTGTGTTTGGGCTGAAGGCTGAGGGAGGCACGGGGGACACAGAGGGAGACACTCTGGCTGCAACGTTTTGCTTCTGTAACTCGATAAGCTCCAGGAGTCGACTCCTGGCTGCTGCACTCTGCCTGTTGAGCTCCAGGAGGCGCTGCTCCACGCTGTTCACACTGAGGGTGCTGGACGACAGGGTCTGAGCCGGAATAAAAGACACACATTTTTCCATTAATAGTTTAAATTGAACATATTTTGCATCGTAATACTCTGATTATCTTGTGACAAGATTAATCTCTAAAATTCTTGGAAAAAACTTTTTTATTCAACTAATATTGAAGATTCCTTTAAGCCATAATGAATATTTGTTTTCATGTGTTCTGCTCATTTTCGTTAGTGTTCAGCTTCTTTTAGCCAGTGTTCTCCTATAGCCAGTGTTCAGCTTCTTATAGCCAGTGTTCTGCTTCTTTAAGCTTTTTTCATTTCATTTCAATTTCATCTCTGTTTCTTGAACAAAACTTGGCAGTCATTTAGCATTGAAAATAATGGCATTTTCTCAATAAATACAATTTACTTTCTTTTTTTAATTCTGGGTTTCTGAAGCAGTCAGACCATCTAACATGCTTCTCACCTGTTGACTCAAAGTTTTCTCGTCAGGAGACTGAATGTTTTGGCTTCTGCTCGTGCTGCTGGACCCGGACGTCCTCCTCTCTCCGACACTTTGAGGAGTGATTCTCCCTGTGCTGACAGGACTCTCCTTTTTCTGCTCACTGACGCTGTTAGGCAATCCTGCGACCTCTGACCTGCGGTCTTTGGTCTGGCTGAGCTGAGACCTGATCAGCTCGTTCTCTCTGCTCAGCTGCGCAATCTCAGCTAGCATGGCTTCTGGAGAGGGCTGTGTGCGGAGAGGATCAGAGGCGAGTGACAGTGAGGTGGAGGAGCGTCTGCTAAGCGGCACACTGTGGAGACTTGAGGACGAGCCATGAGCCTGAAGAACCTCACAGGAACACTGGGGATCTAAAGGGGGAAGGTGATGCTGCAGAGAAGCAGGAGGAGTCACTGTAAAACAGGGATAAACAAACATTTAGGCCTCTTCCATGAGACAGATCGGGAAATTATTAATTAAAGTGAAAGTTACCAAGAGGTTGTTGCCAGTTATTGCTCTGTCGAGGTGGGGAAAGCAGGACAGCAGGGGAAACACAAACGTGTGTTTTCTCAGGACCTGACTGACTAACTGCACAAAAACGCACCAAAATATTAACCAGTTATTTTATGCGTCTCATATCCACATACGTTTACAGGTGTGTCTCAAAAATTAGAACACTTTTGTCAATCATTTCAGAAAGTGAAACTAATTTATAGATTCAGTACACAGAGTGAAATATTTCACACCTTTATTTCTTGTAATTTTGATTATTATGATTTACAAATATTGAAAAATCAAAATTTAGTCTCTCAGAAAATTGTAATATGAAGAGGTTCAATATTTTTAGCTAATGGTGTCACACCCTAAACAGCTGATTGACCCCTAGACATGAGCTACAAATGTCTCATTCCTCAAGTAGGCACTCCTGAACCAGAGACAACGTAAGAAGCGTCTTACCTGCTGAGGAGACAAAGGACTGGACTGTTGCTCAGTGGTCTAACGCCCTTTTTTCAGATAAAAGTAAGTGTTCGTGTCATTTGGAAATCAAGGTCCCAGAGTTTGAAGGAAGAGTGGAGAGGCCCAGAATCCACGGTGCTTGAAGTCCAGAGTGAAGTTTTTACAGTCAGTGATGGTTTGGGTCCATGTCATCTGCTGGTGCTGATCCACTGTATTTTCTGAAGTCCACGGTCAACGTAGCATCTACCAGAACATTTTAGACACTTTGTGCTTCCTTCTGCTGACATGCTATATGGAGATGCTGATTTAATTTTCCAGCTGAACTTGGCTCTTGCCCACGCTGACAAAAGGTACCAAAAGCTGGCTGTGGAATATTCTAATTTTCTGAGACATTGAATTTTGTTTTTTTCAGTATCTGTAAGCCATAATCATCAAAATGCCAAGAAATAAAGTCTGGAAAATACTTCACTATGTGCGTAATATATCTATGTAACATATGAGTTTCACTTTCTGAAATGACTGACAAAAAAAAAAACTTTAAGATATTCTAATATTTTTTTTAGATGTATTTGTATGTAGAGAGATTTATACCATTGGACTTGGCATCTGTGACATCAGAGTCTTTGGTTGGGCTCATATGGCCCTCCAGCTGTCCGAGTCCTCCCATCACCAGCACCACTGTGTCCAACTTCTGCTCCAACTCTGCCGTTTGTGCCTGCAACCCTTTCTGAGCAGCACAACAACCGACCATGAATGAAAAAGATTTCTGGAGCTTTGACAACAAACCAAACTGAGCCTCACCTGCAGGGCTGCAGCCTCCTCCCTCAGAGTCATGGTTTCAGCTGTGAGAGCATCAATAAGCCCCCGCTGCTCCTGTAACTGCTTCTGCAGTTTTCTTCTTTCTTCTGCCTCTTTCTGAGCTTCAGCTTCCCTCTGACACAAAGAGCAAGAGTTCATTTAAACAAATAAAGCACCTTGAACATCCAAACAATGCTGCATTGATAAATGAAAACTAATATGGTTTAATGTAGCACAATCTAACTACACTGAAGGCAACAAAAACGTGACACTGATCCAACAAAGTATTTATTAGTTGCTGCAGAGCATGAGGAGCATGACAAGCAGCTCCAAATAATACTATTATCACAGGTGCATAAATGAATCATGGAAAAAACAGCACTTTCTACAACTGAAGAGAAAGACAGAAACATTGAAAACAGCTTTGATGGCAACATGTTATTTTGATTTGTCAAAGTGACAAAATGTGTAACTTTATGTATCTGAATACAAGAAGTATGTAAAGCAAAATTTTTGCCGATAAAACCATTTGCTTTTAATTTACTTAAAAATAAACAGAACTTTCCAGCCTTGCTCAAATCCTGCTGGATATCCTAATTGTGTTTTACCTCCATAAGGTTGAATAAAAACAGTCTTTCCAGACCTTCTGCAGTACCTGTTTGAGGACGTGTACTAAACGTCCAAGCGTGGAGATCAAGGCGACAGAGAATCCCGTGAGGCCTTGTGTTCTGTGGTGTTTTGGACTCCCTGAGGATTCTGGTACTGTGCCAGGATTAAGAGTTTCCACGTCTGCCTCCACCTGTCCCAACATGGCTTGCAGCAGGCCCAGACTGGACTGGTCTCCAGAGGCAACAGAGGAGCCATCCAGTTCCAAGCTCTGAGAAAACCACTTCCTGTTGGTACGATTGCTGGTTCTTTCTGAGACACACAAAACACATTTTCTCATGTGGTGGTACTCTCATATTAAATAATTCAACTCAGGGTTCATTAAGGATTTTACCAGATTGACTAGAAGAAAGTTCAGGATTCAGGACCTGAGAAACAACGGCAGAAGTTTCTTCGTTGGCTTTCTCTAATTGATTCTGTTTAGACCGAACACGTCGAACAGCCACAGTGGCATTAAGAGCTTTAAAAAAACAACAACACAAAAAGGAAAAATCTGACATTTTGTACAGCAGATTGTAAAATACTAAAAGAGAAACCACACCATTGAAACATACCTGTTTGATCTGGTACTCTTCCTGAGGCACAGGGTGTCACAGGCACATCATCTTCCAGATATCGGAGAGGATGAACCTTTTGTTGCTGCATACCTCTAGCTTGAGACTGCAATTTCATTTTACGTACACTGGCCCTGCAGAGACAAACACAAATATTAATATACCAAAAACAATAGGATTATTTTGATTAAGAAGGATAGTTGCACATCAATGAATACCTTCTGATCACGCGAGTCTCTGAGTTATGTGAATGACACACATCATCTCTGCGCTCTTCATCTGAATCCTCAATTTCATTAAGGGCCTAAAATAAAACCAGTTTACACAACAAAACACTGCTTTTGCCAATCAAAATCTACACAAAATGCTAACAAGATTTATATACATAGATATAATGGTACACGCTGTTCTGTACAAGTATGTAAAGGTCTCAGTATTACCTCCTGGTCCATCATAGACTGGCTGAGGAGAGACAACTGGGTTGGAGGATCTGGTTTCTGGTGAACAGGTAATTCTGAGTCAGAGTCACAGTTTGGAGCCACAGTCAGACTGGGATTCCCTTCCAAAACACAAACATAACATGTCTCTACTACTAAAAGACTTAAATAATGAAAATCTTCCAAACTTCCCTTTCCAAATTCATGTTTCAGCCATGCCACAGCATCTAGTAAACCGAACAAGTTCTTTATTTACCAGTTTGCCTCCGTGGAGCATCTCCAAACAGATCTTTGACCACAGCCAAGGTTCTGTCAGAACGGGCCAGCACGTCCTGCAGCAGCAGCTGATGAGAGAAGACCTGCAGCAACATATTGCAATGCCAGAGAGCTGCACTTAACTCTGCACAGAAGACATTAAACAGTAAAGAACCACCTCACACACCTCCCTCATGATGTTGAGGCTGACCGGGTCCAGGGGCGCAGGACTCCCAGCATGTCTGAGGCGGCGTTTCAGGGCTCTCTCCTTGAGCTCCCACTGAGCTGCAACTTTGTTATGAGACTTGTGGATCTCATGTCGGTGACGCTGAAGAGAAGAGAACAAACCGATAATAAAACGTGAGCCTTTCCCGCTTTACTTAAACTTCTAACAAACTTTAATGTCCAGAACGAGACCAAACACCGTGACCAACTTCTAAGCTACAAAAATAACCAAACACCACTTGCAAATTCAAAAACATGGACAAAATCTCTTACCAGCTCATCAGGCGTTAGCTTATGCACAGACAGATCATTGACAGTGCTCTGGAACAAAAGGTTTAGAATTCAGCACAAGACGTTTTGACAAAATGCAAAGTGTGTAGGGTAAAGTCAGAACAATAAGATATAAGAGCAGCATTTAAACAACTCTACTCCTTCACTCACACATACAAAAACATGTCATATGTGGACCATTGAGTCAGTACTCTACTCACTACCCAGTCTTTTCTGGGAGCTACAGCCTTCTTTGGACGAACAGGCCTCTTTCCTTTAGTTTGTTGTTGTGAACGCCCCACTCTCGTAAACGACATCTGCTAACAAAACAAAACACGGACTTATTACCACAATACGGACAGCAAACTAAACTAGCAAGACCCCAACTGTCGTTTAAAATTCCCGCATTTAGGATAGACGGTTGAGTGAAGCCCGGAACTTACGCTTGGCAGTAGGTGGTCACGGTCAGTAGAACGAAAAAAATGTCGTTTTACACGGTTTACATGATGCTAACGAGTTAGCAACTATCAAAATCTCCGGTTTTTAAGTTTTTAACTGTCGCGCGCCACTTCCGGTGCTGCCGTTACCACGGATACCGCTTCTTCTTCATCCGGGGCAGTCTATACTTAAAGATGGTGTGTTGCTGCCCCCTTCCGTTTATAGCCGCAACTACAGGGATTCAGGAAGAGTTTTTATTATATATTTTTATTTAATTTGATTCTTTTTTTTTAATATTTTTTTTTACATTGTTTCTGAATTTAAAGTGACACTAAAGTAAAAAAATAAAAATAAAAAACTTTTCAACTGTCATTTCGGATGAAAGACGAAACGTTTCTACATTAAAAAAATAAAATATTTTTTTTAATGTCCAGAGGACCAGATTTAACTTTTTTTGATTTTTCTACCTGGATTATTGAGCATGCATCAGGATATACCCTGTAGTTGTAGAAAAATTAATTTTAATTTATAATCAAAAGCTTTTAAGATGTTACATAATTCAACTGTACAGACCCATCCTGTAAGCAGGTGAAAAGCAGGGACACCCTGGACTAGATGCCAATCCATCAAAGTCCGTTTAACCTTAAAATACAATAAATATCATCTTCTATCAGCTTGTTGTAATTGTAAAAACATTCCACTAGATGGAAGTGTTTGTTTTTATGAATGAGCTGAGGCTGTTGCTGTGGGCAAAGTTCATAAAGAGATATTTAACAGCCAAACAGCATATATCAAATAAAATTTATCCGATTAAAGATAACTATATCTTTTATTCTGACATTTTCAAGCCTAGTTTAATACAATCAGAAAAACAGATTTTAATTTCAGGAGGGTTTTTTTTTTTTGTGTGTGAAAATCTTCAAAGTTTTGAATTGTAATGATGTAAAATGGGTGAACTTACAAAACTGACTTTAACCTAATAGAATGTTTCAAAACTAATTTAAAGTTAAGGGATAAAGTTCAACTATGTTTGCGAGGAGAAATAACATCACAAAAGAAAATCACTTCATACATTAAGACTTTAATAACAGATTTTTCAATGTATATCAAAATGTGTACAAAACAACTCTTCACAAGACTGAAATTTTTACATAAATATCTCCATTTGTTTGAGTTATTTGAAAGTCCTGAACAGGAAGTTGGATCAGTCTGTAACTTGATCCTGTTCACTCTCACGGTCCATCTCTTTGCAGTGAGGTGTTCGCGTCCTCCTGCACGCCCCTTTATCACCCTTAAACCCTTAGACAGACCCTGAACGCCGCACTTTAATTTGGAAACAGTGTGAGACACGTTGGATCGACTGACTCCTGACTAAAACAATGCAGAGCGGGCCACAAAAGTTGGAAACGTTATCTTTACGCACGGGGCTGGAGCTGGCGGCAGCTGCGCGCCCGTGGATCAGGCTTCATGAAATGGTTTTCCTGCGAGTTATTTAAAGGAAGTCAAATTAGTTTTTCCTCTTATATTGGATTTAAGAGCTTTGGAATGCATGTTAACATTTTTATTTAAACTTTTTGTGAAGAACAATCCCTTTTGGCACGTTGGATCGGATTTACGCACAGGATTCCTCTGACAAATGACAGCGTCTGAGAGGTCTGCAACTGTCTCACTTCATCCCCTCGGGCTCTTTCCTCGCACCGACCTGAAACATCACCCCCCTCAACAGGTCCAAAGCGGGGAATAAGAATTTCCCCCGTATTTTCCAAAACGCCGGACTCTCCGGCCCGGAATGCGGAGAGGTGGTTTCCCGATGTCCGTCGCCGCGCTGGTGATTCTCCTCCTGGTCGATGAAGACGTGAAGGCCAGTGGGGAGTTCTGCCACGGCTGGCAGGACTCCCAGGGCGCCTGGAAGGAAGGCTTTCAGTGCCCTGAGAAGATCGACGCAGCGGACGCGATCATCTGCTGCGGGAAATGCGAGCTGCGCTACTGCTGCGCCAGCATGGACGCACGGCTGGATCAGGGCAGCTGCGAGAACTACCGGCAGGCTCCGGAGCCCGGGACAGAGAACAAGGAGAACAAGGACTCCCCAGCAGGTAGAAGTCCAGAACGCCCAGTCTGTGCCACTTGAATGGTGACACAATTTCAGGCATTTTGTGGAAACTAATGCCCATTTCATACCCGGTGACATCTTGCCAGATGACTATAGGCCTATTAGCTCTCCAAGTGTGTGTTGTGGATGATTCTCAGCTACTACCACACCAAGTCGTAACCTCAAAACGTCAAACCTGACTGCGTTGTAGGGATTTATTTAGTGTTGGCTAATGTCAATTTGCTGTAGTGGCCATCTTGAATTGGGTCGACTCCAAAAGTTAATCAGTAGATGTTCATCCAGAGGTTACATTTCATTCAAACTCATCCAGTGGTTCATAATCTATTTAGCTAAGAGAAAGACACACAGAGAAAAACATTATTTATCCACCAATGGTGAATAAAGAAGCTAAGTTTATAGTTTGAAGCCATAATTCTCAGAGAGAAGTGCTTCAAAATGTTCAGTTAGTTTGACTTGTCTAAATATTCTAACTTCACAGGTTATATTTGCATGTATTGAGTTTAAATATAAAATATATGGGAGCTTTCCCCCTCCTTGTTGAAACTAGAAGTGTGTCCCTGTCCAAAAGGTTCGTCCACAAAAACAGCTGCTCAGGGGACAGCAGGCTCCTCAGAAAAGCAGTTAACTTGCCCTCACAAATGGCAGATTGTGCCACACCGCTGCTGCTCTTTATAAATAGCAGTGTTTGTTCTGAAACAGTGCAAAAGGAGAGTCAGGCTCAAATCACGCTGTCCCCACGGGGATCCAATGTGGGACTTGACCGGATCTTAGAGTTGCACTCATCAAGGGCGCTGACAGCCCTGCTCATAAAAAGAAAACATTTTATGGATCATTTCACCCCCATACCCCTCTGTCTAGCATCTCTGGTGTCTGTGGGTTTTAAGAGATTCACACAAATTGCTACATAATTACCAAAACCTGTATTTTCCAGCTTATGTCGTGGATTAGGTGACAATCAAACCTCTTCCCCCGCTCTGGCCCCTCATTCATTACTGCCAACATTCCCATAAGTTAATCTTCCATTAAGTCTTTGAAGCTGCATCATATCTTTAAAAAGGTCAATGATGATAATGAAGCAAATATTGGACATGAAAGGCTCGTTTTATGTTTTCCTGCAGGGTATTACTGTAGCTACATTGTAATCTGTCATTTCTGCCCATCATACCTCATCACTGCAGGAAGAGGGATATATTCCACTCTGTGGCCTCCAGCCAGAATTTGCTTCAAGCTGCAGAGGACGTGTGTTTATGTGAAACCAAGTTATGCATTTTGCACATTTTCCGTAAGCTCGCAGCCCATCCATCATTTCAGAATGATAGAACAAGCAGGAAATTATTAATGTGCTCGACATGCGGGAACATGTGGTATTTAGGAACAAGAGAATCCCCGTGGGACAGCCCAAGGAGACAGAGGGAGTCCAGCCACAAAGACTCTGCCCAAAACAAGAGCTTAAGAGAGGAGGAGGAGGAGGAGGCTGCTGTTACTGCGGCTGCTACGGCTCAGCTACAGCAACAGGTGTGGACGAGTGACGGGAAACAATAGGAGGGCCTCCACCGCCATGTGCATCAAAAGTTCAAACAAGAGGACTGGAAGTCCTCTTAGGAGTATGGAAGGCAGTTATGTGCTTAATCTGATCAGATGAAGAGCTGCGTTTAACAACTTGAGTTTAAATTCAGAATCTTTTGCTTCAGCGCCAAAACTTTCTGTAAAAGTTGAGACAGTGTGTAAAGGCAAGGTAAAATTCATTTATATTGCACATTTTATATCAGAGGACGACTTGATGTATTTTACAAAATATGGACAAACATAAGGCAAGGACACACTAAATAAATAAAATGTAAATAAAAACTGATTTTGATCACAACGGAAAAAAGCAAAATATAAGTGGTGAAACAAAAAAAAAGTTGTTTTCTAGGAAAAAAGGGTAATTTTGAATTTGTTGGCAGCAACACACAGACATTTACAGACTGTTAGAAGAGATGCAACATTTTTTTGACATGCAGCGCTGCCATAAAACTGCAAGAATTTTTGACATTTTACTGCACTCCATAGTGAATAAATTAAGGGTTCATCATATTTGCAAACCATTGCATTACAGCACATTTTCCAAACTAAGTTTATAAAATTGTTCCACATTTTACAAGTTAAAGAACAAAGTACTTTGTTGTAAACACTTAAGGTGGCTCTTTCTGGATGCGTTCTTGTTAGCCCTGCTTATTCTTTTTCCACCCGTTAATCGTCTCTTGACCTTTTTACATTTCTGCTTTGAGCCTTTAGCTGCACACGAAGCAGCTATTAAAACTGCAGAATTTATGGATGCATTTGCTGTAACTTAAGAGCTTAATATAAAATTATATTGTTACTTTAATACAGCGCTGTTACAGCCGTCCTAAAATATTTCCTTTCACGACTGTGCATGTAAAACTTTCAGTTCAATCATCTTGGATTTGGAAAGGAAGTAGTGAAAGCAGGGATGAAGGAAAGTTGTTGCATTGCTAAATAAGTGAGTAGAAGCAGACATGTTGAGCACGAGGCCAAAGAAGTGCAGGACAGGAAGGCGGTGAAGAATTTCAGGGACGCTTCTGCTCTTGTAGGCGTCTTTTAAAACCAGTTTACTGCGAGGTGAGTAGCTGCAAGGTGTTCTTAAGTTGACGCCCCCACTGGTCCAACGGAAATGGATCAAGGTCCTGGTTTGCTTCATGTCCTGGCGCCTCGGCCTCCAGCACTTAACGAGATTCAAGCGGTAATCCTTTAATACCTCGTGACTTCTGATGAGCATTTCGGAAAAAGTCATACGGGTGCGTTTCAAAAGGGCCCGTTGACAAAAAGAAACCGGAGCCGGCTGCCACCTTTCACTCCTCTGGCATACGGTTACACCTCACAGCAACATGGGAACAGTCAGAGTGGAATATTAACTTCGCCCTGTGGGAACAATAACACTAAACGGATCGCTTGTAACACAACGTGGACGTTATTGTGTTCGGAAGGCGCGAGGACGGAAATGAGCGAACACCTCACGAGTGACCTCATCTTAAAATGTCTTTTGAGCCGTTTGGCTAAACGTTAATAAAACTTGGAAAAGAGAATAATTTATCTGCTTTCAGAGATGCTTCTGGAGCGGCCTCCTGCTCTTAACGCATTAACGCTCTAAAACCGAGGCAGTCGCATGTAAAAACGTCAGGACTTTACGTGTTCAGTAACAACTCTGCTATGCGACTGGGCAAACAGAGCTGCGAGTTTGAATTTTAAACAAAAAGGATTTACAAGGCTGAATAACCTCGCAGTGCTCCAATAAATCAGCCTACGCTCCTTTAAACCGATGCCAAGTGCTACAGTTCAACTGCAGTAACTTGTTTTCAATAGGATTAGTCATAAAGAGCCGGGGAAAAAGAAAAGTTACAAATGTCCGTTTATGTCACCCCGTCCAAAATACATAGAGGTCTGCAGGGTCCAGGAGGCTGAGGGCCACAGCAGGGCGTGGATTAAAACAGATCAAAACAAAGTTAATAGCTGCTAATGAGGGCCTGGGACCCCCTGGAGACACAACACCCCTAACGTATTATTCTTCCACTCATTTCATTTTTACTTTTCAGCAATTCTATCAAAATGTTCAGCTCGTTCAGGAGATTGTTGCTGTGACTTTAGGGTGTTTGTCCCTTTTTAAACATTTCAAACGTTTTGACATTTACAAATGTTTGCCCCGCAGATATACTTTGAGATCTGTTCAGTTCCTTCCCAGCTCTGGCTTTTTTTTTCTGCTTCACCTCGTTCCTGTTTTTGTTGCTACCTTCAGCTCAGTTTCAGCTTCTTCTGTACAAATTTCAGCAGTTCCTCATAAATCTTCAAAGTTCATGATCAATAATCCAGGTAAAAAAAAAAAAAATCCAACAAAGTTCAGTCAGATCATCTGGACGGTTTCTTTTTTGTTGTTGTTGAGACGTTTCGTTCTTCATCCAAAGGACTTCATCAGTCCAAGGAGCCACAACATAACTAGTCCCACAAGGAGCACGTTCCCATGGTGGACCAACCAGTTTGCTGGTGATAAGATGGTTTCTGGGGCCCGCCCTCTCCCCTGTTGACTCCTCTGAGACAACCACAGCCAAAGTGGTTCAAAACATCAAAGTTCATGCTCAATAATCCAGGTAGAAAATCCAGTAAAGTTCAGCCAACCACTTTGGCAATGGCTGCCTCAGAGGAGTCGACAGGGGAGAGGGCGGGCCCCAGAAACCATCACCAGCAAACTGATTGGTCCACTTTGTGCGTGTGCTGCTTGTGGGATCGTTTGTTGTAGCTCCTTGGACTGATGAAGTCCTTTGGATGAAGGATGAAACGTCTCAACAAAAAAAGAAACTGCACAGATGACTTGACTGAACTTTGTTGGGTTCTTCATAAATCATTAATCTTGCGTCTGTACAGAAAAAGCTCCAGTTTTAAGTGTTTGTTTTTCCTCCTGCTGTAACAGTTCCTGTGCAGCGAGTTGAAACAACATTTTAAAAACCAACTCTGCTCAACGTTTAATATCCTCGTCTTCTTTTCTAGTGCCCATCTACGTGCCGTTCCTGATCGTGGGGTCTGTTTTCGTGGCCTTCGTGGTGGTGGGCTCCCTGGTTGCGGTGTGTTGCTGCCGCTGCCTCAGACCGAAGCAGGAACTGTCGTCATCAGGGGCCACGGGGGGCGGGGCCAACAGTGGGCGCCTCCTCGAAACCATCCCCATGATGGCCAACACCTCCAGGGGCTCCTCATCCCGACAGTCCAGCACAGCCACCTCATCCAGCTCGTCTGCTCCGCCCACCGCTCCCCGCACAGCCCCGGCCGCCGCCCCCCTCATGCGGGCCCAGGCTTCCTGCTGTCTCCCCCCGGACGCCAGCGTCTACGTCAACATGCCCACCAACTTCTCCGTTCTCAACTGCCAGCAGGCCACTCAAATCATGCCCCACCAGGGGCAGTTCATGCACCCGCAGTACATCGGCTATGCCCACCCTGTTTCCCCAGCATTTTTAGACCCCACCCAGGGAGGGTACAGACCCCTTCAGTCCCCCTGTCCTCCCACGGCTGGGTCCAGTGACCAGAAATACCCTCCGGTAACAGTTTGACGAGGGACCACACTGCGCTTTGTTGTAAAAACTGAGGTTTGACCCTTTTGATGGATGCTGCAGAAAACTTTCTGCCAGAGTGGATTAAAAATGTAAACATATTGCTGGCAGAGAAGCCTTACCTGATATGGTGTGTGTGTGTGCACCTGTTGAGTTTCATCTGATCTTTGAGCTAACCTCGGCCTGTGATGAGACAATTCATCATAAAAAAGTCTAAACAGAAAGTTGGGAGGTGTGCAGTTTAAATAAGGTCTGAACGTGCTTGAGCATGTGAAATTTGGATTTTACTCTGATTTAAATTTTAAAAATAAGCTAGGATCATGTGTAAAATGAAAAGAAACAAAGTTAAAAAGATAGATTTTTAAATCCCAAGCCCATTTATTCACAATAGAATGTAGTAAACATTTTGAAAATGTTTTTTTTTCCCCCCCCAAAAAATGGGGGTATTTATGAAATTTATGGCAGCAAAATATCTAAAAAAAAAAAAAGAAGAAAAAAGTCAACACAGGGCAACAAAATTGTTATCAGTGTACGTACAGTCAAAAAGCCAGCCTCTCTGATGATATGGGGGTGCATTAGTGTCTCTGGCATGGGAAGCCAGCATATCTGGAGAGGACCATTAATGCAGAAAAGAGTATACAAGTTTGAGAATATTTGTGCTCATACTGCCAAAAAAAAAAAAAAACTGGCAAAGATGAGTGTTGACAGCTTTAATCCTCCATCAGGGTCAACATTACCTCCAAAAACTGCAGCAACTTTTCTTTTTCCCCCAAACGTGTCACTGCCACAAACACGATTTTTCACAAAAAACATCTTCAACATTTGATGTTTACTATGTTCCATTGGGGGGGGGAAATATGGGCTTACGAGGTTTGCAAACTGCGTTCTCTCTTTATTTACATTTTACACAACTTT
Organism: Nematolebias whitei; assembly: GCF_014905685.2. NCBI lineage: Eukaryota > Metazoa > Chordata > Actinopteri > Cyprinodontiformes > Rivulidae > Nematolebias > Nematolebias whitei. The sequence goes on from NC_056517.1 coordinate 29,667,160, forward strand.
TTAATTTTGGAATTGGTAATGTGGAACGAGCGACAACCGAATGATTTTTAGACCGTTTGAGAAACGTTCAGGAATAAGACCACACGCCGCGTTTGTGTGCACATCTGTGAACGACTGCGAGCAGTTTCTACAACGTGGTACACTTTTTGTTTGTGTTGAACGCGTGAAGAAAGAAAGCATGTGGATGGATGTCATTACTGTACGTGTGTGTGTGTGTGTGTGAGAGTGAGTGAGTGTGAATGTCTGAGTAACTGGGTGTAATGGGGAACGCAGGTGGTGTGATGTGAAAGGCTGCTGCGATCTCCCAGTCGGCCATTTAAACTCCAATGAAGTGAAGACAGGACGCGGACTGTGACGCTCCGCCTAACTGTACAATTCCCCTCCTGCCACCCAGAAAGGAAAAGAAAAAAAGACAAATAGCAAAAACTCAACTGCCCTTAACGAAAACCCACTCAGACTGAAACTATGGACTATATTCACACTAGGCTGGAGATTAATGTTCCTCAGAAGTGTTACAATGAGACGCTTTGCCAGCTTATCCCATCACCTCTTTCCTGTGAGGTGTGTGTGTGTAATTGACACAGACAGATCAGTGCACAAATCCAAGTCCGAGACACCGTTTTCTACTTGAGAAAGGCACAAAAGTGACAGATTTTCAATACCGTATTTTCCGCCGTATAAGTCGCATCAGTCCAAATTTGTCTAATAAAGTGGAAAAATCCATAAATGCGTTGCTTCACCGTGTACGTCGCATCTATTATGCGTCACCACTGACCATCCGGAAATGTGGGATGGTGTTGTGCCAAAAATCGACTGGCTGCCAAATGGCGGCTGCGGGAGTGTGCACGGGCGGACTTTAGCAAGAATTTAACAAGATCAACAATTAAAAACAATTATTTGTTTGCTCGAAATTATAGTAAAGGTGCGTCTCAGTTGAACTTTTACTTAATAAAATGACTAACAGTCAAATCAGCTGCATTTCAAAAGTATTCGCTGCCTCGGTGCTTCGGAAGCGCGCAGACGGAGGAAATCAGGAAGGAGGAACGCTGCACATTTATTGGAAATTTAACAAGATAACACCTAAAAACAACTGTTTGCTCGAAATTATAGTAAAGGTGTGTCTCAGTTGAACTTTTACTTAATAAATGCACTTCAATGGTCAAATTAGCTGCATTTTGCCGGGGCGGTGCAGCAAAATGAAGCCGATTTGACGGTTGCTCCAGGCGAGCTGGACGAGTGGCGGTCCATGGTAAGCTGATTGTCATTAATAGCCACTTTTACCTACTAAATGACACAACGGCATGCCATACTCCTTGAGTGCCATGTAGCGGCTGAAAATTGTAGTGTTCAGTATTTTCAGACAATGAATGAAAACGGTCGTATCAGTCAAAAATTGGTTTATAAATATGGAAAAAACCAGTCGTTTTGTGTACAAGTCGCAGGGCATGCAAATTATGTAAAAAAATAAAATAAAATACCTGCGACTTATAGGGCGAAAAATACGGTACTAACCTGAATGAATGAATGAAGCTGGCATATTTTTCTGCTGCTGTGGGATAACTGGGGATCACGCAGCTCTACTGAGACACCCTGAAATAAGTGGCATGTTTGACTCCCCTCATCTGTGTCCGACCTCATCGTCTGGAAGATAGCGCGAGAGAGATCCGTCAAATGGATTCATTTCTTATAGGTTCAAAGTGTTTGCTGCCTGTGAAATAATATAAAAATGATTTTCATATGAATTTGAAATAAACACTTTTCAAAACAGAAAGCGGTTTTGTTTCAGCTTCGACTTTTGAGTTTTAAAAACAAGCGGCCACGAAATTTAAACACTTAAAAGACAAAAGTGAGGTGAACAGGTGGTTTAATCCCCTTGAAAAGACACACACAGAGACAAGTCGAGCTTTTAGAGACATTACAGTCACAGACAGGTCAACCGCCCGAGACGACGAGAACGAGTAGCACAGAAGAGAAACAACCAAATGGGCAGTTTAAAACTTTGACAATGTGCAGAGGCGGCTTTGATTGGCTCCCACACAAGCTGAGAATGGATTCTACTGCTGCAGCTGAAGCCGGCCACATCCAGGAAGGTGGGTGGGAAAGAAATCTCCAATCGAGGGGTGAATAATCCCTTAACAATCCGTCTACATCGACACCCCTGAGCTTTAAAAAGGAGCCTGGGAGGGCTTGGATTGTGCTCAATCTTTTTCTAGCTTCAGGATGAAACGTAAAACCTGCAGATTCTCTGGAGCTACGCTTAAACTCAAAAACCTGCCGGACTGCACGAGCGCTCAGCTAACAATCAAAACACAAAGACGTCTTGGTCAAGCCATGGATTGATTAGATTTAATGATTAGGACTTGGAATTCATGAACCGGTGTCCTCGACACAGAGCACACAGACAATGGACTCTACGTTCAGACGAGAGCAGAGAAACACATGATCCATGCGAGCGTTTCAGTCGAATCCCATCTGTTTACGATAATATTCCCTCTTAAACATAAAAAAAAAAAAAATCTTGAAAGAAAAAAATATTAATGCATAAAGAAGAATGTCCACTTTACTAATAAAAAAAAGAGAGAAAATGTCCAGTTAAGAGTGGAATTTCAACAGAACTGGGAGTGGTAGCATTAAAAAGCAGGCATGCTGCTTCCAGATCAGCTGACGACGTTAAGATGAGGAGTCATGGGAAAATTAAAAAAACAACACGGTTCAGAACGAGGAGGAGAGACATGGAGGCTGCAGAGCTGCTATGAGATGTAAAGATAGGAAGGAAGAAAAGTGAGATAAACGGGCGGAGAGGCCGCAGCAGGGTGGTGGTCCAGTTGGGTGTAAGCGTTCCACCTCATTGGCATCTCCGTGGCGTTTGGCAGTGAAGCTTGGTGCTGCGATGGAGCGAAATGAGGGAGGAGTGGGGGGTCCTCCGTCTGCTCTCCCCCTCTTCTGGATGATTATTTTGACATCTTCTGCATCGGTGTGATGACAGGAGCACACATGGACAGACATGCACAGACATCACGGGTTTGTGTGGACATACATGCACAGGCAGACACACACACGCGCACACACACGTGGACACACAGCAGCGTGAAGCAAACCGAGTAGCAGTTTCTGAGTTTGGCTTGTCAGTGCGTAGATACGATTTGCTCATGCCTGCGCAGCTTTTTGTGAGGTTTACTGTTCGCCCAGGTCCATTCTCAGTCCAGTTCTCCTTTCACCACACTCACAGCCTCCAGCCCCTGCAACCGTGACCCCACACACACTCCTCAGCAAGGGGACACGTCGTTGTTCCAGTAAGGCCACAGCGGAGGTCGGTCACCCGGCGTTAGGGTGTTGCTTAAGTTAGTCTCCGCTATCGCCTGGACCAAGATTGCTACATTTAGCCAAAGCTTCGATCGGGGTGGGGGCTAGAGGCTGGGGCGCTGGCGGGTGGTGTCGTAGGAGCGGACGACCTGAGACTGGGACACCACGCCGTGCTCCTCCTGAGAGAAGGCGTAGCCATCTGCAGAAAGACAGAAGGGGACAAACGGCAGATGATGAACTGGTGAGATCAAAGTGACGAGATCAATGTCCACATTTTACTCTGATGAAGAAAACTTTAGTTTTATTAGGACCGGCTGATTTGTACACTAAATACTTAGACAGTGGTGTGTATTTTTGTGCACGACTTTTGGACAAACATGAGTGAACGTACCGTTTTTAAATGCTTATTTTGTGCTCACAACAGCTTCATAACTCCCTGATGGTCAAAAGTATCAGTAGATCTCAAACAGTTCAGCTACTCGTACTTGTTTTCTTTATGACAACTGTGTTTATTTTAATCTTTTGTAAATATTATGGCAAAAATATCATAATAATTTATTAAAAAAACATGTATTTGATCTCATGACTCTTCACTTGATGCTTCATAAATCACCAAGGAGTCCAGACTAACATTGAGAGCCATGGATTTGCATAAATTCATGATTATCAACAAATCAGTGTTTACGTCTGACTGAACTGACAAGCAAATGGCTAGTCAGAGCTAGGTCAATAAAGTGGATTGCTGCCTTCTTAAACCAACTCTAATCTCAACCATTTCATAGTGACTCATGCCAAGACTCGTCCATAAACTTTTACACCACGGTCAGTTTTATATTCTTGAAACTGTCATTCAAGGAGCCATCTACAACAGGTAAGATGCTTATTGTTCATAACTATTCTACAGAACCCTACTTCAAAAGACTGAAATAATCCCCTTAAGTCACAGGTGTCCAAAGTACGGCCCGGGGGCCATTTGCGGTCCTTGGGAGTGATTCTGTGCGGCCCACAGGCTTAAGAGGTCGATGCAGATTTTCTGTAAATTAGTTGGTAATCCCTTTTTTATATAATGTTTAGGTTTAACAGCAAAACAGATGGAAAACAATCTTCTCAAAATGTGCAATATAAAACAAAATACAAACCTTTAACTATAATCTTTTTATTTTCACTTCATGGTACAAAGCACTAAAAACCTTAACTGATTTCTACCAGAAAGGAGACTTTTGGATCATGATTCATAAAACTTGACTAAATATTGCAGTTGATAAAATAATCAAGAGGGAAATTAGACATTTTTAAATGAATATAACGTGGTAACGTCTACATACGAGTTGATCAACTGAATCTGTTGTAGCGACTGACAGTGCTGGACGATTTTTCAGAACTTCAGTCTTTTGGACTGTCCATGGTCCAAAACTTTTCAACTTTTGTCCTTTCTCCAAAATATTGTTCACATTGAGAATTAAATTCACATTTTTGTGGCCCACGGGTCCTTTCAACTGAATAGTTTTGGCCCACATATGAAAATGTTTAGCCACCAGGTGAGTCGAGGCTTGGGTAATGACCCGGCGTGTCTCGAGTGAGGACACTTACGTGTCACGGTCTGCTGGACAGAGTTTGAGCGTCCCACACTCGACGGTGTTTTCCTAAAGACTCTTGTCAGCAGATGGGCCCGTTCGTTTAGACTGAAAAAAACAAAAAAACAATCACAACATCAGAGCACAACAAGACCAGAAGATTTCTATTTAAGCTACAACCACAGCACCAATACAACTATTGCCTATTTTTACATGGATCTAAGTTAAAGTACAGTTTTATGGGACGTGTCCGCTTTTAATGCTTTTCCTTGCGCAACATGGCTGAATACTTTTGAAAATATTCTGTCCTTCAGGACTCAAAAAGCAAACATACAAGCCAACAAAAATTAAGAGTCTAGTTTTTGATACATAATGTTTCTGACATTCATTTCAGCCCCACTGTACGTCACAAACTGCCTGCAGGGTAACAGGCCATCCACAGTCAGCTTTTCCTCGCCCCCACCGCACCCCTTGGCCACTGCTCTCTCCTCGCCTCATAACCCCCCCCCCACATCCCCGCAGGACGAAGAGTGGATCCTCTGTTCTGAGACCACACGCCGTCACGGCTTCTCTCCTTCCTTGACCAAAAATAACCAAGTCCCTGCCACATTTTACACGCAAACGCACAAGCAATCATGAATTTTCCTCCTGTCCCATCACGGTCACGGCAGCCATAAAATAATATGCATGAGAGGGAAATGTTAAGGACGCTGACCACCACTTCAAAACGTTAAAATTTATTTAACAGAATGTTGTTGTTTTATACCATTATCTGTTGATGCATTCTGCAGTGTTGATTTATTCACTGGATGGCTCAAGCAGAAATTTGGAACAAGTAAAGACGTTTGCTTAAAACTTTTTGGCTCGGAGAAATGATGTCAGAAAGATGACTGAGACGACTAAACGAAGAAAATGAGGCTTGGTATAATTCAAAACGTCCTTTCTTCAACTGGGTTGTTTCTTCCAGAATACCTGCTGGTTCTGAAAGAGCCCAAGGATGTCTCTTTCCCGGAGAGGATCCTGCACTTCACCTTTCCAACCGTTCCCATGCCCAATCAAAGACCTCCCCAGGAACTGCAAACACAGATGTGCTCTTTTTCCACTTCACTCCAGCTTCACTGCCCACCCTTAATGTCCTCCTCTCTGATTTGAAATGAAGATGCTGCAAGGATCTAGCTCTTGAAGTTGTAAAAGCAGATTTTAATGAAGGATGAGGCCCATACCAGAAACAGACTCCTTCAGCTTTGTTTAAAAAAGGAGCTCAATTTAGATTCTTATGGTTGCAAATACTATTATCAAAATATTACACAGATCGTGGTTTAAAATAAAACCTATGAAAAACTGTAATTTTTGCTGCATAAGTCGCAGTTTTTTGCATAAATTAGCATGCCTGCGACATACAGCGAAGCAACGCATTTTGTTTTCCCCCCCATACTTAAAACCCAATTTTTGGTTGAGATCTGACAATTTCATTCATTCTGATATGGAAAATATTGAACACTACCATTTTCAGCCACTAGAGGACCCTCAACCAATATGGCAAGCCAAGTGTTTCATTAATAGGTAAAAGTAGTTATTAATGAGACACTTGGCTTGCCATACAAGCCACCTTCGTCTCGCTCTGGAACTCCTGGAGCAAACGTCAAATCAGCTGCATTTCACCACGACGCCCAGGCGAAATGCAGCTGATTTGACCATGCAAATGCATTTATTAAGGAAAAGTTCAACTGAGACACACCTTTACTATAACTTCGAGCAAACAAATGTTTTTAGGTGGTTATCTTATTAAATTTCGAAGAAATACAGTGCGAGTCGACCCTCTGTGCGCTCCCGCGATTCGGCTTTTGAAATGCAGCTAATTTGACCATCAAAGTGCATTTATTAAGGAAAAGTTCAACTGAGATACACCTCTGCTATAATTTCGAGGAAACAAATAATTGTTTTTAAGTGTTAATCTTGTTAAATTCTTGTTAAAGTCCTCCCGTGCACGTGCACGCTCCCGCGGCCACCATTTTGCAGCCAATCGATTTTTGGCACATCATCAGCCCACGTTAAGTAGCTACATTGGTCCTTTATTTAAAGGTACTCATTGCAAAATATAAAATTAAACACAAAAATGTTATTCTGAACTATATCAAACAGTGCAGTTTAAGAGTTTACTACAGTGATTTTCAAGATGTATTAATATGCAGTTTTGAAATGTGGGAGCACACTCGGTGTAAATAAATTACTCCGCTGAATCTGCCAAAAATCATGGGAGCTCAAGTCACGTAATTGACCCACGTTATTCTGACTGTAGTCTGTGCAGGTAAACAAATATGGTGGCAAGCGTAGAATCTTTAAGACGTTTAGGTGTAAAAAGTGAGAGAAAAAACTGCCTTTGCAAATCTTGACTAGAAAAAGTTTACAATTTAAATCCTACCTTTCTTTTTGTCTGCAAACTTTGCTCAACAAATTTGAGCAAAAATAGCCATTTTTTATTTTCTTTTCATCCCAAATGGCTCTTCCGTGGACGTTACAATTATTGACCTATTTTCAGTGTCTTTAAAACGCTGCAATGAGTACCTTTAAATGACTAGTAGTGCATTTATGAATACTTCGATAACCAGCGTGTTTCGCTCTAACACAACTCTACAAGCACCACAAACAAGAACAAGTCACAGTCTGAGGAGCTACAACAAAACAGTAAACACACCAGGTCTGTACAGCAGTTCAAATTGGTCCACCTACAAAAACAAAAGCCCAGAAGAATTTTAAAATGTAAAAGCAAGAGAAAAAAAAAATACGGAGGAGATAACATTTTAGATAGGACTGAGAGATAAACGAAGAGAAATGTGAACTCAGATGATGAAATCCATGCAAATGTCAAAAGTAGCTTGGAGTGAGGCACACAGTTCACACACTGCAACCAGAAACTACCTCTGTGGAGCAGTTCTGGGTCTTTGGGCCCTCAGCCTTGGCTTCAGCCCTGTGGACAGCGCCACAGGGCACACAAAGTTCATTTTCACATACATAGAAGAATATAATAATAGGTTACTAAAACTGCATGAAGATAAAACAATCCTGTGAAACTGAATACATATTTTAACCATGGAGTGAGGAGTCAGGATGCCCTGACTGATCAGCAGATGACCAGAATCAGATGATTTTCAGTTTGATCCGACAGTAAAAGATTTTTCTCTGTATAGTCTGTAAACGCACCACAGCTAAGGGGCTAAATCACATAACATGCACACAGCATAATCTAGTTTAGGAGAAAACCATTTGTTTTTGCCGGCAGTCATCTAGTTGCCTGTGTGTGCATGATTGTCTGTTAGCAAAATATATCTTGAACCAGTGAGTGGAACACATTGAGTATGACTGTAAATGTTTCCTAAAAGAAAATTCTAATCTGATTTTTATTTTTTTTAATTCTGAAAATCATCAGGAGCTTGACAAATACTAAATTCAGCTCTGAAAACTTTATTTAGTGAATCTTTAGCTGGTGGCAGCCGAGTGGACAGAAAATAAACTCAACGCAACAACGAGGACAAGGCTATTTCATGATGCTCATAAAATGAATGTGAATGTTTGGGATCCCATGACTCCTTGCGGTTTTAGCATACAGCACCTGCGACCGCTGGAGTCCCTGAGCACTGCTGCTCCCGGGTCGACGGCCCGTGCCTCCAGCTCCTGCACCTCCTCCAGCAGAGACTTCCTCACTGTGCGGCGTGCGCTGCAGAGCAGAAGAAAGCTCATCAAGCCCGTGACGGAAAGTCTGAGTGTTTCACTTTGCAGAAACACGCAGCTCATAATAAAGAGTGCGGTAAGTGTCGACGTTGACTCAATACGGGTTATGTAAACGATTCGGTTAAGTTAAACAGTCTCTGTATGGATTTCAAATGTATTTATATTAAATGTGCTCTACTTACGCCGTCCATGCGAAATCTTTGAGTAAACATGCGGTGGGCACCAGAACCAGACCCAACCAGAAGTACCAGCACTGCATCACCTTGCCAGCCTGTGATGACAACACAGACGTCTGTTTTCACTTGTATATTAATTCAAATAAAGGATTATGTCATTTTTCTCCGCACTGAGCTCATGCTACCAAAGATTCAAAGTGCAGTAAAAGCCGTACAGAGGTTAAGGAGTGAACGTTAGCCGAAGTTGAACACTCCTAAACATATTTTACAGCTTTCTCACAGCCTAAATGACTTCAACACAAAACTCCCACAACTGAAACAGCTTGTCTTATGAAGCTATTTGATAAAATGTAAGTGACTAACCAGAGATCCCCCCCCCCCCTACATGTCTATGCAGTCTAGCTGCAACCTGCCTCCCTGATCTTTGACCCCGCTCTCAGTCTGTCTCCTGAGATTAATCATGCATCCAACCGCTGTCTCAGTCTGTCCATCTCCTTCTGCTCTTTCCCTCTCCCACACATCTTTCCTTTTTAATTCTCTTCAATCTCACTCTTTCACAACCTTCTTTCATCGTTAGTGACTGTTACCTCTGTTGCTTGTCCTCACCTGTTCCTGTTAATCCATTTTATTTTACCATGCAAGAGCTTCATGGATTTTCACATACCTATGTTTTCATGCAAGACAAAAACATTTGGCATTTTCTACTGCGTCACTGCAGGAACAAGAGCTTCATGTGTTTGCGTGCAACAGGATGGAGAAAATCTAAGAATGTAATCAACATGTGATAAAACACACCCAGGTTCACTTTTGCAACGTTGGAGTCCCATGCTGCAGGGATGAATGAGGAATAATTCTCAGCTAAATAATTTAATTTGAGAAGGATTTTGCTGCTTTCCATCTTGCTTCCCCCCATAGGTAGACAGAAGTACAGACAGCAGCAGGAAGTGGAAATAAAAGAGGTAAAACGGTAGTTCAGTGGAATGACGGGGGGGTTGGACGGCAGTGGCTGAGCGTTTTCAACCTTTCCTCACTTAGACTGAGCAGCTGCAGATATTTGACCGCATTCCTGATTTCTGACACAAATTGAATTAATGGGCGGGCGGGGGGAGTTGAGACGACTTGATTCCTTTCTCCTAACCACTCAACAGGGCACCCCATCCCACCCCCTCAGGGTTCATCCCCAAACACTTGCAATTAAGAGGTCCTACAATACTCCCCTCAGCCCCTCATCACTGCCACAAGCAGCCCATCCTCTTGAGTCAACACCTCCACAGAGGGCAGTAAGGATCTGGGGTTCGGGTGACATGCAGCAGGTGCGGGGCGGCCTGCTGAGAGGGGCTCACCCCCCCGATACCAAACTCTCAGGAGGTGAGTCTCACAGACGCCATGTATTTGCAACGAGAACAAAAAGAGGGCGGGCCCTACATCAAGCCCAATCACCACGTTATTGAAATGAATGACGAGTAACGACGCAGAGCTACTTGCCTGGCCCAGCATGTCAGGGGCAATTGGGAAGGTGGGCCAAATGGCGGAGTAGACGGCAAAGAAGAGCATCCAGAGCACCATGCTCCCCCACACGGCCAGGTGAGAAAACTAAGACAGAGACAAAGGGGAAAAAGTTGAGATTATAGAAATGAAGAGCGAAAGAAAAAAGGATAAGAAGTTAAATATTTTACATACAACTCATCCAAATTTAGCCAACCCCCCTCCCTTCTTCCCGCCCTGTGATGTGCTGTAAGGGGACACTGTGTGAATTCCTCTGGGACCTTACTTCATTACTCCCAGACTGTTGTGTGGACAGCTGAACGGACAAAGGTGTCAGCGCCGATCTGTCTATGCTGCCAGTGTCCGTCACTCCGACAGTGGGAATAAACCCAATACAATCACAGTCACAACTTGAGCTGTTGCTTTCCTAAACTCTACATCCACTTCTGCTTGTTGTTGTTTCAGGGCTGAGAGTTAAAACCACATGTTTAGTCAGATGTTTGGTAATTCTTCGATTAGATTACTCCCAGTTAGTTTTCTCCCAAGGTTTCACTCTGGTTTTACTTTTGTTGTTTGTCTTACTCGGGCAAACTTCAAGTGCAAAGTTTTACTTGTGTACACTGCTTTAATTATCTCTTACATTCGACACGAGGAGAACTTATTTGCCTGCTAGTTTAAAACAGACAGACCGGGGCTTAATTTCTGAAGCAAATATAACAATAAGTTTACTTCAATCTCTAATAAGTTGTGACTTTGCGCTATAGAAATAAACTGAATTGATTAACTAACATGGAATATTCACAATGATGTATATTTCTTATTTTCATAAAAAGCACCAAAATAATATGAAGCATCTGGCCATATAGCAAGTCTGCATTTAAATATTCCTTTGCATAAACAAATGTGTTTAAAATTTCAACTATTTCATTTAACCATTTTATTTAAGAAATTAACAATTACCGTAAATTTTGCAGTATAAGTCGCAATTTTTTGCATAACTTTGCATGACTTATTAAGCGAAGCGATGTATTTATGTTTATTTCCCATATTTATAACCCAAGATTTGGTTGAGATCTAACGTTTTCATTCATTCTGACATGGAAAATATTAAACACTACAATTTTCAGCCACTAGAGGGCCCTTGACTGATATGGCAAGCCAAATGTCTAATTAATAGGTAAAAGTGGTTAATAATGAGACACTTGGCTTGCCATAGCGTATGGCGAAGTGATGCATTTATGGTTTTTTCCCCCACTTTATTAGACATATTTTGACTGGTGCGACGTGTACAGCAGTGCGACGTGTACAGCAGTGCGACGTGTACAGCAGTGCGACGTGTACAGCAGTGCGACGTGTACAGCAGTGCGACGTGTACAGCAGTGCGACGTGTACAGCAGCAAGTACGGTACTAGAACCCCCTTTGACTCACAATATGGTACAATTATGGAATAAAGTTGATCAAAAGGACTTTTAGATAGCTAAAATGATTTCAAAACAACTTTTTGAAGTATTAATCTTCATCTCAACAACTTTCCCAGAAAAGCCAAGCAAGTAAACTATTTTCCTGACTTTATGTGACAGAGCTGTGTCTAGTTTTCTATAAAGTTGTCAGTATTTTTCCTATAAATTAAAAAAAAAAGCTTAACGTTTAATCAAAGTAAAAACATGTCTTGAAGTTGTTAAGAGAACAATAAGGTTCTGTAGCACAAAACAACTTCAATTTAGTGCAAACAAAGGTTAATAATGAAAGTACTTTTGGCATCAAAACAAGTGACAAACCTTTTTTCCTCTTTGTTACATTATCATAAAGAAAAACAGCAAAAGTCCTACTTGGTGGTTTTATTAGAAAAATGACTAAACTGAGTGATTAAACTAATTCTATTAATCGTCTGATTTACTATAAATTCACAAAAACCACACAGAGGAGTGTAAAAGATTTGAATGGAACATTTACCGTTAAGAATAACATCTGGGCTCTGGATTAGAGTTCAAATCAATTCGTTTTACTCTGATGTTTCTGTATTTAATATCAATACAACAGATGGAAATGTCCACGTTTTCTGGTCTGTTTTTCTCCTCTTCTCTGCTCCGTCTGAACGACGACCTCCATTTATTCCTTTTAAGATTATTCTCTCCAGGTATATTTGGCAGTTTGTGCAGCTGCTTAAAACGTAAAGTTTCTCCAGTATTTTCTCCCAAACATTTATTTATTTATTTTTTAATATTTGAAATGTTAGAAACACGGGATAAAAGAAAACATGCACAAACTGCAGTTTGAGAAACCTTAGGTATCTACTTGAGAAAAAAAAAGGAGGTAGACCACATCTTTTCCCATTCCTGTCCCAACTATGAAGCCTTCATATCCGTCAAATGAAAACTGTACAGTGAAATTTTCAGAGCGAGCCCCCCTGCTTGTTCTGTTTATTTATTGACACCTGAGTAAAATATGGCACATGTGGCTTGGTTTATTAAAAGCGAGTTAATGCTGTTACCCTGGTCCAAGCGGTGGTCTCCATTCCAGCTTTTAGACACACTGTAACCACCACATACTGCACACAAACAAACAAAACAGAAGAAATAAAACAGAGAAACTGGATTAGTTCGCTGGCAACTGTGGAGATAATAAACATTAATGTTATACAGTAAACTCAGTGATGTCTGTTAAAATATCCCAAACCCCCACAACAAAACTGATAAGCCACAGAGATCCTCATGAGACTGCAGGGAGTAAATTGATAGCAAGAGGGTTAGATAGAGGAGCGAACAGACGAGATGAGTGTGGAGAGGAGACGGGCTGGCTAGACGAGACGAGAATGACCGCAGACTCAAAAAAACAAACGAAGACGCACAAAAACTCTGCAGGTAAGAAAAAAAAAAAGACACTACAGGTAGGAAACTTACCGTGTAGACCATATTTCCTGCAAACAGGTAGTCGTTTCCCTGTCCGTTACTAAAGGGAGAGTCTGAGGGCAACAGAGACAAAGCTTCATTGTTGAAGAATGAACCGTTAAATTAAAAATGAGCAAAACATAAGCTAAAAATCAGCAAAAAGTAGCTAAAAGCTAACATTTACAAAAAGAACTCAAAGCCATATCTAACTGCTAAAATTTGCTAAATTGCAGCTAAAAGCTACATGTCACAAAGTTGTATCAAAAGATAAAATATTCAAAACTGTAGATAAAAGCTTAACAACACAGTAGGTAAAAAGAAAAAGCAGCATAAAAAGCTAAAATAGAGCAAGTAGCTATGATTAGAGGCCGACGGGTATTTGGGCAGTCCATGGCTGATTAAAATCACTGATTTATTTCAGTTCTGGTCAATATAAATTTCTCTTAAAACATTTTATAATCTATTTAAGAGCATTCTTGCTTTAAAAAATGTCTAAATTTTGGGATACAGTAAACTGGTTGTAGCAGCTGCTGCTACAACTGTTAATTTTCCGTTTTAGTACTTAATTACCCATGTACAGGTACGGCCAATTTTTCAAAATGGGCCAATATGGGTTCATTAAAATGCCTCGGTCCATTTCTACCTAGGATAAGATAAATTCAATGAACAATGTTTTTGAAAGAACTAAAGAAAACTCAAGGGTTTCTGTGGAGACTTTTTTGTGCAAATGTAGTTAAAATGTAACACTAGAAGTCACAGCACACAATTCCCATTTGAGGAAAACATTTTAATATACGATTATATTACTAAAAAGTAGGAAGTAGCTTGATTTCAAAAACTGTATAGAAGAAACTATAAACAGGACAACTATGTGAATGATGAATCAAACTTCACACCTTTAATAGAGTCTAAGGAAATAATGAGCTTAAGTCACTTACCATGCTCTAACATTTTTAAAGGAAACCAAAAGAGAATAATTGAATGAATAAGTGCATTGATACAGTGGCCCCAAAACACCTGGAGGATACAGAAAGAGGCAGAGAATTAGGGAGGGGCTGGGAGAGAGGAAACAAGTCAGAGCATTATGTTAAAGCACATAAAAACAAACAAAAAAAACAGCAATTTCCTCAAAGTAACAGACAACATTTCCACAAAAGTGCCCTCCTGTGATGCACACACATTGCCAGCACACACACATTGGCCTAAAATGAAAGACTGTTCCTCTGGGGCTGTTAAATTTATTAAGAGTCGTCATAGAAACATGCCATTCTCATGGTTTGCTCGCTCGAGTCCTATATAAAAACAGCCGGCATCACTCATCAGAACCCAAACAGCCGGGAGCTGAACGCAGAGGACAAAACTGACGGGGATTTCACATGTGTGCGTGTGTACCTTGGTGTTGAAGCCCTCAGCATTCTGGGTTATTCTGTAGAGCTGCGGGAAGCGGAGCATGTTCTGTTGGCTGCATGGCCGGTCAAAAATCCCCAACGTAAATGGAGGCAGCGCAGTAAATATCTGCAGCACAGAAAATATACACATGCAGAGGTTGAAACGGATCACAGAAGAGAGGCACGTATTCTTTGTTTATCTCGTTGTTCTTATCAGATCCTCGGCACTAAAAGGAATTCCATAATGTTTAAAAAACGGGGAGCCTGAAGGCATCAGCAGTCAGACGGAAAGTACACACAGCAGTCGCCAGAACACATACAAGTACTCTCTCACAGAGACATACACGCAGACGTCTCTGGCACGCAGAAAAAGCAGCGATAAGAAGAGAAAGTTGGGGAGATTCATGCAGTGAAAGGAAGAAAGTAAAAGGAGGGACCTGCTCGAGCTAACTAAACACAAACAAGAGGGGCTGAGAAAAGAAAAATAGAAGTGTGGTAATTATGAGTACTCACCACATTGTACAGGCCTATACACCAGCGCTCAAACAGGATCTGACCAGAGAAACCGTTCACAAAGGCGAACCAAAGCTAGGACACAAAACGAGAAGGATGAGAGGAACAATAACGATAAAACTGATTTAAAAATGCACAGTAGGAAGGCATAAATACATGTGAATCTTGATTAAAATGTAAACAATCTGAAGTTAAATTGAACTCAAAATCTTACTTCTAGCATACAAAGCTCTCAACAACCTAGCTCCATACTATAGTCGAGATCTTGTTCCATACTTTCCCAACAGTCTCTCTCAGACTGCAGGCTTACTCGCAGTTCCTAGAGTTTCCACAAGCAGAATGGGAGGAAGATCTTTCAATTATCAGGACCCTCTTGTGGAACCAACTTCCAGTTTCGGTCCATGAAGCTGACACATTGTCCAGTTTTAAGACTGGGCTGAAGACTTTCCTTTTTGACAAATCCTATAGTTAGGGTTGGCTTGTTGTGCTGCTATAGGCTTAGACTACTAGAGGACAAATTGACCTCATTTCCTTAAATGATTTGCTAAAATTGAATAGTTTTCATTTGATACCACAGTAGTCCCTGGCTACTTGGCGGTTCGTTTATCGCGGGCTCGCTCTATCGCGGTTTTTCAAAATAAGATGGAACATGACACACAACTGGCTGATTGATGGATGAGTCGCACGAGCAACATAGAATTTTTATTTAAAATAAATTATGTTGAATTATTTAACACCTGCTGCACAGAACTGAAGGATAAACTTCCTGAAAACACATCTGTTCTCTCAGACATTTCATACAGTGTAAATTGTTCTAGTTTTTTAATCTGTGACCTTATGTTTTAAATGCTTTTTATTAATTCTTTAGTTATTATCATTATTAGTGTATTGTATATATGTTTATATATTTTTCTCTTTAATTTACTCATTGATTGTTGTTGTTGTTGTTAAGCACTTTGATAACAGGCTCTGTTTTAAATGTGCTCTATAAATAAAGTTGACTTGACTTGACTTCCTGCTGCAGCTGATCAGCTGTTCACCATGCAGAGCGGAGAAGTGGGCGTGGCCTAGAGCACTCGCAGGTGGCAAAGAGCAGAGGAGGCAGGGAGCTGAAATCATGACATTCTGTGCTTTTTTAGAACGTTTAGAAACATTGTTTAGGATATTGCAAGAGTGAGGGAAGAGTTTAAAACGCCTTAACACAAATATATAATACATATGTGTGTATATATATATATATATATATATATATATATATATAATAAAAATAAAACTACTACTTGTACTACTATTCCTACTTAGCGGTTTTTCACTTATCGCGGGTCTTCAGGATACGGACCCCCCACGATAAACGAGGGACTACTGTATTTCTATCTTAACGTGATTCTGGACCTGCCATTGTGTATCTGTTCCTCTCAAACCCAGCCGATTGAAGAAGATGGCCGCTTGTCCTGAGCCTGGTTCTGCTAAAGGTTTCTACCTCATGAGGGAGTTTTTCCTTTCCACTGTCGCCTTCATGCTTGTTCAAGATGAGAGATTTGTAATGAAGTTAAATTCAAAGCAGTCTGCTCCTCCGATAACTAACGTTAATTTATTGTTTTTTATATATGAATCTTTCTGTTCAATGCCCTGAGACGTCTTCTGTTGTGACTTGGTGCTATATAAATAAACTGAATTGAATTTGAATTAAATTAACTAACAGGCAGGAAGTCTTAAAAGCATTCTTCATTTAGGTTTTGGCTTCCTAAGAAACCACTTTCTGACTCTACAGATCTACTCACTGACACAAACTGTGCGGAATCATGAATCATGCCTCCACTTTATATATATTTTGCTTAAAAGAGCCCAAATTTTACTTGTAATAACTTAAAGCAGACCTGATCAGTGGTTCTCCCGCTTCTCTTAAGCTCTTTTAAAATATTTATTTTTACTTCAGCTGCTTTTCACTCATTTTCAGTCCAGTACCTGACCATTTTCAGAGGAATGTTTTCATTTAGGCCACCTACCCCTGACCCATGAGTCACTCAGGCATGAAAAGGCTCTTAAGCTCAAGTGATGAATCAGTGTTGTATCGACACAGACAACATAACAAAGAGCCAGTTTGTGACTGAATCTTTGGGCACCTTGTTACAAACATCCTGTCAAAAATTGACAATATGTTAAAATGTTTTAGTAGAATAAATCTATGACTGAAGTTTAACAGATAAAATGGTATGTTAACACAAAAAAGGTGACTCTGAAAGTTGAAAACCTAATAAATGACGTTATCCTCTGTCAAATCTGTGCTGAACTTTCTTCTATTTCCGAAATACATAAAATTCAGAGAATTTCTCTGCTGACGAGTTTTTAGGCTCAGTGATTCTTTTTTGTCCACATTTTTTATTGCACAATATGCGGTAAAGTAGAATAACAGAAATTGAGAGACAAAGCAACCAAAGTCTAAGGGGAAAAAAAAAACTGCAAGTCCTCAAAAAAATCTAGAGAACTACTGATTGAGAATATTTAAAACTATGCAAATGAATCCTGGCTCCTTAAAAATAAAATAAACAGTAGGGATAGTTTTAAACTTTTGCACCTAATCTGACGCTGGTCTAGGCTGGACGTTTATCAAGATCTTGATGTGCGGTCACAGAGCAGACTCAAGCTGATCTGAGGTCAGAGTAAATGTTTAGGGCTGCTGCTGCTGCTGCTGGGCGTTGTGGCATTACTGGGACATACGGAGTAATCGGGCTGGGTAGCTTGAACACAAACCCATCCCCCTTTCTTCTGCATCCATGGAGTGAACAGAAATTGTCTTTAACCTTTGGCCCAGACTGCCCCGCTGGAAGCCAATTATGTGAGGTAATCATAGAAACGTATATATTTACAGACACAGAACAGCGGTCAGAGTGGGACGTAGGCTCCCACGAGGACCTGCACCTGCCGGCATCCTTTACATCAGACAGCGGAGTGAGACAGCTGACAAATGCCTCACATATCATGCTGCCTCTTCATCTCACCCTCTCACAAACAGCAGTCACACTTCCATCAATTCTTAAGACAACGCACTAACAACAACTTCCTTGGGATTTACTCTGATCATAACTTCGTAATCTCAACAAACCTTCCTCCTCAAACGCATACATTTGCTGATGATTTGAATACATTTATCCTGATGCATGCTCAATAATCCAGGTAGAAAAATCTAAAATTTGAATACATTATTTTCTCCCTTAAAGGCAGAATGAGAACATGAAATAAATATGTAATTAATGCGCACAGCAGCTGACCTTCAGGGTCAACGTCTCGTAGCTGCTGAACTAAACACGTGTGTGTGTGTATATATA
>NC_056517.1:29685942-29812296 GCF_014905685.2 Nematolebias whitei
ATATATATATATGTGTGTGTATATGTGCATAAAAAGGAAAGCACCAGAGGGTCACCTCGTCCGTCACTGTCAGCCTTGTCGACAAACAGCTGCAAAATGTCTCTGTTAATCTAGCTCTGCGAGACAGACACGGTGTGACTTACCTCGATTATGTAGAGGACCACATTCTTGTAAAAGCAGTAGAGGATGCACTTTGTGACACGGTTGTAGCTCCATGCCCCGTGGACCAACAGAAGCTTCTCCAGGTAGGAGAACTGCCCAACAGTAAAACAAACAAACAAACAAAAGCAGACGCTTATCTGTTAGAGGCAGGGGGTGCGGGGCACTCGATATCATTTTGTGTAAATAAAGTAACAGTCACATTTGGTCTCTTTCTAACATTCCTTTCATGATGAGAAAAAGGCAACTTCTTTGATATCGATTTCATTAATTTTTACAGTAAAATAAGTCATTTGGTTGACTTCAAGCTATTTTATTTATTTTTGTAAGTTAAGACTTACAGATGTTGATATTTAGACTGTAAAGCTCCGAGGCACCATGAGTTTGAACCTATTGCGGTAGTTCAAGGTGGATTTTTTTTTTTTCATTTTTTAAGCCCCCCCCCCCCCCCCCAATCTTTTTTATTTTTTAGTTTGGCTAATTTGTGCCAATTTCATTTTAAACCTGTGCACCTAGAACTAACTTGTTTATGTTTTTTTTAATTATCGTGATTAAATGTGCTTCCTATGAAGGCTAGATCTGCTTTGTGGCTATGAGTTAAAAAAAAACAAACAAAAAAAAAACATTTGGCTCAGCTGTCCTTGAGGGTTCAAATCTTTAGGTTATTGTCGTAACCCCCGGTTCTCAGAATAGCATGAGTGACAGTATTTCATTGGGAATGATGAACGCTGCAGAAAGAAAAGCTTTGCAGAGAGTGGTGAAGGCTGCACAGAAGTCAGTCTCCCCACCATCACAGACATCTACACCTCTAGATGCAGGAAGAGGGCCACCTGCATCATGAAGGACCACACTCACCCAGCGCACACACTTTTTGCCCCGCTCCCCACAGGAAGGAGGTTAAGGAGCATTAAGTGTAAAACAACTAGACTGAGGAACAGCTTCTACCCTGAGGCTGTTAGAATCATGAATCTCTAACCAGAATAATCACTGTGAAAAATCACATGTTGCTGCTGATCTGTTTCATGTTGATGTGTTCATGCGTGATCATCTGCTCACACAGACTCATGTTCGTGCTGCTGTTCGGTGTATTGTTTTTATGCTACTTGTGCTTACTGTATTTTTAGTTGACGATTTTCTTAGTTCATATCTTAGATCTTATTACTGTTTTTCTTTTTCATTTTATTGTGGGATATAACTGGGACCCTGTGCACATAATTTTGTTCCACTGTGCGAATGACAAAGAAACTGACTCTGAAAATGTACCGACTCATGTATTGCTCCGCTGAGTTCACATTATGTGCCAGCTGTTCAGAGAATTTTTCTCCAATGCTCCTGTGCACGTAGTGCAACACTGAGTACTGAATGAGTCATTGATGATTCAGTGGCATCAAATTTGTAAATCCAAGCAAACGTGTGAGGAGAAGCCCAGCTTGCTGCGGTGCAAATCTCCTGAAGGGATACCCCCTTATGCAGGGCCCATTAAGAGCTTAAGCCCCTTATAGAATGGGCAAGCAGGCCCTCGGGAGGCTGCAGTCCTTTTGAACTGTAGGCTAGGGCAATCACATCTGTGATCTAGTGAGAAAACTGCTGTTTTGTTACCGGCTTTTCAAAATGATTCTTAGCCCAGAAGACAAACGGTCACTTTTCCTGACAGGTTTCGTCCCGTCCAAGTAGATGCGTCAAGCGCGTACTGGGGACAGTTTGTGTAACCTCTCCTCAGAGGAGAAAGAAGAGGGACTGAACGCCACTAACTCAATTAGAGAGTAGGATTCCAAAACTTTAGGCTCAAAAGCAGGGTTTGGGAACAAAGTATTGTCCAGAGAGAACTTTGTGCAAGATGGGTGTATTGATAATATATGGGCAGCTGTGGGTGAGTAGAGAAGTCATCCTCCAATGCAAGAGTTGGGGGTTCAATTCCAACAGCAGTCACATGCTTATGTGTCCCTGGGCAAGACACTGAACCCCTCATTGCCCCCGATGTGTGTCCCATCAGTGTATGAATGTGATAAAGCACTGATTAGTCCACACATTCAGATTATCTTTGTAGAGATATAGAGTGCTGTATGAATAGGAATATGAGAGCACAGATTGTACTGTAGTGTAAAGCGCTTCGAGTATCTTGACTACCAGTAAATAGAAAAGCGCTATTTAAGTACAGTCCATTTCAAGGATTCAAGGTTCTTTATTTGTCATACACACCACATGTGGTACATGTGGTGGAACAAAATTGTGTACACAGGGTCCCAGTTTCATCCAAAAAAATATTAAAAAGTAAAAGAGAAACAGTAATAAGATCTAAGATATTAACTATAAAAAAAAGTTAATAAAAATACACTAAGCACAAGTAGCATAAAAACAATACGCTGAACAGCAGCACGAACATGAGTCTGTGTGAGCAGATGAGCACAAATGAAACACGGCAACAAGAAACAGATCAGCAGCAACAAGAAACAGATGAGCAGCAACATATGATTTTTCACAGAGATTCATGAGACTAACAGCTTCAGAGTAGAAGCTGTTCTTCATTCTACACTTAATGCTCCTTAACCTCCTTCTTGAGGGGAGCAGGGAAAAAAATGTGTGTGCTGGGTGAGTGGGGTCCTTCATGATGCAGGTGTCCCTCTTCCTGCATCTAGAGGTGTAGATGTCTGTGATGGGGAGACTGACTCCAACAGACTTCTGTGCAGCCTTCACCACTCTGCAAAGCTTTTCTCTCTCCAGCTGTGTAGCCTCCATGCCACATGTTGATGCTGGAGCACAGGATGCTCTCCACTGCACACCTGTAGAAGTAGGTGAGGACTGAGCTTCCCAGACCAGCTCGTCTCAGCCATCTGAGAAAGTAGAGTCTCTGATGAGCTTTCTTGATCAGGCTGGTGGTGTTATTGCTCCAGCTTTATTAGGGGTATTGATACCGAAGAACACTTACTCTGCGTGGTGCTGTGCTGACTCAGAACGACCAGCGACGGAGCTTGCACACACGCCTACAGACAATTTAGCTAAGCTTTGTGAGAGAGACGAGAGAGAGACGAGAGAGACAGAGAGAGAGAAAGAAAGAGAGAGAGAGAGAAAGAAAGAAAGAGAGAGATGAGAGAGAGACGAGACAGAGAGACAGAAAGACAGAAAGACAGAGAGAGAGAGACAGAGACAGAGAGACAGACAGAGAGAGAGAGACACAGAGAGAGAGAGCTGGTGAAAACTTCTGTTCGTTGTGAGAAGAAGTTTTTGAATGAACCGTCAGTGCAGTGACAGCCCTATATATGTGGGAAGGAACCATGCCCTCCTGGACACCGACAGGACTTTTTCCAGCCAATACTGGCTGGTGTAATGTAATAGGAGCATCTGTTGAGGTCACGCCGAGGGAGTTCCCAATGTGAGACAGGAAACAAATGCTTTAAAGATAACTCATGGGTTGCCCAATCGTTTTTAAGGTTCAATTTTAATAAGATTTTGACAGAAAGTGTACAGAACAAAATATTACATTAACCTTGATTAAAATGCTAAAAAGGATCACCTAATATTTGCAGCTTTAGAACTTTAAAATTTTTCTAGTCATTTAACCCTCACAGTAAGGACAACATTTGAAACAAGTGCTTAAGTTCACCTTTCAATCAATGAAATGAATCAATCAACCAATCAATCAAATCAGCAGTATTACACAGTTGTGAAAATTAAAATAAAAACTTATGAAAGAAGATAACTGGGACAAGTAACAGCTGAGAAGTTGGGAATTTCTATAATTACTTGTGAAAACTTTAAATAATTGTTGAGAGAGTTTAATACTTCCCTGACCTCTGATGATCTTTTTACATTTGTTTCCTTGAGTTATGGGTAAAGACTAGGAATAAGTGAAAAGTAATCTTAAAAACAGGGTGGACAAATAACCCTGTACTCCTATTATGTGCTCACGTAAAGCCTCAAACACCTTGGGCTAACACTGGACATGAATAAATACCTGTGCTCTGTGTTTTCATGCTACATCTGCACCCACCTGAGCAATGGAGTAGTCAGAGGAGTTGGTGGCCTGCATGCCCTCGTTGCCGCTGATTCCCACTCCAACGTGAGCTGTCTGAATCATCCCTACGTCGTTCGCTCCATCGCCTATTGCTAAGGTGATAGCTTTCACGTGCTTCTTCACCATATCCACAATCTCTGACTTCTGCAGCGGAGACACTCTGCAGGAAACAGATGCACATGACTTAATGGGTGCATGACACTGAATATACAGTATGCAGCTGCTCATTCTGGGAGGAAATTAAAAATAATTTCCTTAATTCTCCTCATTTTCTCTTGGATTTAATAATCAGCCAATATAAAAAAGCTGAAAAGAAATTACGTAGACAGACAGACAAACACCACTGCAGCAGAAAGTTCCGAAAGTAATAAAAAATAGTGAGTCACTGTTCTGCTAATAACATTTGATAAAACCCACTACTGGCACATTTCTACTGAAAATCTGTGTTTACATGGATTTATGCATGACTGCAAAGAGTGTTGTGTGTTCAGGGAGCTTCCAGAGGTACTCCACCCTCTTGACCTGTATCACTGATACTCTTTCAATAACCGGTTGGGTCTCTTCACTGACAATGGAGGACCAAAGGAGGCTCCATTACAGATGCTTCCCTGAAGGCCACTGAGGGAGGATGGTGAAGTGTCACACTGCATTGTGCTCCACCTGCAGATAAATACTTTTAAATAAGCTCCAACCTCACAAACTCTGTTAATTCAGATTTTTTAGCTTTTGTTCGACTTGAGGTTTAAATAGCATTTGCTTGTTCACAGCTTGCACTTGGATGAAAACTGTAAAAAAGCTGGAGTATGCTATGGACTATGCTATGGAGTAGCTTAGCTGCTTCCAAAAACACGATTTTGGACGGTTAAAACAAATTTTAAAGAAAAAAGAAAGGGATGGGTAAGTGAAGAGTACCGGAGTTGAGCCTTTTGTCATCCAGTGTCCAGTAGAAAGAGAGACACGAAGAAACGATAAAGTCGATAAATGAAAATGAGGTTAACAACAAAGTCCATGCTCAATAAGCCAGGTATAAAATCCAACTTTTTTCAGTCAGGTCATCAGACGACCTGACTGAAAAATGTTGGATTTTATACCTGGATTATTGAGCATGGACTTTGTTGTTTTCAAACAGTTTGACAAGACTGTCAACAAGGAAGAGGGCCAGCAATGGAGGAGGGGCGTACCAAAGAGACCATCTTTTCTCAAGCAGAACTGGTTTGTTCCACATTGGAGTAAGCTGTTGGGGGAAGAATCAGTTTTGTTGTGCGTTTCCTTGACCGATGAAGAATTCCGGATCGAAGGCGAAACGTTGCAGCACAAAAAAGAAACTGTCCAGATGACCCGACTGAAAAATGTTGGAAAATGAGGTTGATAATTTTCATTTATCACGCGATTAATTGAGTTATTGTTTATCACAACAGGCCTAGATCTTGGCCTATGAACTGTGTTTGAATTCCCAAACGTTGCATTGTGGACTGATCTCATTTTGAAAGCGTTTTCACAACAAACTTTATATCAGGAGGTATTTCCTCTGAGTGTCAGTCATACGTAAAGACACAAAGGCTGATTGAGTCGTGTCATTGTAAGCTGCAAAGTGTTCTGTGAAAACAGATATGTTGTAAAAAGAAGAAAAAAAGAGGGATACATGATACAGGACTGGGAGGAAAGCTGAACAACAAAAGTAAGATAAACTTCCCACAGCAAAGCACTTGCAACTGTAAAAACGCTGAGATTACATATTTCGAAAACATTATCAAAATTTAGAGGACTAGTCATAAAAGTCTGATATTCAAGCTTTAATGATTGGTTGCAACCTGGTCATTAACCCACAGCCAAAGATTAAATATTTATATTACATTTCCCAGATTAAATTACCTGAGGCTCAGTGATGCATGAGGTGATGATGATTTAGGTACCAACACAGGACCTAAAGTGCTGAAATGACTTTAAATATTTCCCAGAAAGACACTGAGTGATGTTCAGAAGGGCTAGTCTAATTCCTGGAAACCAGCATAAACAATAAATATCCTCCCTGTCTGTCTGCGCTGTGATGATGACATTATAAAATGAGATTATGAGCAGCTGCCTGAACCATCACATGCAAATGGAACACAATATGGTGATTTATGAGTAAATGTAATTATAAATTATACGAATGGCTCCCCTCGCCCTCATTTTTACATAAAAACAATAAAACACAACCCACAATTATGAACCTGAAGGTACAATCCTGTCATTGTTGAGATGGACATACAGCTTGAGGTAGTCAGGTTTTTGCAAAAATCACAGGTTTAATTTACATTTGGAGTATAGACACCTCTTATGGTCCGCTTTCCATCACCACATGATACAAGCGAGGTAAAGCCCCAGAGCTTTTTTTCTTTTGCAGTCATTAAGGAAGAAAGGGATCAGAGAACTGCTCCTTGCTTTTCCTGTTTCTGCATCTGAAGTGTGCATAAAGGCATCTGCTTCTGAGTCTCTTGGCCTCCGACCACAAATCTCTCCTCATCTCTAACTCTACCCTCCCTCTAAACATGGCCAACAGTGTCTGGGATTGTGTAAAGTGGAGCTGGGAAGATGAAAGGCTCCCAGAGCTCTTCACGGAGGAACTGAGCAAAAAATAAGCAGCCGCCAAGTCCTCCTATAAACAAACGCACAGTGAAGTCAGGAACCCAGGCGTACGAGTACACTTGACTCAGCCGGTCCATGAGACACGCACACACCAAAGATTCTTTTTATTTTTTTAACAATAATGAAGCTGTAAATTGCCATACATTCATACATACTTACATACAATTACAGTAAACTGATTACCAGTAGTTTATTTTGTTTACTTCCATGTTGGACACTACTGCATCTATCTATCCATTATCTTTAACCGCATTTTCCTTTTCGGTTCACGGCGGTCACGGGTGTCCATATCCAGCAGTCACTGTGAGAGACGGGGGACACCCTGGACAGGTAGCCAGTCCATCACAGGGACACATAAAGACAAACGAGACAAACATTCACTCTCTCACTCACACCTAGGGACAATTTAAGTCACCGTTTAGCCTAACATGCATGTTTTTGGTCTGTGGGAGGAAACCGGAGTACCCGGAGAAAATCCACACATGCACGGAGAGAACATGCAAACTCCACCCTGAAAGGCCCCCGGACCGGGATTTGATCCGATATCCTTCTTGATGACAGGTGGCAGCTCTACCAACTGAGCTACAATGCCACCTTCACTACTGAAGTGTTTTTATTCAGTTATTTGGTGCACTTTTAAGTATTAAGGTGTATATAAGGGAAAAAACAGGGTTAAGGAGCTATATTCTTATTTATATAGGTGATAAACCAAATTACTTTCAATAGAAAATGGAACAATAACTATTTCCAGTAAACTGAGGCAATATCTTTGTATATTTATAGCAACAAGGGGAAAATGCTAAGAAATCTGGTGTAATTTGGGAGAATATAAACGTTTAGAGACTATAAATGCTTTTATATGGTTTGCGGTGGTCAAATTTTCAACTCAGCCAGAATTAAGATAAAACATATTGTTTGATTTTAGACAGAAATCAGAACTGGTCAGAATCTGAATCAGCAGGTCAGAGCTTAAATAAAACTAAAATAAAAAACAGGGATTTGCTCTGAAAGCTAAAATTTTACACGATCTTAAACTGTGATCAAAAGGAAAATCTCAATTTCCAGTGTTGTCGATGATCAGACTTCAAAAATAATATTTCAAGCTCAGTTGTCTAGAAAGAAACAGAAGAAAAAGAGAGAGTGTGACGCATGAAGAAACGACAGTAAAGAGGAAGCTGGAGGCTGTTCGCAGGGCCTGTGAGGCCCGAGTCCGGATGTGTCTCGGATATGCACCAAAGACTGTTACGATCTTCCTCACAACACAAACACACACCCAAGTACAAACACACATGTGGAAACTCATTTGTTAAAAATCTAACCAGGGGTGTTTTTGGAACATGAATAAAAAGGGAACAAGCGGTGAGCGTTGATGCTTCATACTGTAGTAAATTGGAAATGTTGACGACTATAGACGCTAATGGTCCATTCAGGGGTAGAGGCAGAAACTTAATCAAGACTTGGATTTTTATACACAGCATCCTCACTCCATTTTCTCTCATTATCATGCACACAACAAAGAGAAACGGTGTATGTGGTGCAGTTCATTGTTTTAAATGTGTGCACGTTTCCCTTTTATAAGTTTCCTGAGGTGTTATTAGGTTTATTAGGGGGATTACAAACAAAGTATCCACATGAGTGTTCCCACAAGCTTACATCGCTGCTTGTTTTTGTACTTAACATTCTTGTCAAAGTGTCATCTTACTTAGGCCTGTCACGATAACAAATTTTGCTGGGCGATTAATTGTCTCAGAAATTATTGCGATAAACGATAATAGTTTGAAAATTGACAGTAATTAGTAATTATTGTCAAATTTAAAAATAAATGTTGGTTAATTTGTTTTGAATGTAGTACCTTTATTTTTTTTACCACCGGATGGCAGTATAAGACTGTTTGAACCGAAGGATGGATAGTGAGGGAGCGAGCAGCGTCTCTTTAAAAAAAACATGGGAGGGAGGCACCTTGATGTGATATGGGCTGTTTCTTCGGTTCTCAAAATGGCGGAAGCTCGGTGTGGTTTGAGATCTATAGCATAGCAATTTTCACACAAAGCTTTTAATAAAAATTTAAAAATAATTCAGTAAAGTTCTCAGCTTCTTTTTGCAGAGAAAAACAACTTTTTACACAAAGGCACGGGTTTCAACCGTGAATTTTGGAACTTCGACAAGATGGGTTGGCCTGTTAGCTCAGCTCGGAGCTTAGCTTCTCAGCTTAGCTACTTTTAACGATCCAAAAACGCGATTTTGAATGGTTAAAACAGATTTTAAACAGAAAAGAGAAAGGGAGGGGTCAGTGAAGAGCACTTTGTCATCCAGTGTCTTCAGTAGAAAGACAGAGACAAGAAGAAACGATAAAGTCAATAAATGAAAATGAGGTTGATAATTTTCATTTATCATGCGAATAATTGATTTATTGTTTATTGTGACAGGCCTAATCTTACTCTCAAAAATTTTTTTCCTTTTTTATTTTCCTGTATGAATTTTCAGAGGTATTACAGACGAACGGGAATGACGCCTGATCAGATAAGCTACAATTAAAGGCTAAGACAACAGCAAAGGGTTTTATTTGTGTGTGTGGATGAATGATTCTTTCTCTACCGGCAGCAGATGACAGCTTTGCAGGACAACGCCAAGTCGAGGAAGACCTGGCGGAGTTCGAAGGACAGGGCGTATTTCAGAGTTTGGCCGTCGATGATCAGTGCAAGGTCATTTTCTTTTCTCAGGGAGTCGCCCAGGTTTGAACAGTGAGCTGTGAGCGAGGCACGAGTGGCCTGCAAGAAGACAAAAACACAGCGCGTTTAAGAAAATATAACCTCCAAACATACATCTCACTGCTAACTGGATTTATTAGCCTAAAATCTAATCTAAACAAATATGAACATTTCAAGTGAACACATTTTTAGATTTTCTGTTTTTTGTTGGGATATAAGTAGTGAAATAATTCCCGGATATCAAAACACCAGTTGATGAAAGGTCAAAATCCGCTGGCGGTAAATGGGAGACACATGCTCACGATTTGCTTTCATCTGGGGGAAACAATTTGCTTCCGTGTATCGCTAAACAATTAGGAATGCCAATATAAAGTCTACAGTTGTTGTAGACATCATCGCAGCATGCTGTTGCTGTTCCATCCTGAAGGCACGTTTAATCAGGCTGTAAAATCTCAAATGTTTCCTTCATGTGCTGCAATGGGACATAGAAGGAGAAAGAAAAACAAAGACAAGATAAATGTGCTAAGCTAATGATGTGGATGGGTGAAATGGATCATACGGAACAGGAAAGTGTGTGTTTAGAAATGCCAGCTCATCTGCAGGGCAGTAGTTTAGGGCTGTTTTCACGGAGCTCATGATAATGGAGGAAAAGGGATTAATAGAAAAAACAAACATCCAGCAGGGATGTAATGAATTCCATGTGGAGAAGCAGGCACGCTACGAACCTAACCACCACCTTCCTTCTTCCCCAACAAACACACACCTGATTTTTTTTGTTATTCCCACTGCCTGAAATTCTTATTTACTTTGTGTCTAATCTTGCAAATCTTTATGACTGCAAACACAATTAGATGATTAAAGAGAACACGACAATTAGAAGGGCAAACTTGGATTAAAGCAAGTCAAAAGTGGCTTTTAGGGCAGCGCTGATCACTCAGGAAATTTCAGTGACCAGTAGATCAGGTATTCAACAATAAAAAAAATTTTTATGGTTCATAAATGCACTACAGCTAAGTGGCTAATTTATACTATTTTTTAGCACATCTTCAATGTGCTAGGTTTTTACCAAGTAGGCCTGTCGCGATAAATTTTACTGGGCGATTAATTGTCTCAGAAATTATTGCGATAAATGATAATGTTTGAAATTTGACAATAGTTAGTAATTATTGTCAAATTTAAGAAGAAACGGTTAATCTTTGTATGTAGTAGCTTTTTTAACCACTGGATGGCAGGATACGACCATTTGAACTGAAGGATGGATAGTGAGGGAGCGAGCAGCGCGTCTCTAAGAAAAATGGGAGGAAGGCTCCTTGACGTGACATGGGCAGACTCTTTTTTTTTCGGTTCTCAAAATGGCCGATGCTCTGTGTGGTTTGAGCTCTTTAGCATAGCATTAGTCACATAAAGCTTTTAATAAAAATTAAAAAAAATCAGTAAACAAGTTCTCAGCTTATTTTTTCAGAGAAAAACAACTTTTTAAACGAAGGCACGGGTTTCAACCGTGAATTTTGGAGCTTCGACAAGTCGGAGGTTTTCTCCCTAGGTCAGCATGTTTGCTTAGCTTGTAGCTTAGCCTCTCAGCATTGCTGCTTTTAATGATCCAAAAACGTGATTTTGAATGGTTAAAACAGATTTTAAAGAGAAAGGGAGGGGTCAGTGAAGAGCACCGGAGTTGAACCTTTTGTCATCCAGTGTCTTCAGTAGAAAGAGAGAGACACGAAGAAACGATAAAGCCGATAAATGAAAATGAGGTAGATAATTTTCATTTATCATGCGATTAATTGATTTGTTTATTGCGACAGGCCTATTAACAAGTGCACAAAAGTCAAAGTTGGCGTCTTATAAATCTGTAGGATGTTTAAACATTAGATCAGGGGTATCACAGGCAGTTTAGGAGGCTATATACAAGCAGGGGACAAGTGTAAATAAAGCTGTAATAGTTTATTACTTATAATCAAACTGTAATTATACATTTACAGTAGTTATGAGCATCTTTTGACTTGCTTTAATCCAAGCCTTTCATTTTCTCTGGAAGCATTATATTATAGTAGTACTATTTGACTTCCAGTTCTAAAAAAAAACATTGGTTATTTTTGATCAGGACATGCCTTTTAACACCCACATTTAAAAAAAGTTACTAGTGTTGCCTTCTTCCACCTGCATAAGATCACTAAAATTAGAAACATTTTGTCCAAAAATGATGCGGAAAAACTGGTTCATGTATTTGTCATGCCTAGGTTAGACTATTGTAATTGTTGACTATCTGAGTGTCCAAAAACTTCTTTAAAGAGTCTTCAGCTGATCCAAAATGCTGCTGCCAGAGTTTAAATGAGAGCTGGTGGGAGAGATCATATCTCTCCAGTTTTAGCTTCTCTCCATTGGCGCCCTGGTAAATTCAGAACAGAATTCAAAATATTACTAGAAAACATACAAAGCTCTCAACAGTTTCGCTCCATCTTATATTACAGATCTTATTGTTCCATATTTTCCTCACAGAGCACTTTGCTCTCAGACTTCAGGTTTACTTGTGGTACCTAGAGTTTCCAAAAGCAGAATGGGAGGAAATTCTTTCAGCTATCAGGCTCCTCTCTTGTGGAACCAACTTACAGTTTCTGTCTGTGAGGCTGACACCATGTCTACTTTCAAGGACAGGCGTCAAGTCTTTCTTTTTTAATAAATTCTATAGTTGGAATCGACTTTGGTTTCCTGAGCTATCCTTTAGTTACGCTGCTATAGGCTTATACTGCTGGAAGACAAATTGACTACACATCCTCACTCTGCTGCTGTCTTTACTTGCTCTACTCTACTCGTTTGTATTTATAATTATTTATATCTTAACATGTGTTTTTTGTCTTTCTTCTTATAGGAAGTACACCTGGACCCGTCATTCTGTGTTTGTTTGTTTCTACTTCCTGTTCTCTCAAACCCCAGCCAGTCAAAGCAGATGTCCACTTGTCCTGAGCCTGGTACTGCTGGAGGTTTCTTCCTGTTAAAAGGGAGTTTTTCCTTTCTACTGTTGCCTTTGTGCTTGCTCAGGATGGGAGATTGTGACAAAGTGAAGATTCAACTCAATCTGCTGCTTCCTTGGATGGATAACTTTTACTAATTGGATTTTTATGTATGAGAATGTTTTTGTACAGTGCCCTTAGATGACTGTTGTGACTTGGCGCTAAATAAACTGAATTGAATAAAATTATAAAATAATGAACCGATCAGTTCTAACAACAAATTGAGAGTGAGGAGGAAAAAAAAAAGGTTAAAGAACGACAGTATAATCTGGCCTAAAAATGGGATATTCTGTCATTTTCAGATGGATTTTATGTGTTCAAATATCACTGACCATTAATCTAGAACAGCATTTTTGAATTTCTAGTGACAGAAAGTATAAGAAAAAAATTAATGTTTTTCAATTTCATTTTTTTATTTTATTATAAACATAGTAATATTTTCAATTTTAAAAAATTCAAGCAAATTAAAATATATATATATATTATTTGTGTTTTCTTTCTTTCAGTAATTGCTTGTGTAAGTTAAGAGTACACACAGTTAACAACTAAAACACATTAAAAGCTTTTATAAGAACAAATATTAGACATAACATCATAAAGTATCTACTCGTCCTCTTGGTGGTTTATTGGCAGGCGTCTGACCTTGGAGTGTCCAGTGACCCACACACAGGTCATCTTTCGCAGCATGAGCAAGACAAGCGCACGCATGCACGCTCACGGATTCATGCATGGAACACGGGTCATGTGAACAAAGCCGCTGATGCACACGTGCATACCCTATAAGCTCACAAGTGTCCCTCCTCTTCCCCCAAAAATTCCTCGCTCTTGTTTTTTCAGCCTGAGGCTGTGTGTTTTTCTTTGAATGCCGGAATTCCTGTTTGCATTCACCCCCCGCCCCCAAAACAAGGACAAAAGAAAACAAAAACATAATGAAAGGATTAAAGATGATTACAGGTTGTCAGACTTTCAAAATTCAAAGAGACTCGGATGCATTTTTTGGCATTTAAACATTTGGGAGGATGTGTGTGCATTAACGAAATGCTGCAAGTCTTAACCTTTTCAAAAAGTGGCATCATAAAAAGTACAAGCGACAAGTTGCACAATTTTACAAGCTTTTTAGCACTAATTTTAATTTTGTGTAGCTTGAAGACAGTTCCTGATGTCAAACACGTTTCAGTATAATTCACGTAGGCAGATGCACCAATATCCTAATTATTAGTGTGGTTGTTAATGTATTATAGCATGCATAAACAGCCCGACAGTCTCATCAACTTGCCATTATGTCCTAATACTGAACTGCAACTTGCCGCAGCAGGTTCAGACAAAACGTGAGCGGCAGTTAAGATAACCCAGGATAATAACCAGGATAAGCATGCATAGAGCCAAAGGGATTTAAAAGGTAACTAAAAGGTATGAATGCTGGTTAGTTCTGCAGCCAAATGTCAGCCACTTGCCACACACCGAGCCCAGACGAAACCACATGCCCGAGAAAAGAAACGCTGTTTGAACTTGAGAAAAAGCTCACAATGGTCCTTTGTGATCTGTTAATACATTTAGAAAGGAAAACTGACGAGAATTTTTTTTGTTGTTGTTGCTCACGCCAAATTCCCTTCTATTTTTGGAAACCATAATGGGAAAAACGCTTTATTCTTTAATGGCACAACCTGCAAAACTGAATGATTTCATTAGCAGACCTTTTAGATTGCAAACTAAATGTTTATTTTTCATATGCATTTGGTCTTTATGGAAGCGGAAACCTTTCAAGAACTCATGCACACACTGTTTTGAGCGGGAATTGTTTTCAAGTTTATATTTGGTTCACAAAATAGGTGCAGCATGGACCTAGTTAGATGAAGCACTATTTCCAAATTTAAAACAAAAAAATATATATAGCAAAACAAACACACCATTTTCTTTTGATAAGTCTAACAATAAAAATTAATAAATAATACTGGTAAATGGGACCACTATATATAGTGGACGTACATTTAACTGTGTGTATATTTTTTAAAGAAAAAAAAATCCTCAAAATGTGTTTAAATGTTACTTTTGAGCATTCTGAATTAAAAACACATCTAAAACAGACAAAAAAAAAGTTGTAAAGACAAAATATATTAAATTATGACCAATAAGACAAAAGTTTAAAGCTTCGTTTCAACTTTTGACCAAGCTTAAACAAAAAAAAA
This sequence comes from Nematolebias whitei, assembly GCF_014905685.2. Classification (NCBI taxonomy): domain Eukaryota; kingdom Metazoa; phylum Chordata; class Actinopteri; order Cyprinodontiformes; family Rivulidae; genus Nematolebias; species Nematolebias whitei. The sequence continues at coordinate 29,700,644 of NC_056517.1, forward strand.
ATTAAAGGATGCCAACAGGTTGTCCAAAAATATATCAAAACATTGAGACAAAACTGACAATAAAATACTTAAAAAAAAAAACTTTCAAAAGAGGGCAGGAAAAACAGGTGTCAACTTTTATGACCTAACTATGAAAATCAGCTAAAAATAATTAAGATTTATTTATGAACAAGCATCAACAAAGGTAAAAAATAAAATAAAAATAAATAAATCTCAGCGTTACTAAAACGAATATGTTTGTATGGTGTTGCTTGTTAAGTAAAAGAATCAAAGAGGGAGCCATCGGTGGTAAAATTAAAATGTAGTCTTCCAAAGCAAGAATTTTCCGTTTCATTTGAAATATTTGAGTTCTACATATATTTTTTCTTAAAAATAAATTAACTAAAACATCTGCCAAGAGCGGCAATCCCATTTTTTTGGTCCAAAGTGTCTGTCACTACAACACAGTGATGATGGGGAAAGCCAAATGTTAATCCTATCCAGTTCACCCACTCCAAAATCTAAACACCAGAATATAGCAAACGATACAAAATAAGATTAAGGTGAGTAGGTACAGAAAAATGCAGACAGACAGAAGGGAACAAGTGTTAACCAGACAGGAAACGGCTCACAAAGGGAGCTGTTGAGTGAAAAGAAGGTGGAGAAAGACGTGCTCGTGTTAACAGTGCAGATTCTGTCACCAGTGAGATTTCATACACAGTTTGATTATCAAACAGCCCATCTGTACAAACAGCCACATCCTATGCATCCTGGGCCAGAAATCCTCACACAAACGCACACACAGGTTGTGAGGAGAACAACACACACAAGCTGGAGCGATACATGCGTGTGTTTGCCATAAAAATGATTAATGAGCTGAAGAAAAGCGCTGTTTGCTTAAGAGTTGTACTGCGGGCAGCGTGGCAAGGACTGGGTGACTGTGGGAAAGTCGAATGACGACTGTTCTGAACCATCGGTCTGATCCGAGGAACCGCGTGCCGCTTCATCCTGAGTAAACAGTCAGCAGGTTTCAGCTCAGATGTTACATTTGTTGGCTCATTTCAACAAGGAAGACGACGGAGCAGGTTTCTGCTAGTCTGTGTGTGACCTGAAGGTGACAGATGGCGCTCGTCACATCTTCGGTGGTTGCAAAGCGTTTTACCCAGGAGACTGCTCTCCGGGTTTGTTTTGGTGCGACCGAGCGCCAAAAAGATATCGAATTACCACTTATCCATCGACCTAAAATGGATCCGCCAAATCCTCCCGTCTCTTTGCAGATTGTCCATCTCCAACATAAACACTCCCCCTGCTTTATTCACAAGCCCACTCTTGTGTTTCCACCAAGATAAACACATATTTTGTTCCTCGTTTTTGCTCTTCTTAAGTCTCTGTTTGGGGCATGTTTTCCCTGTCATACAGCACACGGGGTGTGTGGTCGCTTCCTGAGCGCAGACACTGTTGCCGACAGATGTGAAGGCAGTAGTGCGAGGAGAAAGGAGGGGACTGCATGTATTAAAATAATGACAACAGAGAGGAGCAACACATCCAGGAACAATCCCTACACTTTGACTGGTTCAAATAAAAGTTCAAACTCAAAATGATAAATATTTTACTGCACCCCTGTCTGACTTCTTCAGTTGTGTCCTGATGACAAAATCCGTCCACACACAAACCCACAACAGAAGTCTCCACGTCTGAATCTGTGCTTGATCTCACCAAAACGCACAATGACAAGCTGAAAACATTACCAGCTATGCTACAGTGCCTGATACAAATGGGAGCAAAAGGTCAAACCTGAGGAGAGATTCTGATAAGCAGCTTCTGTTTTCACTCATGTGCAGGTTGGACTTTCAAACGGGTCCACATGCGTAAAGAAGACAACCTGGTGTGAGCTATTTTAAGTGATCCTTAGATAAGTGTCGAACTGAAGATGGCATGGCTTTCATCTACATCACACACAACCATAGCTCTCTGAAGTGGTCCTGATAGGAAAGCATGAGAGGCTCCACATGTGTGTTTATTTCTGCTGTTACAAACTTTAAGTTTAATTTAAGGGTCAGTTAGTTTCGGTGGCCATCTTGAAGTTCATTATTTGTAGATGCACATCCGATGATTGTTTCCTGAAAGTTCCATTAAAATAAGTCTAAATATTCATGACAACCGCACAGAGGCAGAAACACTACCGTCTGTTTTTGCCTTTTGGCAGCAGGCGTTAATGAGATCGCACACACGAGAATCCACTCATGACCCTTCGTTGTTGTGTCATGAATGTCATCCAACTGTTATCAGCTTTCCTGGGAGTAAGCTGCGTTTTCCTGTGCTGCTCAGCGACTCTTCCCACAGTCTTGTGTTTATTCTGTCGTCTTTAGACAGCGCCGCTCAGCTGCAACACTTCATATAAAGTCACTCGGCCGTTCAACATGTTTTTATTCTTGTCTGAAAACAGTTTGAGATGGATTAGAAACTTTTCTTTTCTCACACGCTGGAGCAAAAGATACTCAGGAATTTGTCTGACTTGCTTTCGAGTCAATGATGGTGTATACAGTCAGAGTCAGAGTTTCTTTATTGTCATTCGCACCTCATGTGGTACATGTGGTGGAGCGAAATTATGTACACGGGGTCCCAGTTACATCCAACAATAAAATGTCTAAGAAAAACAGTAATAACATCTAAGATATGAACTAAGAAAAACATCAACTAAATATACACTAAGCACTCATAACATAAAACATTGAACATCAGCACAAACATGAACATGAGTCTGTGAGCAGATGTGCACGCATGAACACATCAACATTGAAACAGATCAGCAGCAACATGCAGGTGCTGGTCATAAAATTAGAATATCATGAAAAAGTTGATTTATTTCAGTAATTCCATTCAAAAAGTGAAACTTGTATATTATATTCATTCAGTACACACAGACTGATATATTTCAAATGTATATTTATTTTAATGTTGACTATTATAACTCAAAACTAATAAAAAACCCAAATTCAGTATCTCAGAAAATGAGAATATTGTGAAAAGTTTTAATATTGAAGACACCTGGTGTCACACTTTAATCATCTAACTCCAAACACCTGCAAAGGCCTTTAAATGGTCTCTCAGTCTAGTTCTGTAGGCTACACAATCATGGGGAAGACTGCTGACTTGACAGTTGTCCAAAATACGACCATTGACACCTTGCACAAGGAGGGCAAGACACAAAAGGTAATTGTTAAAGAGGCTGGCTGTTCACAGAGCTCTGTGTCCAAGCACATTAATAGAGAAGTGAAGGGAAGGAAACAATGTGGTAGAAAAAAGTGTACAAGCAATAGGGATAACCACACCCTGGAGAGGATGGTGAAACAAAACCCATTCCAAAATGTGGGGGAGATACACAAAGAGTGGACTGCAGCTGGAGTCAGTACTTCAAGAACCATCACGCACAGACGTATGCAAGACATGGGTTTCAGCTGCTGCATTCCTTGTGTCAAGCCACTCTTGAACAAGAGACAGCATCAGAAGCGTCTCGCCTGGGCTAAAGACAAAAACGACTGGACTGCTACCGAGTGGTCCAAAGTAATGTTCTCTGATGAAAGTAAATTTTGCATTTCCTTTGGAAATCAATGTTCCAAAGTCTGGAGGAAGAGAAGAGAGGAACAGAATCCACATTGCTTGAGTTCTAGTGTCAAGTTTCCACAGTCAGTGATGGTTTGGGGTACCATGTCATCTACTGGTGTTGGTCCACTGTGTTTTCTAAGGTCCAAGGTCAACGCAGCCGTCTACCAGGAAGTTTTAGAGCACTTCATGCTTCCTGCTGCTGACCAACTTTATGGAGATACAGATTTCATTTCCCAACAGGACTTGGCACCTGCACACAGTTCCAAAGCTACCAGTACCTGGTTTGAGGACCATGGTATCCCTGTTCTTAATTGGCCAGCAAACTAGTCTGACCTTAACCCCATAGAAAATCTATGGGGTATTGTGAAGAGGAAGATGTGATACATCAGACCCAACAATTCAGAAGAGCTGAAGGTCACTATCAAAGCAACCTGGGCTCTCATAACACCTGAGCAGTGCTCGGACTGATCAACTCCATGCCACGCCGCATTGCTGCAGTAATCCAGGCAAAACGAGTCCCAACTAAGTATTGAATCCTGTACATGCTCATATTTTTTATGTTCATAATTTTCAGTTTGTCAACATTTCTAAAAATCCTTTTTTTTTAATTGGTCTTAAGTAATATTCTAATTTTCTGAGATATTGAATTTGGGGTTTTCATGAGTTGTCAGTTATAATCATCAACATTAAAATAGATAAACTTTTGAAAAATATCAGTCTGTGTGTAATGAATGAATATAATATACAAGTTTCACTTCTTGAATGGAATTACTGAAATAAAGCAACTTTTTCAAGATATTCTAATTTTATGGCCAGCGCCTGTATTTAACCTCTGCATTTGCCGTTTATCGTCTATTCAGGCCAAAACGTCTGCTTTTCAAGTCAACAACATTACAGACAGCTAACCTTGAACTGCATTCAATCAAACAAAGCAGACTACAAAATTGCTAATCATATTAGGATTGATCAGATTACAACGTTAACAGCATTTTCTTTCACATATTTGTGCTGACTGTATGGAGAACTTTAGATCTTAAGTGTCCTAATTGCCTTAAAGTTTAATATTCACCCAGCCTAACCTAATTTGAATTTCCATTTGTGCCCCATGTCTGGATTTTGACCAGCAGCTCAAAGTCTGGAAACCTTGAGGCGTTATCTTTAATAAGCATGAAAGTGCAAAATTTCTCAAGTAGCCCATTTATCAGAGTGAGGCCCATTTATCAGAGTGAGGCAAGAGTCAGAAATAATGATGGGGTAAAGGTGTTCAGCTAATTGTATAATTACAACCAAGTTGAAATAAGTTTACACTTAAAATTAGATCCCCTGTTGACCATATAACAGGATCACGCTGCAGACTAATACTTCACAAGCTCTCAGTCCGAGACGCCCACCAGCTGAGAAATGAGCACAGACGTCTGTCCTTTTACTGTTAACACACACTTAGGGTCCACAAACCTATGTTCACACACAATTATAGACAGGGTTGTATTTTATATCTAGGAAGATATAATCCCCAACTTTCACATAATAAATGCAGAAACATGAACACGCTGGGACTTTCTTAGAAATTGTGTGCAAGGAAACACATGACAGCAATGAAGCCGTCTTGGCCAATTGGTCACACATGAAACCTAAATACAAAGAATGCATAAGTGAGGCTAAAAGAATTAAGAAAATTAAATTTACAGACAAGGAAAGACTCAGTTCTTGATCTAAATAGTAACATGAACGCATATGATACGTACAAACTGCTGGCATTTAACTAGAAATAGATCCGACCAGGAGCGACATAGATCAGTGACAGCATGAAACTGTACTATTCTCCGAAAGGAGGGTGCGGGGGGGGACATCAGAGACTTTAATTACCTGCACCTGTGAACACACAAAGAGCCACACCCACCAATCTGGCTGCAGACCACACCCTGGTTCTCACGGTAAACTGCTGAAGACCCCACCACAGAACTTCCTCCCTCGAGAACGCTCGCACAAAGTCCCCGAGTTTAAAACAAAGAAGAGGAGGAAAAAAAAGGAGAGGGACACTCACATCAAGGGAGTCTTCGTTGACGATAATGAGGGACATGCCGTGTGTCACCAGACGACAGGAGTAACCTGAGGGACAACATGGATCTGGATATGAGACTGTGATGCAAAGTTGAAATTTAACACAAAAAAAATGCAACTTGTGGAAACTCTGGACGTCACTTTGCTCTCAGGCATGTTCAAAACAAGACGATCAGTAAAGTACAGTCTCTGAGGGTTTTTGACTTTAATTTAGCGTGACAAGCGTCAGCTCAAGTTTTTCTTTTAGAAACCTGGACACCTTGACACCTGCCCATAGTCTTTTTTCACAGCTGCCAAGAAACCAAACACATGTCACTGCAATCCCCTGATATGTCGGACTTTTTAAACGAACAGTGACAGCTTTCTCCTCCAAGAATCCTTTGAAAGCATCACTAACTTTTTTACACCTTTTTACACTTAAAAAAAATCATAGTCATAGTATTCCCCCCCCCCCCCCCCCATCTCACCTATGTTGATGGCAGTCTCTTGCTTGTCTCCTGTAAGGACCCAGATCTTAATGTCGGCTCTCATCAGAGTGGCAATCGTGTCTGGGACGCCAGCCTGGAGACGGTCCTCTATGGCTGTGGCGCCCAGCAGCATTAAATTCTGTTGGTGGGACAAAGAAAGCGTGATTATTTGAGGAAAGTACAACATAATGTTTCTTTTTTAAATAAATAAATAAAAATCTAATGAAGTTAGCCAGCTACCCCTTTCTTTTATTGTTTGTGAGCACCCTTCCATTAGACATATCTAATTTAAGGATGTGAGCGATGCCAGAGGGCTCGGTTCAGACGGAAAAGCAGCTCAGTTTAGACCTCTGTACTAGCTCTGTTTCGTCATGCCAAAAAGTAAGCCATTACCTTTTCCCCCTGCTTGCTTTAATTTGTTCAGCATTTAAATGCATGTGTGACCTCATTAGACTCCCACACAGACACACAAGTTAACACAACTGTGTTGTTGACTCCAGTTTTATGGGGCTTTTGGCAGACTGGTGCAGGTAATTACCCTTGTGGTCTCCCAGTCAGAGCTCTCCTCCTCACATACTTTTCTCACTTCAACTCCTTCTTTCAAGTTTTATTTTATATATAATTTCAGCTCTACAGAATGCACTAACATTTACTTTTTAACTACATATATTACCAACAAGGACGTTCACCAAGCATAAATCAGGTATGGTAAAAGAAAAAAAACTAAACAAATCATTTGAAAAAAAGGTTATTTTAACTTTGCTTTGCAATCCAAGGATGTAGAGGGACTCAATGGTGCAACTCTGCCCCCAGCTGGCAACCAAAGCAGTTTGTTGCTCTTTTTAAAAGATGCATCAAATACAAATAAATGTATATTTAAAAAAAGGCCCCACAAAAAATAAAATAAAATAAAAAGACATCACCAAAAATCTAAAACAGAGATATTTTAAGACATGCAGAAGTTTAATATTTAACGTGTCACTTAAAAATATCAGCCAGATACAGCGATCATTAATATTATTTTTACCTTTTCCAGTATTTCATATATCTCTTCTAGTTTTTGAGCACGGTCTTTGAGTTCAATGCTGACACGGCTGTACTCTTTCAACCACTCCTGGTAGGCGCCTTCTTCCAGGTCCACATACGCAAAACAGAGTGTCCTCAGACCTGAGTGAATAGATGAAGTAAATAATTAAAAATATGAATAAATAACTGAAGGTACGGAGCAGATAGTGTTTTATTTACAAGGTAGTAAACAATAAAATTTAACTTAACCCTGTCTTTGTCTTTATTATTAGAACTGTGCAAAGTTACAATACAAAACTGTGTGTATTGTAATTGGGGTGGCTGTGGCTGAGTGGTTAGAGCAGTCGTCCTCCAATGCGAGAGCTGTGGGTTCGATTCCACCAGCAGTCAGATGCTGAAGTGTCCCTGGGCAAGACACTGAACCCCTCATTGCCTCTGATGTGTGTCCCATCGGTGTAGGAATGTGATAAAGCTCTGATTATTTTTTGTAAAGATATATTAAGAGTGCTGAATGAATGGATAAATGAGGGCACAGATAGTGTAAAGAGCTTTGAGTATCTTGATAAAATAGAAAGGTGCTATATAAGTACAGTCTGTGTACCATTTACAAAATAGATTTGCACATTAGATTATGTAGAAAAAAATTACTAGATTATTAAATAAATTAAAGATTGCCTTCACACTCTGAAGGATTTTTGACAAGGGCGTGAGTATTTTAAAGAGTTTCAGAAAAGAAAAAAATAAGTTAAAGGGTGCATCAACGACTCAATACATCACAAAAAGCCTGCAGACACACAACTTTTTAAACTGAGACCAACGAGGAAAATAGACCCCTGAAGAAACACGCTGAAATTAAAGTTCCATTTTCTATCCATGTTCATAAAAAAAGATTAAAAGCAAGACAAAATATGTCCAAAATAAATTGATTTAGAAAGAAATCAACAGAAATGAACCCCACACAGCTCCTTCCCACTCTTGGGTTTTACCTTCAGTAGCGAACTGCTCCAGATGAGCAACAGTTATTTCTTTGTATTGAGAGGTTTCGTGCAGACGTTCAAAAATAACATTATCCTGAAAAAGAAAAGACATTCTACATTATATCAACAATTTGTGACGAGATTTAGGACTGATGGTGACAACGACGTAAACGTACAGCTCCTTTGCAGTAAAGCCGCAGCTTCCCGCTGGGCGTCCTGACCACCACAGACATACGCTTGCGGTTACTGTGAAAGAAAAAGTAATTCTAGCTTCAAGACACGACTTAAGCCACGACTTATTTAAAATTATGGAGCTAACAATACAGGAAGGATTACCTGGAAAACTCAAGCACATTCAGCAGCTCATAGCTCATCTCTTTTCCTCTCTGAAACACAGCAAAAAATAAAAATCAACCACCTTAAACAGAGAAATTTAGACAAATTTTACACACTTACAGCGTCAATGATGACAGAATCAGGGGTCCTAGCAGTGAAAACAAAACCAAGTCCTTTAGCAGCTTTGACCAGCGCTCCTTCATCAGGTGATGATGCTTGGTAGATGATCTGGTTATCCTCCCTCTCTGGTACGACCGTGTGACACACTGCCATCATCGTCAGGAACTCGCAGATCTGTGGCGATGTAGGCTGGAAGCATACAGAGAAGTTGAAAGATTTAAACTGCAATATTAGCACATTCTGAAACATTAAAACTTTAGCTAAAATGGTTCACCCACATGGTTCTTTTCTATGTTCTGAATGAGGGTCGGGTCGTCAAACTCTGTGGAGTTATGACTGCTGGACGGCAGATTACTGAAAGACAAAAATGTCATTTCACTTAACGAGTGGGGGGGGGGGGGGACAACAATTATAAACTCTTTGTTGAAAGCCTGCACACATTCAATTAATTTAGAAAATGCACAAAGCAGAAAAAAAAGAAACCACACCAGAAGGGGAAAGATGGAGGACAGGAAAGAAGATCGCTAACCTGAAGTCCTCCATTGAACGATCACAGTCAAGATCAGGGAAGTGGCTGCAGGTACAGTTCAGGTAGAAATGCAAATGGAATAAGTTCAAAATTATTTGATCAGTTTCTTTGATTAGCAGGAAGTTAAATGAGTAAGTTGTGATTAAGACTTTGTTACAAGGTTTAGAAATGGACTGCAGACATGCATTTAAAAGCAATCAGAGTTCTTATTTCATTAATACAGAGATGCTTTAGAGGTATTTAAACAAAAAATGACTGACCCATATGTGATCCCTGCAATGGTACACTTCTTAAAGTGCATGATGTTACAGGTGAGAGTGCCTGTCTTGTCAGAAAAGAGGTATTTCACCTGGAAAAGTCAGAAAACATACCATGTTTTATTAGTCTTGTATTAACATGCAATGGTCATTATGCATTCATTATTCAGAAGAACTGACCTGGCCCAGTTCTTCGTTGAGATTAGATGTTCGAGCCATGGCTGGTGTGTCTGTCTCCGCGTAATACATCTCCACGTCCTGAAGACAAGCAAACACGATCCTTAAAAATATTTATTCCTTATACAAATAATGCTTATATGAGAAGACATGTTAAAATAAAGATTTGTACCCAGTTGATGAAGAGGGCCTGTGTGAATTTCACCACCTCCAAAGTGACCAGAAGACTGATGGGGATCAGGTTGTTGTAGAGGATGATAAATGTCAGCAGGTTATATGCAAAGTTGGTGGAGATGTCCCCTGATATCACGAGAAATGTCCTCAATTAGTATCCGTGAGATTCCTCGCCGTGACAAAACTGAATCCACCCGTCATGAAGTATTTTGTGTCTGTGCTCTCACCTGCCCTGGACAGGTACCAACAGGCTTCATCTGTGTGCTCTCTGTTCCAGATGGCTGCGCCCACAGAGCTGACCAGCGCCATAACCAGCAGGATCCCGAACAGAACCAGGATCTGCATGTTGGTCACCCGCTCCACATTAGAGCGCTTCAGTGGTGCCTTTGTAGAGTTCTGAAAAATGGACGAGTCAAAAAATAAAAATAAAAACAGGTGTTTTTATACAGAGAGGAAAAGTCCAGCAACAAATTATCTATTTCTGTTTTACTGAGTCAATCATTTTTTAAATCAGACAAATTGCATACATTACAGTAAAATGTTATTTTTAGCAGAACAATGTGCAAGAAATCAGAACAGCATGTGCATAGATTTGACACTCTTTAGTTTGGATGTATGAAAGTCTTAAATAAAGGTAATGATGACATAAAACTCAGCTCGAAAGGCCTTTTTCGAAGACATTTAAATCCAGAACTTACTTTTTTTTTTAATATAAAATTTATTGTCTTCAGACAAGAGCTATACCTGCATAAGTTTGGAGTCATGGCCAGTGTAGACGACAATTCCCAGAACCCATTGTGTGTTCCTGAGCTGAGCGCCTCGTAGCAGTACCTGGTCTGGACCCAGAGGAGCTGGACTGAGGTGAAAAAACAACAAAACAATGAAAAATAATAATAATAATAAATGAATGCAGATTTCTAGAATTTAAACTGAGCATTGTTAGCATATTTTTTAAGCTTTTTTTGGTCAAAAATCCTTTAATTTTTGTTACCAAAATCTTAAATCTTTCTTTAAGGACATGTTTTCTAATTTAAAGTAGACGAAGTATCCATTAATTTAAAACCCGTTGAGTCATTGTGCATTTTTAACACATATTTCATGCACAATTTTATTGAGACGCGGTGTTTTAAGAAAAGAGAAAAAAAATCTGAATTGATTATTTTAATTAATCCTGGCAGTACAAATACTGCTAAAAACTCTAAGTCTTACTTTTGGTTCTCTAGCCGCAGCGTGCCGCTGAAGTCGTACAAGTGTCTGTTGGGTCCCTCACACTCCAAACGACCAGACAGCGCCATCAAATCCTCTACGGTCTGAAGACCAGCTGTGACTGAAAGACCCTGGAGACACAAAACCAACAAGAAAAGTCGAGCAAGATTTTTTTTATTATTATTATTAACCAAAAGAAAACAGAACAGCAAACAACTTTCTGAAAATACAACTCAAAGAGACGCAATCAAGTGTCAAAGTTCCTGTCTGAGTTTGCGTACGGTCCACAAAGATTTCCCACCTGTCTGATCTTCAGGTTGGTTTCTCCATCCAGATTAGAGGTCTCAATGTAGCACATGGCCTGAGGCTCGCTGCAGAAAGGAAACAAATGATGCATTTAATAGCCAACTATTTAGATTTCTCAGATAACTCATGTATTCTCCATTTCCTTCTTTAGATAACTTTGACTTTACTTGTCTACATCATAATAAAAGTATTAGTTGAAAAAATTTAATTTGAAGCAAATGATTGGATTATATTAATGGGACATAGTGTTTTAAGACACGCATATAATTCATGTTCATGCATAGTCTGGTAAAACAGAGTCTGACCTGGAGGAAACTATAACCATGTCAGCTGGAAGGTGCTGGCCATTGGTCACCTTCACTATGTCTCCTACTGCCACCTAATGGCCAGGATGCAGCCGTGCAACAGCGTGAGGGAGGGAAACGAGGTGAAAAGGAGGTAAAAAGAGGGGGAGTTAAAGAGGGGGTGTAAAGGAGAGTTACAGAATTAAGAGAAATAAATAACAGGCAGGTTAATCAGTGAGCAGAAGGAATGCAGCCATCAGATAACGTGACAAAGCACAGCAGTGCATCACTTTTAACTCTCATTAGGCGACAAAAGAAAAAGTGTGTGGCTTTAAAAAACAACAAGAGTACAAAAAATATTCATTAGAATCAATCAGACATGGCACAGCAGTCTAAAATGCACAAAAATAAAACTGCAGAAGATCTTGCAGTCAAAGTTTTGAATAGTAAAAACCCACAACCTGTTTATGAGTTCAAAAACAAAGTTCTGGAAAAGCACGTGGACAAGTTAAAACATGACGTGAAGCAGGACCAACAAGCACAAGAACAAGTTCTCTTTAGGAAAACAACAACCAAAGGATAAAACGACAAGAAAACTCAATTCTAGTTTGATCAATTCCTAATAAGAAATTAAAAATTGTATGCAAACATGCACATTATAATTATTAATCAAATGCAAGTCTGTGCATTTTCAGACTAATAGTTTTATATTTCAGTACACAGAAAAAATAATCTAAGTTTATACCATTAGCTAAAAAAAAAGTACAAAATTCAAATCTTGTCATGAAAGATTAGGAAGAAAACTGAGAAGACCTGACTAATGAGTTTAAATGTCAGCCGGAACAAATTCCCTCACCTGTCATGATGAGGGAGCTTAGATCTTAAAGAAATAAATCAATCAGCCATGTCACCCATTTCACAAGAACTCAAATTTGACTTGATTCAAACTAATGGAGCGAGAATGTACACAGCTGGGCTTCGTTAATGAGTACATTCAATAAGGACCTAAAGGAAACGGTTACACTTTGCAGTCTGACAACCTGGAGTTCATTCGGCTCGGCTTGAGCAGCATTTATCCTGATCCACCGACATCTATTATATACATTTGTTGTATTGCTTTTGTTTTGGTTGTTTATGTGAATTCTAATCCAGCTTTTAGACTGTTTTCTTCCATTATTTTGTTCTGCAATCTACCGTATTTTAAGGCGTATAAGTCGCAGTTTTTTTGCATAGATTTGCCAGTCCTGCAACTTATACGCCGAAGTGACTTATGTACGGGTTTTTTTTCATATTCACAACGCAATTTTTGACTGACGCTTTAAATGTTCATTCATACTGATATGAACCAGAGTAAACATTACCATTTGCAGCCGCTATAGGCATGAGAGTGCCCTCAAGGCTTTTGAAACTACCGGTAGGCGTATATGTTGTTCCTGTACCGCTGCCTCCGCCGCCCCCCCGCGATTTTTAAGCCGAAGCAACTTAGATGCCAGAAAATACGGTACTTCTGCCTATTTTAGGCATTAATATTTCAAATTATTGCAAGTCAGAGCACCCAGCTCTGACTTTAGGTTTTTAGAACTTTGGTAATTTTTGAAATATCAATCATTCGATCAATTAATCAAACTTTATAGTCCATAACATTGCATGAAATATTGAAGTTTATTTACAAAACTTTCTCCCCTAGAAATAAAATGAGATCACTTCAGTTCCTTCCAAAACAATGCTCTTTTTGAAATCGGCTTCAGAATACGCACTTATTTTTTGTCTTTTTCTGTTACTTTCAGATTTATAGTCAGACTTGGTTTTATTTTTTTTAAGTGAGCCGTTTTAGCTACTTTGAGCTAATGTTTTTGCTACTTTTAGCTTTTTGCTAGTGTTCTGCTTCTCCAGCAGACTCATTCAGCAATCTGTGTCCTCACTGCATTTTCACAGATGATACAATGTGTCCAATTTTGTTTCAGCTGCACATTTGTATTCACGTGCCAATAATCCCCAAAAAAGCGTATGATACATGAACTGTAAAAGAATAAAATAAACTGGAGCGATACAGAAAGCAGCAGAGTTGAAGGATGAGATGAAAATGATACCTGCTTCCAGATGATGGTCTGCCAAGCTCCGTTCCGCAGCACTGAGAGACAAGCACAACACAGCCCTCAGTCAGCCTATAGATCAGGTCTCATACAGTATTCATGGCCTCTAAAAACTTTTGTCTGTTTGTCTGCCACTGAGTGGCCCGCACTATATTGACATAGACAGCAGCCATTCATCCAGCCATGAAAGGAAAACAAAACCCAAGCAAATAGAGGCAAGCACATCCAAAAGGACAGTTAATGCACTTTTAACAAGCACTCTCAGTACCTGTTGTCTTCTTCTTGTTTACTGTATTGTCTGCTTTGTGTCTTTTCTGTAAAGAGGAGGGAGAAAATCATTAACTTTTAAGATAACCATATCTTTTACTTTCAAGAATAAAAAAAAAAGGATGATTAAAAAGCCAAACCTGACTTCTGTTACTCACATAATCCTCTATGATTTCTTTAATCCCGGCCACAGTGAGGATGAAGATGAGCGGGACCAGTGTGGTGTAGCGACCGGTTGGAGACACGTCAGGGATTTGCTGAGGAGAAACAAAAGAATCACCTCTCTGAAATCCCAAATCTCTGAAGCCTTCAAGAATGATTTGTTCAGTTTCAACACTGATTATGGCATGAGGAATAATAAGAAGGTAATGAAGTAGAAGAAAATGTGACAAGAAAAAAGATAAACAAGACGCATCTACCATTCATGAAAAATCCAGTGCTAGTTAACTGTAAAGAGGAAACTACAGCACAATATATACAAGTGCTTCCAATATTTAAACTTTAACATTTTCACATATTAAAATCTAAAAGCTGTGAAAGAATTAGTTAAACATGTAATGCACCTGAAGTGACCAGTGTATAATATTAACTATTAATATAAAAACATTTGTTTACCATTTATTGTTACATTGGTGCAAATGCATGTGTGGACTTTTGTCAGTAAGTTTTCACATTATGCAGAGTACTTCTCCAGCAAAAAAATATTTAATTGATAGGGAGGTAAAGGAAGAACTTAGAAGCTTTAAATGAGCAGGTCAAATGAACAAACTTAAAGGGATAGTGCAGATCTTTTGATTGACAAATATTTACTGGTTGTTGACAAATCTTTGAAACTCACTTAGGCAAAATAAAGTTTATATCCGACTGGATTGACGACCCATTGGTCATAAAGACCAAAGTGGACAGCTGCCGTCTTCTGTCTCTAACATTTTGTAGCTGCTCATACAAACTTACACTGGTGTTCATTTGTTTGTGTTAAAGCAATGAGTTTGACCAGTGGTGGGTCTGCTTCCGCTAAACAGCTAATCCCCTAATAGCGGAACTAACTTTCCATGTAGCAGATTAGCATTTTCACTAACTTCGAAAACTTTTAGCGGAATTAGCCCCTGCTATATTTAAAGGCTGTAAATTCAAGGTTGCTGATTTTTTTAAAGGCAGTTCTTCACACCAAAAATCATACAGGAGAATGGCGATTTACATGGAGCCATGCTATGCTATGCAACGCTATGCAGAATTAAGCAAAGCTAGGTGCCACACGGTATTGTCACCATCCTTGACCCCCACCCCCACCCCATATTTACCGCAAACAGTCTCTGACTCGTAGTGTCAGTTTAGAACCAATAACAGAGACTTTAACATCAATACCAAACCAGATGGGTTTGGTAACTGGGTGTAACTGGGACCTTGAGTACACAATTTCATTCCATCTCATGTATCACATGTGATGCGAATGACAAAAACACTTGAACAGGAACATAACATGAAAAACCCATTTTCACTCTCAGAAACATTGTAAATAGTCAGAAACATTGCACACAATTCCTACCCAGCATGCTTTGCAACACTCGCACCGTCTCTGGGACGTGACTCTCACACACATTTCACACATCTTTACTTTAAAACAAATAGATTTATTACCGAGAGAATATTAATGATGCACATCAACTTTGTAGTTAGTTTATAAAAGTAGTTAACCACAAAGAGGACCATCAAAGTAAGTTAACTCATTGCGGTAAATGGCATGAGGAGACGACCGACACACATTGAACGCATCGCTCTGCTCCAGCACAGCAGAGTTCTTCTTCGCCTCTTTGGTTCTGATGGACCAGTTAAATTTCTGAAAGCTCACCTTTGAACGAGACATGGATGCTATACCTGTGATTTATGAACCATTTTGAGTTGTGTTCACTTACAACGTTGTCACATTACAGACAGACTTACAGTATCAGTGACAGCAATGTGTGATAAAAGCTAGTGCTTTAGCCTTGGCAGGCTGCTTATTTATTTTTTTTATCCGTTTAGCACTTTAGCATTAGCTTCTGATATTTTTTTTTTATCCATTTAGCAGTTTAATGTAAATACTTGTGAAATAAAAGTGCTCACATGAACCATAAAATTTTTTAGGTATCTAATGAAGGCCATTTTATAAAGGATTTATTAATTTTTCATCTAAATTGTTTTCATACAATATTAAAAATAAAATATAAATCAGTTATTAAAACACTGTTTTTGATTATGTTATATAAAGTGTTTACAAACTCAAATATATCATTAATATAACCTTAATAAAATGTCTCTTTTTAGGAAATGGTATCAAAACGTTTGACAACACAAACTGAATGGTTTAAGCCCTTCTAGGATTAGCTCTTAGCTTGTCAATCTGGTCAGAACAAACTCTTTGTCCAAACTGAGGTCATTCAAAGAGCCATCTACAACAGGTAATATATTAATTATTCATAATCTTTCCATAGAAACTAACTAAGATCTGAGCTACAGCTTTAATCAAGTCTTAAACTTTAAAAACCAAAAGCACCACTTTCAAAAAATCTATAACATAACACCAAAAGCAAAGGAAACGCCGTGTAAACCTAAGATTATTTTCAAATAGACTTTTCAGAACGTCTCATACAGAGGGCAGGGTAAACGAAACATGAGATAAGACCCATTGTGCTTGGGTTTACCTGCATGAGTGCGATGAACAAGAAGAAGGCATTGGCCGCCCGCCTGATCTGCTCATAGAGAAACCGGGGCAGAAAGGTGAGGATTCCATACTTGGTGGTACTGCAAAGAAAGGCGGGAACAAAAGAGAGGTCAGTCAGAGTTTATGTCCAGACAGAGTAAAGTGGAGGAAAGTAATGCATTAGTAAATGCAGGAATTCATGTATAAATTGTGTGCTAATAGCTTTTTGAAACTAACATTCTCAGGGGCATTGCTTTAAAGGCTGAATAACACTTTTGAGTTTTAATGCTGCAGCAGTTAAAAATCTATTAGGAACACTTTACTGTGCTCAGAGAGGGCAAGCAGAGTCAATACAGGCTGCACGCACATCACACCTAAAAATAGAGACTTTCTAAATCCCAAAACACTAAACTTAGACTAAAATCTACAGGAAATAGGTGCAAGAAACCTTGGCAGCCTATATCTGTCTGTCAGTCAGCTGTATTGATCAGACAGCTGTATTGATTAGCCTTGATATAGCCATTAGCTACAGTAAGAGCTTTTACAAAGGCTAAAAATAAACACAAATAAACATAACTAAATACATAAACAAAAAAAAACTACAAAGCCAAGGTCTGTTTTTCTTGCGTTCAATGTTTTTCTTGTGTGGCCTAAGTGGAAAGTAAGAGCAACTGCTATGAATTTTCATTAATGGACAGAGCATGTTTGCTTGAGTGGGTGCACAGAGTGCATGCACCACATGACGAAGCACATCCATCCACTGCAGCTCACAATCTCCAAGGAGATGAACTCAGAGCAGCTCTCTGCCCATCTGCCTTTTCCGCACACAGACACAAATTACAGAGAGCAGGACATTACATGGAAAAAGACAGCAGCTCAACAGCTGCTGGGCTGTCACACGGACACGCAACATCCTGACCCTGATGCCACGGAAACCTCAGAGCTGGTGATACTACACCTGTGTTCCAGTAGATAAAGTTGCCTTGATCTAATCAAAGACGAGTGTTACCAGACTCCAAAAACGGCAACGCGCACAGGTTTCCACTGTTTCAGAATTACAACAAAACACCCACAGCATCTGGATGTGGTATTTTTCATAGTATAGATGTCAAAAAAGTCTGGAGGCGTCAACAGCTGTTTGCAGCAGGGGAGATGCTCTCCTGCAGTGATGGTGTTTGTACTCCAAACAAATGTTTCTAATACCTTAAAGGCTGAAAATGGGAGTCCAGCTTGCTTGTGAGACTTATATTTTTATTGTCCCACTATCTGTCAAACTTAATTATTGTAAAAGAAAAGACAAATTTTAAGTAAAAAAAAACACTGCTTGTGTTTGTAAACTAATTATTTTATAAACTTGCACAAATATCCCTTGATTTCCACTAACAGACCCAGAAGGCCCTGCAATATGATGCTATTTTAAGTGAAAATGTACAAGCTTTGTTATGAACAGTCAAAATGTTAAATTCTTCCAGAAGATTAGATGTTATTGATAGAAATTGAAAATTAACCAATCGAAAATGGCCATAACAACTAAACCATTACCAGCATAGAAGCTTGACCGTGGAAGAGCTGGGAAATAGAGACGAGCATTTATACAGATGAAAGCTATAACGCTTTAATCTCTGGGGAAAAAAAAAATAAAAAATCAATGTCTATTGAACTGTTAAAACACAACTTGGAGAGTTACAGGAATACAAGGATATCAAAAGCCTTTCCTCTTGGAGCAGGAGTGCTCCTGCTTCACCAGCCGACACAAACAAGAGGCAAAGTGCCACACGGGACCATCCAATCCGTCTATCTGATGAGGAGCCACCTTAATCTCATTTGCAAAGCTGATATGGGTTCCTTTAAAAGTGAAACTGAATGAGCAACAACAATGGCATGAGTGCTGAATTAACAGCATTCCTTTTAATCACAAAACACAAGACTAGTTTGTACAATACCAAGCTAATAAAATGTCTAATTCACTTTGTAGCCGAGTCAATAACATGTGCTGATGACAGCTGGGATGATGCTGATCCAGGTTATGCTGTGTGGTCCTGTCAGTGACATATAATTACACACTATTTAGTAATTCAGCCAAAAATACAAAAGGAACTAAAGAAGAAGTGAGATTTTATCCTCTGAAACGCCAAAATAACTCCTCGCAATTTCTCAAACACACCTTGGAGAAAGTGAGCCCAGCTAAGGTGCCTTCTGTAATTTATGGAAACGAGCGTAAATTAAATGGAGCTGCTTTGATTTCACCGGCACTCAAATATTCATAAGGACATATTGATTAGGCAATGTTACGCTGTTAAGCAAAGCACTTTTTACACAGTAGACATGTTAGCCTCACCCCCTCGGGACACCTTACTGGATTTTCAGCTGTAGTAATAAACATTTACAAACAAAGCACATGTTTCTAGTTGGAGAGGAAACAAAGGTCCAAAGTCTATTGACACACAGGCTGTCAGAGATCGTCCTTCAACCCAACATAGTGGATATAATGCTTCATTTGGCAAACATCAGGATCGCCCTTTAGGCATTCATCTTTAACTAAATCTAAAAGATGGGTTATAAATTTCTACAAAGTGAGGCTATTCTTTCTAAATAAGCTTGGTGCAGTTTTCTCCTAAAATAGTAAAAAAAATAAAAAATTCAATTAAATGGCAGGTGTGTACAAGTAGAAATGTGGATCTCTGCGGTGGCACCTACCTGACATGGTTGTCGCAGAACTTGGTGCTCTGGGGCCGGTGGAGCAGCACCGTCCGCGCCGAGGCGTCTACCGGCTCCGCCTGGGAAGTGGTCCCGGACATCTCGTCATCTGCCTTGCGGTAGCCGGCGGACGAACCAGAAGGTCCTGTGCAGGTTGATGGGAGAGAGGTGAGGCTGAGTGAAGGGAGGGGGGGGGGGGAACACACACGCGCGCACGCACACACACAGGCTGGAGTTTACAGTTCAAAAGCGACCAATTACGAGCAGGGGAGCCGGTGGGGTCGATTCAATTGTGCTTATATTAAAAAATAAATAAATAAATAAATAATAACTCTGTTCTGAATGCACACGCGCGTGCTCCTCCTGACGCCCACGGGACCCCCCCTGCGCATAATAATGGATGTGCTGAGGGATGCACAATGGCGCACAAACACCGGGTTCAGTCCGCTTCTATCAGCAGCTCATTCATGGGCTGGCCGCGCACAGAATATCCAGTAAAGTGTCAGTCCCGTCTCCTCCTTCTCCTCCTCCTCCTCCTCCTGCAGGGTCGCTGCCTCCCCGCCCGCCTGGCTTTGTCATCTCCGAGAGGAAGCGCCGTGATCTCCGCTCATTCACCCCGGCAGGAGCTGCAGGAGCCGGGCCATTTCTCCCGCAGATCACCGCCAACAGATCCCCGGTGCCTGGTTCAACCTCCGGGCTTCCCCCGCGCCTTCTTCGGCTTACATGGAAGCCATCTGCGGGTCGGGTTTCATCCGCGCGTGCACCCTTCGTGCCTGCTAGCCTCTTTATCCAGCGTGTTTCAGACGCACCCCTCCCTCCAATGTGATGCCCCAGCTGCAACGAGGGGAAGCCGTGGAGCATAAATATGGAGCTCCGTAAGTGCCGCCGGGATTTCCGCTTTTAAAGGGCCAGAAAAAGCTGAGTCCAGAAAACTATAAAGTAAGGACACTATTTATAATCTTATCTCTGTGAGGAAACAATTTAAAATAAAAGGTACTTACTGCAAACTCTAAAATTTAAAAAGGTTATTCTAAATATCTGATGGTACATCTTGAAATAGTTTACATTCAAAAATGCAGGTATGCGCTCAATATAAACAAAGCAAAACAAGTGGAAGCTTAAGTCACATGTTTGACCTACTGGCTTTAGTCCATGTAAACAAATATGGCAGAACCGGACAAGCGAAGAGTCTCAGGGAAGAAATATGTTTATGTTAAGCTAAAGTAAATTTGCTGCTAAGTGCAAAAGATAACAAAGGAATCACTTAAGACAACTGTCGAGAATAAATATTATGGATCAAACAGGGAGGAGCGCCATAAAGACGGAGTGCGGCATTCTTGACGAAACTTATTTTAGACAAGTTAGCCGTTTTAACATTAATTCAACTCTAGTCCAACAATGAACTTTAATCAACAAATATAAAACATCCAAATGATTCTTCAATGAACGTTGTGACCTATAAATAAAATAGTAATAATCTTCTAAACGAAACACACGCCAGTCATCAATTTTGCTTCCAAATTTTAAAATTTAAAAAAACATTGTGCAGATTTTGTTTATTTTAAAAATGTGTTGTTTTTGTTTGCATTGGGAACCTTAAAGAATTGATAAATACAAAGCTCAGGTCTAACTTTGTGGTTTTTCTTTATGAATGCACAGGAAAATATGAGTGAATGCAAATTTATTTATTCTTTTCTGGTTGAGAATACATGAAGTACTAGTAGTTGTGCATGAGCTCTTTCAACTTAAAGAAACAACAGAATAAAAAAAAACTGGGTAATATTCAACAGTTCATATAAAATGTACATTATTAAGATACATGATTACTGTACATAATAAAAAATGGTGCTATTAAGTAAAAAAAAAAACATGCACAACTATGGTATTGATGTATCTTTGCATTTGTTTTAACTGCACACTTCCCTTTGTATTCAGAAAAGGGGAGAAATGCTAACTTTGTATTTAAAAGTTGTTAAAGTTTTAACTTTTTAAGCTGCATTCTCACAGAGAAAATACACACTACAAGTTTAAATAATTTGACTTATTCAAGAGTTTACATGCAGAACTATCTGACTGATGTTTACACATTTTTACTTATAAATTCACTTTTTTTTAAATCCCGTACAGGAGCCTCATATCACCTTAAGGTCTTGTAGTCGGGCACAGAAGGGTCAAATGTCATCCAAGAGTCATCTACCAAACATCTCTCCATGTCGTTTTTCTTCACCGTGATGCCTCTGCCAAAAGCAGACGTCAAGTTCTCCATGAGACTTCTCTACTATTTCAAAACATAGTCCCACATTTGTCTGGAAAATCCCCAGATCGCATTGTTACAAGGCTTAAAAGTGAGGCAACGAGATTGGTTACATCACAAAGCCCAAGATTTGTTATCCGATATCATTCTTCGGAACGCTGAGCGAGTCGGCGAGCGAAAACATCAACAGCCTAATTGCATGAATAATTTAAAAAATAGAATAAGCACTTGCAGTGTTCCGGCAGATTGAATTTCCACAGTACTGAAACCCCATTTCTGCAGCGCCACAAGCCCCTAACAGCTGTCCTCCCCTCATCAATAACCCAAATTGACTTAATGTTATTATATCCCACTCCAGCACGGGATTCTGGGAGATGAGAATCGTAAAGGTGAAGGGAAGTGAAGCAGGCTATAACGTCTCATGGCACATCAGATCCATTTTTCCATGGGAAGAGATGCTGCGTGTGTAAACTTGGATTAATGAGAAGTGCATTATTTAAAGTTTTTATCAAAATGCACGTTCCCTTTGCTTTTAACTTCTTGGGAGCTCAAAGATGTTCCCTAACCAGCCCACAAAACGTGCAGAGCAAAGGTCAAAGTCTTTTCAAGCTTTCTGATAACAAACAGCCTATCTGCATTCTCTAGATCTTTGACCGAGGTCTTGTAACAAAACTGAAAGGTGTGTTGCAATCCCCACTGAGAACATTGATAATTGTACAAAAGTGGATATTGCAGAGATAATGTTAAAACGTAAGGAAGGCCAATGCCTTTGTCGTCAAGCTACTTTACATGTTTTTATATTGCATAAAAGTCTATTTTTATCTCTGCGTGTGTGGAAAGTTTGACTTTATCCTCTTGTTTTTTTAACCCCAGCAGGCTCAAGCTTTCCAAAAAAAAAATCAATAGCAGCTTCCTCAGCACACCACTTCAGCTCTAATTCATTTCTGGGGCAGATCAATGCTTCAGTTACTCGTCTCGGATGGAACAGAGGCGTGCTTGCCTCCGTAACTCAGTACTGATGCACCACTGATGAGTCAGCAGAAGGCAGCAGCAACGCAAAGCAAGGTCAGTTGCACGTGAAGATTTCAGGATGTCCACAAAAAGGTTACTCAAGTCGAGATAACCAGCAGCGAGAACAGGTAATACTAATCCACAAACACCCTGATCCCAAACCCTGAAAGCAAGATTCAGACAGTTACCCGTTTGATTGCTAAGCCTTAAATATCTTAATTCATAAACAGACTCAGACTCTGGAAAATCTCCAAATTCTAGACTAGTTAAGACTCATAAATCCCTAACCAGGATAACTACTGTAATTTTTTTTATTGTAATTTATCTTTTTTTTTTTTAGAAGAAAGAAAAATCACTGTAATGCCACTTTAATTGGTGATATGCGACTTGTCTGTGCTGCTGATTAGGGCTGTCACGATAAACGATAAATCAATTAATCTCATGATAAATGAAAATTATCAACCTCGTTTTCATTTATCGGCTTTATCGTTTCTTCGTGTCTCTCTTTCTAGTGAAGACACTGGATGACAAAAGGCTCAACTCTGGTGTTCTTCACTGACCTCTCCCTTTCACTTTCTCTTTAAAATCCTTGTAACCGTCCAAAATCGTGTTTTTGGATCGTCAAGAGCAGCTAAGCTGAGAAGCTTAGCTACGAGCTAAGCTAACAGGCCAACCTCGGGAAAAAACCTCCGTCTTGTCGATTCTCCAAAATTCACGGTTGAAACCCGTGCCTTCGTGTAAAAAGTTGTTTTTCTCTGCAAAAAGAAGCTGAGAACTTGTTTACTGATTTTTTTTATTAAAAGCTTTGTGTGAAAAATGCTATGCTAAAGAGCTCAAACCACACCAAGCGTCTGCCATTTTAAGAACCGAAAAACAGGAAGGAGAGACAGTCAAGTTTTTGGGAAATTGCAGCAAATATGCAATAGTTGTCTTGGTTTTTATTAGTACTATTATTTTATTGATATTTTGCGTTAAATTTTATTATACTTATACTATAACATAACAGTCTTATACTGCCATCCAGTGGTCAAAAAAGGTACTACACCCAAAACTAAACGTTTCTTCTCAAATTTCAAACAATATTATAGTTTATCGCAATAATTTCTGAGACAATCGCCCAGCAAAATTTATTGTGACAGGCTTACTGCTGATCTCATGCTGCTGTATTCATCATACCCATCTGCTCACCACAAACTCATGTTCGGGCTGCTGTTGTTACGCCGTATTTTTTTTACATTATTAGTGTTTAGCGTGTATCTTAGATCTTTAGCGTACCGTTTAGCGTTTGTTTAGTGTATATCTTAGCTCCTTGTATACCGTTTCTTTTTATACTTTACACTTTGCTACTTTTGGGTGTAACTGGGACCCTGTGTACATAATTTCGTTCCACCTCATGTACCACATGTGATGGAAACGACAGTAAAGTTGACTTGAACTTGAGCTTCTGTCTTGAAAACATGCAGCTAAAATTTACTTAAACACCTAATGTCAACTACATCATATGATTTTTAAAACATCCGGAGGCAAAGCTAGGTCTAAAAGGTCATTAAGTTCAATGAGCAAAAAGTATTACATGCTACATCATGTATTTTTAGGATTAAACTTGTTCCCAAAATTTCAGTGTTAAACAACAGCCTGCTGAATAATGTATTATCAGGAGCTGCATAATTCAACTACATTTTCCAATATGGCAGCGCATATTTCACCTCGGTGCTCAGTCTGTGCTTTCACTCTCGATGGCCTTCCTCTGAAGTGTATTTTATGTGGTGCAAATGTAGCTTCAGAGGTGCATGCACATTTAATCCAATCATGCAGCTCAGAGATGAAATGAGCCAAAAAGGTAATAGCTACTAATCATAAAGACAGTTATAGCAGGACTGATAAAATTATACCCAGATGTTAAACCCCTCCACAAGCCACACTTGGGACATACGCTCTGGAAGATTTTGTTTTTATTATCTGGAAAAAAATTAAGTTTATTTAAATCCCACCTGGATGTATGAAGTAAATCAGAGTATTTATCACAGCGTGTTTGACTCAGACACTTTAACGGGAACGTTTTGGGAGTCTGTTCACAGCAGAGCTGTTTTAATCTTCTGACAGCAGAAGCTAAAGCACAACCATCCACTTGAACAGTCAAGTTCTTTACATAATCACTTGATCTCAAGTGAATTATTAGAAACATCTCTCTCATTTAAAAATGTGGATGATAAAAACATTATTTCTTTTTTTTTTTTACAACTACATCAGTTTGCACATCAAATCTATTCATGACAACAAATGTTCATCTCAACTTTTAGGACAAAAAAAAAAAAAAAAAGACACGTAGACAAAACAAATTGATCAAAAAATGAACCAAAAAGTAAGCAACTGCAAAGCCTGAACAACTGAGCACAGGAAGACGTTACCAACAGAGCATCGTCTGCCTTGGCGACCCTTACGTCCCATTGGGGCCCTGGTCTCCTAGACGACCAGCAGGCCCTATTTCCGGATCCTGGTTAACATGGATGCTATTGATCTCTGTAGGTCCATTTGCCACCGTACCGGAGTAGGGAGTAACGATGGAAAGCCTCTTAGGCATGGAGTGAACGAGCATGATAATCCTTTCTGTGTCTGTTCTGCAACTTCCCCTGCTGCTAATCCATAACCTGTTAATCCTACAAGACTGTACACTCCAACATAAATTACACTATTGTATCAGCATGCAAAAAAACATACCCTGATACACAGTCTTAATATTTACTACATTTACTAAATAATTATTTAAACCAGAAAACGTGAATGACATGAACATGCAGCTACTTTCCTGTACTCCATGCGTTGGTGTTCCTCCTAGGCCTGTCACCATAAACAATAATCAATTAATCACATGATAAATGAAAATTATCTACATCGTTTTCATTTATCGGCTTTATAGTTTCTTCGTGTCTCTCTCTTTCTACTGAAGACACTGGATGACAAAAAGTTCAACTCCGGTGTTCTTCACAGACCCCTCCCTTTCTCTTTAAAATCCGTTTTAACCGTCCAAAATCATGTTTTTGGATGGTTAAAAGCAGCTAAGCTGAGAAGCTAAGCTACGAGCTAAGCTAACAGGTCGACCTCGGGGAAAAAACCTCCGCCTTGTCGAAGCTCCAAAATTCACGGATGAAACCCATGCCTTCATGTAAAAAGTTGCTTTTCTCTGCAAAAAGAAGCTGAGAACTTGTTAATTGTTTTTTTTTTATTAAAGAATTGTGTGACAAATGCTATGTTAAAGATCCTGATACAGGCGCAATGCTATGCTATAGCTAGCTATACTAAAGAGCTAAAACCACACAGTGTCCACCATTTCAAGAACCAAAAAACAAGAACGAGAGACAGCCCACGTCACGTCAAGGGGCCTCCCTCTCATTTTTCTTAAAGAGACACGCTGCTCGCTCCCTCACTATCCATCCTTTGGTTCAAACCGTTTTATACTGCCATCCAGTGGTAAAAAAAATACACTACACACAAAATTAACCAGCATTTCTTCATAAATTTGACAATTACTACTTATTGTCAAATTTCAAACAATATTATCGTTTATCGCAATAATTTCTGAGACAATTAATCGCCCAGCAAAATTTGTTATCATGACAGGCCTAGTTCCTCCTCTGATCACACGTGCCATATGCATACATGCATGTGTTGTACTTTTAAGCATGCATATTAATACTGAAAGCTTACCTATACAACCCCAATTCCTAAAAAAATTGGGACCTTGTGCAAAATGTAAATAAAGAGTGCAATGATTTGCATATCTCAAATCCATATTTCATATATTTATATATATAAATAAAGGAACTAGGTTAAAAAAAAAAGTACATATGGGAAGTATAGGTTTATGAGATTTGCAAATCGTTGCACTTTGTTTGAATTTACCTTTAACACAGCTCAACTTTTTTTAAACTGGGTTGTATTTATCAGTCTTCAACCAACCTGGTCTGGTGCTTGTAGTTTCTACTGCCTTCAAGCACATGCAGGGAGGAGGTGAATCCTGTACAGCATTCATCACTCCAGACCCCAAGGAGCTACTGATTACGCCAACAATCTGTATTCACCTTTTCTGCTGTAAACAGAAATAGTAGCTCTTGAGGGCCAGGGGTTTTGGAGACCCCCCACTCCTTCAGTATCTGCTGGCTCATGCACCATTTTGGGGCTGCGGACAGAAACGGGGCATCATCCAGCCTAGTTTGAGCAAACTCACTTTTGTCAAACCTGTGTGTGAGGCGGACACGCATGGTGGCACCCTCGTCCTGCAGCTCAGAAGCCTCCTGCCTAATGGTGGTCAACACTAACTGCTCTGTGGGTGCAAAAAGTAGCCGCAGCGAGAAAAAAATAAAAATACAACACAAAAAACAGCAAGTCAATATACATGTGCTGTACCGCACACAGCGCTTGTAGATGGCAATGACAGAGCTGTAAATGTGTCTGAGTAATTTACATTTACAGTGACATGAGATTAAAAAGAAAGATGACTTCACCAAAACCATTTAGATTGTCCAGGAGTGCCCCCTTGTGGCTCGCACAGGTAAATACATAGTTCTGTAATTTATCTCCCAAACTGCATCTTCAGTATAAAGGCACTGGCAGGCATGGCAACCAGTCATTATCTCAGTAAAACAGAGTTGAAAGCAGGCTGATCTGCGTGACTCATGCAAATTAGACCCCAACTATGATGCAAGACGTGGCTTTACATCAAAACACAAATTATGTCAATCTGAGACAACAGAATCCATTATGTGCTTTTCTGAACCAGTGTTGCTTTATGGAGTTGTTTTAGTATCAATTCTCAAAAGATAAAAAAGCAGTTTCTATTACAAACTTATTTCTGATAAATAAAATGTCAGGTCTGCACGTGAAAATTGGGAATAAATGTGACAGGCTGCAGACGTAAGCACCTGAGATGTGGCAGCTTGCTAATTGGAGCAAAGCGCCGTCGGGTCAGGCTCCAAGAGATTAGAGTGAGAAAAGATGAAAAAACCAGGAGATAATGTGTATATGCTTTAAATTTTAAGCATTTTTAAAAGTTGTGAAGATTGTAAAGCCCATAAAAATGCTGGTGTTTATTCTGACAAAATTGTCTTGGAGAACCAAACACTAAAAATCTTCTAAATAACTTGTGGCTTTAAGCCTGCACGTCCCATTTGACACGTATTTATGCACAATTTGCCTTGCTTTTTGTTTGAGAACTACAAGAAGCACAATAACACAGAAAACAGCCTGAGAGTTGTCATTCAAAATGCTTTTCATTTCCAAAATGATCTAATTAAACATCGGTTTGCAATCGTCTACCGTATTTTTTGGACTATAAAGGCACACTTAAAATCCTTTAATTTTATCAACAATCAACAGTGAGCCTTGTGTATTAATTCTGGTTGTGCTTAATGAACTTGAACCAATTTTATGTGGTACACGGCGCTAAAAAATCTGTCAAAATGTTTTAGTTTCGCTTAATGTGCCTTATGTATGAAAACAGACATTGATATTGCGCCTTATAGTCCGAAATAGACTTTGCACTGCACCCACCTTTAAACCATCCATAACTTCTCTTCAGCTTCCATTATAAAATGACTAATAAATCAAAAAGATATTACCTTAAACTGAGCATGTGGGCTATGGAAAATGAACGCAACAAGGTTTAAATAAGGCCTTAAGGTGAGGAAGCAGGCTCAGGAGGTGCTCCTTCATTCATGGTCATGTGGTTTTTAAGTCTGGAGGTAATAGGCTGTTATTGGATTGGTTCTGCAGGTGCTGGATTTGGACGTTTGAACACACAAAAAAGACCTAATCAAGACCATTTGTACCTATTTTGTTATGAACCACCTTAAAAACACACAAATGTTGACCTAGCTGTGAAGCTTCACAAAATATCCATAATAAAAAGCCTGAATAGATTGTAAGAGATAAAAAGTAGAGATAAAATAAAATTACATAAAATCATAATTGTGTTATGGATGTCGTGTGAGAGGTTTAATTTCATTTTATCCAGAGGTCGTATTTTCCATGTGATAACACCAGGCAGCCTAGAAGATTAAAAGGCAGGCTGTCTCCCCTGCGTGTCCTTGCATGTCAAGGTGCCAATAAAAAATAAAAACAAAAACATGAATGAATGAAAAAAAAAATGGTGGTTTAGTAAAAAAAAAAAGCTGCCGTCCTTGACAATTTCACAGTTCCGTTTAAATTATGCTAAATAATACGGGTCCCAAACGGGTCGTTGTATTCGGAAGTGACAGGCCTGATAATGAGATAACAAAATGTTGGGTCGAATGACCCGGAGCGGGTGAATATCGGTGAATTTAGGCGGGGCTTTGATCTCTTACCTCCCTCGCTGTGTATCTTCTTAGCTCTTCGGTTGAAATACATCTTGCTGGTGGCGGGGGGTGAGACTCGGTGAGGCTGGGACGAGGAGGAGGCCGGAGCGGTGACATGCTCACGGCTCACCGACAGGCTGCCAGGAAGATGCTCCGGGCCCGGGCTGCGGTTGCAGTTCCTGCTTTGGCTGCTCGGTAATCATAATTTCGCTCTTGGACATCCGAGGTTACGATGGACGGTGTCGGCTTCTGTCAGCTTCAAGGTAAACGGAAGTGAGGGGGTTATACTTCCGGTAGGTTCTTTCAAAATAAAAGTGAACCAGGAAGTGCGTAGCTTCAGACACTTTCATTTGTTCAACATTAATTTGTAGAATGTTCTCATGCTGTAATATTTTTGGTCGGATTTGCAAAGGCTCCTTACAGAAAAAGTTGGAAATAATATTGTATAATCAAAATTTTAAACATTGCTCAGCTTTAACAATTCAGCCTTTTCTTCAGATGAAAGAAATATATATATATATATATATATATATATATATATATATATATATATAATCTAATTATTAAACAATTTATATGTTTAAAAAATATGATTAAGTTAAAATTGTTAGGAAAGTATGACACCATGTGAAGAATGCCTGATCGCTTTGGGGATTGTTCAAGCCTGTGGTTTGTTTAGATATTTTTTTTAGAGGCAGATATAAGAAATTTCTTCTTCTTTCTGCACCCTTTTCATTAAATCTTTTGGTTTTTTTTATGAATTTGTTTTGTTTCTTTTAAATGAATGAATAAATGAAATAAAAATAAGAAATCCTGGCAAAATGTTATGTCCACAAGATGGAATGGAAAAAAATCCCCTCATTTAATAATTTAAAAGAAACTGACTTGAAAACATATATTGACTTTGTTGAAAACTTAATTTAAATAATCAGAAACTTGTAAAAAATAACTCTTCTTAAAAAGTTTAACTTTTGTCTCATACAGACCACTTTGGTATTTTTTTTATTTTTATTTCTGCTGTAACAGACTCTATTATATGAATTTGAGGATTTGAATGCATCGTTGTGCATTTGTTAAGAAAATAGTAGTGTTTGTAAAGTACACATTTTATTTTACACATTTATGTATAATTATTTTTATTTTTTTTTACTTTGTAGACTGCAAGACCTTAATACCAATATTGCCAATGTCTGTGGTTATTTTATATTATTTATATATCATTATTCCTGTTTATTTTTTCTTTAATGTTATCTGATATTATTGTGTTGAATATATTTATATGTAATGTTGTTTGAAATAAAGTACATTTTGAAGGAAAAAAACTTTCATTTTTTTCATTTTCAATAAATAAAAAAAACAAATTTGTGTCAACGTTTTGAACTGAAGACACTTTTTTTCTCTTTGGCTTTTAACTGAGCTTGAAATTGTTTTTACTGTTTTATAATTTTGGCAGTTCATTACTTTTACGGCATCAGTTGATTTTATGGTTTTTATTCTTGCTTGTATGTGTTGGTGTACAGCACTTTGGCTAGCAGTGTTTTTCGTAAAGTGCGTTGTAAATAAAGTTGTAATTGTAAAATGTAGGCACTATTAGTACTCTAATAAAACTGTATTTAGGATTTACAAACTAAATTATTCCTTTTCTGTTCTTAGTCATATTCAGCTTGTATTAATTTAAAAATCAGATTCAACAGCTGTTTATGTTTAAAACTGAATTTGAAAAGGCAAATTATATTTTAATGTAGTTTTGCAGGTCCTTTGGGTCTAATTAGTTTCATCACATGTAACGAATCATTTTGTAAAAAAAGATTATTCCAACAAATTTAGAAACATTTAAGGTGCATCTTTTTCTAATTAATTTTTAGGACATTTCAGAGAAACAGTGATGGATCCTACATGTTTATTTTATTAAATAATATATTGCATAAAAAGTATTTTAAGTATATTTCTCCCTTGTTAATTAAGGTTTTACATTAGTGCTTTACAGCTAAGCAATGAATGCAGTGATTTGTGGCCCCAGGCACAAAACTGGTTTCCAAGAGTCCCCAATCTCAAGATTGAGGAAGCACAAGGCCATGAAGCATTTGCCAATGGTCCAAGCTTCTATAGTTACAATATCAAATATGGCAAGCAGCAAAAAGAAACTTGCGTTGGTAATAAGGACAACAGAACAAAGATTAAAGGAATTACGGTAATGCAGTAACACTTTGAACAAACTTTTAGGTTGGACTTGTGTGTCCAAAGTACAATTGCCACAGCATGCTTCATACAAGAGGTTCATCGACTAGAACAGTGAACTGGTAACACCTTTGTCTTTTTTATTAAGCTAAACACATACACTCCAAAGGTATTTTCGGGTATAACAAAGCAGCATTTTACAGTTTTTAAGGAGCAGAGAATAAAACCGGTCTTACATCATCATATGTTAATTTTAGCCGTTTAATTTACTCTCTTTACATTGCAACATATAGCATTTCATATTTTAAAGGCCGATTTTCATCTTATTAAATAGGAACAGAAAAAAAAAATATGTCTGTGTCCACAAAGACTCCAAAATGGACATTCATTGAACAGAGGGACTGTCAGAACCAGGTTGAAGATGAAGCCAGCAGGCCTGCCCTTCTAACATGGATTTGCAGGTAAACCAAGCACACTTAAAATACTCACACATCCCTACATATTATACGGCATACGAGATGTTGTAATTGGTGTGTACTGAACTGTAAATAAAGTGACTGGTGGGAAACCATCTCTTTTGCTCTAGAAATAAATTATCTATGCACCTAAATTATAAAAAAATAAATTTAAATACAAATCTAAAAAGAAGAAAAAAGGAAATTATATTTATCAGCATCTGATGCAATAAATTGTTCTTCACTCTGAAGTATTGTAGTTGAACAAATGTAAAATCTAAATTGTTTCACTTCAACACCATCTCCCAGGTTTTCACTCAGATGTATTGAGTTGCAGCAGTGGATGTGAATGAGCAACAGTAACTGAGGACACGATAACTTTAAACATAACAGGACTTCGTTTTAAACTGGAAATGACAATTGGGCATTACAATGTAAACATCAATGAACAGCACGTCAATACTTCCTTCTTTTGATATTGCACAACTCCTTGCCAACAAGTCTGAATCCCTGATTATCACATGCCTTCGGAAATTTTTTGGAACTGTGCTGACCATTCAGATAGTTTCTAATTCCAAAGTGGCAGGCTGTAGTGGAGGGTGGTGTTTTCTACTTGGCTTTAACAAAAACCAGTAGATGTACTGTATATAACTTTTTCCAAAGTAAATATCAAGCTCATTTTACATGTCTTGATAAGCTGCAGATACATTTTGAATAAATCTGAGGGTTGAAAGAAGTAAATGTAAAAAAAAAAAGGGGGGGGGGTGGCTCCTTCCATTGTGAGCAGATGTGTTTGTAGCATCTTAATTCAGAAATCTTACAGGCAGTGCAGAATTATTTACAGATTACACCATTAAAACTGAGTTTAGTGATCTGTGTAGTCCAGCTGTAAAAAAAAAAAAAAAAACGCCACATGTATCAGACTTAAAACTGGTAATGGAAAACATATTCAGCATTGGCTACAAAATCTCCTTAAGCATTAATGTTATCTGTTAACATAACGACCTCTGAAGCTTTATGAAAATAGTAGCAACAAAATCACAGAAGAGGAAAATTAAATGCTGAAAACGAAGCATCTAAAAAAATAGTTTTGTTAATTTTCTGCATTTATAGTTTCTTTCACACTTTTGGTTCAACACAATAGATGTTTAAATGAGATCAGAGCACAAAAGCAATATGTACATGCCAAGCTCACTTGGGTTTGCTCCATTCAGCCAGCCATGAGCGCTTTAGTTATGTCTGAAAGCAAAGATGTCAATCGTGATGCACAGAGAGCACAGGCTGCCTGCAGATAGGGCAGGTGTTGTTTTCAGAAAGCCAGCGGTCAATGCAGTGGATGTGGAATTCATGGGAGCAGGGCAGACGGCGCAACTTGTTGCCTTGAGCGTATTCATTGATGCAAACACTACATGCACGACCCATTTCCCCCTCCAGGCTGGCCTGACCGTATGTACGTGTGGAGAGATTGTCAATTTGCTCTTTGGTCAGGCCCCTGGGATGTTCTTCGTCGTCCTCATCATTGAGCAAAAAGAAGTGAGCCAGCCGCAGAATAGGTAGAGTGCCATTTTCTACCAAGTTGTTTGTGTCCCTACTGCTTGCCCGTCCATCAGTGGTGCCAACTCCTCCACCCTGAAGCCCGGCCTGTCCACTTTGCTCTTCCTCACGCCCCACCAGCCTCTCCCTCTCCAACACCACCTCACCTGGACCATCCTGGCCAGAAACACTCTCATTTGAATGTAGATGACTGGTCGGGTTGGTGTTACCATTTGTCCCTGTAACATCTGCATGGCTAGGTGCAACAGTTTCAGAACTAGCCTCTGTCTCCATTAGAGAGCTAAGCTCCCCAAATCCAGTCATAATCTGGCGCAAGATGGAGCGTAAGGCAGTGGAGTTGGGTTCTCCCAGGCCTGTCTCACTGATGCGCCTCAGGGGAATCCGAATAGTGCTCACATAAGTGCGGATTCCAGCTCGCTCGGAACGGGAGATGGTGCGTCTAAATCCACCGCTATCGCTTTCAAACGTGACGGTATTCTCTGCGACCCGCGCGCGTGAACGTGTTCTGCTAGCAATGCTGTCCCGATCTCGGTTTTCCCCAGGTCGAATTCTTCTCACTTGCAGGTCCAACATGATGGTCGGGTGTCGTCTCACCGCTGAACCTCCTGCTCCTACTGTTTGCGATTCCCTCTCACGCTGTACAGCTTCCACAGCTGTCTCTGATAAAGCAGTAGGTTCTGATATAGGCTCCCCGGTCTCCATCGACACCGACGTTGTTACACTGGTTGGCTGAGTATGGATGGTAAAACCAATGGGCACACTGCTGGATGGTGGTGTGGTACTGATAATAGGTGTTCTGTGTAAAGGGGAACGACTTCGTCTTGACACACGAGACGAAACTCCACCTCCGGTTGCAGTCCTACGTGCACGACCTCGTGATCGAGTCCTACTGCTGCGAGATTCGTGTCCTGCAGCTGGAGCTTGTGATTCAGAATCGGGTAACACCCAAGGACAGTCTTGAGAAGCAGACATGTCATCATGCCCACGTTCAGCCTCTATATCCAGGAGCTGATGCTGAGAGGGTGTAGTTTGAGCAACAGGAGGATTGGGAACAGTGGGAGAAGGTGCTGATGAGTGCAAAGACGTAGCCCTCCTTTGAGTAGTAGCTGGGGTTGCTTCTGGAGGAAGAAGTACAGGGGGGCTTAGAGAAAGCGTGGTAGTGCTGCTGCGTGTACGTCGTGTCTCCATCCTTCTACTGTTGGTCTGACTGGGGGAGGGATAGGGGGCTGACCTTGGTGCAGTTGAAGGGCGAGGGCTGGAGAGTGAGGTACCAGTGCGTATAGAGGGTGCAGTTGTGTTTACAGGAGTAAGCTCTGCTGGATCTGCAGCGTTCACACTGTCATTTTGCTCTCCAGGCTCAGGCTGATCATGGTTTATGTTGATCTCCAGGCTAAAGCGAAATTCCCCACTGTTAGGATTGGTCCGGCTGACAGCCCTCCATGTCTGGTTGCCACTCTGCCCGCTCCGAGTAGCATTACCGGTGCGTCTAAATGTGTTAAGCCATTCAAGTAATGAATCACCATTAGACGACTCTGCTCCAGGTTCTGTATTCCCTGTTAAAATTTAATTAAAAAAAAGGGTAAAACTAAGTGACATAACATGTATTAAACATTTAAGAAAGCAGCATAAAATGTAACCCTTAGCGTTTTGTAATTATTAAGATCCACAGTTTATTCTAAAATAAAAATTTATCAAGTTTGAATAGCATACATTTGTCTGATTTGATCTTGATCAGTGATGTTATTTTTTTCATTATTTATCCATAAAAATCAAATTAACTAAAATCATACAACATTCTAATGACTAAAAAGCAAAATTTGGTAAGACCAGACAGAGACAAGAACCCTTCCCTCCATCCTACCTGCTCCTCCTCTTCCTCCTGCGCCTCTCTCCTCTCCCCCACTGCTACTGCTCTGCTGTTCTCCAGAGTAAGCAGTCTGTGAGCGTTGTTCGGTGTGGGGCTGAGACAATACACGCTCTTTTGCGCCATTCAGACGCTGCTGCAATTCATCTGCAGTTACCTCACCTGTGAAACATCCCGGACATGTTGGGGTTATGAGTTATGAGCAATTGAGAAACCATTCCTCTACCTTTTAGGGATTACATAAACAAACAAACTAAATTTTGAGGAAATTTTATTTTCTTTTTTTTTTAAACATCTGATATGGCATTTCTTAATTTGTTTGTAAGAAGAGGATACAGACGTTTGTTTGTTTGTTTACTTTAATTAGAAAATCTGCTATATTTACATAAAAAACACTCCTAAATAATTCTCCAAAACTGCATCACAGACACTTAAAAATACATCTCATAAGAGTTGTTGAAATCTTTTTTGCAACGTTGGCATTCAAGAACACTTGAAGGACAAAACATCAGGTAATGGTAAATGTACAACCACTGTTCTGTCTTAATCTAAACGATGTATGACCCTCCTCACCTGGAGTGCCCAGCAGGTTGCCGTCTCTCATGAGACGGTAGTCCTCTTCACTCAGTTCATTAATGAAGTGATAGTATGCCTCCTCGCGTCGAAGACGCTCTGCCTGCCTCCGTCGTTCGTCTCCCCCTCCAGGAGGGTCCATTACCATGGAAGGTGCTGGGAGAAAAATGAAGCAAATTGCGATGCAAATAACGGCCGCTCAGTTATTAAAAGGGGCGAATGTTAGACCAATGTCAACCATTTTCTATACTCAGCTACCATAATCTTGCTAAGATTTAGCATAAGCATTAGCGATAGAAATAATCTGTTTTAACGCGTAAACAAAAGCTCCGTTTACCGACAGTGCGAATCAGCAAACAAATGTTATAAAACCGATGAAGTCCTCATGAAAGCCAATATTAAACAAGTGAAAGTAGTACCTAGAGGAGGCTATGGTGAAGGGAGGCTAATGAAGCAACCAGACGGCCATCATCGTCATCGCCATCTTTGACCAATCAGCGGCCGAGTCTCACTGACTGACACGCCAGGCAGCTAATCGCTGCTCCGCAAGGGCGGGGCATAAGAGGCCAAACTAAGGCTTCTTCCATGTAAGCGCAGAGCGACGACGCAAAGACAAAGAATCCTTTCAGCATTATTGAACAGCAGAGTAATTAACATGTTTGCTCACGGCAGTAACATAATATCTCATCACCCAAACACACCAGTCCGCTTTGTGGACATTTTAAATCCAAGAAGCGTCATTTTGAATGCGCAACGTTTCGGGTGTTAACTGAGCATGTTAGCACAACCAGCAATCAGTCGATACCACCACAGTTAGCGCGAGAAAAAACCGTCCAATATTGCCACGAGTATCAATTTAATCAAGCAGGTAACGTACATAAAGCTTAATAATTGATTGAATCATACTTTCTTATATGATGACAGTAAGATTTAAAAGATGTAAATACCTGACAAAGCAGCTGTAATATGGACGTTTCGCTCTGCTCTCACCTCTCTCAACCAAGATGGGACCAGTGGTACAAACAATAAAACGTCCGTCAAAAACAACATTTCCAACTCGTTAGTTCCT
This sequence comes from Nematolebias whitei, assembly GCF_014905685.2. Classification (NCBI taxonomy): domain Eukaryota; kingdom Metazoa; phylum Chordata; class Actinopteri; order Cyprinodontiformes; family Rivulidae; genus Nematolebias; species Nematolebias whitei. Next base: position 29,737,176 of record NC_056517.1, read on the forward strand.
AGGTAAAAACGTACAGAAAAGCCTTTGTTTGAGTGGCAGAACTGCATATCAAGAACATTATTAAGAGGATTTCTTCTTAAATAATAGACCCTCTCAAAATATTTATATAAAAACTATTTTAAAAGAATTTAGGTACAATTTTTATTTGTTGAGTTTTCAACCCTAGGTATAATAGCATAAATCAGTGAATCCCAAAAGGGTTGCAACCAGACATATACACTGTGGGTCATGAAGCACTGAGGTTGGAGGATGGGCACATTCAGTTTCAATTTAGTAAAATTCGATTTCAATTTAATGACATTCAATTTCAGTTTGTGCAATTCAAATTCAGTTCGGTGGCACAAGTTTCTGCCCATATTAGAGGGGTGAGGGTCTATAGATAATCTCCAAAACTAAATTAATTATAAAAAAAAGAATGTTATTGTACTTTTATTACTTTTTTCCACCAGAATCGTTACAAGAAATTGAAAATAGTATTCATAAAATTAAAAATCTGTGTTTTCATGTTTTAGTTGGCTTTTAAGAACAGTAGGTGGACATCAACTAGTGACAGCAACACAAGTCTATGTACCGGTAACTCTTGCTTTTTAAGCCAAAGGTTGATTTGATTTAAAGAAAAGAAAAAATACAATGAATAAATTTGCTGTCTGTTTTTTCTTGTTAAAATATTAACTTTATCATAAATGTATCTGTTTTTTAGACCATGACTTTAAACATTTGGCTCCTTTTTGTAAAGTACACAAAAAAGGTAATATAAATTAATGAATAAGTCTACAAAGCACATCGACCTAAAAATTGAGTGAGAAACAAGGAACTTTTAAAAAAAATATTCTCAGTCAACCTTGATACCATTGTAATCAAGAATTAAAAATTGTAAAATCTCAAGTGAGAAGGAACAATGTTGCATTTTTATCTGTATTCAGTATTCCAACACTTTTTAACTAATGTTGACCAACTGTCATGCTAAGACAGAGATATATCCTTGGGCCGCTAATGTAAAAGAATTGATATGTTATCATATCACTGCGGTATGACAGCGTATCAATTCTTTTACATGAGCGGCCCAATGATATATCATTCTGGATACTTAAATTTACCGTTATGAGAAAAAAATAAAACAATAATTGTTTCTTAAGTAAAACGGTAGATTTCATTCTAGTTCAACCAGCTTGTGTGATCATTTCCCTGCAACGACAACCAGGACAAAAACTGATCTTTATTGCATGTAAACACAAATGATGGCCATGTTGTGACTTCTTACAAAAAATGTAGATTAACAATAAACAACTGTCTCAAACACATCTATGAATGTTTGTATTTTACTGTCTTTTTAGTTCACCTCTGCAGCCTGGCATTTATTATCATATCTATTATCAATCAACCTTATTATGTTCATGGTAAGCTAAAACATTGATTTTCTTGAGAATCAGCTGCACTAATGCGGTATGTATTCCTCTACCAGATCATGTTTTGTGTAGATTTTCCTCAAGTATAATTTTCAAGTTAAAACATCAAAAGCATAATTACACTTATTATGTGTGACAGAGTGAATGGTTGTTTGTCTCTATGTGGCCCTGTGATGGACTTGCGACCTATCCAGGGTGTACTGTGATTGCTGGACATGAGCACCAGCGACCCCCGTGACCCAAAATGGAAGAAGCTGGTAAAAGATAATGGATGGATGGATGTTTATATTACTGAAAGACAGTCCTGCACATCAGAATGTGCAGCAAAACTGCTGGCATAGCCCTATAGAACCTCACTGATCTACACAAGGTGAAGTCAGTGAACAAGGCCAGGCTGATTCTGGCAGATCCTGATCATCCACTACATGGTGAATTCAGGTTGCTTCCATTTGGACGCAGGTATCTGCTGCCCAGATGTAGGACAGAATGAAAAATTCATTAATCCTTGTAGCGATCAGGCTTCTCAATGGACAGTGATGAGTTCATGTATAATTTTAATGTCTCAATGTCTTGTCTAGTATGGATGTTTTTCGTGACTACTGACTGTGAAACAAATTGCCCCTTGGGGATAATAAAGATTCTTGAACTTGAAATGTGTTAATTTAAAAGTGAATGTGTCTTGTTACTCCATTTTCTGTTTATTTTCAAAAATTATCCAATAAGTTGGGAAATATGCACCTATTGTAAATAGTAAAATGGACACTAGTTTGCTTGAAATCAAGTAAAGGGGAAAGTGTTGGATGTTTAAAACAAGTGACAATACGGCATGTTTTTCTCATTCAGAAAGAAGCTTCCTGTATGTAACAGAGTGACAAAATAAACATTTTTTCTACCATGTAAATCTATCATTATAGACTGAATTTATATCTCAGCTCTAACACGAATTTCCACGTGGTGGAACCTCAGCTGCCCATTTGCATTCCATCGTCTTTTCTGCGGGACCGACTTTACGACGTTTTACGACACTGCCGTCGTAACCGAGCGAAGTGCGTCTCTTTGGAGCAGATACCGGCTGGGAAGAAACGCAGCAACAACAGAAAGAAAAAAACACATTTGCGCTCGTTTTCACCCGGACTCTCTCCGAGCGCGCACCCCCGCTTCGTAGCATAAATTTGAGCCGAGAACTCGATGCGGAAGCCGGCTTTAAAGGAAGAGAAAGCCACGCTGGGGAAGGCAACTATCTGAGATACCAAAGCCCGAGCTCAGCTGCCTCCCAAGCGACGCTTTAAAAAAATAAAGGAAGGGCGCGCACACTTTTTAGCCCAAACCGAGGTGAAAATGGACTATGACTTTAAAGTGAAGCTGACCGACGAAAGGGAGCGTGTCGAGGACCTGTTTGAGTACGAAGGATGTAAAGTGGGAAGAGGCACCTACGGTCATGTTTACAAGGCGAAGAGAAAAGATGGGTGAGTTGAGCAGCAGGCCTCCAGCCAGCCCTCCTGACAACAAACACATTTAAAAGGACTTTCCCTACAGGCGTGCTGCTCTACATACTAAACTTGTCTACTATTATGCATTTATGTATTCAAATAGCGTCAGATGCGTTTGCTCTTGGACTTTAAATGAAGGTGAATAATTTGCTTCACTTCAAATGTAGCAGGTGCTTAAATGTGCACTTATTAATGATGATCCACTCTTTATGGGGATTTATTAAAGGCCATATACTTCTGCTTTGAGCTGGTTTATGTTTTCTCTAAGTGATATACTTGGAATAGCATTGTCTAAAACATCTACTTAAAGGGAGATAAAAGTCTTATTGTCCTTAGTCAGCATTCTCAGGATTGTTCCAAGAAGAGCTTAACCCATTGTGTTATTTGAGTGATGGATGCCTCAGTCCCTTGGAAAAATTTAAGGTTAATATTAGGGATGCACGATATTATCGGCATGGTATCGGTATCGGCCAATATTATCGATAAAGTTAAATATCGGACATCGACCTTTCCATCAAAATAACTTACCAATATAAAAGGCACTGTTTATATATATATATATATATATATATATATATATATATATATATATATATATACACATTAAAGGTGCTGTTTTTGTATGACCCAGTGACAAGGATGCCTGCAGCGCCAGCACAGCGTTATATCACGTGCGCAGTTAAGTTTAGATTTGTGAAAATTTACAAATGTGCACTGTTTGAGTGTGGTCATTGTGTTAGAGAGAGTAAATGTCATGAATAAATTTGTCATTAAACATAATCCAAGTTGAAGTGTTGCATCATTTTCAGCCTCCTTTTTGGCATCTGAATTTCGTAGCTGGCCAAATTGACAAAACCATGCAGAATAATGTATTTTAATTCCACAACAGAGAAAGCTGTGCAGTCTCTGTAAGTACGGTAGGTCTAGGAAAAAATATATATCGGTATTGGTATCGGTTATTGCCCAAAAAATCCAATATTGTGCATCCCTAGTTAATAATAATAAAGCGTTTAAATTAAAGAACTGTAATAATTTAGGGGGGGTTTCTAATACTTTTTTTGTGATGCTCTATCCCTGGAAAGTTGTAATATTTTCTCAAGTGGCCAAAATCTCCCAGTTTTATAAGATGGTTTAGTCCCGCGAATGTGTGTATATAAATGTTAATTCAACAGGAGAAGCGGTTTGATGCGTCCTCATTTAGGTTGGGGAAATGTTTCATCATTTTGAAGCATATCCACTAAATACAGGATGAACATATCAATCAATATCAATATATCTCACTCATACACTGATGAGCATTTTGGGGCCAGTCTGAGGTTACTGTATGTGTCTTGCCCAAGGACACTTTGTCACACTGCAGGGACTGGAGTTCGGACCTCCAACCCTCTGACTGGAGTGGACTCTACCCACTGGGCCAAGCGGGCAGGTGTCTTTTATTTGTGATTGAAAATGTCCCCAATAAAAGTGAGGAAAAGGCTGTACCCTCACTATGGTTTATTGTAAACCTGAGGTGATTGCCAGCAGCCCATTTATAACATAAATATTCTAAAACACATACAAAAAACAAGTATTTTCCATCAATCAATCATCTGCTTTTTCTGAAGTGGAGTCACGGGGTAGTAGCTTGAGCAGGGAGGCCCGGACATCTCTTTCAACAGCCACTTCTTCCAGCTCTTCTGGGAGGACTCCAAGGCGTTCCCAGGCCAACTGAGAGATAGTCTCTCCAGCATGTCCTGGGTCTCCTACCTGTTGGACGTGCCCAAAGCACCTCCCTAGGGAGGCGCCAAGGGAGCATCCTTAACAAATGCTCGAACCACCTCAACTGGCTCCTCTCGATATGGAGGAGCAGCGGTTCTACTCCGAGTCTCTCCTGGATAAATGAACTTCTCACCCTATTTCTAAGGGAGAGTCCAGCTACCCTGCGGAGACTACTCATTTTAACTTCCTGTATCCGCAATCTCATTCTTTTTTGTTACTACCCAGAGTTTGTGGACATAGGTGAGGGTAGGAGCGTAGACCGACTAGTAAATGGAGCGCTTCACCTTACAGCGCTGGTCCCTCGTCACCACAACAGACCGGCACAGCGTCCGCAGTACTGCAGACGCTGCACCAATCCATCTTAGTCTCACGCTCCATTCTTCCCTCACTCGTGAACAAAACCTCAAGGTACTTGAACTCCTCTATACAGAAGTAATAAATGCATACAACTACTTTAATAGGTTTTGAATGCTTTCAAATCTGCCATTGAATCAATACAATAGTTCATGTCACAAGTCTCTGATGGTATTTTGTTTATAAGAACCTGAAAAGTGTGGGAACTGCCTTGTCATGCGCTTCTATATCAGACTGTCACCTTACCTTACTTTCTAAAAAACTCCTGGTGTTTCTTAATACGATCTGTGTAAGACTCTTGGCTGCATCAGGACCAAAGCTGGGAGGAACATGATCCACCAACCCCATGCAAGATGCTTTATGGCAGCCTGGACTGTAGAACCAGCAGAAACCATTAAGAAAAGCCTGGCTGTGTTGCTGCTGTTTATGAGACTCTATGAGTGAAGTTCTGCTGCCACATTTGGCCGAGGCCCGAGGAGTCACAAAACATGGGTTTATGGAATAATTTAGGCTTTGAGTTGGGCAGGTAGGAGGGGTTTTTACCAATTTATTCAAGTGAGAGCCAGTCCCCATGCTCTGTTTGTCTCTTACCAGCTGCCAGACAGAGACTGTTTTCTCCCCCTTCTTATTGTTTCGAGCCTCAGAGGTGAGCTTGATTACACAGATCTGGAGGTAATGCAACTTGGCCTCTTCTCTGGGTCTCTGTGCCAGCTGCCAAGTTCCCCCCACCCCCCAGCTTTAGTTCTGTTGCTGTGCACACAGCTCTCCAGGGGCCTGCAGTCTGGTCTGGTGTTGATGTTGCTCTACCTCTTTCTGTGCTTGTAGGAAGGATGATAAGGACTACGCCCTCAAGCAGATTGAAGGCACCGGTATCTCCATGTCAGCCTGCAGAGAGATTGCTGTAAGAGCTGCTTTGCTTACTGACTTTTCTCTTGTTTGGTTTGTGAGGAATAGCTTACAGTTCGATTAGTCAACTGGAAGCAACAGATGTGCAATTTAGAGGTTGCAAATCATAAGTTTTATGATGAAATACATGCATTTGTTGCAACTTCTTTATATTTAGGATTATATGTGCCGTTATTCCTTATTTGTAGATACAAATTTGCCTTTTCATTCATTGTTTCTGCTGAGATGTTGTGTAGTTGTTTGTCTGAATGAGTTTATATGTTGCAGCTGCTGCGGGAGTTAAAACACCCCAACGTCATCTCACTGCAGAAGGTTTTCCTGTCACACGCAGATCGCAAAGTGTGGCTGCTCTTCGACTACGCAGAACATGATTTATGGGTAAACGCGCAAATATAACTCAAAACTTTATATGCTGTTGATGAGAAGAATCTACACTGGACAAAAACAAAAACGCGACAGTTGTGTCTTGTATGAACTCAAAAGATTTAAGACTTTCTACGTACACAATCTTTTTTTTTTCTCTCTCTCAAATATTCACAAATGTGTGTAAATCTATGTTAGGGAGCACTTCTCCTTGGGTGAGATAATCCATCCACCTCACAGGTGTGCCTTAGGCCGACCGCAATAAAAGGCCACTCTAAAATGTGCAGTTTTACTATATTGGGTCAGAAAAGCAGTCAGTGTGTGGTGTGGCCCTATCTGCCTCGTGCAGTGCAGCACACCTCCTTCACGTAGAGTTGGTCATGTTGTTGATTGTGGCCTGTGGTCGGTCCACTTCTCTTCAAGGCTGTGAAGTTGCTGGATATTGTCTGGAACTGGAACACGCTGTCGTATACGCTGATCCAGTGTGTCCTGAGCATGCTCAATGGGTGACATGGTGTCTGGTGAGTATGCTGGCCATGAAACAACTGGGATGTTTTCAGCTTCCAGGAATTGTGTACAGATCCTTCCAACATGGGGACGTGCATCATCATGTTACAACATGAGGTGGTGGTCGTGGATGAACGGCATATCTCGGCAAAGGAGAAGCGCTCACTGACACAGATTTACACAAATTTCTGGACAATATTTGAGAGATAAAGGCATTTTGTGTACATAGAAAGTCTTAGATGTTTGAGTTCAGCTCATAGAAAATTGAAACAAAAACTAAAATGTTGCGCTTATATTTTTGTTCAGTGGATGCTTTTTATATTGCTCATTTTAAACATTTAATTCTTTTTTAAGACAAAAACGTGTGAATATTATGTCATTTTTTAATTAAAATTTTGATTAGTACACATATTGATGGTCTACTGCAAAAAGACGAATGCAGATGTTTTTCCCATGTCCCCTTGTGTGTTTATGTGTCTGTTACCAAAATATCTCACGAACCCCTGGACAAATTCTGATGAAAGTTGCAGAAAATTATTACTGGATATACATCTCTGACTGATTAGTCTTTAAAATAAACCTGATGCAAGGTGCCTGCCACTGCCAGCTGACCTTGGAAATAAAAAATTGCTACAACTTAAGCAGGTCTGTAAACTCTGCCATGAAAGCCAATGGGTGATATAAAATATATTTACTGCTAAGTCTCAGTGAAATGCACACCAAATGGTATTCCGCATTTGGTAGTAAAACTTCTGTTCCATTACAGCCTGCTCTTACAACTGGCAACGTATCAGAGCAGAGTTCAGTTTTGTTTTCCACCACAGAGCTGCAACTCTTACAGTGCACACTGAAAAAGTGAAAACATGTGGCTCACACTTCAGCCCTACCCATCTTCTTTGTATGCGGACTTCATTCTGACCATTATCTTATTTTCTTGCAGCACATTATTAAGTTTCACAGAGCCTCCAAGGCCAACAAGAAGCCACTTCAGCTGCCTAGAGGAATGGTCAAGTCTTTGCTCTACCAGATTCTGGATGGCATCCATTACCTCCACGCCAACTGGGTCCTCCATAGAGACCTTGTAAGAAGATTGGGGTTTCGGAGGCTGAGAGGGGGAATGTTTTATTTTAGTTTTATTTTAATAAACGGGTGATTTAGATTAGACCGGTGTACAGTGGACCAGAAGCTGTGTCCATCTTCATGTGGTTAATATTTTTATTAATTGCTGACATGCTTGTTTTTCTACAGTACTGGTATTTTTTTTTATTAGTAGCACAATTTATTTAGTAAAAGACAAAAAAAAGTGAACAAAAGAATGCTGAGGAATAATTTGTCCACTAGAGGGCAGCAACAAATAGTTTAGATTCTATTGCTGTTAAAACGGTATGTGAGCTGTAGACGTGTTTTCATCACTTTATATGTCCTTACCTGTCACCATCAGAAACCAGCAAACATTTTAGTGATGGGAGAAGGACCTGAGAGGGGTAGAGTAAAGATTGGTATGTTTCATGTCTTTAATTTTTTCTTTTTTTAATTGTTTTGGTTCCATTTTACTTAATTGACTGGCATGTCTGCTCTGCAGCGGACATGGGGTTTGCTCGACTCTTCAATTCACCGCTGAAGCCTTTAGCTGATCTCGACCCCGTCGTGGTCACTTTCTGGTACCGAGCGCCTGAACTGCTGCTGGGAGCTCGGCACTACACCAAAGCTATCGGTGAGACTTTTAGACCCCTTCCTCTGCTCATGTGCAGGTAATTTATTTCTAACTTGAGTTATACATTTCTCTCAGACATCTGGGCGATTGGCTGCATTTTCGCGGAGCTGCTTACCTCTGAGCCCATATTCCACTGTCGCCAGGAGGACATCAAGACCAGTAACCCGTACCACCATGACCAATTGGACAGAATCTTTAACGTTATGGGCTTTCCAGCTGGTGAGAGACTTAAATTTGTAGAAAACGTTTTAGAAGAAAATAATGACAAATATAATTTTGATCCTACAAACTTTTTTCAGTTATTTTGTGTGTTCTGTGAATAAATGAGGAGAAACTCATCATTTCTGTTCTTGGCTGAGGCATGTTATTTCCTTGGTTTTTACTTGATGTGTTTCAGAGTTTAATAGTGTGGTTTGCAGATTCTGAACATCAAACCACAGGCTCCATGTTACCAAGTCACAAACACAGAAGTGTTTGCTTGCAGGCCTACATTTGGACCAATATTTTCCAGTTCACTTGAGTTGCTTCAGATATTTTTCTTCCTTTCTTCTCTCTGCTGCTCCACTTATTTAAGACACCAGTTAGTTTTAAGAATATGTATTTAAGACTACTATTTAAGATGTAGATTTAAGTTTCTTAAAAATGAAAGCCAAAAAAAAAGACGCGTCAATGAGTTATTTTCTGTACTACTGAAAAAGATTTGAACATTTATGTAATAGAGTGATTTGTTATGTTCACGCAAAGTTCCTTTAAAATATATGTCAGAGTCAGAGTTTCTTTATTGTCATTCGCACCTCATGTGGTACATGTGGTGGAGCGAAATTATGTACACGGAGTCCCAGTTACATCCAACAATAAAATGTATAAGAAAAACAGTAATAACATCTAAGATATGAACTAAGAAAAACATCAACTAAATATACACTAAGCACTCATAACATAAAACATTGAACATCAGCACAAACATGAACATGAGTCTGTGAGCAGATGTGCACGCATGAACACATCAACATTGAAACAGATCAGCAGCAACATGAAACAGATCAGCAGCAACATGAAACAGATCAGCAGCAACATGATGTGATTTTTTTCACAGTGATTATTCTAGTTAGAGATTCATGAGTCTAACAGCCTCAGGGTAGAAGCTGTTCCTCAGTCTAGTGGTTCTACACTTAATGCTCCTTAACCTCCTTCCTGAGGGGAGTGGGGCAAAAAGTGTGTGTGCTGGGTTTGTTGTAGGATGTTTATTGGATACAACCTAAATACTGTTTTCATTTTAAATTATGGCATACTGTAAGGTATTTTTATCTCTCTCATTTAATAGATAAAGACTGGGAGGACATCAAAAAGATGCCAGAGCACTCCACTCTGATGAAAGACTTTAGAAGGAACACGTGAGTCTGCAGACCAGCTCTGTCCCAGTTTGCTTTTAAGATTAAAAACAAAGTTAATAGCAAAGCTAAGTCTATCTGCAGGAAAAATACATATAGTAACGATGTAATACTCTGTATTACTATGCTGCCTCTTATTTAGACCGGTCCAAAGCTTTTGATACTGTAGACCATGACCTCTTATTCCATAAGTTCTCAGATGTTGGTTTCTCATATCACACTATCAGATGGTTTTCTAATTACCAGTATCTCTCTGGTCAAAGGCAACATGTTCAACACAATGGTACTTCTTCTAGCTATTTAACTGTCAATAATGGTGTACCACAAGGCTCAGTCTTAGGACACGCTCTTTACAATTAATATAAGTAATGTAGGTCAGAACATTCCTGACACCTCATTACATCTCTATGCCGACAATACAATTGTTTATTGTCAAACTAAAACAGTTGCTAAGGTTTTCCAGCTTCTACAGTTTGCATTCGACATCATTCTGTCAGATTTGTTCCGTCTCACACTGGCACTAAATGCTGATGAAGCCAAAGGCATGTTGTTTTCAGTGCAGTTACAGCGTGCACTCTCAGGCCATCATTACCTGCAGTGTTCCCTCAGTGCAGACTGAACTCAGCAAAAAGGTCTTTTTTTTTTTTTTACTCTGCTCCTGGAACACCTTGCAAAAACATCTGAAGTTGTCTACTTTGTTCTCTTTAAGGGATTTTAAACAAGTGATAAGGTCAAGAGAAAAAAGAAAGAAGGAAAATCAAAGCAAATATGTTCTTGTTTTTAGTATTTTACCTTGTTTTATATGGCATCTTGATTTTATTCTTTTATAACACTATTTATTTTAATTTTAATTTTATTGTTTATTGTCTGTACCTTATGTTGTTTGTCTAAAACAGGTCTCTCTTGTAAATGAGTCCTTGCGACTCAATGAGACTAACCTGTATAAATAAAGGGTGAATAAAAGAACACCTCTGTATTTCATATCACCTGTACTGTAAGTTGGAATGATATTGAAAGTGGAGTTTAACTATAAATGTCTCCCTTTTTTTACAGATACACAAACTGCAGCCTTATAAAGTACATGGAAAAACATAAAGTTAAACCAGACAGTAAAGCATTCCACTTGGTGAGTTCAAGTGCATCCGTACTCCTGCAGCATAGTTCTGGTCTTGTTTGGGACTAAAATTGTCATTTTTCTTCAGCTGCAAAAGCTACTGACCATGGACCCCATCCGTAGAATCACATCTGAGCAGGCGATGCAGGACCCCTACTTTTTAGAAGAACCTCTACCCACCTCTGAGTGAGCTACAGCAGATTGCACTCACTCCTACATTTATTATTGAACTCTTTGCTAATTAAATCTGAGTGATAAGAGTAAATGTTTAAAAAGGAATCATTAGTTTTTTTTTTTTTTCTCCTTAGCGTGTTTGCAGGTTGTCAGATTCCTTACCCCAAGAGAGAGTTCCTGACAGAGGAGGAGCCAGAGGACAAAGGAGACAAAGTAAACATTTTCTTTTCATACTCCTTTTATTAATTCCAGTATAGAGAAGGAATGTGAAACTAAAGGCCTCCCACATAATCGGGCATACGTCACTCTGCGGAGGTCCGCATGTACTCGAGGCGGACTCGAAGCGCACGTCCGCCGGACTAGTCCACGCAAAGATAAGTTTTTATGACCGTGTACGCGTACTCTGTGTCGCACAATAAACTGCCCGGCACTGTGTTCACATCGAACTGTTTTGTATGCGACACCAACCGCTCTCAGTGGAGGAAAACGGAGTCAAATTTTGAAGAGCGTGTCACAGAGATTAGAAAACGTAGAAATCTATATGATGCATCAATGAGAGAATATAACAGGGCTATTCAACTGCCGGCCCGTGGGCCATTTCCGGCTCGCGTGTGACTTCAGTTTGGCCCACTTAATTAAATATAATACCCCCCCTCCCCCAATTCTATTTTTGGTTCCGTTTATTGCATTTTTGATTCAATGCAATAAAATAAACTGATTTAAAATTTAGCAGATCATTGTAAACTTTGGTTTATTCTTATAATGACTTTAATCGCTGGATGTCCGGCCCCCGAGCTGTTGGCTTTTGGATATTGTGGCCCCCTGCGCGGTTTTGTTGAGTAGCCCTGGAATTTAAGGACTTTCAGAGAGCAAGAAATTTGTGGAAATAGCTCAGACCCTGGGTAAGGATGAGGCACTTTGTTGAGCTAAATGGAAACGCCTCAGGGACAGATTTGTTAAGGCAAGAAAGAAGATGAGAGGAAAAACGGGATGGGGCAAAGGGAGGTGTCCCACTGATTTTTTTTCTATGTTGTCTTGGCTGGACACGTGTAAAATGCTGGGAGACAGAGACAACTGTGCCTGCTGAAGTAAGTATTTGCTATTTTTAAGATGCTTAAGAATTTAAATAGCTAACCAAAAGTTGTCACACTTTATGAAATTGAATAACATTATGATCAAATAAATAAACAATACTTTAAATTAATTAATCATAAATTAATAGATTTTATGATTTATAGTCTGCCATCAATATTTAATCAATCTACATTGTGTACACATTTAGGTCTTCAATAGCAGTTCCAATGGGGCAACTTCACCTGCTGCTCCAGCAAGAACTCCACCCAAGGTGAGCCTTCTCCACCAGCCTGGTCCAGTGAGTCCCCTGCCTCAAGAGAGCCATCTCCACCAGGCACAAGAGCTCCGACCAGAACAAAGCAAGGAAGGAAGAGGCTGGAAGCCATTGACCAGTATAAAACGGAGAGAGTCCTGAAAGAGGATTCTGAGGCACGGCTTGCCTCTACAGCGACTGACATGCTCAGAAAATTACCTTCAGGTGTCAGGTCACGGGTGCAATTCTGAATACATGAGCTCCTTTTCCATACGGAGCAAGAATATGTGCATCAGCAAACCTTCTACACCTTAGAGCCACTGTAAGCTGTACAATGTTCAGTTCCATTTATGGAAAATGTTATAAATTTAAAAAGTTTTAAAAAAGTTGTTTTACATCAAATATTAGTGGGTTCATTATTTCATGAAGTCAAATGTGATTACCATTTATAATTTTTAAATAGCGTTATGATCAATTTCCTCTTAAATGTGTATTATGTTGCACATTGTTATGAATGTATACGTTAATGTAAATAAAAATTTCCCCATGCAAATATGTGTATTTTCTTTGTTTTAAATACACACAAACAAATTGATAGAAATTCAAATGTTCATTTTCGTAAAAAAAAAGAGACAAACTGTAAATTATCAGTTTATTGAAAGTAAATCACACAAACAACCTGCCTTTTCTTATTGTGGCTTGTTGCCAAGGCACAAGACCATGTGGTGATGAGAAGACGTCCTGCAGGTTGTTCCTCACTGCATAGACTGTTCTTTCCACATTCCTGGTGGCGTTTGTTCTTAATGAAGATTGCAGATCATTTTCTGAAACCTGCCTCCATTCTCCTATATGGATGGGAAACAAGAAAAACAAATGTTATGGTGGGTGGGGTGTGTTGTAGAGATGAGCTATAAACTGTACATTGTGTGTGTGTGTGCAATCACCTGGCAAGATGTCTCCTGATGGCGTGTCAGTGTCCACATAGTTTGTGGGGATGTACTATCTACAGTCATCAGTGTAGGCCAGCCAGTTGTGGAGCGCAACACATGCTTTGATGACATGGACTCTTTGGTGGATTATATTCAATCAGGTGGCCCAAGATCCACCATCTGGATGACGAGATGCCAAAGGCGTTCTCAAATGTTCTCCGAGCCCTGCTGTGATGGTAGTTGTACACCAGTTGCATGATAGAATATGAAAATTATTATGAATAGGACTAGTACCGTATTTTCCGCCCTATAAGTCGCATCAGTCCGAAAAGGTCTAATAATTTGGAAAAATCCATAAATAAGTGGCTTTGCCTTATAAGTCGCACCTGTTACGCGTCATCGCTGACAACCCAGAAACGTGGGCCGGTGTTGTGCCAGTAATCGATTGGCTGCCAAATGGCGGCCGCTGGAGCATGCACGGGAGGACTTTAACAAGAATTTAACAATATTAACACTTTATTTGCCAAAATTATGGCAAAGGTGTGTCTCAGTTGAACTTTTTCCTTAATAAATGCACTTTATTGGTCAAATCAGCTGCATTTCAAAAATCCATTTGCGGCTGCAGGAGCATGCAGAGGGAGGACTCTCTGTGCATTTCATCAAAATTTAACAAGATAACTACCTAAAAACAATTATTTGTTTGCTCAACATTATAGTAAAGGTGTGTCTCAGTTGAACTTTTCCTTAATAAATGCACTTTGATGGTCAAATCAGCTGCATTTCACCTGTGAGGTGTGGTGAAATGCAGCTGATTTGCCATTTGCTCCAGAAGCTCCAGAGCGAGACAAAGGTGGCTTGAATGGCAAGCCAAGTGTCTCATTAATAGCCACTTTTACCTATTAATGAGACACGTTGCTTGTCATATTAGTCGAGGGCGCTCTAGTAGCTGAAAATGGTAGTGTTCAATATTTTCCATGTCAGAACGAATGAAAACGTCAGATCTCAGCCAAAAATTGGGTTATAAATATGGGGGAAAACGTATATTAGTCGCTTCAGTGTATACGTCGCAGGACTTGCAAATTTATGCAACAAGGTGTGACTTATATAACGAAAAATACATTCATAGTAATAATAACAATACATTAAATAAAATGGGTAGACAAACAGCAGTCAGAGACTGAAAGACACAAACCGACCTACAAGGAGAGGAAAATCCCAGAGCTGCCAGAAGTCGCACACAATTGCAGTCCACTGGTGGCCAAGGGGGAAAGCTCCAAGCTCCGGCTGAAGACGCCTTCCATATGGCTTGACATACCTGAAGTAGCTTTTTACATATGACTCACTGGAATGAAGATTAGACATTTAACTAAGCATACTTTTAAATGAATTTAATAAGCTAGAAGTCTGGAAAACTATAGTTCAGTAGTAGTAGTTCCTCTACTGCTGCCTTTCCTAGTAGGCATCAGTACAAATCAGACCAAACATTTAAGTTAATTTATCCCAAAACTCGCCTCTGGCGTTATTTGTGACACAATTGATGTGACCAGGCGATATCTTGTAGCGACACTCCGTTCCGAGCAACCAGTCGCAAAGATGCGCAGCACGACTGCTGCTCTCTGCACTGCTGATAGGTGGAGCGATGGCTGCCCTGGTGGTGAACCACCCAACTAGTTCATCGAACTTTCTAGAATCCATTCGAAAATATTCAAAATGTTTCTCACTGTCCATCTTCATGTCCTTCACCAGTGTGTTAAATTCCCCTTCTTCATCCCTGATCTGGTTTAATGGCCTTATATACCACCTTCTTTTGTTTTAAAGCTGTGAGGCAAGCGATCTCTTCCTCCTCGTCCGTTGACGCCATGACTGAAATTGTGAAATCTGTACGCTCGAGTATGAAGTCTCAACCGTCTGCAGACAGTATACGCAGAGTCCGCGCGGCTCACTGAGTACGCACAGTCCGCCCGAGTATTTGGGGGCCTTAACTATGACAGTAAATGTACAAAAGAGCTGATTGTTCATTCCCAACAATTTGCACATCTAGAAACATCTTGTTTTTTTGTTTGGTTATTGTGTTTTTTTTTTAGAAGAACCAGCAGCAACAACAGGGAAACAACCACACAAATGGGGCAGGGCACACCGGTAACCCAGAAAATAGCCACGCCCAGGGCCCACCTCTGAAGAAAGTGCGAGTTGTCCCTCCTACCACTACCTCAGGTGGCCTCATAATGACCTCAGACTACCAGGTGAGCTCGTCTCTTGTTCCAGTGCATGTTTGGACACTCCTTGTGCCAAAAAGAAAAAAAAGCTAAATAATCTGGCTCAAAATGACACATTTGGTGTAAATTGTAGTAAATAGTTTTTAAAATTATTATTTTTCTTGTCTTTGCAGCGCTCTAATCCACTTGCTGCCTACCAGAACCCTGGACCAAGCACATCACTGCCCCAGAGCAGCATGGGATACTCCTCTACCTCCCAACAGCCGCCCCAGTACTCCCACCAGTCCCACCGTTACTAAAACTTCTCTTACAAGCATACACACATTTTAGACAAATGCACACACGGCCCCTTACCATGCCCATCTGAACGAATGTACCGAAGGATGTGGGGATGTCCCAGTGCAGCAAACCTTCCCAGCAACCAACAACTACCATCCCTCTGAGTTCAGAAAAGCAAGACTTCACCTGTTTCAGACTTCATACCACAATCCCAGTATTAGAAATACAGTTTAGAGCAGAGGATGTTCGGTAAAACACAAAGCAGGAGGGTAAAAAGAAAAGTGAACCTGCTTCTGTTAGACTAAATAAACACAGAAACAGTGGCTTGGTTTGGAGGACGCGCATTAACCTGTTGTCATTTCCTTTCCTCTGCTTCAGTTCCCCTCATCCTGTCAAAGCTTGGATGAGCTGCTATGTGACTGCCAGCGTTGACAGGATCTCAGTCTGTCAGTCCTTCTGTTTATTTTACGATGGGCCACAGCTGAGGACTAAACTGAGCTGCTAAGACGCATAAAAGGAGATTGCTGATCTCCCACAGCTGCGGAATGGAGGATTTTTCTTCAGAAAGGACAAAAAAATAATAATTTTAGTAGTTTATAATTTAATTTGTTGTCATGGTTTTGTTTTCATGACGAGAGTAGCATAGCAGCTTGTGTGAGTTGAGCACTTGGCTGATGTATGCTGAGGGTAAGCCTTACAACATGCTGACAAAACCAACCAATCGCATGGAGGATGGCAGATGGAACATGCATTGTACTGTACTGCATTGAAATATTTTACATGAAACGAGTATCCTGACAATAAAAGTGGAAAAGTTCATCATGTTTGTACTTTGGAGAAGTGTGTGTGTTTGGAATTGAACTAGTTTTATGTTTGTTACTCTATTCTGTAGTCTTGCAAGTCAGCTAGAGGAGGGGACACAATCTTTATAATGGTTAAATATATATACACAGTATAGTTCTCTCTTTAAATGCAAAACTTTTACACATAATTAAAGTGAAAAGGTTTTTTTTTCAAACAAATTAGATAAATGTAATGGGGCAGAATGTCAAAACAAACAGTTTGAGCAGTGCTATGTATTTAAACTAATTTATTCAGTTATGTAAAGTATATAAATCTGAAAATGAATTTTTACAGCATATTTGATTTTAAAAGTACTCGATGCAAAGATTTTAGCATCGCTCAGAAAATTATACATTATTTTTTCTCATGTCAATGGTTAATTTTCCTCTTAAAATTTATGAATGGCTGCTAATCACCATATGTACTTGTTTTATTTACACAAACAACCAAAGTGACTGAAAATAGGTCAACAGTGGTGACATCCATGGATGAGCTGTTTTGGGTCAAAAAGGGACAAATTTAGTGTATTGCTACTTATCAGATTTGCCAAGTAAAGTATGCAGCTGGATTTCAAACGAGTTTTAAACACTAACTAAAATTGATAAGAGTTGGAAAAATATGTTGAAACTAAACTTTGTTTACATTCAGTGCATACCTGCATTTCAAAATTGCCTATAAATATATTTGGAAAAATACAGGGGTCAACTGCATCATCTTCTATTCAGGATAAACTTTTTATATTTTGTTATTTTTTAATAAAGAGTACCTTTAAGTCAGAGCAACCTGTGATTCTCATCTGCCATTTATTTACCTTTACTTTGGTCTTTAATAAGTTCTCATGAACTTGCTGTTTTTATTTTTTATTTTTTTGTTGTTGTTTTTGAGAGCTCCCTACTATAGTACAAGAGTTATATAATGTTTATCTGCAAAGAAAGTACCAGAAGGTTTGATGGTACCCCATTAAACTAACGTACATCCTTTCCAGGTTTTAAAAACCCTTATTTTACAAAAATTCTGCCAGACGCAAACTCAGAATTTAAGGTTAATGCTAAAAATCCTGGCTTCAACTATACAAATATACTACACAACGTCTGATCATAATCGTCAGATTTGACTTCAGATTTGTTTTAATTTGTGCCAATATGTTAAAAACTGATTGCTTAACTAAATCCAAACCACCAGTAAAGAAGCTATTTACAGCTGGCATCCATAAAGTGCGCTAAGATTCATAAATAGCTGTAATTGCACCCTGTATTCACTGGTCAACTGGTCATCATTAACTTCACGTAGACTCTCCCATTGGTATATTTTCATCTTTAAATCACTTCTTAGTCTGCTGTCTTCATACATCTCCTACATGTCTCTGCGTGAGTGCAGCTACAGCGTGCACTCTCAGGACATTATTACCTGCAGTGTTCCCTCTGTGAGGACTGAACTAGGCAAAAGGGCCTTTACTCCACTCCTGTTTCCTGGAATATTTTGCAAAAAGATCTGAAGCTCTCAACCTTGACCTCTCTAAGTGGTTTCAAACATTGCTAAGGTCCTGGCAAAAACCAATGCTGACATGCTCCTGGTTTTAGTTTTCTTTGAGGTCCCATTAGTGCCAAAAATATGGTTATGTCTATGTAATGACCTGATAGTGGCTGAGTGGTTAGAGCAGTCATTCTCCAATGTAAGTTGGGGGTTTGATTCCACCAGCAGTCACATGCCGAAGTGTCCCTGAGCAAGACTCTAAACCCCTCATTGCCTCCGATGTGTGTCCCATCGGTGTATGAATGTGATAAAACATTGACTAATCTCTTTAAAATGATTTGTTCAGTTAGCTTTGTAGAGATCCAGAGTGCTGTATGAATGGGTAAATGAGGACACAGATTGTAGTGTAAAGGGCTTTGAGTGTCTTGATTAGATAGAAAGGTACTACAGTCCACTTACCATGCCTCCTTGACCCACACTGAACACAATATCTACATGGATGCAAGCCTAGACAGTAACAACGCATGGAGATACATAGATGTGTCCTACATGATCAGAAAACTGGACAAGGCTATTCTAAATGTACTTCCAGGTTTTCATGTACTGACTGGCTGTACAGCTACAATCATGAACAAGGGGAAGTTAAGGCCTTTCAATGTAATGGTATCAAACAAGAATTTTCTAGATGTCCTATAGCTGCACTGGGAACTGGCGAAGAAGTTGAATCACCCACACTTGCTAAATTTGAAGAATTTGTGAGTACACTCTATGGCCATAAGCAGCTGAAGTCTGTTAACATTGCACAGTTTGAATCATTTCACCTGCATTATGCCCCAAAGAAGAAAGATGCACCTCTGGATCCCATGTAAGGCATGCATTCATTCTCAATACGACCGTATGGAGCTGTATTAGAGAACAAGATCAAGAGAGAAAATAATGTGGCTAGAGTGTGGAAATGCTGACACAAAAAACTCTGCTAGTAAAACGAATCTCGAGCAATGTGGATGAGAAAAGGATGAGAATGGTTACCTATGCTGTATTTGTAATGAAAGATGTAATAAGAAACTGTTCATTAATATAACTTTAGTAAATATAGGATCATATCTGTAATCATGTACAGTTTTGTAGAATAAGCTTACCAGTATACAATGTAATATCCACATGTCTAACTTCATGTACTGGACAGTAAATTTAATTGACTCATCGGTTTCTTCGTCATCTGACTCATCACTACACACAGTCTCACCATAACGTACACCTGCATCCTCATCTTGCTGTTGTAGGCCAGAGGACTCTTTCTGTGGTATGTCAAGTATTTCCTTGGGGAGCTGTTCACAGTCTAGCTGGGAAAGAAACTCTAAAAGTAGAAGAAATACAATGTTCTTAAGTTCCTAAAATGGTTCATAAGAGCAATTTTATAATTTGTATGTACATAGATTTAATTAACATCTGTACCTTATTGGCTTAAAATGTACCTTAGAATACTTAAGTATGACTTAAATATGAAGCAACATGAAATAGGGCAATAATATGTAAAATGTGTCATAAATTATTTGTTTAGTGGGGTAGTCTTTTGCTGCCTGAGAATAGATGACATTGTACATTTAATCTTATATATTTTGATTATTAGTGTCTGAAAATACCTTTGGGGCAGTTTGGGAAATACTGAACGAACAGTGGTTGAAAGTGCATGAGAAATTGTTCAACATGAGCCTGATTTTTACACTTTTTGGCAATTTTTATGGATGTCAGCTGTAAATGGGTCTCACCCACCTCGAGTAGAAGGACTCCTACATCCATATGCTCTTTGTGAATGTCACGTCTGCCTTCAGTACCATGATCCCCCAAACCCTGATGGACAAACTACTCACACTACTAAGCCCCTCCATTTGCAACTGGGTCCTAGACTTCTTAACAAACAGACCTGTCAGTGAGGATCCATAATTTCTCTTCCTCCACCATAACCCTCAGCACTGGCTCCCCTCAGGGCTGTGTGCTGAGCCCTCTCCTGCTCACTCTGCTCACGTATGACTGTGCACCTACCCATCCAGGCTGTCAGATTGTAAAGTTTGCAGATGATACAATGGTGGTGTGCTGTATCACAAAACGATGAGTCCAGCTACAGGCGGGAGGTGGAAAACCTGGAGAGCTGGTGCAAGGAGAATAAGCTTCACATCAATGTGAAGAAGATAAAGGAGATGGTCATGGACTTCAGAAGGAACAAACATACCCCCCCCCCCCCCCCAGAACATAGGAGGATCTGCAGTGGAAGTGGTCTCCAGCTATAAGTACTTAGATGTGCACCTGAATGACAACCTCAGCTGGGGCAACAACACTACCAGCCTGATTAAGAAAGCTCATCAGAGACTCTACTTCCTCAGGCGGATGAGACGAGCTGGTCTGGGAAGCTCAGTCCTCACCTCCTTCTACAGGTGTGCAGTGGAGAGCATCCTGTGCTTCAGCATCAACGTGTGGCATGGAGGCTGCACAGCTGCAGAAAGAAAAGCTTTGCAGAGAGTGATGAAGGCTGCACAGAAGACTGTTGGAGTCAACCTCCCCACCATCACAGACATTTACATCTCCAGATGCAGGAAGAGGGCCACTTGCATCATGAAGGACCCCACTCACCCAGCACACACACTTTTTGCCCCGCTCCCCTCAGGAAGGAGGTTATGGAGCATTAAGTGTAGACCTAGACTGAGAAACAGCTTCTACCCTGAGGCTGTTATGAATATCTAACCAGGATAATCACTGTGAAAAATCACATCATGTTGCTGCTGATCTGTTTCATGTTGCTGTGTTCACACAGACTCCTGCCGCTGTTCAGCGTATTGTTTTTTTTATGCTGATAGTGCTTAGTGTATTTTTAGTTAAATTTTATTTTTAGTACATAACTTAGATCTTTTAACTGTTTTTCTTTTGCATTTTAATACTTTTGTTGGATAACTGGGACCCTGTGTACACAATTTCGTTCCACATGTGGTGTACAACAATTAAAAAAAAACTTGAATCCTTGAATAAAGAACCTTGAATCCTTGAATTCATCAGTTCAAAATTGGTTGTCTGGGTTTAGTTAAGCAATCAGTTTTTAACATTTTGAAACATTACAAAACAAATCTGAAGTGGACTGTGGTCAATCTGGCGATTGTGGTCAGATGTTATATTAATCATAGCCATCAATTGAAGGGTTTTTTAATACCTGGAAGGGGTGTAGTTTAATAGCAAGCCTTCTGGTACTTATTATGCAGATACACATGGTATCCTATCGCTTGGACTACAAACCTAACAGCATAATCTTGACAAGAAATGGGACCTGGCTAAATGATGGAAAGTCTTTCAGCAACGCCCAATCCGCCCCTTCCATTCTCAAAAGCGTTTTCTCCAGCTGGGGAGGTTCCCTCGCTGTTTTTCTTTTATAGCTCTACCATTGGTTGTTGAGGACGTCTGTCAAGCGCTAAATTCTCTATGCGCTGATATGATTGGTTCATAGGCGTGGTAGGCGTGTCTTCGTCCCCCCAAAGGTTTTTCACCGGAGTGGTCAGACTGGGTTGTGAAGGGGATACAGGATGGCAGAGCTAATATGAGTATCTAACGGTGCATTCGGACGAACTGATTTCTTCTAATAATTCAAGTACTGGTGAGGGCCCTTTGATACTTTTTACAACGAGAAGTAACACCTTATACAATAACTGTGACATTTGTGTGAATATTTCTGTTGACTCTTTTCTGATTTATTCAAATAAAGTAGTCGAATATATCGGACATTTAAGCTAGCTAACCGGTCAGTCAAGAGCGGACCCCCGGTCAGCGAGTGGAGGGTAAGACACGATGCCGAGGCGCTGAACATCACTATATAGGTCGCTTTGAAACATTTTAGACGGGGAATTATTACAGTCTGTGCATCGGTGGTTTTTAGGCAACTAAACCGATAATGGTTTGTTTAATTTTATATTGAAAATGGCGCAGAAAGTGGGGGAGCGAGGTGGACGAACAGATGTGGGTCAGTCCATCCGTAATGGGAGGCGATGGTGCGGAACACTGATCGATCGCGGTTACCATAAATTTATTCCTCCGTGTGGGGCTAAGCTGCTGTTTTTAAGGCATAATACTTTACAATAACAGTAAAATAAATTTTTTTTTACACCACTATCAATATAAGGTGTTAAATATTAACAATATAGTCATTATTTTTTAGAAAAAGTTAATGATATTATCGCATATTGTCAACTTACCATCATTGGACTGTCAAGCTAGTTGTGGAGTTAACTAAAGTATTACAAGTAAACACTCAGGAGTATGTGTGTGAACGACTCTCAGCTACTACTACATCAAATTTTAGTTCAATATTTGTATAATTGACTGAGTTATAGCCATTTCTGCGTTGGCTAATATCAGTAAGCTTCAGTGGCTATTTTAAATAGGATTTTCTCCAAAAGGTTAAACAGTTGTAGATGTACATTAAATTATCACTTCTAAGAAGTTCCCTGTGATTCATGACATATTTTGCTAACAGACAAACAGGGCTGCTTCCAAAAGTTACTGCTGAAATTTAAAGCAAAGTGTTGGTTTTGATGAGTAGAATGTGAAATAGCTGCAACGACAATAAATTTTAGTACAACGTCTGTGAAATTGACAGAATTACAACTGTTTTTATGTTTTCTAAGAGTAACAGACTGTGGCAGATATTTTGTGTTATGCTGGCTCCAAAAGGTAAAGAGTTATAGATGTATACCTAATGATTATTTCCAGAAAGTTTAATTAAAATCCCTCCAGTGGTTCATGAGCAGTTTTTTTCTAACAGATGGATAAAGTTGGCTGCAAACAATTCATGGCCAAATTTGAATCAAATATCTTGCACAATCTACTGAGACCAGTCACAGCCACTACCACAACAAATACATTATCTGTCAAATTGGATGAGAGATTTTTGTGCTTATTTATTCCATTTGGCTTAAAATATCTCTACTTGCTCATAAAATGGTTTGTTACCAAACACAACATGGATACATATAAGGACATAGATAGAAACCCCCTTATTTTTTACAGAATTTGTTGCAAAAAAGGTAAAATCAGTGAACGAGTTGCAGTTTTTCAACTCGTTTTATGTTTTATAAGTGAATAGTGTCCAAAATTTGAATAGTTTAACCATCTAGCCTGAAATAAATTAGCTCCTTAGCTGAATCGTTTATCCTTTGGGGATTATGTATAACACTTTTGGATCGTGTTTGGATTAAAAAGTCAGATATTTGAGCAAGAATAATCTTAAGGGTTTACTCAAAATATGCATTATTAAGTCTTAGTGGAAACGTAATATTTCCAGTGAAGCAGAAGTATTTAAAAAGTACACAAAGTCACAATAAATGATTAATTTGTGTTTATTTGTTGTTAAACTCCATGCTAAACTGAAAAGTCAGTAAAGTTTTACCCAGATGACATCACATATGTCTGAATACTGTTAAACTAAAGAGATGGTCATGAACTGTAAGAAGTCACTGCAGGTTTTTTTATACTTAAACATCATATTTAGGGCAGTGTGACCTGACGTAATCCAGGCTGCATTATTCAAAACATCAGACCAAGCAAAACAGCATCTGACACAAGAAGCTGTACTCTGCACATGAATTGGTAATGACTCCCCTCTTTCAGAACCTAATGGAGTTCTTCTATCTGTTGTAGTGAGGCCTCCTCCATCGCTGCTGCGTGTTGGTTTGGAGATGTGGGAGTTCTGCAGGGGATGTGTGTTTTAGTCCAGATGTCACGTCTCTGAAGATCAAATGTGTTTTTGCTGCTGATGTGCCAGTTTTCACACTGCTAATGGGACATTTGAGGGGCTACCTGGTGTGTTGTTGGACATTTTGTTTGGCTGAGTTGTGCTGTAATAATTAAAGGAAACACATGACCCTAAGGAGGAGTAAACATTAGAGTGAGAATGTGTTTCTGATTTGTCTCATCCTCCCTGAGAGTGAGGATGAAGGAGGAGTGCTTTCACTGCTTTATTAGGAAAGGGGGCCCTAAAGGAGGCGGGTGGTGGTGGGGGATTCGTGGGAGAGCTGGTGCTGTTGCCGTGTGAACGGAGCTCCATTGTCCCGGGAACCTTTCAGTGGCTTCCCTGAGGTCTCTGTTCGTACCCCTTCCCCCTCACTCGATCTACTTTTGCTCCCATCAAACACACATATACTCTGTATTTTCCACACACACACACCATCTTATTCACTGTATCTCATCTAGTCTCACTCTATCCCACTTGGTGTCTCCTCTGCCTTTCACGAGGCCCCGTCCCTCCTCCCTGCGTGTCGCCCCCCCCCCCCCTCCAGTCGCTCATTACTTCGCCCTCATCAGTGTGATTGTCATTCAAGACAGACAGTGCGGAGCGAAAACATGCAATCTTCTAATTTGCATCACCTCATTTTCTACACAAGAGAAAGCTCGGCGTTTCCAAAGCATTCACGCAGAAAGCTTTGTTTCTGGGGACAATTCAGTCCTTACGGGATGTTTTTGTTGTCCTTAGTGGCAACACATGATGGTGTAATTTCACACTTTGCTTTTGTCTTTTCTTGTTGGAAGGATGCTGCTGGATTTTGGAGGGGGGTCTCTAGCTAAGAAAAGAGAGTGAGAGGAGGACTCAGCTGGTGGAAATGACTGTGGGTGAAAAGAAGCATCTTTTCAGCTGTAATGCTGTGGTTTCCTGCTGGGACTGTTTGCAAAGTGTAGTTTTGCCTGAGAGAAATGATTAAAGATGGTTGCTTTAGTATAACGAGTTTATATTTGTTCTGTTTTTTTATGCTTGGTTTTGTGCTTCATACGCTTGCTATAATTAACCCTCTGTCAGGTTGCCAGATCTCCTGCCTTTTTCCAACCTGCTTCTTCTTTTGATGATTTCTGCCGTTTTTCTGTTCCACTTTTCTGCACAACAGCAACTCAAAAGCCCTGGAATCATATTTGAGAAACAGTGTGAGAACATTTCGATTGGGAAAAAGTTCTTGTCTGTCCTTTTGGTTTCTTCTTGAGCCGTAGCTGTATTGTTCTGGCCAAGTGTTTTTGGACAGGAAGGAGAGAAAGGACATTGAGGAAACAGGAGCCAGTTCCAGTTCCAAAACAGGATGCAGGAAGCGTCACTGATAAGAGGGCTGCTATGATGCTCCCTGACTTCTCTCCTGCTTTTTGCAATTGTCAGCAGTCCTTTGAACTAGAGTTTCTAATCAGAAGGAACTGAGGTTTAATTTAGACACTCCAGTTCAGAGCCTCAATGGGTGTGGGCAAAAGTACTCATCAGTACTGCTTATATTGTCTGAAAAAAAAGTCAGTCATGCCAGTTTTCCAGCTGGGCCTGTGACAATCTGGCCTGGGATTAGCTGGCACGCTGGATCTTCCTCTCCCTAATGCTTTAATCTCTCTGCTGGTCACCAGGAGTCTTCTGGCTTTGGCACCTCGTTGGTCATCAGCCTGATGAACGTCCAACCACGCATCAGTTGGTTGCCATGTAAAAGAAAGTGCACAAAAAGATGAAAAATGGGACTTTACTTTAAAATGCAACTCCCCTTTACTATGTCTTGCCAACACTTTCTTCACCTTTTTATGTTTTTTGTTCATAACTATGAGACATTTACAGATTTTGAGTAAATGTGAGATGACGCAGCTTCCAGAAACTTATTTAAAACATATTTCAGTGATTTTCGAATCGGGATAAGTGTGGAAAAATTATTCTTTAGTTCCTGTTTGACTGTTTCAAATATAAAAATCAAAACCCACCAAAAAAAACTTATCAAACAAGCAGAGCTTTTCACTTTACTGTTATTTAAAATATGAACTGAAGTTGTGAACAAATAATATATATTATGTTATGGAATTGTATAATATATGTGATATAATATATATGAATATTATATGTTATGGAATTGTTTTGTACTTTTTTAAAATGAATAAACTTCATACCATACCATACCATACCATATATAAAAAATAATATACCTAATTGCTAGAATTTATTAAGAAAAAACATCCATTGGTGTTAATCAGTAATGGTAAAGAAAATTAAACTAAACCACGCGGTTTTGTCTTTTGGGAATTAAGAGGTTGCCTTGCTCCACCTTTATAAATGACAGCATTAATCATGAAAGTAATTAGGAGTTTAATTGATGTCTTGCTCATTAACACTTTAGCAATTTAAGTCCTGAGCAGCTACAAGGGTGTTTGATTGGGTGTGTGTGCTCGTTCCTTGCTTTCCCCTCCAGTTTGTGTCGGGAGCGTGAGGCCTCGCCATGCCGCTGGTGAAGAGGAACATCGAGCCGCGTCACCTCTGCAGAGGAGCGCTGCCCGAGGGCATCGGCAGCGAGCTGGAGTGTGTGATGAACAACACGCTGTCTGCCATCATTCGCCAGCTCAGCAGCCTGAGTAAGATATGAACATACATTCCAGAAAACGAGTAAAAATCCCCAAATTTGGAAAAAATAAGTCAAATAAAACAACACAAAGTTTATTTTTGTGTCACACTAAAAACAGACTGAACTCACAGCATCCTCGGGGTAAGTTCCATATGATGATGGTTAAACTGCGTATAGCCTCTTTGTAGCAGATCACATGTTTTCCTCATTAATCCCAAAGCTGTGATTGATTTGGTCGTTGTCATGGTTACAGTCTCAGGGTCATAGGGCTTATTGCGGGCTTATAGCCGCCTCACACTGGAACACGGAGCATTGAAATGTAATCCTTTCAGACAGCGCAGCAAAAATGAACTTATCAGCCCGGCTGTGTGCACGTGACAGTGCAGCTCCACTGTGCATGTTAGAGTGTGTGAGAGCTGTTTGCATGTAGATCTGTCAATATTTTCGCTCACTGGAAACATACTTCACCGAGTTATTACTGGCAGAAGCAAACATCTCTCAGCCCATCATCAGCGCCTTAATGTGTTTTCACTTGGCAGCTACCTCACACTAATTCATCCTGAGCTGCACCCATTTTCCTGCTCTCACACTAACTGGGTTCAAGGTTTGTTGTGAACTTCAGTAGCATAAATTCAAACCAGTCCTTGTTGCTTTTTGGCTCAGCCCAATCGATTCTGTCTGGATCTTATTGTGTCAAGTTCCTGCCGTGGGAGTTGGCCTCTCAACAACAGCTGTGCGGGTTAAATATAAGTTCTTGCACAGGCCCGACGGAGGAAATCTACATGCTATGTATGCTGTGCATGTTTTTGTGGACATGTGTGCGAGTGGACCACTAGAGAGATGACGAGCCCTTCAACTCTGGCAGCCGGATCTGTGATTCTTCCTTCCTTTAAATGTTTTTTCTGCAGCCCATCCTGTCAGCAGGGAGAACAGAAATAACCCTGTGTTTGCCATTCTGCATATGACAAAGGACACTTTGTTCTATACTACTACACTTGTTAGAATCATACTGAAACTACTCTGTTTGGTTTCTGTTGTTTTATCTTGTCGCTGTCCCACAGCCCAGATTCACACTGCTGTGTCCACTAACTACTGGCTAAAATAATTATTTAACTCTTGCAAGCAACTTCTCTCTCAGCCTCTAAGTTTTCCAGTGCAGGGACATGATTCATTTGTCCTACAGGAGATGTTTCCAAAAACACCAGAACAGAAAACAGAGGCCAACAGGAGCATCACTTTGCACTAGAGATATAATCTGCTTTTTGGAAAAGTAAAAAGGACTAATCATTTTGGCTTTTATTTCTTTTAGCATGCAACATTTTTACCTTAAATTTGTCAGTATATTCTAAGACTGAATGCCCCACAGATTTGCATGAATTAGGATTTAGTTTACTTAACTTATCGCCGAGTTTTAATGTGTAAAAATAAAAAGATGTAAAGATAAAGTCAAATTCCTTAGCAATGATTGAATAGGGTGCAGTTCATAGTTATTCAAATCTGAGTTTCAAAAGCCAATTGATTGCATAACATAAAAATACTGACTTGTTTGTTACATGATTATTTTTTTGTTGATTGATCTAACTCTTAAAATGGTTAACTTGTTGAATGAAAGTAAAAATACACGCAAAAACTAATTTAATTTAGATTCATGGTGATGCATCGATAACTAAAAAGATAAATATTTACTAAAGAAAGTCCAGTTTGACCCACCCAGTTCGTATGAATCAGACACAGCCGAGTTAACGTCGCGACCCTTTAATAAGTTGCTTTAAAGTTTTTTGTTTTTTTTGGAGAAGCTGGTCAGAAACCTGTTTCTTCTTGCCTGAATTAAAGTGGTTAATGATTTTTTTTAGGCTTTGCACTACAAACCCTAAACTCATGAGTCTCCATTATTATCGAAGGCACCTTTAAAAATTTTAAAATATGTTATAACTTGATATAAATACCGCTGCTTTTGGTCAAAAGTACACAAAGTTCAATTTGGGTGATTTATATTTAGCAATTGTTCCATTATTCAAGAGGAAAGTTGTAATATGGTGCCGTATTAATTACCATTTCCAGCAAAGATCCTCAGATTCTAGTTTCGCCTTGTGTCACATTATCGCTGTATTGATCAGACTTCAGTCTCTGCAGGGATCTGCTTGGCTATAAACACTTTGCAGGAAGATTAAACTCCATTTATTTTTCTGTTTCTATTTTTGTTGTTCTTTTCGTAACTCCTTCCAAGGTAAACATGCAGAGGACATATTCGGCGAGCTGTTCAACGAGGCCAACAGCTTCTACCTTCGTGCCAACTCTCTGCAGGACCGCATCGACCGGCTCGCTGTCAAAGTCACACAGCTGGACTCCACTGTGGAGGAAGGTGGGTCCAAAGCCAGAAGCAAACCTTGAAACGTTACTGAAAAATTGCATCTTCTACCCACTTTTATATTTATTTTCATTCCCTTTCCTTTTAGCAAGACAGACTTTCATTATTTGCCATGTTTCTTTGTGTTCTCAGTGTCTCTGCAAGATATCAACATGAGGAAGGCCTTTAAGAGCTCCACCACTCAGGACCAGCAGGTGGTGTCCAAGAGCAGCGTGCCGAATCCAGTCAGAGAGATGTACAACGTGAGCGACAAGCCTCCCCCTCTCACCATCCTCACACCTTACAGGTTGGTGCTGTTGAAGAATGGACACTTTTACCAAACACGCAGATGTCCTGCACCCTTATTTAAAAGAACTATTTTAAATAAATAGACTTTTCTGAATTTACTGATGGTGTAAAGACAAACTGATATCCAATTGTTTCCAGAAAAAAAAATCTATGAAAATTGTTCATTTTTGTACACAATATTTGAAAAAATAAATGTTTTCTACATAAAACCATGAGAGTATAAAACACCATCAGCTTTTATATAAATTTATAGACAACTATAAAGAGCTAAAACATTTAATTTACTTTAAAAAGAGTCCTATACCGGTATATAAATAATTGTTTACAAATCTATCTTCAAAGATACATTGTTGTAAATTGTTTTAAATGACAGAAGTGTAAAATGCAGTTTCTTTAAAGTTAATTAAAAAATACAGACCTCATATAAACCATTTTTTAACATCACATAATCAGTTTTCCATCACATACTGCTTAAATGTTTCAGAAAATGTGTTGTAATGACATTTACCTTCATATTTCCAGTTGCTGATTTGAAAATTATTGCTTTTTTTAAAAGCTGTTATTGTAATTGTTTGACAGATTGTTACGTCTGTGTGGAAGCCCATTTCCGCCATGAAAGAAAAAGTAAAAGCCCAACAGGAAGTCATAATTTTGACTTTTAAAGTCATAATTTGGATTTTTATTCTCATAATTATGACATTAAAACTCGAAATTATGACTTTTATTCCAATAATTATGACTTTAAATGTCGAAATTATGACTTCCTGTTGGGCTTTTATTTTTTCTTTCATGACGGAAATGGGCTTTCATACGTCTGCTTCACTGACACTACAGCATTTAATTTAATAATAATAATTAAAAAAAGACAAATGCAGAGACATTAGGATGAAACGAAGTTCAGTTTCAGCCAGAGTACCACATTTCTTAATTTGCCTAAACAGAAATGTTTGTTTGAGAAGATTTTTGTAAATATAACCTTCTTGGTGTTTTTTCTGAAGGGATGATCATAAGGAAGCTCTTAAATTCTACACAGACCCCTCCTACTTTTTTGACTTGTGGAAAGAAAAGATGCTTCAGGACACTGAGGACAAGAGGAAAGAGAAGAGGAAGCAGAAGGTACAACTCTGACTCAGAGTATCTCACAGAACTTGCTGTGGTTTAATTTTCCTGATCACTTTAGTGTGGCTGATAATACAATTTTAATTGCCTGCCAGACACAATTTCCTCCCTGAGTTTCAAACACAAAACAAAATGTAATCTCAGTGGAATTCCTCCGTAGAAGAATGTAAATAAAGTGCTACCACAGCCGTAATTTATTTGTTGTTGGAACGGAGAAGGATCTAATTGCTCGTTTCTTTCCATTTACCGCAGGAGCAGAGGCGATGTGTGGATGGAACGTTGCAAAGGGAAGTTAAGAAGGTCCGCAAGGCGAGGAATCGTCGACAGGAGTGGAACATGATGGCTTTGGATAAAGAGCTGAGGCCAGACCATCGACATACCATACACCGAGACAGAGCAGCTTCCTCTGAGGGGTCCATGTCTCCGGAGAACAGGTAGTTACAAACAACGTTATTCATTGTCAACACAATAAACAGCTTTTTTTTTTTTTTTACATATAAAAAATATTCTTACCAGGGGTCACGGTGCAGAGCAGCATTATTACCCCAACAGTATGAACCATGCTGGCCACGCCCACACCTATTCTGGCCCGCCGCCCAGCGCGCTGGCTGCTCACATGGCGGCTGGACACGCCCCTCGTGGAGGAGCTGAACACGACAGCAGAGGCAGGACTATGCTGGCCTATCAGGGGGGCACGCTGGGTCGCTCTCACCACCACCAGGTCCCTCTGCCTCCTCCACCTGCTGATGCAATAAACGGGGGCTCTATGTCTCTCCCACCTGTAGAATACAGGTAAATACAGGTGTCACTTGCTGACTCATTTGTATCGATATTTTTTCCTAACAATAAGAAGAAAACATGAGAACTGTGCCTGTGTCTGCAGTAATGAGTTGACAAAGGCCGAGCTTCATTATTTCACACCTCTTTTTGATAGTTTATTTATTTCTTTAAATATGACATAATTTGTATATGTTATAATGTAAATCAAAGATAATATCATAAACCACAAAGGTGCTTGAATAAACTAATTAACTGGATTAATACTGCCACCTAGTGTAGCTAACTGCACATCTCTCTGATTTCTGTCCTGTCTTTCAGTATGGATGGCTATGCCAACACTGCTCCTCCTCCTCCCCCCGCACCTCTCATCCCTTCTGTTCAGACGGCCTTTGCCTTACCACCTGGAGGTCCAGTGCCTCCTGGTACAATGGCTGCTGGCGCCGGCGGATACGCTCCACCTCCACCACATGTATCTGGAGGCCCAGCAGTTCCTCCTCCTCCTGGTCCTCCACCTCTACCTGCTCCAGCTGGTGCCTCCCACTCCACAACTCACAAGATATTGTCCACTGCACCGGTTGAGAACACGGCGATCAGTGACGCTCGCAGTGATCTGCTGGCTGCTATACGTATGGGTAAAAGCTGTAGAATGTCAATATATATTTTTAGTTTTTCCTTTTCCTTCTGTTTATTATGAAACTCTTTAAATGTCGTTAAATTCTAATAAAATTATATGTATAGTAAGTTAGAAGCAACAAATGATTTGGATCAGCACACATTATTTCACCTGTTCTCTAGTTTATTAAAGACTTTATTTACAGTTGTAAAGTTATAAGTTTATATCTTAAAGCAGGAGTGTCCAAAGTGTGGCCCGGGGACCATTTGTGGCCCTTGGCATGATTTTGTGTGGCCCACAACTACAGTTTAAGGATGGAATAATTCTGACCCGTAGGTTTAAGAGAGTGATGTAGAACTTTTGCAAATTTAATGATAATTTTTTTATATAACTTTTTAGGTTCAACAGCAAAATGGATTAAAAAAAAATAAAATCTCAAAAATGAGCAATACTAAGTTTAATACAATCTTTTGGCAATAAATCAATAAAATCAAATACATTTAATTTAAGAAATAACTTTATTTTTTTTTATTTAATTAAACATGAAGCTTTTAATGTTTTGGATCTACAGTCAATTTAGAACACCTTTTCCACCAAAATAAGTAAATTTTGTCCGTTCCTCGAAATATTGTTTACAATGAGTTTAAAAAATCCACAAAAAATATGTACGCTTGTTATTATTCATTTATTTCACCTTTTTCTTTATTTTTAAATGTGGCTCGCGACTCCTTTCATCTTCAAGGTTTTGGCCCACATATGAAAATGTTTGGACACCCCTGTCTTAAAATAATACTCTATTTAATCCAATTCAGCACATAAGGCTTTATTTAATTATTTTTAAAAAAAGGGTCTTAATCGTTCTGTTTGGTAAAAACATTGTTTTTTCTCAGAGGTAAGGTACAAAAAGATGCAATAGACAAATATCACTGTTTTCTTCAATTCAAGATATTTTTTACAGTCGCCACGCTTTAAATTATTATAAAAAGACTTTCCCCATACATTTATTGAATTTTTCTTTTAAGTTTCTATGAATGCTAAAGAAGCACCAAAGTATTTTGTTTCAAAAATAAATTTTTCCATTTCCAGGCATCCAGCTGAAGAAGGTGCAGGAGCAACAAGAGCAGCAGGCCAAGAGAGAGCCGGTGGGAAACGACGTGGCCACCATCCTGTCCAGACGCATCGCCGTGGAATACTCGGACTCCGAGGACGACTCGGAGTTGGAGGAGAACGACTGGTCGGATTAACGCACGCACACCCACAGGCAAAACATAGGACAACTTCTGACACTGTTAGATTTGCAATCAGTTCATCTCACCTGGAAGAATGCTCACAGGTAATCACTGATTTTGTTGCTGAAGAACTCACGCGCTACACCTGCACACAATCACATGCAAAAAAAAAAAAACCTGAATGCTTCAAAACTGGGAATATATATATATATATATATGCAAACAATGCTGTACAAACTTGTAATAGACATTAATGCTGACCACTATAAACCACAAGTTGTGAATACACCCCTGTGAATGTGTCTCTACCTGTTATAACACTATAGACATAATGTGAAGGTGCTTCCTGAAGCTTGAGATTATTAGAATTATTACAAGCTTTCCTCTTGAGCTTATCTTTTTTATGTTTATACTAAAATACTTCTGTATGCTATAGATCATGAGTTTTTAATTTGTAGATGAATATAACTGGAAGAGTGGCCGATTAAAGCCACCGATGAAGCAACATGCTGTGGTGACATGATGTAAAAAAGTCTTAGTGTGATAACTGAGCCAGCTGCGTTTGCAATTGCTCTGTAACCTCTGACCCAGAAAGAAATAAAATCTTGACTGAAGGATCGCGGCCGTGTTGCCATGTCTTTTTAATGTCCCACTCATCGTACGGACGATACATACCTGCCTCTTGAGTCGTCAGTTTCCATAGTAACAGTGCAGCCATGAAAGGAGTTACCAAGGAAACAGGACTGCATAAAATGCAGGGCCACAGAAAAAAAAACACAACACAAAAAAAAATCAGTCAAGGCAGGAGTTTTATGCACAGCACGTTTGCATTTAATACAAAAATGAACTCAGTTGAGTGAAATAACCAAAGCAATAAAAAGTACAACTATATCACCTTGGAAAAATAGACGTCACGTTCACACAAATGTCTTTTTTTTTGTTTGTTCTTTACAATATCTCAGTTAAGTTAGTGCATGTTGATTATCATTTATACGTTTTATTTTGCAGATAATTAATTGTTGTGCCATTTTCATCACCCCCACACCCTCAATAAATAAAGTGCATTTCACATTGAAAACAAGATGTTGTTACTGTGACTTCACCTCATCTTCACGCACACTCTCACACACACACACACATTCACAGGCCCTTGAGTGTTGATATTTAGCTCTAAATTAGTAACCATCAGAACAGTCCGTCACTAGTATCAGAAAAAAAATTGCTTTGCACACATCTTTGTGAATTAAAACACTGCGAATCTATGGATAACAGATGTGTTTAAAGGTGAGTAATACATCCAACATCACAGTCCGTTCTCAAATAAAGCCCTTGTTCTACTGCTCAGCAAAGAAACTTTTTGAAATTCACATTCACTGGTGTTGAACTTCCTCAATTTGTTCAGGCCAAGTTTTCTCAGCCTTGACAAGCTGCCGCATCTAAAGCGAGGAAACCTGTCGACGTTAACCGCAGAGGTGGAAAAGCATTTAAAATAAAATAAAAAACTGGTGCGACCCAACCGATCCTTTAGACTGGCTTTGGTAGCACCATGCAACAGTGATGGGAAGTCCCTCCTCTTCAGCATGCCTAATTTACAGGAGAAAAACAACTCCCGAGGAGGAGAGTTTGATAAATACTACATTCAGAAAAAGGCGTTACAGCGCTGTTATCTCACACAACATCAGAATGTGAAAGAAGTCAGGTCAGGCTTAAAGTGGGGGGAAAATAGAGCTATTCACTTACTATAACAAAATAGACTTTTCTCCAAAAGTAAAATACCAGATTATGACGGTGCTCATCAAATTACTGTGCACAAGTTCACAGGCTACATTTTCATGCTTAGGAATGTTTACGATTTTGTTTTTTTCCCCATTTAGAAAATATTCTGCACCTGATCTGAGGCCGTGGAGATAAAAACCATGAGTCTGTGCGGCTCGGTGAGATGACAGGCAGCAGCAAAGCAAAAGAAGAAGCATCGTCTTTGTATTTGGAAGTAGTTGTTTTTAGCTCGTAGGATCATTCAGAGGTCACTTAACGGGCGCCTGCCTCGACCGTTTAAGGTGGAGTTTAATATCGATGACAGAAAATAGACGGCAGGACTAAGATTGCAGTTCGGTCGCAGTCCTTTTTTCACTTTGGCTTGAGTCGCTGGTCCCACCACAATACAAGAAGCTCCGCAAACATGAAAAACGAGGCCACTTCTCTCAGAATTGACAGGAAGACTGACAGCGTTATCGTCTAAGGTCAGGGTGTCAAACAGGACGCAGCACGAGGACACAGAAAATAGTCTGCACGTAACACTCACACCAAAACGCATGAAAACAGTGCCAAACCACACACTCTTCATTTAGGACACCCGGGACAGCTTGGGTCCTTGTGAAAGGCGGAACCCAGTTCTATGTTCTGTGAGAGCAGGCAGTGGTGGAGGAATAGTTTGATCTCGCCCAAGAGTGAGCATCTTATCACGTTAACGCATCGCCACCCGAACCGATGTTCCTGCGCTTCGCTCTGCTGGGAGAAGACGAGACGTGGATGTTATTGCTGTCCGAGTATTGCTTCACGGCTGATAAATAACCATTTGTAGGCTAGCTATTGCTGACATGATCTGTTTTTGGAGACCGATATGTTGGAGACGGTGACTCGAAACAGCTTAGATGTGATAGGACGCAAGCAGCCATACAGCACATATTAATACTGAAAATAAAAACATGTTTAAAACAAGAAGCATGGAGCTTCTTTGTATTAACTTTAGCTCTTATAATGCATTGCACGCGAGGTTCTTTCTACATAAACAAAATTATCGAGGTCATGACATCAGGCACATCACCTACAGCGACCTCAGTGACCCAACACCTGGATCTCGGGGAGGAAAATGGGCATTTGTGCTAATTAAATGCAAATGAAAGCCCATACGTTGATCTAAATCTGAAATAATGGGGATGATAAGATGCTGAGCAGGATAGATTTTCAGAAGAATCACTTTAAATTAATATTTACTGTTTTAAAGCGGTAAATCTTTTGGCGTGGGGTTCTGCTGAGAGATTATGAACAGTTAATATCTTACCTGTTGTAACTTGGAGAGAGACCTCAATTTGAAGAAACAGTTTTTTTTTGGTTTTGTTTTTTCTGTATATATAGGCCAAGCGGTGTCAAGATCGGAGTGGATTGCTGCCATCTTAAAACACTAATAAGAAAGATCTCAGCGGTTCATGCAAACACTTTTGTAAACCTTTACATTGCCGTAAACTTTACATTACGCAATTATCTATGTAAAATCGAGCTTGAAAAGTATGAATTGGAAGAAGAGTTTTGTTTTACTAGTTTCCAGGTGTGGATAAATGTGTGTGTGTGGGGGGGGGGGGGGTGTGGAAAAAAGCAAGTGTTTCTAGACTTTGATACTTTTTTGCGTTTGCTGAAACACAAAGCAAAAGGAATTTTACAAGTTGCTCAAATGAGCAGAATGTTTTTCTGCATTTATAATTTATTTAAAAAATAAAAATCAGCTCAACACTGTCACTGCATTATTCACTGTTTTTTTTTTGGTTGTTTTTTTTTTTACCAGTGGGGTCGACAAATATCAGAATCTAAAATAGGAATCATTGACCTTTTTGTTGTGGGATGCCCAATCTGTAAGGTTTTTGTTATATTTATTTTTATTTTATTTAACCTTTATTTATGCAGGTAGTCTCATTGAGTCACGAGGACTCATTTTCAAGAGGGACCTGTTTGGGAGCAGATTGTGGGGGTTAAGGGCCTTGCTCAAGGGCCAGAGTGGGGCTAATGAGGGTGGAGGCAGGTGTGCGTGTTTCACCTTGTCCACCCACATTTTGATGTTGTTGTCAGGGAGTCGAACAGGCGACCTTCCGATCACAGGCCCACCTTCTCTAAGCTCTGCACCACCACTCCCCATATTGATAGAAATTAATCAAATGAACACAAAGCAGTAAAATATGTGTTGTATAATAGAAAGCCTCTCTTTGAGTCAATGACCGTTTATCACTATAGGATGTTTGGTCAACCAGGTGAAAGAAACTTTTGTAACCGAAGAAAAAACTTTGCCACATCCAATAAATCTTCAAACTGTAAGCACGCAGATAACTAAACTTTATAAACTCAGTACATCGCAGTAAATTTCAGATGCTTTGGCATAAAAAAAAAATAATAATAATGTTAACATTTGAGTTTGGAGAGTTGTCTTATTTCAAAATGGAACGTGTGTAGGAACCCTGTCAAAGTTTGCGATTAGCTAACCTCTCAGAGAAATATAATATTTCTGCTGGAATAATTGTGCACCGTGAAACCGATAATCAATTAAAGGTTTTATAAATGTTTATGAGAACAGCTGTAAAACTTTTGACACAGGAGTTGTTTTAAAACGACAACAATCCACTTTGGTCTTGGCCCCACTCCAACTAGCCACCTCATCAATTTGGTCAGGATTCAGTTCTTAGAGCTATCTACAACAGGTAAGCTATTGATTGTTTATACTCTTTCCATAGAACCTTTAATTTGATTACAGGAGTTAACTGGATCTCCAATTATCTTTTAAGATTTTTAACAACATTGGGGGGGGAGTCGAAAACGGTTCGTAAAAGTCAAATAAAGTAGAATATAATGTAAGATTACATCATCAGCTAGGCCTCTGTTAGATGTTTCCATACTAACAAAATGCATACCTGGGGTGGGGGGGGGGGTCTGTTGGGGCACTGACAGCTTAAAGCAAAAAGTAAAGGAAAGATGGAATAGGCAAGGCGAAAGGGAGGCTAGGCTGTGGAGCGGATCAGAGAGCATCGGCTCTATTTATAGCTCTCCGCGGCTGTTCAGCTTTCGACACACGTTCAGAGTGCAGCAGCCGAGGCAGAGCGCTGCGATGCTGCTCCAGACGGGTATTTTCACTGTGGAAAAAACTTCATATTCAGCTCGGCATGGTGCAACACTGACGTGCAAATTGATTTCTTCCTTTTTCATAAAAACAACCAGAGCTACAGATGGTTATCCACAGCTGCTGCCTGTGACGTGTGACGCACTCAGCGCTTTCTGCAGACATGAGGGAAAGGTGAGCGGGATGCAGCCCGCTTACTGGGGAAGACAGGGAGACACCTTGCTCCAACAAAGAAAATAACACCATTTATCCATCCTTGTGGGTAAAACCCGAACAGCTTCTGCCAGTGGCACCTCCACCCGGAGCTGAAGCCACTTTCCCGCAGACTTCCCCTGCTCTTTGACACTGGACGAGTCCAGCAAGGAGCAGAGCTGACCCAGGTTGCCTCTTCTCTTCCCGCCTGCGTCTGCGCAGTCAGACGTCGCTAGGAGTCCGTGCCCGATGGGCCACGCTGGCTGGCACGCAGCCACAGCACACCAGCCACAGCGCCTTCTGTATCTCCTGGTTCCTGAAGGCGTAGATCACGGGGTTGATGACAGAGTTGTACGTGGCGGGCACCAGCGTGGCGTACGTATAGAGCGGCGGGTAGGTGTAGTCGGCGATGAGGGAGTAGACGGTGAACGGCATCCAGCAGGCAGCAAAGGTACCCAGAATGATGGCCAGGGTCGACACCCCCTTACGTGTTGTGACGTAGTGGGGCGTGGCGGCCAAGAAGTGGTGCTGAAGAGCGATCTGGTGAGCGTGGCGCATCACAATCTTGCAGATCTGAACATAGAGTTGCAGCATGAGTCCGAAAAGAAGCAGGAATGAGACGGACAGAACAGCTACGTTGTTCTTGGTCAGCGGTCGCACCACGCTGCATGTGGCCTCCTCTGCCAGGCAGTTAACCCCTGTGACTGGCAACAGTCCGAGACACAGGGACAGACCCCACAGCAGCACCAGCATGGTGTAGGTGAAGGCTGCCGTCCGCTCGGAGTTGTAGGTGAGGGCGTAGTACAGCGACAGGTAGCGGTCGATAGTGATGGCCAGCAAGCTGAAGACGGAGGCTGAGAACGAAGCCACCACCAAACCGACGGTCAGCAGCTGGGCAGAGTCAGACTGGAGCAAGTAGGCACAGGTGAAGTGAAGGACGAGTCCCAGACCGGCCAGCAGGTCTGCTAGAGCCAGGCTGCCAATCAGCAGGAACATGGGAGCTCTGAGAGCCGGGTTCTGCCAGATCACCAGCACCACCAGGGCGTTCTCACAGGCTATCAGAGACCCTGAGGAGCACAACACAATGTCCCAGGGGTTGACCAGCAGTGGCAGCTGGCTAGGCGGTAAGACGTCCTCTGTTGAAAACGTCCCAATGCTGGTGCTGTTGTCAATCTGTGCCCCACCTCCAGTTGCCCACTCTGTGGGGTCTGGGCTCAACCAGCCGGGGGAAGCTGGTGGCTCTTCACTCATTGTGCCCCCCGTCTGAAACAAAAGACACACAAAATGCACAAGTGTTAAAACTTAGCATCCATCCCCCCCATTCTTTACCTGCTTTTCTGTGCAGGTGTCAATATTCAGCGGTCATGGAGCGAAAGGTGGTGTCCACCCTGAACTGGTCACCAGTTTCTCACAGTGTCACAAACAGACAAATGAGATTCACACTCACTCCTGGTGTCAGTTTAGAGTTGTCAATTAAACGAACAAGAACTCAAAAAGGTTCATTTGAGGAAACTGGAGAAAACATACACATGCACAGAGAGAAGATGCAAACTCCACCCAGAAAGGTCCCTGACCGGGATTTGAACCGACAACCTGCTCGCTGAGAGGTGGTGGTAAAAACAATTGTATCCAGTTGTAGTCCTTGAGGGCCACCATATAGATCTCAGCTTTTACACCAGATTCAAATGAATGGAATCCATCCATCATCTGTACCCGCTTCTTCCTTTTCGGGTCATGGGGGTCACTGGTGCCCATGTCCAGCCATCACTGTGCGAGAGGTGGGGACACCCTGGACAGGTCTCCAGTCCATCGCAGGGACACAAACGAGACAAACATCCACTCACTCTCTCACTCACACCTGGACAATTTAGAGTTACCAGTCAGCCTAACATACATGTTTTTGGGGAGGAAACCGGAGCACCTGGAGAAAACCCACACATGCACGGACAGAACGTGCAAACTCCACCCTGAAAGGTCCCCGGCCAGAATTTGAACCGGCAACCTGCTCGCTGAGCGGCAGTGGTAAAAACAATGGTAACCAATTGTGGTCCTTGAGGGCCACCGTGTAGAAGATCTCGGCTTTTACACCAGATTCACATGAATGTAAGATTTACTTAAACGTATAGAACATTCTGAGGATGTAGTTCAACCACTGGGACCATTGAAGACATGCAGGATAGTGGTCCTTGAGGACCGGTAATGGACACCACTGGTTCAAAGGGACAGAATGTACCAGAAGTAAACCTCTTTTTGGTTGAACCTCAGAGTTTCTTGCACTGGAAGACAAAACCCGTTTCCTTCCTGTGCATCACTTATTGAACTGAAGCTGTTTTTAGAATATTCACTCCTTGCAGAAGACAGCTGTGCTTTTGTGCGTCTGGATATAGGCCTGTGAGCGCACGTTAAGCCGGTGCATGCTCCTCAGCTGGAAACAAAACCTCAAACTAAAAACTAATCTCCCTCCAAGCAATGAATGAAGCCGCCTCTGATTGGTAAAAGGGAATGAATGCATTCTGTTCGTGGGGGTTTAAAAAGGACTAAAGAGGTTCCCTCCACTGTTTCTGGTAATAATTCACAGAATAACGCGCCGCACCCGTCATGGAAGAGGCTCCCTGTCCGTCAGCGCGTGCACCCAGCTGCTTCGGACCCGGTTTGTCCCTGTGCACCTTGCGTACAAACCGGCTGCTCCTCCTCAAGACTGCTTTTATTTTCCCGTGCGTGCGTGCCATAAAGAAGAAAAGAAGATGCTCCAGTAATAATCCCTGCCCTACCTTGGCTCGGTGAGGTGAGGCTTCCCGTCTAGATGGAAGCGCGACAGCCTTGACTTCCCATGTCGTGGATGATGGACGGAGCTCGGAGAGAGAGGAGGAGGAGGAGGAGGAGGAGACGATGGAAGAAGAGGAGAAAGGAGCGCCAAGCATCACCCGTGGACTGCGGTTGTGCGAAAGGAGCAGCGGCGGAAGGGAGGAACAGGAGGTGTGGAGGGAGGGAGGGAGGGAGGGAGTCCATGATGATGATGATGATGATGAAGGAGGAGCCAGACTGCCAGAAACTGGTTGAACACCATGTCTGCTCCATCAAGGACAGCACGCGCTAATTTGTGCATGACCTAATTATTTATTTATTTATAATCTAATATTTGCAAAGCAACCATTTAAGGTGTTAGAGATGACCCATGTCCCTCAAATGAATCATAACGCACTTGATCTCGTGCGATTCGTTGGGGACGACTCTCCACTACTACCACACTAAATTTTAGCGTGATATGTGTAAAAGTGACCCTGTTAAAGCCTTTTGTGGGCTCTCTAAAATCAGTTGTCTGCTGCGGCCATGCTCCAAAAGTTAATCAGTTGTACTTGTACAGCTAATGGTTATTTGCTGAAAGGTTTGTTAAAATTTGACCAGTGATTCATGAGATATTTTGCTAACAGACAAGGTCAACTCCAACCGATTATGCCAATCTTAAGGGGAAAAATGTGTAACGCGTAGAGCTCAGATAATATAACTCGTGAATTAGTCTCAGCTACTACCACACCAAATTTTAGCTTAATATCTATCAAACTGATGAAGTTACAGCCATTTTTGTGTTTTCTAAAATCAGTTGGCTGTGGAGGCCATTTTTAAAAAGAGTGACTCTAAAAGTTAATCAGTTGTAGCTGTAAATCTAATAATTATTTTCTGTTTGTTTCTTTAAACGTTCTCCAGTAGTTCATGAGATATTTTGCTAACAGACAAGTTTGACCCGAAGAGTTATTAACGGCAAAGTT
This sequence comes from Nematolebias whitei, assembly GCF_014905685.2. Lineage (NCBI taxonomy): Eukaryota > Metazoa > Chordata > Actinopteri > Cyprinodontiformes > Rivulidae > Nematolebias > Nematolebias whitei. The sequence continues at coordinate 29,779,036 of NC_056517.1, forward strand.
TTGATTAAAGACCTCCCATCAGTGCTCAGTGTGTCAGGGATTGACTCGCTTTCGGCTACTACTAAACCAAATTTCAGCTCAATTGCAAAATAAAGAGCTTTAGCTGCTTTTGTGTTTGTTATTGTCAGTTAGCTGTGGAAGCCATTTTTATTTGGGTTGACTCCTGAATAAAAATGCTTGTAGATGAAAAATTAAATGATTACTTTAAATTTTTTTTTATTATAATTCATCCTCTGGCCCATAAAAATGCACATTAACCCCAGCCTTTCAGCTCATTTCAGATTAACCGAACTCGCAGTTTGTCCAATTCAGGTGTTCAGATTTTCTTTTTTTTTGGTTTGACTCAAGTTTCAGTCATGAAGATGCTGGATCCAGAGGCTCACTTTCCTCCTGCGCCACCCTGCTATTCTGGTCCTGTCTGTGCTATTACCAGCATCCCTGATGCATCACCAGCCTCCTCCCTGTCCTCCATCTTCTCCGTCACGTGCTCCTACCCCCCCTCCAAGTACATTGTTGCATATTCAACCACATTAACTGAACAAACAAACATTTTTCCACCTGCCTCTTTTTAGTTTTAGTCCTAATACATTAATAACAGCTCCTGTTGCAAAAGCAGAACCCACCACTAAGAGGCGACATTGAGCATCTTCATGAGTCATTACCTGTGGGATAAAAGGAGAGCACACCACCCCTGAATCTTAAGTATTTATATATTTTTTTTATTGTTTTTCTCTTTAAAAACAGAAAATGATCGTTTCACAACAGGCCTTTTTCAAGCAACCCCTCACATCAAGCTTGCCAACACCTACAAAACAGTATCAAAAGTGCACCATAGTGTTAATACATCTTCTCAAGGTCTAACGTTTTCCAATGATAATATTATCTTGTAATATTTATACAAATACCATTCTGTACACTGTAGAAATACAACAGCCTGGGAGAAGGTACCCTACAAGCGGGGGTACCCAGCTCCTGTCCATCCTCCGTTACATCCAGGACCACAAACTGTCACAGTTTAGAATAATGTCATGGGAGGTGAAGACTCCAAGCCAATATTATATCATATGAATTAAATACCCACTCACCCCACACCCAAAGGCAAAAACTAAAACACCACTCGTACAAGCAATCAGCATCTGTACAACCCTCAGTCTTTTTTCTTTTTTAAAACGATCAGTTTCATTCATTATTTGTCCTCGCAGCAGCAGCGTGGATGAGGGGACAGGAAGGACATGGAGGCCAGTGGGGTCCATGGCTGAGCTGCAGCGCCGAGGGCGTAAAAAGCACAGGCATGAAATCCAGCTGTGCAGGCAGGTATGACACCCTGCGAGTGGCTGCGGTGTTTTTATTTGTATTTTTTTTTTCTTACAGTCTGCTGCTTTCCAACTAAATAGGGAGGAAAGCATCTCTCCATGTTTATGCGTTGAAGCGCTTGAGTCCATGTTTAGTCTCTGGACTGATAAAACAGGATGTAGCCCGACTCGGAGTTCTTGGAGATTTCAGAAGTGAGGCCGTAGAACTCTTCTATAGCCTGAGCATCGATTTTCTGCAGGAGAAGAAACGGAGAAAGAAGAAGTGTTAGAAAACAAAACCTGGAAAAGAAAAAGGTAACTGTTCATAGGCCTGTCGCAATAAACAATAAATCAATTAATTGCATGATAAATGAAAATTATCAACCTCATTTTCATTTATCGGCTTTATCGTTTCATCGAGTCTCTCTCTTTCTACTGAAGACACCGGAAGACAAAAGGTTCAACTCCGATGCTCTTCACTGACCCATCCCTTTCACTCTCTTTAAAATCTGTTTAAACAATCCAAAATCACGTTTTTGGATTGTTTAACGCAGTTAAGCTACGAGCTAAGCTAACAGGCCAACTGCAGGAAAAAACCTCCGTCTTGTCAAAGCTCCAAAATTCACAGTTGAAACTCGTGCCTTCGTCTAAAAAGTTGTTTTTCTCTGCAAAAAGAAGCTGAGAACTTGTTTACTGACTTTTTATTAAAAAGCTTTGTTTGAAAAATGCTATGCTAAAGAGCTCAAACCACACCAAGCGTCCGCCATTTTGAGAACCAAAAAATAGGAACGAGAGACAGCCCACGTCACGTCAAGGGGCCTCCCTCCCACTTTTCTTAAAGAGACACACTGCTCGCTCTCTCACTATCCATCCTTCGGTTCAAACAGTCTTATACTGCCATCCAGTGGTAAAAAAAAAAAAGATTCTACACACAAAATTAACCCACATTCTTCTTCAATTTGACAATTATTAATTATTGTCAAATTTCAAACAATATTATAGTTTATCGCAATAATTTCTGAGACGATTAGTCCCCCAGCAAAAATTTGTTATTGTGACAGGCATAACTGTTCATGCTTATTTTTGTAGAAAATACAGAGAATGATGAGCTGAATGAGTCTGCTGAAGTTGAAACGGAGCTGTTAAAGCGAAAGTCCAAACACGAGCCAGAAACAAACAGAACACCAATTAAAGCTATAAAAGCAAAGCACAAGCTGATACAGCAAAACCACTAGCTAAAAGTTAAAAGTAGCAAATGTCTAGCTGAGAACCTAAAAGCAAGTCTTGTTAAAAGCGAACAGTCGCAGAAAGCTAGCTAAAGGGAACAGCCTAGCTAAAAGTAGCAAAAATGGTAGCTGAAAGAAACAAAAGCCTAGATAAACATTCAAAGTAACAAAAGTCTAAGCAAGAAGCTAAAAGCAGAAACAAATGTAAAATCTGTCCTGGTTCATGTTCAGTAATCCAGGTAGATAAAGTTAACAAAGTTGAGTCAGGTCCTCTGAACGGGACCTTCCTGAAAGCAGGTAAGGAACACAAACAGGACTCCAAGCATCAGGTGAAAAGGAGGACCCCAGACCCAGACCAGTGGTCGTTCTGTATGTTGGCAGCGTTTCAGAGAAACTGAGACGTTTATTTTTTAATCATGACCTCCCCGTGGCTTTCAAACACCAAAATACATTACGGCAAAGACTGGTTCATCCCAAAGGTCTGGTCCCCTGGCACAAACAGAGTAATATTGTGTATGCTGGTCAGTGTCAGGAGGGTGATCAGTCTTACATTGGGGAAACTAAACAGCCACTGGCCAAAAGGATGGACCAGCACAGAAGATCAACATCATCAGACCAGGACTCTGCGGTCTACACTCATCTCCAGGCCAGCGGTCACTCTTTCAGGGATGAAGATGTTCACGTCCTTGATAAAGAGGAACGATGGTTTGAGAGAGGAGTAAAGGAGGCCATCTTTGCGAGGAGAACCCAACAGTTGTTAAACAGGGGCGGAGGCCTCAGTGTTCAACTGTCCCCCTCTTACAATGCTGTTATTGCTAGTATCACTCAGCCCCCTGTGAATAGCAAACAGCCATCAGAGCACTAACAATCAGCTGTTAGGCTAATGGTCCTCCTTTAGCATGTGAACAGCTAGTTTTGGTTGTCACCAGCAAACTGGTTGATCCACTATGAGAAGGTGCTGATAAGTCTGAAGAGCCCGGCATACTCCATCCAAAGCACCGAAATCGGCTCTCATCGTCGTAGTTGCGCGACAAAAATTGCGACATTTTCTTCACAGAGCAGCGTCGTCCGCCGATTCTCGAGACGAGCCTTGGCCGAACTTTTTCTCACAGGGGTCTGCGCCGAGTATTGTGCGACTGGTTAGAAGTTCGTGGGCGTGTTTGTTTATGCGGAAACACGCTCAGACAGCGATGTTGTCATTTCGCTTCAACTTCTCCACTGCAGCAACAGGTGAAGTGTCTCTCACCGCCGATCTTCCAGCATCCGTTGGACCAACTCTGAGCTCCTCCTGCTCAGCTCTGCTCCTATTCAGTGGCTGAACATGCCACCTACGTCGTCTTCTCCTTTTTATCGTTTTCAATAACACAAAGATTTTCCTGCTCATCCAACATTATTTCTTCTTCCTCCTCGCTTGTGAAATCATACACGTTTATCGCTGCCATGACCACAGGGTTTACTTTTGTCAGAAACACAGATATATGCTTGGGGCATGCTGTATACTGCAGCGGGAGGGGTTTCCCAGGGGCTCTGTGCCGTGAATCTCATGGACTAGGAAAGGTGTGCGCAAAAACGAAAATCCCGCAACCATGTGACCACACGTCGACTGTTCGGCTTCAGATGCATGCTGGGCCCTTGAGTTCGCGTGCAGCACCTCAGACTGATGAAGTCTTTTGGATTTAAAAAAATAACGAAACATTTCAACAAAGAAGAACCCGTCCAGAGGACCTTACTCAACCATGTTAGATTAGCTGAAAGCTAAAATTAACAAACCCGTTTTATCAATGAGCTGATATGTTTGATTTATGAAACTTTAAAATACCACAAAGTGTGCAGCACTTAGGTTTTCAAAAATGTTCTGGTGACAAACAAAAACAGGAAATTGTGTGAAAGGGAGCACAAAGTCTAGAAATTGTTGAGCTCAAACTCACTTACCTCCACAATGTCATCATCAAAGAGCAGCCAGAAGTCATGACTTTTCACAATGGCAATGTAGTGCCCCCTGTTTGGACCACTGAAAAGACAGAAGACATCGTCTTTGTCTGTTCACATCTTCAATACAAGGATCATGCTCCATTTGAACATGTTCATTTATAGAAAGCTAAAATATATTGAGGAAAATCTAGTTTTAAAGCAGAGTATATGTCATGTAAGATGGGAAATGAAGGGTTAAGGTTAAAACAATTAGTATCAATTTATTAAAAAAGTTTTTTAAAAAAAGGAGTCACGTGACCAATGATGGGCGCTTGAGACTTTGCTTTGTTCCATGCCCTGTATAATTACACATCTGTGTACATCTAAACTCAATACCTCCAGCCATATTGTAATTTAGAGATGCCTAGACCGCAACGGGACAAGGACTTCCCAATTTTTTCTACTCTGAGAGCTGCTGCTAAAAAGAAAGCTGCCCAACAAGTGGCTTCACGCGCTTCAAATGAAGCTAAGCTAATATCTCAGAGCCAAAGCTAGCTGAGCAAATAACTATGGAGCAGATCCTAGCTGTAATAAAGTCCAGTCTCTCAGGTGAACAACTCAATGTCTCAGTTGGTGCTCGACTGGATATTATTGACAGCTTGTTGAATAAAATATAAACTATCACGGCGGTGGAGAGCACTTTATCAGCAGTAACTAATCTGTTATGCAGGATACATAAAAGGTATATTTCTCCATTTATTTTGGTCATGTGACCACATCCAATCCTATTGGAAGGGGGTACATTCTGTAATCCAGGAAGTCACTGGTAAACAGTTTTCATTGTCTTTTAAAACACTTTTGAGAATCTTTTTGACGCAGCCACTAAATTTCTAACAACTTGTTTTGACAAAAAAAAATGTACGGTCAACACCCGAGGCTCCTACAGGTGACATGCGGTTTATGCAGATTTCCATTCTCATCCATCTTGAGAAGTTGACTTATGACCTAAATCACAAAGCCGATATTCTTTGTAGAATCTGGGAACCATTATACTGTTTCCTGCAGAAATAATGAGTCATCGGTCCCTGGAGTTGGAGAGTCAACTGTTCTTTGTTTTCTTATTTTGTATGTGCAGTTTAATTATGCTTCCTGTCATCTTTTAATTTATATATATCCAACGTGCATATATAACTGCGTTTGTGTAGCAGCGCTTGTTGTTTACTTTGAGATGGGATGTTTCTTTTTTTAAATTATGTTCTGTTAAGTTATTCTATTTACATTTGTAATATGCAAAATTAAAAAAGAAAGAAGTTTAAAAACTGCAAACTTAGATATAAAAACCAAAACAGTACAAATACCAATTAAATGTAAATTTATTTACATTATTTTGGGATTAGATCCTTTTGATCAGTTTCACACACTTCTCTCTTTGTAAGAGCCACATTTCAGAATAAAATCTATATTAAGATCTCAGGATAGATTCTGCTGATCATCAAATAAACTTTGGGGTTCATAAAATGGCAACCAGTTTCAATTTGTGTTATTTAGTTTGGAATTTAACTCAACAAAAGAGTCAACGGGAGTTTGGCTCAAAGAGAAGAGACATAATTTACTTGTCTCCAGCTCACTTGTGCTGCTCTAGACAAGCCTGACCTTTTTATTTCATTTTTCCTTCTTCATTGTCTCTTTGAGCTTCACGGAGAGCTCGCTGAAAAAGCAGGGAAACACCCTGAACAAACACCACACCACTACCGCACGAAGGTTTTCCATTTTCTCTCATGAGATGGATTTCGTTGAAACTCTGCTTCAAGCTGGTTAAAGTGAAGTTTGATGTTAGAACGTTACATCTGCTCGTCTCTGCTTGGCGTTGTACACTGTGTTTGCATATTCACCTCCCACAGTGCACCACTACGGCGACCAGGTCGTATAACCTCTCGGGGTTGGTGGCGTCCCCGGAGGTGTTGAAGAGACGGAGCTCCAGGGGGAAGACGACGCGATAAGACAGTTTGGTGTATCGCTGCAGCTGCTCCATGTACTTAAAACGCTTCAGGTGCAAAGCCAGGATCATCGGCAGCTTCTTTACACGCATCCTACATTTATAAATAAACAAAGAACAGCACGGTGACTCTAGGCAAAAAGAATAATTATTAATCATGAACAGTGACGTGTTGTACTGACCTCTTGTGTGCCTCCTGCTTGCTTCTACATTCCTCACAGTAGTATTTGTACTCGCTGCACAGTGTCTCCGTGTTACTGAAACCTCTGATGAAAAGCACAACAGCGGTTCAGTCTAAACGTCACATTTACAAAACGACACTCGTTTCCTGAAGCAGTTGGTAGAAATGAGTAAAACTTAAATCCAAGCTGGAGAATGAGTTTTCACTAAACTGTTTTAACTTTATGCACTGTCAATTTGATGCCCTTAAAGAGTTCTGGCAACATGTCTGCGGTGAGGAAACATAAAAAGTGAAAAAGAACAGCAGTCGAACAACTACCACATTTTCTGGCGTGTAAGTCGCAGTTTGTTGCATAAATTTGCAAGTCCTGCGACTTGTATACGTTTTTTTTTTCATATTCATAACGCAATTTTTGACTGACGCTTGAAATGTTCATTCATTCTGACATGAACCAGAGTAAAATTTACCATTTGCAGCCACTAAAGGCTATAATGTTGAGCAAAATAATTATTTTAAGTGTTAATCTTGTTAAATTCCGAAGAACTGCAACAACCAGTCCTCCCGTGTGCGCTCGCTTCACTCAGCTGGTGCAGGCGGAGGAACGCCAGCTCCGGAAACTGGCACACAGTAAAATAAAAAAAAACTAATTATTTTTCTTTTTTTAACTGGAATGAACAAGTGATCGATCAGGACATTGAATGCATCACTTTCATTGACTAGTCTCTGGCTGTACTTGAGAAAATAGATTTTTTAAAATCATTTGGAGCTGCTGAAGCCAAAGGAGGTCCTAATTCTCAACTAATCCCTGACACATTACTTGAGTGGCGGGAAGGAGATGTTAAATGAAAATGCAGGAAAGACAGTCTTAAGTGCCCACTTTTAAGAGACGTTAAAAAGATTTGATTCTGAATACAAACACGTCAGCTGGTTGGTATTACAGAGGGGCTCTAATTTGAACAACCATTATCAACTCAATGCAGCTGTGGTGAAGAACAGCACAATAATTTGACTGTTCTTTGGTATTAAAAAGGTACTAAAATGTTTTTAAAAAATCTTGCTCGACTGTCAAGGAATGAAGGGCTCACTCTGACCTGATCGCTTCCAAGGAGGCACTTTAGGTGATTTCTAAAAAATAATTTATTCATTTATTTGATGTTGATGTGAGGGAAACTGCCTCATGCTACACTAAAGGGATGTGAAAGCACAAAAGCAAGCAGGACCAGCTGCCATAAACTTTGCAGCGTACACAAAATAAAGTCTCAGCACTTTTGGAACAGTTGCTGTTACCCTATTAGAACATTATGTAAAAAACTGCTTTAGTAGCTCTATTAATGTTCAAACCATTACATAACCATTATTTTAAGCATTTGAAAAGAGTAAGAAATGTCGTACAATTCCTTAATACTCCTGTGAGGTTGTTATAAAACTACTTTTTGTCTTAGCAGCAGCTGTAAAGAAATTGCAGCCTTCAAATGTCATTTTTTTAATACAAATGGCTTCAGCCAATCAGCTGCCAACCCTGACACAGCTTCGTTTCGTGTCACTTTACCTGAGGCAGTGAGTGATGGAGGTATTCTGTTCCACGTCCACAGAAAGGTCCAGAAAGTCCTCATCTTTACTGCTTATCTGAAAAAATTTAAAAAAAACATAAATGAATCAAAAGCAACTACTTCAATGTGTTAACTCAAATAATTTGCAAGGACATTTTAATGTAAAAAAAAAAAAAAAATCCACTTTAAAACCATTTTTTGATTTTGTAAAAGCGTTCCCTTAAATGTTCAGCAGACTTTTTGACCTGCATAATTAGTACTTGAATGCATCGCACCGTTTCACAGGTGAGGCAGCGTGTCTCATTGGTCAGAGTGCCTTGGAAGATCTCGTGGACCCAGGTGGGAGCAGGTGTAGCATTGCTGTTATTGTTCTGGGAGTCCAATGTACCGTTGGCAAGGCGGCCATTGGTCTTTTCCTGCTTCCTCTCCTCTTGAAGCAGATCAGCGATGGTGTTGAGCAGGTAGTTCAAGAACTCATGAGCATCCTGCTGCATGTAGTTATCAAAAAGCTCTGTGGGACAAGCAGAATAGATACTTCGATGATGCAACAAGTTCTGCAAGGAGTCCTGATGTTCGGCTCAAGTTAGCACTAACCGTTCTCCTTGCGTAGCCGTGTGATGAACTTTTTGGGTGGGATGACACCTACTTTCCTCTTCTGGTTGGCAATACTGTGGAAAAGGTCAGCCAGGCAGGTGAGCAGGTTCTCCTTCCGCCGGGGCTGACTACGATATGCCAGGATCTTCTCCCGGAAGGGCCGGCAGAAGTAAAGAGCTTGGAGCACAGAGTTGCAGTAGCATGTGTTCCCAAACTAAATACCACACAAAATATAACAAATTAATTAATCAATTAACCAGATAATCCTTAGAAAAAAAGGAAGAGTTTCTCATTTAATCAGTGAAGTCCGCTGCCTCATATAATACTGAACTCGGCTGAGCAGTGCAAAAAAAACAACAGCAAATGTGCAATGCAAAACAAATACAAAGTCTTCACTGTAAGAAACTCCCTGACTACTTGCAAGTATTTTATTTGTCGCTGAAAATTAATAATTTCAATGTTTTGGATACTGTAAACAGTTCTTACCAAACAAGTTAAATAAGACAATTAAATAAATACTTCATAACACATATTTGAGATATATTTGGGTGTTTGATGTCATCAATAACTCAAAAATCAAAAACACAGACACTTTTCACCCCAAAGCACATCACTTAATGAGCCGTTTAAATCTGCAGTTTACTGTTCAGGTAACAGATCCAGGGAGTTGCAACATGAAGCAGACTGAATCTCCTCGCAAAGTAGCTTTAGGCCGAATTCCTGATTTTCAGAGTCACAAAACTGGTTCCATTCTTAAGACTATGTGTTACCATAACAAATTAAGGTGGAAATTTCTGCTGTGCTCCAGTAAGAGGCAGCACATGCATGAATTGGTTTTTAATCTTCATGTGTGTTTTAATGAGGTAGCAGTGATATCGATTAGCTTATTAACCTAAGCATTTCATGATTTTGATTGCTCCATTCATTTTTAATGACATGGGTTGGGGGGGGGGGGGTCAGACCAGATCACTCAAAGATAGCTTGAATATGTTGTGCCTGATTTCAAGCACCAGAGTTTAATTGTCTGACCTGCTCATCTTCCATCTCCTCACAGCTTAAAACTTAAATCTCACAGCATTTTATTTTGTCTATTAGCTGCAGCCTGACAGTTACTTCAGCGTTGCTATTTGCAGTTCATCATTTTAACAACATGACGCAAAATGAAACAGTGTCTAAGAGGTGTGTCAAAACCAGCAGTTTATAGAGCTGCAAAAAGAGGAAATGTGAGATTTGAGAGTAAAATATATGAATAAAAACAGCAAATAACCACCATCTGAGTGAGAACATCAGCCACTTACATTGACCAAGCCAAAGTAGTGCTCATTGACTGGAAACTGCTCAGATCCAATCTCTTTCTCCAGAGCAGAGGCATTGGCGCCCTGTACAAAGCACAAAAACACAACTTAACTCTTTCCTACTTATTATTACAAGCCTTTAAATGTTGTTTTAAAAATAATAGTAACACATTAGCTACACTTCTAAACCAGTATGCTGTTGTGAAAAACAATGGATTTCAACTGCTTGTTATTTCAAGGTCGTTTTATGAGTTAAAATGTAAACAAAAGATCAGGAGCAAGCATTTCCTCCAACACCTCACCTTGTTTTGTTTTTTTTTTGCCATTAAAACATGCATAATTTCTACTTTAAAGTAAAGGTGGTAAAGTATAAACATGTATTTGTGTGGATGACATTTATGCATGTAAAAACAGGTGATTACAGTTTAAACACGACCCAGGTGGATGTTTGTGTGGAAGATCTGATAAAGTTACAGTATGTGATACGTGGACACATCAGAGATGCACACAAACGAACCGCTCATGTTGAACAATGTCGTCATTATTAACCTTACTAGGTTATGGTTTATTTCAAAAGGACTTTGACATTTTCCCCTCCACACACACACACAACTCAGGACAACCGGTTCTTAGTCCAAACTCATCCATTACCCAGCTGTGTTACAGTTGTTGACAAGCACTGATTTTAGCTTAGCAAGCTAGCTTTGAATCCCAGCTTCGACAGGTGCACTGTCATCGTCCTCGAATAAGCTGTAATAAATATAAACTAATTGGGCTTTAAAGGTAAAGGTTAAAACCAGAAATATTTATTCGTGTGCCGTGAACAGCCATAGGGTGTAAAAAAAGAAGTGCGGAACATAGAGAAGGCGGTGGGTGGCTGCTCGCTTGGCTACATACCGAATCTTGCTTGCCTAGCACAATAACTGCTTTCATGTACGTTTCCGCGGTTTAAATAGCGAATATCAGTGTAGACGTGATTTCAGTATCACCCCGTAGTCTACAAAATGTCGACATGAGACCGCCGCGCACTCACCATGGTACAAAAAGAGGCAAATTTGGAGACTGTCATTAGGATTTCCATTCGGCTAACGCCATCTTCCACAACACAGCCGCGCGCTGACAGGACTGTACTGGTTCCCCTCGTGAGGACAAGCAGGCGACTCAGAGCTCGCGACTGCGGTCCTACAGCTCAAAAATACAAGAGCGTTCAAGGCCCGCTACTTCCTTCTTCGCTTTATGGTTACAAGGTATTATCTCTTTTTTTACGATTATCACACATTAAAACGGTTTCCATTACATAATATGGATTTCCTAGTAAATAAATAGCAGTATATGGTTTGATTTTTTTTTTGTTCCAAAGAACAGCATGCAGGCGGCTGCTTATCTAGAGACTGCGTCATACAGCTGAAAAATGCAAGAGTATTCCCTGTCTGCTACTTCCTTCTTCGCTTTGTCGCTAAAAGAGCGTCACACCTTCACACGAACCTTAAAATAGTATGGATTTCTGACATAAACAACAATATAATATTTGCGTTATATCCCATAGAACGGAAGGCTACATTGTAAATAAACCCCTAAAATTGATTTTTGAATAGGCTGTTTTGGAGGTGTGTTAAAATGAACATTTCATCTTACAATTAAAACGCATAACAGAAAAAAAGAGCACAGGAAAAATAAATGACATCACCTAAAAATAAATGCAATAAAAATAATAATATAGTAATGGGAAGATTAACATGATAAAAGCATGAAAAGTTGGACTTTTGGTTGACCCTCCTTTGCAACATTTTACTGATAAAAGCAATAAAATCCATCCATCCATCCATTTTCTTTACCCGTTTATTCCATTTTGGGTCACGGGGGTCGCTGGTGCCCATGTCCAGCAATCACTGTGCGAGGGGCGGGGTACACCCTGGACGGGTCGCAAGTCCATCACAGGGCCACATAGAGACAAACGAGACAAACAACCATTCACTCTCTCACTCACACCTAGGGACGATTTAGAGTTACCAATCAGCCTAACATGCATGTTTTTGGACTGTGGGAGGAAACCGGAGTACCCGGAGAAAACCCACGCATGCACGGAGAGAACATGCAAACTCCACCCAGAAAGGCCCCTGGACCGGGGTTTGAACCAGGGACCTGCTCGCTGAGAGGCAGCAGCTCTAAGCAATAAAATAGGTTGGGGAAAATATAAAAGTTGGAAAAAAGCTTATGTGTACAAAACTCAAGTAAAAAATTAAGTTAGTGTTTGAAAATTCTTTTTATCTTTCATTTCAAGAACATTTGCACAATTCTACATATTAGGGAAAAATTTGTTATGTAAAATAATACTGGAAAGTCTCACAAGTGCTCATTGAATGGCAATAAAATAACTTATAGTCTAGTGTCTTGTATGTAGAAAATGTATAAGTAGTACTACAGTTTGTTAACTTTTGGTGCAAAAATCCTTGCAAGAATTGATTTAATGAAGAAACACGAAATAAACTTATACTTTAAGTTAAAGTGAAATTATAGTATTATGTATCCATCTCTTACTTTTGCTTTAAACAGTTGGTATATTAAGACCAAGACCAGCTTTGTTTGGAGAAAGTGGCATTGACAAAAAGACAGGCAAAATAACTGGAAGGGACAGAAGTGAAGATGTTGAGTTTAGGAGTGACAAGGATGGATAAGATTAGGAATGAGATAGCCAAGATGGATTGAACAATTGGGAGATCAAGTTAGAGGCCAGACTGAGATGGTCAGTGGGTATGTAAGAAATGCATCTGCCAGAAAAAAAAAGTCAAAGAGGAAGGCCAAAGAGGAGATCTATAGATGAAATTAGAGAGGACATTGAGGTAGTTAGAGTGAGGACAGAGGATGCAGATGACAGAATGAGATGGAGAAGGATGATTCCCTGTCGCTGTGGCAACCTGGTGGTACTGGCAACCACTATAGAAGGAAAAACCAAAAAGAGAAGAAGATCATGGAAATAATATTTACGTTCGATTAGTTTTCATAATTGTATTTTTATATATTTTTATGTACAGAATCACATTTATTTTAAATAAATGTCTGACGTCTCCTGTGGCTCACTTTTTAAAAAATTTTTTTTTTATTCAGGCACTATTGCAGACTACCTAAATCGTACTTTCACAAGGCGGAGTTTGGGGGCCTTCAATCTCTCTTTCCGTCGTACCCGCCATCTTGTTTAGACCGGGGGTAAGATGTTCTCCGTTTTGATGGATATTTTCTCTTTATTTATATCTTCATTCGTGCCCATTTACATGTAAACACGCATCGAGGATGTTTTTGTTACACCTTGTGGAGTTATTGCTGGTTTGAAGCGGTTCCGGGGTGATTTTTATCCGTTTAATATGTTCAGCAGCAGCAGCGTGGCTCTCCATGCGGCCCTGCCAGGCTACAAATTATTGTTTAACACAAACAGTATTTCCATCTAAGACACATACTTTGACATGTATATACTTTTCGCGGGTATTAGTTTGTTTGTGACAGTAATACAGGAATGTTAGCATTGACAAGTTCTTAAAACTTGTGTTCCCGTTGAGTCACACGGGCAAGTTTTAGTTATTCAGCACGTGTTGTATTTATTTTAACATTGCCGAACCAAATCTCAGTAAGCATGTACAGTAACAGTGGGATACAACAAGGTATCTGTTGAAACGTCTTTTTGAAATATTTGTTTTTCTCTGCAGTAATCAGGCGTCATGACTAACACCAGAGGCAAGAGGAGGGGGACCAGGTACATGTTCAGCAGGCCATTCCGCAAACATGGTGAGTCCAGCTTTAAATCTCTTGAGCACACCTGACATTAACATTTAATCATCTTAATACAGGTTATCAAAGACTTCCTGTTCAGCTGACTCCCTCTGCTTCAATAGGTGTCCATACTTGGTTTGTTTTGAACAAATCAAGAAATTCTGTTATTAAATATTGGTTTGGCTAAAAAGTTTTTAGATCATACTGAAGAGCATCCTCTTTATATTCACCAAAAACCAGTAAAATAACAGGTAAACATAAGGAAATTATCCAGGTTGTCCATAGGACAATCGCTTAACAAAATCAGGATGTTCACCTTTACTATAAAAAAGGTTCAAAACAATCCCAAGAATTTAATTTATTGCACTGTATACAAAGTTTACTACCCTGTATATACAAATGTGCTGTCAGCCAACTTGTGGACTGCTAGAGTGGAACTTTCTCAATCTCATCCTCTTCCTTGTCATCAGACGTTGCAATAAAGAGTATTTTAAGGCAGGGAGTAAATAAAAAAAAAAAAACTTTTTCTATATGTCACTTCTCAAAGGTTTTTACATAAACAGGAGTTTACTGTGTTGTGTATATGACAGTAAAAATGCACGTCATCACCTTCAGTTAGCGGGTAGCCTCCTTGGAAAACAGTCCAGGAAATGCTGATTGGTGCTCTTACATTTTCAGAGTTGGGAGCACTGCAAACAATCACCGTGTACCAGACGGCACGACCCGCCCTGCTCTGATTGGGTCAAGCTGTGGTTCTTTATTTGTTGAAAGTAGCATGTGTTAAACCCTGTGTCCCATTGTAAATCCCATTATTAGATTGGAGGGCTTTAAAAAGACCTCAACAAAACGCGTTCCCCTCCACCCCCACTTTTGTTTTTAAAGATGACGTAAATCCATTTTGGCGTGTGAGAACTTGTCACTTGGTTGTCCTCCCAATAATCTTGAGACAAGATGTGGTTGAGGCAGAAATAGATTGTCTCAGATAAACAAGAACTGCTTATATCAAACCCCTGAATGATGTAAAATTGATCATCAGAGTGTTACCATTTCCCAAATCCCAAACAAGATATTTTGTTTGTTCTCTGTACAATTAAGTCCTGTTGAAAGCTGCAGTTAATCTTAAATATACAGAGCTGAAATGTGAGATGAAACCACTACAGGCTGAGGTGCATCTTCGTGTAAATCTACTTTGATCTGTTTGTCATTCTGACCCCAGAACCCAGCCTCGGTCAGCCAGTAGTTATTGTTTAAACACTGTTCTAAGTATTTGTTCATTAAAGTTCATTAAACTCAATGTTTTTGTTCTTTACAGGCCCAGTCCCTCTGTCCACATATATGCGCATCTACAAGAAAGGAGACATTGTAGACATCAAGGTGGGGAAATAAACGAAAATATGTTGAATTCACCTTTTAGTTGAATTTTCCTTTCAGTATACAAAATCAAACCCTTCTGTGGATAGTCTAGTCAGTGTTTGCAAATAAAAGGAAACGGACAAAGTAATACTTTTATTAAGCTGTAAATTAATCAGAACTGAAAGTTTTGCCAAAAAACATACAAACTTTGTAGCTCAATTGCTAAAAGATGGTTGTCTTGGACTGATTTGTGTCCTTGCATCATTTTTGTGACCTTGTCCTTCTTGGTTTACTTCCAGGGCACAGGTACCATTCAGAAAGGTATGCCTCATAAATGCTACCACGGCAAGACAGGACGTGTCTACAACGTAACCCAGCATGCTGTCGGCATCATTGTCAACAAGCAGGTCAAGTAAGTAGTAAGTTTTATTCTGGGACATGCAAGTTTAGTATAAAACACTTTAAAATGTTTTTTGTTCAGGTTTTTGCATTTGGTAGCCGAGAGAATAAACATACCTTATTATTATTATTGTGTTTTTATTATTAATATTAAGTTAGATGCTTACCTTTTTAATGATGGGTGTTGGCTGCAGAAGTAAAGACTTGACAAATTTGCTTTGGTCTTAAAATATATATTTTCCTGCAGTTAAAAACAATTTTATCTAGTGACCCC
Source organism: Nematolebias whitei (assembly GCF_014905685.2). Taxonomy (NCBI): domain Eukaryota; kingdom Metazoa; phylum Chordata; class Actinopteri; order Cyprinodontiformes; family Rivulidae; genus Nematolebias; species Nematolebias whitei. Next base: position 29,794,869 of record NC_056517.1, read on the forward strand.
ACCTTCACTTTGCCACCTGCGACCTTTCTGTCTTTGGTGGTCATTCGTGTGGGGGAAATTACTTCATCCTTTAGCACCTCAGCCCAACTTCCTGTTTTGACTTTGGGGTGTGCTGAGGAGACAGCACAGAGCTGTAGATTCTTGTAAAACTCTTAAAGGTGAAGTCGCGTTGTTTTTAATTTAGCTTCTTGACCCGACTGTTTCCTCTTTGGTGTCGTCCAGAGGCAAGATTCTGGCAAAAAAGGTTAATGTGCGCATCGAGCACATCAAGCACTCGAAGAGCAGGGACAGCTTCCTGCAGCGTGTCAGAGATAACGAGCGCAAAAAAATGGAGGCCAAGCAAAACGGCACCTGGGTGGAGCTGAAACGCCAGGTATCATTTAATTTAAGGCTACAGGAAATTGAAAATATGAGCATTTATTACCGATATGTTTGTAAATAATCTAATAACTTAAATAATTAATCCCACTTTAACCCTAATATTATAGTTCTTAACGGTGCGGTGTGTAGTTAACTGGATTTTTCTCTCTGATAATTCTCATTTCCTGTCTTTCTTGCCTCCTCAGCCTGCTCCTCCACGTGGGGCTCACTTTGTCAGCACCAACAAAAATGAGCCGCAGCTGCTGGAGCCCATCCCTTACGAGTTCATGGCATAAAGTGCTTAACGTAATAAAGATATTTGTACACATGCGCTGTGTTCTGTCTTCCTTCTGTACGTTCAAATCTGTGAAGTGTCACGATGAGCCGTCACTCTATGATGATTCCCCTCTTTTGAATGCTTATAATGAAATAAAAAAGCACTTCATTTCACCGGCGGACTGAGAGTGATGAGCATATTCATAAACATTTTTTTATTTTTTTTACCATTTATTGTGTGTAGATGCACCAGTGCTGCAGGGTTCACTGATAGGCTAAGTATACATGAACATTAAAGTACATTAAGGCATACTTATGAATTCAATTACAGTGTCATTTATTATAAATTGTAAGTTACATGTTAAAAACCAAAGTGTTATTTAAACCAGTGTTTGCAGTCTGAAGTGAAAGGCTCAGCGACTAAGCTGCAAAATGTTGCACATTTTAACAAAAAACATTTCGGTTCGGAAATCAAAGCATAACATTACTTGGAAGTTTAAAGTCTCAGAATTTGTGTAATAGAAGTTAAGTTGCTGGTTTGTGTGGAGTTAAAAATGTAAATGATGTAGTAATTTTGTTTAAATACATTCAAGGTGTAAGGAGTTTAAAATTGATTCAGTTTTAAAACCAAAATCTCCTAAGTTCCAATAAATCGAAATGGAACTAATACCATAAAGAGCTGAAGTGTAATTTCCTACTCTAAATGTTTTTTCTAGTGAATAAATAAAAGCTTCCCATAATTGAAAATGTCAATTTTCTGCTTTGTCCACCAGAGGGCGCTCTAAGCATTTATTTGTCAAATTAAAATTTCATGTTTTCCCTCCATGACTAATGGGTTTGTTAATAAAAACCTAATCATTTATATTAATCAGTGATAAATTCAGATCAGATTGGGTCTGATAGATTGTGTCTGTCATTATCTGTCCAGATTTTAAAAATGAAGCAGATTAATTTTTTTTTTTTATGATTCCAGCATATTTGTACAAAATAAAAAATGCTGTGGTGAAAACATGAGAATGTTACTCTATTTTTTAACACTTGTTCAATTTTATCAACTGATTATTTTCATATGCATATTCCAGGATCCATATGTGTGGATTTTTAGACGTCTTTCTGATGATTGGATGGAAATTACTGGTTCAAATGCCATAATGAATTATGGTTTTGTTCAGTCTGACCAGTTATAAACTTTTTGATTGACCTGCTGTGAGAAGTCTTCCCTGTGTTTTCTGGTGTGAAGCCCTCAACGTGTTCTCTTTAATCAGCAAAGGCTGAATGGCTGGCTGGTTATGTGACAAATAGGCTATCTCATCACATCTCAGTGCTTTGCCTAATATTTACACAAATTAGGAACAGTTTGCAGAGATAAGAGCTCAGGAAGGAGAAGAATAGCAAGTGCACAAAAAAAAAACGTTTTTATTTCTAAATATGTCCGTTTTATTCATTTCTCATGATTTTCTGAAACTCGAGGGAAAAACAGTCAAAAAGATAAATATGGATGTTCTTTTCTCCATAAATGGCAGCAGCCACTTTATGTAAACGTGCCGACGTCGACTTTCTGCACCTCCATAACCCCCTCTGGCCCGAGGTCAGGGGATTCAGACACCGGCCTTATCAGGACAGAGTAATAAGTGTCCAACAACCCGGAGAGATAAAACCAGGAAAGGCAGATGGAAAAACAAAATGCAATCAATCAATGAGCAGGTTGGCAGCCAAAGCCCTTAGTATTGATCGGTGGGCTCTGGGATTATTAGATAAGTGAAACCTTATCTACAAATTCTTCACATTTTCTCACCGTTCAGACTAATATTTGGAAAACCATCTTTTAATAAAATAACCACTTTTTTAAAACTTTTAAATCAAAGATTCATCCACAGTAGGGCCTTTGTGCACATAGTCTGACTCATGAAAGTTACTGATTGAAGCAGCTAAAAGACGGAAAGCCTGAACCTGTGGATAAAAAGCTGCTGAGCACTATGAACTCCTTAATCACACCAGTTTGACACACGGATTGAGTGTGTCAGCTCGGAGCAGCTGTATCGACCCGCGCTGTTACACATTAACGACACACACACATGCAAACAGTGGGCCATTAGAGGTGCACACACACCGCAGTGGGTTGCACATGAGGTTTCACATTTACCCGCTTTCTCACCTGACTGGAAATTAATGAGAGGAACATTTCACAACGAGCAATTATAAATATGAACTTTCATAACAGGAAGTAGATTAGGCTGCAGCAAACCACACACGGGCAACATGTGGTCCGAGGGCCAAACGTGGCCTTTTATAGTCTCTCTGTGGCCATCAACAACTACATTAACAAAACATATTTTAAAAATTCAAAGCTTAGCTCTTTATTTCAGTTTTAAACTAAGGTCATTTTGTGTGAAGAAATGCCGCAGTAGCCACGTTTTAGTCGAACTCCGTGGTGTCCATCTTGAATTGGGTTGACTCAAGTCATAGAATTATTATTTCCTGATCAATATCTGTTCAGTGGTTTGTGAGATATTTTGCTAACATGTACGATCTTGTGCAAATTGTGCTCAGAACGTGTTGGGGATCAATCTTGACTACTATTTAAAGCACATGTATCAACCTGAAGGCTCATGGGCCTAATCTGGCCTTATCTGGCGCCCCAAGATGATATTTTAAATTATAAATATTTTTACTGCTTCTCTTTTTGCTTTAAAAAACTGATATTTCATTTAGTTTCTCATGACAGTTTGCTAACTTTAAAGCCAGGATTATTATTATTATTTTTCTGGTTGCAAAGTTAGGATTTTTCAGTGCTCTTTGATTCTGATGTAGAAAGAGCAACACAGGAAGTCAAAGAGACTGATCGAACTGTTGTTGATGAACCTGCAACCAAGAAAAGATGTCGGGTATCTGACTTGGCTCTTGGCTCGCACCAAGCTTTTAATTTCAGTCACTTTAGTTTGCCACCCCATCTTAAAGCAATTAAAATGTGTTTTTGGACTTTTACCTCAAAAGTTAACAAAACAGCAGTTTATTTCAAATTGTTTTTAATCGCTGTTTATTTAGAACTACGAATAATTCATTTTTCTTTGCAGTTAAATAAAACTGCACAATCAGTAAGAGATCACAGAGAAAATGCACGTTTTTGGTTTCCATAGGGACCTTTGAACCTCCTGATTTCTTCATTTTGCTCCAAGTTCCTCACCTTTTCTTCAAACAACCAAACACGAGAGTCCCATGTGTGGCTGCGATGCAAGTGTAGGTGTGACATGTTTGGCTTAAAGGTCAAACAAAAGGCACAAGGAAATCCCACAAATGGCTGTATCAGTGTGTGTGACGGGCGGTGCTGGTTATCAGACGCAGCCCGGTGGAGGCACGGCCATATATGTGGACATTGGGCCAGCTGTATTGATCCTGTCCCTGACAGCGCAGGCGGAGGTGTGGTAGTGGTATGGGCGCCGGATGAGAGGATGATAACGGCGCCAACTGCTCCAGTCTTACCTGAAGCGTGGGAGGAGGGCACCGAGGTGACACCCAGCAGGCTCTCAATGGGCCTCATTCACTAAAGTCAGTCAAAGGTTTCACGTGAGATCACGGCGCGAGCACACAGGACGATCTGCAACGTTTGCTCAGGCAGATAACGACGTTTGATTGCCTGTGACTTTTTTAAAGACAGAGCATTTTCAAAGTAAAAGAAAACTTCTTTATTGTAACGTCACAAAGATGAAGGAACTTGTTTTGGTGCAGATGTTCCAGTGTGGGAAGCAAAAATTTGACTCTGCATACTTAAATTAATGATTTTATTCAAAGTAATGTCTGCCTTTTTTATGTTTTAGTACTTTTTCAGCACTTGGAAATGTATCCTGAATGATGCATGCTCACTTGGAAATATATTTGTTTTATTGTGTAATTCCAATATTTACCTCTTAGGTTTCTTCATTAATGCTGTTGACTTTTCACAAGTTCTTCATATTTGATCATTATTGTCAAATTCTTGTAATTTTTTTCTTTTTAAAACTATTTTTAGTGTTTATGGATTTTTTTTGTCTGCTTTTTGGTTTTATTGTTTTTAAAATGTCCATTGTGTTGCTCTTTGTTGTATGAAAAGTGCTTTAGTCATAAAGTTTGATTGACAAAACAACCAGAACTGGACTCAAGTTGATCCAAATAAGTGCAATTTACATAAAACTTCAACAAATTGTTGCAAAATTTCTTGAAAATGACACAGAAAGAATAAATACTCAACTTTACATGAAACAAATACAAAAAAAATGAATAATGAATGCTACTAATTGATGCAATTAATTAAAAATGAATCAAAATAACATAAAAAACAAAGAGAGACTGGACAAATTTACAAAACAACTTAAAATGAGGCAAAAAAAAATTAAAATAAACTTTAAAAGTACCTAAACTGACCATAAAACACACATTTGGCTTGATTTGATCATGTTGAAGAATCTGCATCAAAAGTTTATTCTTGACCCACATTGTGTAAACATATAAACATTAAATACTCTCATTTTATAAGTCCTTTTTGATTATAACAAACTTCAACTTTAAGGTTTAGTTTCCGGTTTGTGGTCTAGACAGGATCTCTCCAGTTTCTGCAAACAATAAATCCCATCTATCAGAGAGAATTATGAGGGGAGCGATAAGATTAGGATTAGGGTGGTAAACTCCGATGGATGCAGACACTCAGTCGCCTTTCTTCCTGCCAGTCCACAACAAAAATCAGCAGACGAGAAGTGAGTATTTTAAAAGCGTGCATCAATGAATGTGAAAGAATCATTTTGGGATGTTTGAAAATAAGTGAAATTATTTAATTTAGGGGCTAAAATCAGTTTTCCTGCAAACTGTATGTCATCTATGAGAGCAGCTCATGGCATAGTCAGTTAAAAAATAAATACAAAGCTAATTTTTCCAGTTTTAATTGAACTGGGCAGGACTCCCCCATTTTTTAATGGTACGTTCCAATAAGATAAATGAAGCTCAGGTGAGTGGGGTGTTTGTGGGTCATTGAATGTCCTTCCTCCTTTACATCTGGTGTCAGAGATGGAGAAGTTGCACAATCAGCACAATTACATTTGCAATTTTCTGGATTGCAAAGCTGCATTCAGTGAATCGTGGAGGTTAGAAGCTCATTTGTGCAAACACACAGGAGTGGTAAGCAGCAAACAATGTGAACGCATGAACATGTTAAACTAAGTGACTCATTCAGTGGAGCTTGTGCTCGAACGAGTCTTGATGTTTCCTCTAGAGACCGTTCTCCTGTAGGAACTGTGACAAGAGCTTCTGCACTCTCTACCAGCTCACCAGCCATGAGCTGAGCCACAGCGGTGAGAAGCCTAACAAGTAAGCCATGTTCATCTTTAAAGTTACTTGGAGAATAAACTTTACGAGTGCCTCGAAAGACTTCTGCTCTGCTGTTCAGATGTCTGACTGAAGGGTGCTCCGAGGCCTTCGTCACCTCCAGCCACCTGGCACGAGTCCACCAGCACCAGGAAAAGCGATATCAGGTAAAGCAAACCCTCTTTGCTTTTATTTATTGTGCAATTAATGTGAAATAAAATTTCCGAGGTGCTTTTTACTAGTGCGATCGTGAGGGGTGCGAGAAGGATTTCAACAAGAGAAACAAATTAAAGGCTCACAAGTTTGAACATGGAGATCCTCTGCCTTTTCTGTGAGTCTATGCACTGCAGATAATGGTAAAAAAATAAGAATTGTTTGTTTATTTTAGTATTTCAAACCTTTTTCTTTTGGATATAGTTGTACTTTTAATGGCTGTACAAAAGAATTTCCCACCCGAGGAAAACTAAAACATCACGAGAGAGTGCATGAAGGTTAGTTGGTGTGTGTGTGTGTGTATATATATGTATATATAATCGGATTAAAAGCCCTACTCTTGGTTCTGCAGGTTACCCCTGTGACTCTGAGCTGTGTCCTTTCTGTGCAAAAACGTGGTCAGAATATCTGAAGCACAGAGAAGAACATAAAGGTACGTTGTTTTCTGCACCAGCGAGAAGTCTTTTTTTTTTTTTACAACTTCTCAACAATTGTCTTCTCAGCCAAGACGGGTGTGAGCTCTCGGGATAAAAAGTACTACTCGTGCACCAGAGAAGGTTGTGATAAGAAGTTCAGTCGCCTCTTCAGACTGAAGGACCATGAAGTGGGAGATCATGAGGGGCAGAAACCTTTCAGCTGCGCCTGTCCTGGCTGTGGGAAGAGCTTTGCTGTGAAGGTATGGTGATTCACTAAAAACAATTAAATACACAATCTCTCTCTCTTTGTATCAAAGTAGTTTCCTGTTGAGATTGTGCCATCCACGGCAGATTACACATTATTTAATGTGCAACAAAATTTGGACTAACTGCATTTCACAGCATGAATTAAATGGTTTCTAATGGTTTATACTGAAGGTTTTTAACAACATTTTATTGGCCATTGATGCAGGTGATTTTGTGCTGCTTGTCCTATTGGACCTTACATCTGCTTTTGACACCATCAACCATGGGATCCTCATTTCTAGGCTAGAGCAGTGGGTGGGCATCACAAGGGCAGCCCTTAATTGGTTTAGGCCCTACCTCTGACAGAATCTTTTGTTGGTATCAAAAATTTCAGTTCAGCATCAGCAGCGCTTCAGTGGGGGGGATACCACAGGGGTCCATCCTCGATCCCCTTCTCTTTTCTTTATATCTGCTACCACAAGGTGTTATTTTCTGCAATCACAACATTCCCTTTCATTTCTATCAAATTGAATCTGTCAAATTCTGTCAAATTTACTTCCCCCTGAGGCACAGAGGCACACGCTCTATTCAACCTCTTCTTGACTGCCTGGCTGACATCCGGGACTGGATGGCTTTAAACTTAAGTTTCAATGAGAAGAGGTCTGAAGTCATCTTGTTCCATCCCAATGGCACGTCCATGAACCACTGCATTGACCTTTTCTCTCTAGCTCTGTTAGAGAAACAGCGTCACCAATTTGGGAGTGATAATGGACCCCTCCCCTGAAACTTAACAGTCACGTAAACATGATTGTTAAATACTGTTTTTTTTTTTTTTTTTTTTTTTTTTTTTTTCCAGCTAAGGCGGCTGTCTAAGCTGAAGCCCATACTGTCCAAAAAGAATCTTGAGTGATCCATGTGTTTATAACATCCAGGCTCAATGACGGCAATGTGCTTCTGTTTGGAATCAGTCAGCCCTCCATTGCACGTCTACAACTGGTCCAAAATGCTGCAGCCCGATTTTTAACTGGTACAGGCCATAAAGAGCACATTACTCCAGTTTTGGCCTCCCTGCACTGGCTTCCCATTCACCTTCGGATCCAGTTCAAAATACTCATGAACGTTTTTAACTAACTGAACAGTTCTGTCCCATCCTATCTCACTGATCTTCAACAGCCATATGTCCCACCGTGCTCTCTGAGGTCAGCAGACCAGATGCTCCTTTCAGTTCCAGAAACTGTCACAATCTCAGAGGTGACAGGGCTTTCTCTGTTGCAGGTCCAAGACTGTGGAATGAGTTGCCACTGCGTGTCAGACAGGCTCCCACACTCAGTCTTTAAGTCTCGCCTGAAAACCCACTTTTATTCCCTTGCCTTTGACGCAGTGTGATTTGTTTTGATCCAGTCTGTAGTCCAGTGTTGTCCATTTAGTTATCCACGGCTATTTGTATCTTTTTATTTTATTTCTTGTCCGCTGTGCTTGTATGTTTCTATTGTACAGCACTTTGGTTGGCCTTGTTGCTGTTTTAAGTGCTCTATAAATAAATTGGTATGGTATAAACCTTTTTATTTTCCATAGCAAATAAAACCTAAAACTTAAGTTTAAGACAAATGACTCGTGTAGCTAAATTCTGAAGAGTTCATGTGGATCACCTAATGTGACATTAAAGATCTAGCTGCCTTTCATGCCAGAAATTTAAACAAATTACTGTATGCCATATGGAGTTGGATATTTTGGTTAAACTTTAAAATTGATATTGAGCATAATGTTAAATCTCAAGACTTGATGAGTCAGAATGTGATGACTCTTAGCGACTGCATCAAAATTTAGCTCAGTCTCTGTAAAATTGACCAAAGTTTTGTTGGCTAATGTTAATTATCTGTGGTGGCCATCTTGAAAAGGGGTGACTCCAAAAGTTGTAGCGGGGCATCCAGTGATGAATCTAAGTTTCATTCAGATCTGTCCTCTGGTTCATGAGATTTTGCTAACAGACACACGTGCACAAGTTAGGAAAAAGCAAAATGCAAAACTGCTTAAACTTGGTGTCCTTTTGATTATGGTTACCGTAATTTTCGGACTATAAGACGCACTTAAAATCTTTTTTTTTTTTTTTTTTTTTTTTTTTTTTTTTTTTTTTTTTTTTTTTAAATTCTCAAATCAACACTGAGCCTTTTAACCCAGGCGCTTTATGTATGAAAACGGACCCGTTCCATGATATCGAGCCTTTATAATCCAGTGCGCCTTATAGTCCGAAAAATACAGTAAGTTTTATAATTGGCGTAGGGTGCGTAGTTCTACTTGTTTTATTTGTGTGAAAATGATTCTAAAATTGTAGGTTTTCCACTTATGTATTTTTAAGGGTTTTAGATGGCAAATTCATGCAAAACATAAGATGTAGCTTGATCAGATGACTATTTTGGGGGTTTAATTGGTAACTGGTGCTACTTTTTTTTTTTTTTTTTTTTAGGAAACCCTGTGGCGACACAGCAAGGTGCATAACCCAGCAAAGAAAAAGGTAAGTTTCCCCCTTAAGCTTCTTACATCGAATCTTGTCACTTATGTGCATGATGCTCCGCTTTCCTTCCAGAAACATCCTAAAAAGAATCAAACGGTCACACAGTCTGCTGCAGCTAATAAAGAAGAAACCAACGGTCTCACTCTAAAGCTGCAGAATACAACTTTAAAGGATAAGTCTTGAGGCTGCCTCACCTGTCAAGCTGTTTAACACTAAAATAATTAAGTATCTGTGCTTTTTGGTGCTTAAACCTCATTAAAACTCTATACTAGCAATGTTTCCAATTTAATGACACTGTACACTCGGTCTTGTAGTGTACTTCCAAGCTCTTTTCCTTTTAAATCTTTAAGATAAGTTTTCTACTTTTCTCTCTCAAACCTAAAGTACTGATGTATTTTTAAAATGCTCTTTAAAAATACATTCAGGACCATCCAAAGTGGGTACAGTTCACTACCTTGAGCCTGAATGTGTAAAAATACAAGAATCTGAGTTTGTTTTTTTTAATTGAAGTTTAATGTATTAAGTTTAAATCTAATCATAAAAATACCTATGTCTTTATACTAATACTTACAGTATCTCTTAATATTTCTGCACTCGCTCTTGTGCAAGGTGGTGCCTTTTTCTCTCCTTCTGTTCTCCTGCCTTTTTTTTTTTTTTTTGCTCTGCATCAGAGCTCCTGTTGCACATCTTTCGAAACGAAAAATACTGTCATGGATCTGGTCAGCTGGACTTTCAACGCAATCTATAAAATATTTTCAACAAAGCGACAGTCCTGGAGAGCCCTCATGCCCTGCTGAGATTCACGCAGTAGGATACATCATGGATTCGTGGGGAGTTTAGGAGTAGTTTAGGTCTTTCCATTTTGTCTCAGGAAGACGCCGAAGATGTTTATACAATTGGATTCATGATAGCAGGGTTTCTGCTTTTTGGCATCGGCCGATTCATATGTTATCTGCTATTAAAGAAGATGGCGGCAGCAGTTTCGTCCTTGGCAAAACTACCAAATCTGTGTGAAAGTTTGGTTCATGCTTTGAGTACTCAAACTCGGCTGACTTACAAGCTAAACCATAAGATAAAAGCAATTTGTGAAAATCGCAATTTGTGAAAATCACAACCCACCTGCGGCTTCTGGGACTTTCCAGCATGTTGGAGACAACATTGGAGGAGGCTCGTAAGCATGAACCAGTGGAACGCTCACAAATCTGGCCATTTTGGATCTTGAAAGTGCCAGCAGGACTCGATGCTGACAAGAAAACAGTCTGCCTGGAAAATAAATCAACAATTGTGCCTTACTTGAATCTGACTTCCCCCCCCCGGATGTCCTCGGAAACGGGCCGACTTATCAAATTTCTCCTGGGATACATGTGTAAACTAAGGAAAAGCTTTGTTTATCGCAACCACCCCCCAAGAACTTCTGTGAAGACTTATCAGAATTGTGCTGGCCAACATCTTATCAGGACTATGGTCTATCTGGAAATGCTTCATGGACAAATCTCACCGTCTTGCTGTCAAATGCACATGTAAAGTGTTTATAAATGTGCTTGTTGGCAGTTTTTTGATGTCTTAGTGTTCTGATAGGACAAGGTGTCAAGAGATCTTTTTTTTAAAAAATTTTTATTACCACTATCCTATACTCATGGCTTTTTACCCTTTTTTATCTAAAAATGTATTCTGGAAAAGGATAAAAGGCTGCGCTCCAGTAGCAGCAGCAACGTGCAATACGCCCATCTTTCGGTCGACCGTACGAACATGATCTCACTGTATTTCGGTATAATGATAATAAAGCTTATTCTGATCTGTCTGAAGAAAATGATGCATCTTCTAAAATAAGTCACTTTAAAACTGCTTTTATTTTTAAAAATAAAATTCTACCAGAACTCGTGTACTTTGTTGCCTCCACCCTTTAAAACAAACTTCAACACTGCATGAAAAAAGAGTCGTTCATCCTTAAAAGGAAATGTTTATTACAGAAAACACATTCGCACGTGTATAAAAGACCAGCTGATGGGGCAGCTGGTTGCCATGGTGATATCTGAGGGCCGACGAGCCCCTCAGGATGCGGCAGGTTTCGAATAAGGCCTGAGGCATATTCAAATGGACACATTGCAGCAGAACATCTGGATTAAAGTGATTTATATCCTGTATAAAGGTTTAGACAGTTTTGTTTTTCTTCCCACCTGCGGCGACATCTCCGTCTGAACACAACCCTGGATTCTACAACTGCTCAGTGAGGTGATTACATCACGAGTCGCTTAGTTGCAGTACCGTTCTCCCAGCGGGAGCAAAGACAACATGACCATATGAACACAGCAGTGCTTCATGTGAGTGCAGTCTGTCGAGTGACGTGGCACGATCTGGATCAGTTCCTCAGGCTTGGTCCTGCTGGGTCTGCATTTCTGAATGCTTTTGGTCCTGGATTAAGCCCGATATGGAGCGATGTACAGTAGCATGTACCAGTTCACTTTGGTCAAGGTTGTTCCACATATAGAACACTCTGGGTGGACTCAGCGGGGCGGGCCCAATGATTTGTGTCCTGGTTATACTAGACTGCCGGGCCAGGAGACCACAGTAAGGGCCACCCGGCTGCGCTGCTCTTTCAGCATAGGAACCAGCGCCGAGTGGCTCATCCCTGCTGTCGACAGCCCGTTAACTGCCACAATCATGTCGCCACACCTAAAAGGACACGGAGTGATGGGTCAGCTGGGAGTTTTGGGATTATAATAAGATCGTTGGTGAAGGTAACGCCTCCAAAATGCTAAACTCTTCTGCTCCTAACGGATCTACTAAAACCTTGTCTGAATTAAGAAATTGATTCCTTACATGAATGCAAGACAAAGTACAGAAACTGAATTGCTCACTGCTTCGAAAAGACTGAATTAAAAGACTCCAATTTTAAACTCCTAAAACACAAGACTGCAGAAAACTCTAAAAATCTAAAACTGGAATCTTACGTAATTTGTCTTTTTCACAGTTTTTGACAACATTGTCTTACCTTGAAATAAGGTTCGACTATGAATGATAATTTACTTTTTTCATTTATTAGCGAAGAACAATACAGAGTATCCCAAAATCTATTGAATTCCTCAGGAAATAATGCTGTTCAAATGAAATGTTTAAATTGCTCTCATATTAAGCTGTAACATCAGGCTCATTTTTCATAAACTAGAGATATTTAATTTGCAGAAAGTCGCGAAGAGCTGATCACTCACTTGAGGTGGCCGTCGTAGTATGCAGGCGTGCCGAGGACGATGGTTTTGATAAAAAACGCCTGGTTGCCATGACTTTCCTCGTATCCCCCGACGATGCTGAAGCCCCAGCTGCCTGGGTGGCTCCTCCGCAGCACGATCTCATGGCTGCTGTGAAGGTAGCTGCGCGACGAGAGTAGAGAGAAAAAGCTGACAACCGCTGAGGTCTCCGTTTAAACTTCTGCGTCAAAGCAATCCTCACCTGGGTAGGCCCAGCCACATGACCCACGAGGGGGACCAGTTGGCGTCAAAGTCGCTGTCGTGAGTGTGAGGCAGCAGCTCGTCGTGGTCATGCTCCTCCACCATGCTGACCTCCAGCACCCGCAGCTGGACTGAAGGCGAAGCGGCGCTGGCCTTCAGCGTGCCTACGGCCTCGCTGTGGCTCAGGTAGGTCAGGTCCTGACTGTTGATGCTCAGCAGGACGTCACCTGACAGAGGAGGCAGGAGGTTTCTGACACAATGTTCAACTAGTCCTGTTATGGGCTTAAGAAACGACGCTCACCTCTTTTGATCCGTCCGTCCCTGGACAAGCAGCCGTGTGGTTGGACGCTTGTGACGAAGATTGGAAGCTCGCCACTCTTACTCCCCCGCCCCCCTGCCACAGTCATCCCCAGGGACTCATGGGACTCCTTCTTCACAGTGATGTGTTTCTCCTTACACGTCACACACTGTGACAGATCCTTGGAGTGTATCATGAAACAAGCACTATTTAAATGATAGGTTGTGAACAGGGTGATAAAAACAAAATCCACACAGGTGTACCACAAGGCTCATGTCTCGTCCCACTACAGATTTAAAGTTCTAAAGTAATAAGAAAATAAAATATTAAGTTTACTTTATCACAAGCCACATTCTTCACATGAAAAGACACACACTCACTCTGTGTGTACTGGTGCGGGACAGGTGGATGGGTACAGGACTCGGAGTGGAGCTGTGATTAGGCAGGAAGTGTTCAGGGCAGTAAAGATCTCTGGTTGAGCTGGATTTTGGAGGGGGAGGTGGAGTTGGTTTTGTGGGTCGACCAACAAGCAGGTGGACTCGCTCTCCGCTGGCCTGTAGACGAACAGTTATCGGTGTTATAAAGAGAATTGTAACGTGACAACATGTTGTGAGAATAGGCCCAGAACGGTCCAAATGTACCTGTATGATCTGAGCAGCCTGCTCGGGGGTGCCGTGTTGAAGGTCCTGCTCGTTGACTGCCAGCACCCGGTCGTTGCTCCTCAGTCTGCCGTCCTTTGCTGCCAAGCCTCCATCCAGCAGATCCAACACAAACACTCCTGACTCGTCCGTCCGCCGCACCAGCTTGATACCGAGCTGCTCCGCAGAGTCTCGCTTGTGGAGCGTGATTCTCAGCGTGGCGGGGCTGGACGGGGTCCCTTCAGGCGTGGAGCAAGGAGCGTGAGGGACAGCTGGCGTGGAGGAGGAGGAGGGAGGCGCCCGAGAGGCACAGCGACGCTCCCGGAGCACGGTCAGCTGCAGGGTGGTGCAGGGCCGCGCCAGGGTGGAGCGGGCAAAACCGTGTGGCACATTACTGATATCCACGTTGTTCACCTTGGAAGAAAAGCATCAAAGGAAAGTTCAATCAGGAAAAAGCACAAAAAAAACCCTTTTCTCTGTTCTGTAATTGTTTAAATTGTGAACCCGAACAGCAGCTCCTAAATAATCAACAACCTGCTTTAGCTTTTTCTTCAGCTGGTTGTTGAGTTGTGTTTATTTCTTTTTTTTTTCTTGAACAGATTAATAGTTTATCACTTTTTTTTTTTGCTAAACATTTGGTTGATGTTACTAAGCTAAAAATAAAGTTAAACATAAATAATTAAGGTGATGCCTTTCAACCCTAAAAGTAGATTAAATGAAGCTGAACTGAGTCAGGATGAGGACACATGACCTTTGTTGTAGGAGAAAAACATTGATTAGTAGAGCGACATTAATTATTGGCAACTACAAAGAAAAGGGTTGAAAGAGGCATGAAATATTGAGTAAAATCTTCCACGTTAAATGCCTGATACTGCGAATGAGCTACTTCAAATGTGCTTTAACTGTCTGGAAACATGTTGGGAATTTGTGAGCGTTAACCAATTTGATGCATCTCTAATTCTTTAATATATCTGAAGAAAATTTTCATTCAACCTTTATTTATACAGGTTAGTCTCATTGAGTCACGAGGGCTCATTTACAAGAGAGACCTGTTGAATAGAATAGAATTAAATGGAATCCTAATGTAAAGCTTAGCAATGCGGGAAAGCCTGAAAGACAATTCATACACAACGTATTTTTGGAGTATAAGGCGCATTAAGCAAAACAAAACAGATAAGTCAAACTTTATTCGACTCATTCACAATAACCACATAAAATTGGTTCAAGGTCAGTAAGCACAACTAGAATAAGGCGCACCGAATTATAAAGCTCACTGTCGATTTTTGAGAAAATTAAAGGCTTTTAAGTGCCTTAGTTCAAAAAATACGATATATTTTTAAATAATTAGTTGTAAATGTGATAAATCATGAGCAGGAACAGTTTTCCCACCTGTAGGATCTGATCTCCAGCCAGCAGCCTCCCGTCGCGTGCGATGACCCCGTCTCGGTACACTTCCTGAATCACTATGTTGATGAGCGGCGTCTCATTCCCACCGACAACGCTGATACCCAGCTCAACGTACGGATTGGACCGGTGGACCTCAATGGTGGTTATTTCTCCCTCAGGAAGAGAGGGCAGCTTCACACAGCCTAACGGACGAACCAGTCGCATTGATGGATACAAGGCGCCAAAGACGATTGTTTGAATTTATGATCTGGATTTTTTTCAGGGAGGGTTGTTGTACCTTCCTCAGCAGACAGAGGTGGAGACTCAGGGCAGTCCCAGCCAGAGGAGGTGGAGCTGACAGAGCGGAGAAGATGGATGCAAGGATTACTGAGGGGCCGCTTCACCCTGGGGACCACGCGCTCCAACCCCACCACACCTAGAGGTGGAAAAACACGAACTTTAACCAAAAATCTACCTTCACTGATACTTCCTGCCAACCCAGAGGATCGACTCACCGTCTTCTTCAGTGCTTTCCTCAAAGGCGGGGTTGTCGAGGCCGGCGTCATCCGTCCACGCAGATCCGTTGGTGTTATTAGGTCCAGGGCTCGGCGAGGGCGTTTGGTCCCTCAGGTCTGTCTGTGGGGTATGAGGGGACGTGGAGGGGCTGGTCACCATGGCTCGCTCGTCACCGCTCTCGCATCTTGGCCCGTCCACGCTCGTCTGCTGACTACGAGTCCCAGGACACCTTTCACCAAGCAACAGGTGTCAGTTTGTTAGTCCATCTGACGCACAAAGAAAGCCAGGTTCAACGTCACTGAAGCTGAGCGAGTTTCATTCTGACAGGAAAATCTTTCTGGAGACGTTTGAGAGCAGAGGGAATTAAACCCATTTAATTCTGTAACTTTCACGTATTTTCTTTAAATAGATAATAAAAAGCTCTTTGAGAAAAACAAACAAACAAGTTGCTCACTTAAATAGAAAAAGTTAAAAATAAAACCAGATATAAACTGACTCAAATAATCAATGTGGTGACACCCTCCAACCATAAGCAACAGGTGACAAGTGTTGTAATTGTGCGAGTGAACACTTATCAAGCATTCACACGATTGTGATCCTATTTTAAATTCTTCCGTTCGTTTTTCAGCATTTTTCTCGTTCCATAATTTTTGTGCCATTTCATCAAATCATAAATCTGTTTTTCAATCTGTTTTTGAACGTTTTGTTCATCTCGTTCAGAACAATCCTGTGATGACTTTTGGTATTGGTGCAACTTTAGCTTTTTTGAAATATTTAGCCTTTTCTGCCATTGATTTAATAATAGAATTGAGCTCATTTTACATTCTTCATATCTTTATCTGTTTACAACCTTTTACTGCTCCTTTCTCATTTTGTTCTTGTTCAGCTTCTTTCAGCTAGTGCAAATTTAAACATTTTTCAGCTACTTTCAGCTGTTTTTTTCAGCTGTTTTGTGCTCCATTTAAATTTAATCTAAAAAAGTTAAATCTGGTCCTCTGGACATTCAAAAAGAACAAAACAAAGCAAATCAACAAAAAATGTAGAAACGTTTCGTCTCTCATCCGAGAGACTTCCTCAGTCTGAGGAGCTGTTTTCAGCTCAGCCTCTTAAATAGCACCTTCTCAGGGTGGATCAACCAGTTTTGCTGCTGACAACCAAAACCAGCTGATCACATGCTCAAGAAGGACCATCAGCCTAACAATGGATCATTAGCACACTGATGGCTGTGTACTGTTCACAGAGGGCTGAGTGATACTAGCAATCACAGCATTGTAAGAGGGGGACAGTTGAACCCGGAGGCCTCCACCCCTGTTTAATGATGGACGGTTTCTTTTCACAAAGATGGCCTCCTTTACTCCTCTCTCAAACCATCGTTCCTCTCTGTCCAGGATGTGAACATCTTCATCCCTGAAAGAGTGACCGCTGGCCTGGAGATGAGTGTAGACCGCAGAGTCCTGGCCTGATGATGTTGATCTTCTGTGCTGGGCCATCCTTTTGGCCAGTGGCTGTTTTGTTTCCCCGATGTAAGACTGATCACAGCCCTCCTGACACTGAACAGCATACACAACATTGCTCTGTTTGTGCCGGGGGACTGGATCTTTGGGATGAACCAGTCTTTGCCGTAATGTATTTTGGGGTTTAAAAGCCACTGGGACGTTATGTTTAGAAAATAAACGTCTCAGTTTCTCTGATACTCCCTCAACATATGGAATGACCACTGGTCTGGGTCTGGGTTCCTCCTTTTCACCTGTTGGCTGACTGGAGTCCTGTTTGGGTTTCTTCTCTGCTTT